>NC_139726.1:9653036-10253036 GCF_964211835.1 Anser anser
TGCTCACGTGTATCATGGGATGTGTCTGACTCACCCACAGCTTTGCATTGGCACAGATGCCACAACTGTAGGCACTAATGGGAGGAAAATGGGTGTGATGGTGCCCAGGCACATGGAGCTGCTCTCGCTTCTCCCACACAGCTTCAAAATCTGATCAAACTTCAGGCACAATGATCATTGCCATCACTGATTTATAATATCAGGTGACAATCTCCACACAGACCAATAATGTGTCTATATTTATGAAGTGGTGGTCAGTGTCCAAAAGTCAGACTTCTCTGTGAGAGAGGAAATTACAGCAGATACAAAAGAAAATCTGTTTCGATTATCACACCTGATAAGCCTCATTGGTTCATCATGTTCAGTATCTGTATCACCTAAAACCTAATGATTACGAGTGAAACCTCTCTCCCTTATCCACAACAAATTGCAGTTGGAGGGTGATGAATTCCTTTGTCTTTTACACCTTGGACAAAAGAATCATATCAAACTTCTGCAGAAGTCCTACAAAGAAAATGGTCTTTTTACATTAAAAAAAAAAAAGGAAGAAAATAAAAAACTACATGGCCTGTTTCATGCTCTTATGGCAAAAATAAGACTAAAAAAATGAACAAGTTTCTTCCATGGAAAGTGAGAGGGATTTTTTAAGAACAGCCATCACTAAATCTTCTTTTTGTCAGTAGTCCATTAAATGTTTTGCAAAATATGACTTCTAATATTTACATTGTTGTGCCAGTGACTTTTAAAAGTGCAAAGTAGCTACCTCTTCTTTACACAGGTAATTTGTTACTCACATGAGTAGTTTTACTTGAGGCATTCAAGTAGCTGCCTATCACAGCAGTTTGGGAGTCATGGATCAGCCCCAGAAAGGCGAGTAGTCTGTCCGAGAACAAATGAGGGAATTTAGCAAAATGTATAAGTCCTTCCCATGCTACCTACTGAAACAAGCAGATCTATAGTCAATTTATTGAGCATAAATTACTGCCAACCTTCGCTAGAATAATTTATACTCCTGAGCCACTTCAGACAGGAAGGCAATAGGGAACTGTCAGGATACATGAGGTTTTATATAGAGATGAACGAATAGCTCATTATTCAAAGTCAAATGATATTCATATTTAGGGGTCAGAGAATTTGGGAAATGTTTAGACCCTCACCTGAGATTACTGTATGAATCCTCTTTCCCCATAAGGTCTTCTCAAAATAAGTGCTGGCTTTTCCAATCCTACTGCTTAACCAGAATAGTTAGCCCAGGCAACAGTTGGATGGGGAGAATTAATAACGGTAAAGGAGCAGGAAAATGAACAGAGGGACTCAGTGGCATAGGGTTAAAGAAATGAGTGAAAATAAGATGGGAATAGAAGAATGACAAGGTATGGAGATGAGATGAAAAAAGTAGTGGGAAGAAACAGGGATAAACAGCCTACAAGAGATAACAGCCCAAAAAAAAAAGAAAATTTTATCACAGTGTTATTTTTTGGAAAGGTATTGTCCCTATTCTTGTTGCGTATTATTATTGCAAAATCTTTGAGCAATGCAGTATGACACATTTCTCCACACTTCTCTGTGTTTAGCTTTGAAAGCTCAAGCTGTAGGAAGTAGAGTGCCATCTTTGCCATCTCTTCTACAATTTATCTTAATATCACGAAGATTAGCTTTCAAACAGTTACAAACCAACTTCCTCATAAACTAAGTAAATACACCTTCACATTACATGGACTACATCACACTTCTTTGGAGCAAAGGAATTGCAGTAGATCAACCTGTTCCTGAATTTCAGGCTCTGGATTTCCAATCTGCTGCAGGTTTTACTGAGCAGTGCTTACCCCTTGGCTGCCCCTTGTCTCCTTGAAGGCAGACTGAATTCTGATAGAGAAGAAAGGACCTGGCTCTTTTTTTGTCCCTTTCCTGCCCTACCCCACCACAGCTGCATATGGGGCACCATGCAAACACTCAGCCAAGATGACTCAGTCCCCAAGGCTGAGGGGAGGCAGGAAGGAAGGAGATTTGTGAGTGATGCAAAAACTACCAAAATGCAACATATAATTTTCTCTACGGTATCTCCATTAATTCTAAGGAAATACTCATGTTCAGTGAACTTGAGTGGCATAGTCACAGAGAAAGTTCAGGGTATGTTTCACTCCAAATTTCCCTAGTGCTGCTAACTCCCCAATCAGCCATTATGTTAGTTTACTAAGTCATCTGTACTCACCTACAGATCCTTCACTTCATTACTCCAAGGCCAAAATCTCTTCCGAAGGCTCTTCTGACAGATTTATATTCTGAGCATCAGACAGGAATGTGGTTCTCTGTTTTTCCTTTACCTATACTACATAAACATGTCCGAGTTGCTACTCTTAGGGCTCATCTGAAACAGCTAACGTGCAGGGTCTGAGGCTGAGCAGCACAGCTACCTATAGAGATGCCCCTGAGCTCCCCAGCTCCCTGCATTTCTTGCCACAGTTCTGACTTCTCAAGGTTTCACACCAAGTCTTGCCTCTATTTCTGGACTAGTTTCTTGACTGCAAGGGCTCTGGTCAAGGGAAGCCACAATGGGGAAACGTTTCATAGCATTGTTACAGTCCATATGACTTTAAAAGTTTCCTACGATGCAGCATCAGTTCAACTAGGTGGAGTATCTACAGCTCTGTGGGCTATTTCAGCTTGTTCTACGAATCAATGGGAATTTTATGGGTACATGTTTTATAAACTAGTTTCTTATGTCACACAGGAATGACTGTATAAAACCCAACCCTCCACCTGTGTTCAGGCAATAGTGGCTTTTCGTAGCCTACCTCTTACCCCTTTTCCCCCAAGAAGATAGAGCATACAAAAGTACTGCTATGGATAACAGCTTTTTCCTTTCATAGATCAGTCCTCCTGTCTCTTGAGAACGTCAGCCATGAGAATTTATATTAAATGAAACTAATTAGCTAAAGGTTGCATCAAAACTCTCACAAAGACCCAGTGAGATCAGATTCCTTTCCTGCTAGTTATCTCCTCTACAGATCCCCAAACAACAGAAGGCATTGTGGAGACAATTGTACAGATGCAGGTATGAGACCCACTCCAGCGATGAGGGCCGTTTCAGTGGTACAAGAATTAGAGGGGAAAAAAAGAAGAAAAAAAAAAAAGATGTTCTCTTCAGCCATTTTCTGAAAATACTTCCAGCATCCCTTTGCAGAACTCTATTAATACCAAATTGAGGTTCCCCAGTCCTGTAAAGGATTCTAAATCATCATTTTAAGCTTTGTCCAGCCACGTGGTTCAGACCTTTAATATATCGCTTCCCTGGAAGCATTATTTCAGTCCAAAAGTGCCTTTAGGTAGACATGAAATGTGTGCAGAGATAAGCAGCCTCACCTGGTATTTTTGCTCTCCTGGCTACTCCAAGAGAAGGAAAATGAGCACCAGTTAAACACATTGCCCTTGGTCTTTGACACAAGGGAACAAGCTGCCCACAGCTGGGTGCTGCCAGGACGGGTGCCCACACAGTGCCAATAGGGGGTTCTGCCAAGGGCTGTACAAAAAGCTGTGTCTGGCACACCGGAGCCCGGCCAGTGTCTGTTCAAAGCAAAGAGTAGCCTGTCAGAATCAAAGCAGGCAAGGAGGCATGGATATAAGTATCTGGCTAATTGGTAGTGAAATGCATACCGGTTGCTAAAAAGCCAGTAGATGGAAACAGCTCATTCCGTCCAGTTTTCTTGCTTGTATAAATAGGTGCAATGCTATTGAAAGTGCCAGCTTATGCTTGCTGAATCAGACTCGTCTCAAATCAGGCTTTGAGTCAGAGGATGGGGAATGATATTGTGTTACCCCAGCTTGTCTCTGTGACGGACGTAAATCACACTGGTAGGCTCCTAAAGTATTTAGTTGGGAAAATGAACCTATAATGCACCCACATGCGGACGTGAACATTTATTGTCTCAGCCACTCTTGTTATTTCATTTACATTCTGTCAAGGAGTAAAGCACCTTAAAAACATGTTCTTTATGCACAGGTTGATGCTAAGAGCAATAATTTGAAGATCCTGATATACTCTAGAAGAGAGAGTTTCTTCCAAGTCCAGAGCTAGGGCATTTTTAGTTGCAATTCCTTACAACTAGAGGGGAAAAGGGCATGGAAAGGGGAAGATTTCTGTGCTGTGTATTAAGCATTACAACAAGGTTTGTTAGCTTGATATTTTGAAGAAATATAGGTGAGCAAGGCAAGATAAATCACAGTAATTTGAGATGTCATTTTGCTCTCCTCTAGCATTTGAATTTCTTCCATATTACAATAGATCTTCTCTCCTTGTGCCAGCTAAATTGAATTCCTCTTTTTGGGCTGTTTCTTTGAAGGGCTTTGGATAAAATGTCTCGTGCAGTTCAGTTTGGAAGCTTCCCAAATCAAAACCCCAAACCCTACATTTTGTTTCAGTTGTGGGGAATGGGAATTCAGATTGTTTTTTACCTGTTCATAAGACATCTGCTTTCACTATTTGGCATAGCGTGGGGTTGAGGTTAGCGGGGGGAAGGAGGGCTGATTAGCCTCAGAGGATTTATTACATTTGATACATTGAATGTCTGATTTTGCCTCCCTTGTTCTCATTCGTTCACAGCCTGTACATTGAGATACACTGCAGATTCCTGTTTAAACCTTTTAGATTTAATTTTCATCTCTTATTTAACATTGAAATATCCAGAAAGTTGCTAATATCTGTTGTTTTTGGAAGTTTTGCCTGGACTACACTTCTGGACTCAGCAATGGAAGTCACAGAATGGGAAGCTGATTTACAAACTGCCTTTAAATCCACTGACACAGGCTAAAGTGCGCTGAATATTCACAAGCTCTATATTAGCAGCCCCTACCATTCTGTGTTCCCCATAGCTCTGGTTCAGCTGAGGAACACCCAAAGTGATCCCAGATTTTAAAGTCTAGCTGATCCTGAACAGAGCAAATTTCAAATTAAACCAGAATGCTTTCATATGCCTCCTATAAGTGGTTATCACTTGACTACATATGCTAAAATTTGTGTTTTCTGAATGATATGTTTTATACAAATTTGCATGAGAATGAGACTGTTGGTAAAACATGGTATTTTGTTGGAAACATTTCCAAGAAAAGTATATTTGAAGATACTGTTGTACCCTCTTGTAGGGAAAAAAAAAATGGGCAAAAGAACTTAGACTGTTGTGAAAAATAGCCAAAGCTAGTCAGAGTCAGAATTTGGCTGTAAGAAAAGCTGGTCAGAAGCCCAATGAAATTAAGTGTCAGTGGAAATGGTGAGATCTAATGAAAATGACAAAGTTCATGGTGCCTGTTAGGTCGAGGGAAATATTGCCCAATCCAAGGCAGAATTTGCCCATGCCCATATATATGTATGGATGTGTATATATATATATAAAGATAAGTGTATATATGTATACATAAAAAGATAGTTATATTTTTTCCGGCTCCAGTACCCAAGAAACAAAACTGAGATTTTCACCTGGAGTCAGGCTGTCTCTCAGCCGTGCAGCAGAACAGGATTAGGGGTCTGGGGTATAGGATCTGTGTTTGGAGAACAGTGAGGCTGTAGCCTGATGCTGCTTTCTCCAGGTGACCTTACTGCCAGTTTTGCTGAGCATTGGAACAATGCGGGGAGACTGGATTGTTTAGAAAACATAGTGTTTTGATTTTCTGAAATTAAATTTTAGTAGCCTTTTCCCAAGTAGGGGATTTTTGCTTTGCTCTAATTCAGCATGAATCCAAACTGTGGAAAAAAATAATGAATCCTTGGCTGAATTCACAGTTCTGTTTTTCAGGTCCAGTTGTGCTTAATGTGCCTGTTGCAAAGGTTTTTCTGTAAATACACACATATGTGAACACCCAGATACATACACACACTAAAATGTGATTTCTGAGTTGCATTTTAACATCAGCACATTATTTGCTCTATTACCCTTCTGGGTGGCCAGTAAAATGGCAAACAGCAATTCAAGAAGACAACAGATAACCACTCATACACAAGCACACTGAGCTTCCTGAATGGCCAGCCCAGCCCAGAACAAGCAGGCAGATTTATACGCTTCGATTTGACGCAAAAGTGAAATAATGACAATCGATTACTGTGTGGTTTTGAGTTTTGTTTTGTTTTGTTTTGTTTTGTTTTTCCAAGCGATGGTTGCATGAAATTTACCTTAGATTAGAGCCATCTTGATTTTGAGACGAGGGCTTGAATTTTCACCTGGTGAATATCAGCCTGTCTTCATCACTAAGAGTGCAGAGATTACTAAATCATGACTATTATGCCTCAAGCAGAAGGCACTTGGCCAGCTCCTTCCCTGTGTTAATGATTTTTGTACATTGTGCAGATTTACATCAGCCAAAGATCTGGCTGAATGCCTCCTATTTTTTGCTGAGATTGTAGTCATAGCCTTGGTCTATATATTCTTCAGATATTTTCATAACTGTAGCCTTCAAAACTTTGCCTTGCCTTGTTCTCTTTCTCTCTGCTTTTAGTCCCATTTCCTTGCTTTATAGAACATGAGAAAGATTTATAATTGCTGATACCTCTGGTTAAACTGATATATTGGTTGTTTATGCAGAAAATGAAAAGGCTGCAGGATGCCTTATCAATATATTTTCATTCCTATGAGGATGATGATGGAAAAATAATGTGGAAGTGCCATTCTCTGAAAGTAGGAGTGCTCTACCAGTTTATGATTCTCATCAAATTTAAGGACACACATTATTAGGTTCAATTATACTCCGAATGGAGAACATAGATGGAGATGAAGATGGAGATGGAGATGGAAATGATAGAAATGGAGAGAAGATGGAGATGGAGATGGAGATGGAGATGGAGATGGACATGGAGATGATAGAGATGGAGATGGAGATGGAGATGGAGATGGAGATGGAGATGATAGAGATGGAGATGGAGATGGAGATGGAGATGGAGATGGAGATGATGGAGATGATGGAGATGGAGATGGAGACATGCCCTACCTAGAAAAGTAAATACCGCCGTGTAGCAGATAAAGAGGAAAATCACATAGATAGATAGATAGATAGATAGATAGATAGATAGATAGATAGATAGATAGATAGATAGACAGAGTGAGTGAGTGAGTGAGTGAGTGAGTGAGTGAGTGAGTGAGTGAGAAGGAGACTGGGACTTATGAAGCTGCTGGTAATGTTAGACTGGTAGGGAGGGAGAACCAAAGAGGACTTGAATAAATAGAGAAGGCTTTAGTTAATAAAAGAAAATCTATCTCTGTCCTCAGACTTTAAAAGTTTGAAATTTTGACTTAAGGCTGAATTTTTAAAAATTCAAAGCAAGCTAATCTTAATTACCCTAGTCCTTGTGAAGGGAAAATCATTTATAAAATATGTAAGTTAAAATCCCAGTAAGCGTAGTTTTCAAATAAATATGCAGGTAAAGATGAATCCTAGGTTCTCACATTGTCTTTTTTTTATGTCTGCTTACAGTTAAGCTTACAAAATTCCTTATACCTTACTAGGGTTTTTCATACTAATGTGAGTTAGAAGCACACCTTTTATCCTCTAAATGCAAAAATCATTTCTCATTAAAGCCAGATGAATTAAAACTTTCTGAATAACCTTTTTTTCTTTTTTTGGTTTACAAACTGTTTTGCAGAATCAAAAAAAAAAAGTGTTTTGCATTGAACAAATCATTCCAAATTTAAGAATATTTTTAAAGCAGCTTTACTTTTTAAGTGTATTAAAGGAAATTTCAAAACAAAAAGTAATTTAGATTTCAAGCATTCTCTTTTTAAAATGATGAAATAAAACATTGCAGTGTTTTCAACATTAAGTGTTTGTTCCAGACAATTTGGCAAAGCTACAATGAATTTAGAAAACACTTCAGTATTGCTAAATCTGCATTTTTTTCAAAGAAAACAAAAAAATGGTCAGAGTTAATGTGAATCCTTTGTTATGAATTAAATGAATCTGTCTTGTGTTTTGAGCAAGCTCACTCTTACCATATTAATCTGTGTAGAGATTAGTTTCATTTCAAACCACCTAACACGATGCACTTTTGTAAGCAAAATTTGTTTGCAAGTTCATTAATGTTTTAGACTCTAGGGGTTTAAGTCGGTGTGAACTAAAACCTTCTTTCTCTCAGCTCCAGAAAGAGTATAATAAATCACAAATTCATTGCAGAAAAATATGGCAATCAGTCCGTATGCTTTCATGTATTTAACTGAGACAGAGTTTGCCTTTCCGCTTCTTTAGAAGCTAATGGTTGATTTAATCCAATGTTGAAATCATCAGACTTTCAGTCAGATTTTGTTTTAACAATGTGCCTCTGATAAATAAACTTTTAGATTGAATATCCCAGTCTAACATGGGTTGCTATTTGTGTTGCGCTAAACAGTGGCAAAAATGTTTGAGTCAGGGAAATGGAACTATTTAATAACAAAAGACAAATAACAAAATTTTGGCTCCCATCAAAGAAAGAAAAGGCTGCCAGTTTATGGTTTATCTTTAAGCACACATAAAATCCCTCTAAGGTACACTGTAGTTGTATATCATCTCCCTTCAGAAATACCTCAAAATGCTTCACAAATATTGAGCCAATTTTTTAATCATTCTTCAGGTAAGTTTCCCAAATGTTCTTTGCTAGGGCCTGGGGTATTGTTTTGTCTACTTCTTTCTCTGGCTTCAGATTTATCAATGTCTTATTTTACACTATTTATTTGAAGGTTGCTTTTTTGTTGTTGGTGGTGGTGTTTGCTTTTGTTGTTTTTTAACGCATTAAAAGACAAGAAAAGAAAGTATTACCCCCAAAAGAATACAAACTGAATTATTCTCTAACCAGCATTCCCAGAACTGTGGGGACAAGTTTGAAGACTATTTTACTAAAATATTCCCAGGAAAACAGGGCTTGTTCTTTTATTCAGGAAACATATAACTAGCATATTTTCTCACCATCCCTTTCCCCAAATCCCCATGCTGTTGTCCTTGTCCCTGTCTCCATTCCTAAGAAAGCACACAGGGAAGAGCAAAGAATAATTTCTCCTCACTTAGGTACTGGCTTCATGAGATGGGAAGGCAGGTGCTGCAAAGCTCAGTGAAAGCTTAATCGAGCTGGCTCGTCAAATTTCCTGCTGTTTGCTCACCCTGTCCTTTTTCCACACGTGTACCTCCAACAGCACAACAGCAGTCAACGGGAGGGTTTGCAGTAACTAAAATAAATAAATAAATAAAATAAATAAATAAATAAATAAGAGCCTGAAGGAAGTGTACAACACAGCTCATAGAGAAATACATCTGCCTTCTGTGTTATCTGCGACTTTTTCTTCTCTGACAAGAAAAGCTCCAATACAATGTTTTGCTCTGTGCTGAACCTCGGTGTGTTTTCTGGCTGCTCAGGGGTAAGAGAAGCTTCCTTTTTTCCAATTTCAGTGCCATATGTACAGTATATTAAGTGCATCTTAGCAGCACAGCTAAAACAGCTTGAAATCTCCTGGTCTAGAAAGACAAGCAAAAAAGGAGCTCAGAGTGTCTGACTGCAGAAATGCAGAAATAAGTCTTTTGGATGATGGTTTTACAGAGTAGAAACAAAATTGCTGATCAGGCTGCAGTTATGGAGCTCAGTGCCACAAGCCTGCAACCAAATTTCTGGGGACAAACACTTGTGCTTTAGCAGGAAAGGGCATTGCCATGTCTTCTGCAGCACGAGAACATTGTTGGGTGGCCTTGGATGTTGGTGTGGTCCCACTGGATGCTGGGGGTTGCTGTGATGTGCACACATGCCCCAAATTTTGGAGAACCCCCTGAGGGCTCTCCAGGCCTCCACCTTGCAGAAGTCAAGCGCTGGATGGCTCCCTCCCACTTTGAGGTTATTTACTGCATATTCACATTCGTTTGCCAGAGCCCAATGAGTTGGGCCAGTAGCTTTTCACAGTGAGCAGAATTAAACACAAACCTGCCTTGGACTGCCAAGGAAAAAAATAAAAAAATAAAAGAATCCAACACTGTTGCGGTGCCTGCTTGTAACAGATATTCCCCCATATTCCTCTCCTGCACTGACTGACAGCGGCTGGAATTTATGAAGCCTGCTTGTGCTTTGCTAGTTCCCTGGTTTTACATTCAGGAGAGAGAGAGAAAATGTCTCTGCTTTGTTCCATGTGTCAGGCTGCTTCCTCCTCTGTGCCCAAATATGCAATGTGTCTTACGAAAAGTCCCTTCTTAAATTACATCCCAAAAGGTGAACTGGATATGTGCAAAAGTCATTTCTCCTTCAGACAGTATGCCACACCTGTACAGGATATGTGACCTTCTGATGGAGAAAAATAGTCAAAGGTGCCTGTGCAATTCCCACCTGGCCATGTTCCTGCACTCAGGAATTTCATGTGTCTGCTCATTGCACATTTATGGGCTGAGTCCTTTTGCACGCTGGAGTTGACAGAAGATTTCATTTTGATGGCTACTGCAGGGGATAATGCAACAGAAACTGGGCATAAAGCAGGTCAAAATATAACTATTGCATCTTCATCACATTCAGAACTATCTGTCTGAACACAGGAAATGTGCTTGATACTCCTTTTTTCCCTCCCTGACATCACTCCTCATTTCTAAGCTCATGCGCGCGCTCACACATGCGCACACACACGCATATTTCTACAACTGCAAGTGACTGAAAGCCATCAGGCTTTCATGATGGGAAGGCAGGAGAGAAGGGAAACAAAAGCTCAGCAGTATTATTTCCCCTACTTCCTTGCCAAACCTCTCTCACTGGAGTTTCATAGGCTCTCTCCTCCAAATTATTTATGGGAGAGGGGCAATCCACCAGACGCTGTATGTGCCATTATCCCCAGCTATTATCCAACAAGTAGTTAATGTTGTTTGAAGCAAGCATGATTTCTTCTGAGCTCCTCTGTGGCTGCTACTGCATGCCTAGGGCCTGGTTGTACTCCCTTAAAGTCGATGCTAAAACTTCCCAGCCTCACAAGGTGGTTGTGAGGATAAGTTCATTAACGTTTGCAAGGCCCCCAGATATCATAGAGCTGGGAGTAATATAAGTATCTAGATAGCTAGTTCTCAAAGACAGCATCTCTGAGGGTCAGATTCTGCACTAGAAATTCCCTTATGCCCATCAATTAACATTTGCTCTTGAATATGTATGTAACATGATGTTTTCCTATTATACATATTTAATTATGACATATTCTCCAATAGCTATATAGGCTATGGAAAGAAACATCACCAAAGCTAGAGTTTTGCATATTCCCTCCAGAAAAATAGGTTCTGAAAATCAGGAAGGGTCTTGGGTTTTTATTTTTGTCTGAATAGCTCCATCAGAGATACCATTTCTCCAAAGGAAAGAGTGGTTCATCCCCATTGTGACTGTAAATGTTTAAATATCCCTTATTCCCTTATGGTTTCCATTATTATTTATTTCTGTCGCAAGCAGAAAGATGTCTGGGTCACTCTTTCAGCCAGGACGAAACATGCAAAACAGGACAAAGAAAATGAACAGTAGTACTCCAGAGAAGTTTGCTTAGGGGTGTATGTTGGGCAATCTGTTGACTGAGTTGAAAAGGCTTGGATCTTCTTGAATTCTTAAAAGCTTTTCTCACCTTTTTTTTTGCACTGGGTCAAATTCATTGCTGTTGAAATTTCATTGGCTCTGTTGTCAGTACTAAAATCATAGAGTGTGTTATAACACTTAAGCATTTCCATTTTTTTGAAACGTAGAAATGGAAGTCAGTAGAAGTAATCGTATGCATAAAATTAAATGCACACTTCAATATATTTCATTGGATTGATGTTTTAATCTGACTTTATGACTTTAGTAGCTAAACAGAATCATTTGACTAAATTAAAAATAAATAGAATTGTTGAGAGTGCAAATTACTACCAGATACAGTATTTGTAACTGCAGGAGGAACACACATACAATACAGTTGACTGTAAAGATTCAACTTCTTAATTAATTTTCCTGAGGCTTAGCCTTTCATTTAAAATACAGCTGTTCCAGTTCCAGGAAAAATAAAATAAAATAAAATAAAAAACCCACCCTTGGAGACAAGGCTTAAATGTAACCAGTTCAGCAATGTTGGTTTGAGTTTGCAGAGAGCCTGAAACCACATCCATGACACATGAATTTCTCTACCAAGTTCTGTGTATGCTAACTCCAAGAACAAGCATGCTATTTTAAACAGAGATGTAGCTAGCTAATTTGTCATTCATTAAGGCATGTAAGAAATGCAATTGTATGACGAAGATCTCAGCATTTTCGAAGACTAGACAAGGAATCTCTTGGAGGACAATGCACAAAGCGTGGTACCATGTACACAGAAGGTGAAGCTGAAGGCATTAAGCTGAACATGTCAAACAACTCGTTATTTCTTTGTAGCTACCTATAACTCCCTGGTTTTTGTCTTATACTTGGGCTCTAAGTTCTCTCAGAGAAGGACTTTTTGTTCTGTGTTTGTATAACACATGGCAAAATATCCCTTACTGCGCAGAAAAGGCCGAAATCTAATACAAATAATAAATAGAAATAAAGATGCTATTTTCCCAAGGGAATGGGCTTAGCTTTCAAAAGCTTAAAAATCACTCAATTTCAGCAAAAACATAAAACTCTGTCATAAAAATAATAATAATAATAAAACCAATTATTTTTAAAATTAATTCATTCCATTTGATCACTTTCCTTTCAAATAGTTTGGCTGTTAATTGGATGCAGGCAGGACACACAGACAGAGCACTCAAACTTCGCAGTTGCCTCTGCATTTCCATGTGGATATTTTGAGAGACAGGCATTGTCTATTAAATGGAAGTTGTGAAACACAACTACGCTGGTCAGTTTGAAAACTTTTCAGTTGCCTTAGGTAACTAGATAATGTTCCCTCGGTTTTTGCAATATTCCCTAGGTATTTGCTGCACTGTATGCCAGGGAAGAAAGCCCTGAAGGGAATATTAAGGACAGGACGAGATGGAACTAACAATATACAGAATATTTCTGCTGCACATAGCTATCAGTACAGAGTTTGCCCTCAGCTTCCATGGTGTGCCTTAGTTACCATTGCTTCAGTATTCCCTGGGTATCCCTTGTGTTATGAAAGTCCCCTCTCTGCAGCGAGGAGGGGAATAGCAAAATAGAAAACAGAATAACAATGAGAGGAGAGGAACAAAAACTAAACAGTTATTCATGAAGCTGGGTTCATAAATCAGGAAAACAGTTCCCTGAGCCATACCACACCATAAAGTCTGTATGCTTTAGTGATCTTGTGACCTATATGGCCGCAGGATCTGCAGCGCTCACCCAAGCTGGAGCTGGGGCAGTTGCAGGGCTGCCCTGAGAAGAAACATTTTAAGGTGAATCTGCTTTTTGTGGCCAGCTTGCAGTCTCGGCTGTCCCTTCTTTGCAAAATCCCTGCCACTGCTGCAGTGCCAGCTGACCAGCTTGTCATTAGGTGGACTTCTTTGTGTAGCTCATCGTTTAAATGTGCTCTTCATTTAAAGTCTTACAGCTTTCATATGGCATAAACATCTTTGCATCAGTGGAAGAGAGCTGGAAATCCTATTGTCAGTGTGGTACAAAGGTCTGCGATTGTTTGACTGTAGTAACTGCGCTGCTTATTTCAATAACCCAGCACAGTAGGGACAACATTCTGCCATTACACAATACAAAGCTTTTCCAGGCAGGACCGACACACTCTGAAAAGCAGAACGGATAGCGCCGTTGCATCCTGATGAAATTAGCAGGGGAGAAATACAAAATTTCCACCTTCCATTGCACACGTTCATGGACATTTGGAATCTGATCCAAGTACAAATCTGATTTTTTTCCTCTTTCTTCATCTTAAGACATGGATATTTACTATATAGAAGACAGTATTTCCTAAGACAAAACAAGTGTTGTATTAGGAAGCAAAGAATGCAATAAACATTTTAGTCCCAGGCTAATAATCATATAACAAGAAAACTTGATGAAGTGCCCTCTACTCCTTTTTTATATGTCAGCAGGAATAAAAACTGCTTTACTTTTTACCTCAGCTTCACTGCTTTAACCCAAGCTGATGGCAAGAAGCCTAGAGAATATTGCTAGCAGCCTGTTCTCTTCTGACACCCACCCTTCATCTGGATGTAATATCTCAATATTGCTCCAGAAGATTGGATTTTATTTAGTCTTTTAGCATGATATGAAAAAGTGAACCAAATTCTTAGATGGCAGGGGCTTTGTCAATTATAGGAGTCTAGTTTACTGGGAGCCAGCTGAACAGTTGACTTTATCATATGCTGCAGATTAATGAATGCTACCGCTAGTCAGGAGAAACAAGAGGTCATCCAAAGACTACTTTGTTTGCTCCTTTGGTACTTTTAAAAAAACATTTCTTTAATATTTTTATGCAAGCCTGTTCAGCACTATAAGGCACACACTGGCCAGGCAATCTGCAATACACACCAGCCTCAAGGATCTCTCCTAGTTCTCAGGTTTGTGTCTAAAGAAGATTTTGTGACATCCTAACTGGCCAGAGCTGTAATTTTTTTGACACAGCTCCTGTTAGGAGAGCTCTTTTCTACTGCCCTCCCATTCCTAGACACCCAACAGTTTTGTGGTTTGGCACCTACCTTTAAATAGAAAAAACTTCATATTAAGTCCTTAGCACAAGGTTTTGAATGAGGGTCACTTACTGTACTAGAGTAGTGCAAAAAACCATCTGTTTGCTTTTTTTACTGAAAATTTCTAAAGGTCTCAAGTTCATTCTGCATCATAGTGAAAACAAGAGCTGGAACTTCAAAACGCTTCAGCAAAGTGGAATGCATTCATTTTTCTGGGCAACCTTCAGTTTGAGGAACAATGACACCGTGCTTGCACAGCACCCGCCGCAGGCCAGGCAGGGCTCACAGCCGCAGCTCTTCCAGTGCCAAAGTCCCAGCAGGTCACCAGGGCTTGGGAGCAGTTGATGCTTCCCAGGATGAGGTCTTTGGAAAGTTCCAGTTGACCATAATTCCCCATTCCCTCTTATAGAAAGATGTTGTCATTTAAGTGCACATATCTTGCTTGACTGAGGGCAAATTCCCCTCCCATCTTCACATTTCAAAAAAAGACTTAAGCCTTTGCAGCTAAAATTGATTCAGAATCCCCTATCCTTCTCAAAGGCAAAAATAGATGCTTAGCTAAAGACACTACAACTATAAAGACGCAAGTTTCCTTTAATTCTCCAAACACAAGAATAAACCTTGACTGCAGTGGAATATTTATTTTCCCATCTGGATGCACAAGAAGTAAAAAGTCTCTTTGCACTTCCAAGTGAGAATTTACATCCTTGCTGGCCAAATACTTACCGAAACAGCTTTTGAAAGAAGAGAGGACAGTAGTCTCACTTTGCTCCATCCCCACAACTACTAAAGGAATAGCTTAAAAAAAATAAATCCATACTTTATCATTATTTTTACCTCCCACTGTACATCACTAAAAGGGTTTATATGCAGTCCTCTTAATTGGCACAGTCCCTGCTGGAAATAGAAACATGCCAATGAATTGCTCATTCAGATTAGGCTCCCAGGAATATATTGTGCTGAGAGACACTCACTTTTATTTCCTGAATTGCTTTAACGATGAGCACTAAGCAACACTTCCTCTACTCCCTCCCTCCCAAGTACCCTAAGCTGCTAAAGCCAGGCAGCAGCCAGAAGCTAATAGCGGGCCACACAGTAAGAAATACACTCACGTAAATACAAAGCACACCTGTGAACTGTGAGTCGGCCTTCAGGTATCACATTTGGCAGCTAAACACATAATTCTCAATTAAGTGAGCAATTACCCATTATTGTTTAGACCTTGAAAAGCATTGTGCTGAATCTATTCGCTGGCAACAATCCCAGTTAACAAGCAAGTCATCCATCTAGGGTAGAGATTTATATTCTCTGGTAGAAAGGCCACTAATAGCACTTTGAAACAGGATTCACAGGTAAACTCAAAAGGCTTCAAAAGGCTTTGAGCACCTTCAGCTCCCACTGTAGACAGTGTATGTTTCCAGAAATCGTTATTTCCCTTTTCCTCTAGCTACCTACTCATGCAAAAGTGTCTTCTCTGAAGTGATAATGGCTACTTTTTGCTATTGTGAAGAATGGGAGACAAGAGTATAAAATTCAGCCAGTCTAGGCTCTAGAACAGGAGACAATACAGTACCTCTGGGAAACAACATCCTGAATAGTTTTAGTGAAAACAAGCATTATAGCCAGGGAAATGGGGACAAGCTCATTTTACAACAGGGCTTCCTTAATAGACTTTGTTTGAAGAACAGATGAGGCCTTTTTTTATTGAAGAACTGTAGGCATGGATATCTTAATTGAAGACTAAAGATCCTTAATCAATAACCCCAAACAAAGATTTTCCAGCAGAAGATGAAAATCCATGTTTTCAGCTGAGAAGCAAAAACCTGGTTAAGTTCAGAATAACTGGTAGAAAGGTTTGAGGTCATTCTTTTTGTGCTTTGTGGACACTTCCTAAAATGTAGAGTAGAAAAATATTTCAGAAGAATGTGAATTAAGACTAAACCCCAATTTGCTATCAAAAAATAATTGACAGAAGACTTTCAAGCAGCCTCAGCTGCAATGCAGACCTGTGAGCATTTATAAGCAGACCACAGCTGTTTAAAGCTGTATACGTGGGATAGATGAAACGTTGACTTCAACCTAATGGTATTTTAGCCTGTAGTTTCTGGAAACCAGATATGTAGGTTGGTAGGTTGCTGCTTCTCCTCTTATAAGAAAACAAGTGTCTTAGATAGCTTTTTAGCCCCTCAGTCCTGCACAAGAGAAGAGGGCAGCAGTTCCCTGCACACAGGGGACTGCAAGGTTTGGTAGGTTTTGGAAAATCTTTGAGAAAGGATTGAGCATATTCAAGGCACAAAAGACATTCAGTAGAAATTAGAGGCTTAACTCTCACAAGCTGCGTTGAAAACCCTGCTTTAAGTTAGAGGGTTTACCTATAAACTTCTTTACGCTCTTATCTGTTATGTGATAACAATGACCTTTGCCTATTGTTGTGCTCTAATTATCTTTTGCCTTTGGATTGGGAAACTTGCATTTAACCTGGAGAAAAAGGGAGGTATTTTAAGCTTTGCTCAAAGTTAACTTACATGTTGAGTTAGGTTTTATTCAGTTCTATCTTCACCAGCACCCAACTTGTGCAATACAAATCTGATGCCACTTGTGATGGATTGCACATAGGACCAATTGGAGCCTTACTAGCTTTAAAATTGATAGTACATAGACCAACGGTGGTGGTGCAGTTTTTCATTAAATGAAATGGAAAAGTGATTTAATAATTCTTTCTGTCTTAAATTGCTTAAAAGAATTTTAGACAGTTAAAAATTGCATGGATTTTAAACCATATGTGTGAGAGTGGAAAAAAATAAGGGTTTTGTTTTTCCTATTTTTAATATGAGCCAGATGAAACAAGAAGATTGTTTCCTTGCAAACTATAGGTCAAGTACCTATGTAGGCTTTGAGATGGCTCTGTAAGTTATCATGTTATCTTTCTTTCTTGACAGTATACCATTATGTGGTGTATCATTTCAGCATTTACTATCTTTCATGTCCTTTTATCTTCACACTAGGATTTCTTTTTAAATTCCAAGACGTGCATTTGGTTTCATTATATAACACTGGCTTTTACAAAACATTGGCTCTTCATATTCTTTGGTTTCATATTTGTCGGCATCAGGCTGAAATAGTAAACCCACTGCGTCTATTTTATCTTGTTAAAGATAAAAACAGTATGGCAAATGAACTATTTGGAGAACACTACTTTCAAATTAAAGGAGGAAAAAGTATTAAGTGTCACTACTGAGTTGAACTATATTGAAATCTTGAACTGAAGTGATTTTTTTAAAAAATTGAATAAAAAGGTGACCCAAAACATTACAACTGTCATGCAGGACTGTGTTATCTTAAATTATTTATTTAACATCTGGTAAATATTATCCAAGCTATAGTACAGATAAATTGAATAAAAGAATACCAATGCCAGGGGAAAAGAAGAATTGCTTAATACTGTAAGTATATAGAACTGTTCCACAAAGCAGTTCATTCTCTCTCTGCAAGGGGAGATGAGAAGCATGGTACTGGGGTAAAATGCATCTGCTTCGTTTCACCCAAAGTATGAAGCTATCAAAGCAGTTTTAGGGATTTAATTTAATCTCAAACACAAATTCTATGAAAACAGTCTGACAGCGACATGAAATTTTACATAACTTCTTTTACCCCTCCCCCTTTTATAATGCAGCTTCCCAGTTGATTCATTTTATTTTATCCTATGCGTATTGGGGATCAGATTGAATTTTCTTTGAGAAAAGAAAATAATTAAGCCATCTATAAAGGTTTGGCTGGGCATGAACATAGCAGCACAGGATAGAGTTACTTGAGGGGGGGAATGAGGTCAAAGAAAAGTACTGCAGGGAAAAAAAAAAAAAGAAAAAAAAAGAGAAAAAAGAAAAGAAGCATCGAGTTCTGCTAGTTGGGGAACAAAATAAAAAGAGGATGGAGTCTGTGAAGGGGGAAGGGGCCTAGATTCCTTGTCAGTTTGTGGGTTACAAATGGAACAAAAGGCTTATCTTAAATATATGCAGGTTTAGAGATTTTTTCTGGAAGCTATTGAAAGCTAATTAAATTACAGTCAAACACTGAGCATTTCTCTGGTGCTTCCATGGTCAGTTTCTGCTGAGTTCTTCTTGGTTACTTGATACTGCTTATGAAATAAAGAAGATTGATTCCTAAATATTTGTTCCTATTCCCTCTTTGTGGATTACATTATACCACTTTTCATTCTTACAGTCTTTGCTTAAGCTGCAGGATATAAGGGCCCTATTCAGGCTGCCAGCTATAGCATCCAAGATTAAAAGCCTGCTATCGCACCTAAGTTCAAGAGGGTAATGAGCAATTCAGACCACCTAGTGTCTACAGCTGCCAGATCCTGGCTCCTGCACATTAAGTGGTGCAAAGGAGTCATGGCACCAAATGTATATGCAAAATTAAGCACCGTGATTACTTCTCTCCATCCCACTTCTCTCTCGCCGTATCAAGAGACAAAAATTGGCAGCCTGGGCAATGGGCACTTCTTCCTCAGGTGGCCATAATAGCTGATGTAGCCCTCAGCCTCCCATCCTGCTCCAAAGGACACTGAAGCCAACAGGCAAACTGTGATTCACAATACTGGTATGAGGCTTAAGCTGTTATCATCCAGAAAAGACTCCCAGTTTCATACTGACTTTTCCATTCTGCTCTTACAGGACCAAACTTTATGTCATTGTACCCACCCGCTGCCACTCATTTCCACCCCCTTCCCCACCCCACCCCAGCCCGGTTTCTGGCCTTGCTAGCCAGCTTCCACCATGACAAGGGCAGGGAGAGCTCAAAGATACTTTCTACCCACAGGTTCAAGGAGAAGGGCTGGGCAGACAGGAGTAAGAGACACAAACCAGTACCCTTCTCTGAGGGATGGCCTGTGGCATGGACACAGTGGCATTGTCAGACACCAGAGAAGGCACACAGGATGGCCCGCAGGAAACCAGGCCCCAGGCTGAATGGTGTCTTGGTGTTGTGCTTTCTGCTGACGTTACATTTGCTCCTGGGTAAATGGCAGGATCCAGGCATCTGAAAGAAGAACCAAAACTTGATCCATCTGGAAGCTGCAGATGCAAGGCTGCATTTTATCTACCTAAAGATCCCCCTAGAACCAGTTTCCATATCTCCTAATCTACCAGCCCATAGAGACATGGGGGTATTGTGTCCCCTGTCCCAAAGTGAGTGGTTGAACCTGGTGCTCGAGTACCAAGTAACCACTCAGGCTAGTGTTTTTTGTTTCTGAACAAAGGGCTTTTCCAAAACGCCCCAGGATGCAGCCACCAAATTGATTTTCCAGGGCCTGATCTCCTGGGCCCTGCCACCATCACTGAGCTCAGAGCAACCACCATCTTGTTCTGGGCTGTCCCCCAGCCTGGGGACAAACAGGCAGCCATTTGAGAAGAACCTGGTGGCTACTAGTTACCTGAAAGCACACAGAGGAAAGTTGAGGGCCAAAACACTTACCATGAGAAGCTCATTTTTCAGTTCATGGGCAATGCGGAAAGTTTAAACCCACTCATGGTTTATGCAAATGGATAATCATAAAGATTAAGCAAAATGTCACTGAAACCTCTAATTCACTGAGCCAAAAGCCTTTCTCTATAGCTGTTCCAAGGTAAAGCATTACTTGTAAGAAATAATTTTCTCCCATACCTGGCTTTTTCTTGCAAACATGGTTAGTAGCAAATCTGAATCTGTCAGCACAGTAGTATAATTTAAATAGTACAATTCACAGCTGACAGGGGATTTCCACAGACTTCACTTGGAAAATATGTCATTTGCTAACTCTTGTTAACAAGTAGTAAGGAATCTGGTACTTGCCCAGGGTCACATGAACCAGCAAGAGACATTATTGAGGAGAGAGAGAAGAGAGAGAGGTTGACAGCAACAAACTGAATACAGAAACAAAGCTTAAAAATGTGTGTAAAACTCAGGGGAAAGGCCTGTTAGTAAGTTGCTGACACCCCAGCTCATCTGAACTAGCTATTGCAACGTCTGTAGTGGAGGTCCTCATTCCAAATGCTGACCAAGCAAGAAGCAGAAGATCTTTACATGACTTTCAGCCTCATCTCACTCACATTAGAAGTGAAGTCTTCCTAATGCTGCTAGTAAAACTGTCAACTTGGGCAGGCAGAGTCAATGCCTCATTGAAGGGGAAAGAGCAGGATGGTTTGGCAGCTGAAGCAATATACCAACACTCTTGTCTGATGTATTGTACCCACCGTAATCTTATGTCCTGTTGGAATGGCATGTTCTGCCTATGCAGTTATCAAATTAGCTTTCCTTGACCTGGCACCAGTGCAGCCAGATAGCTGGGTTCCATGCAGTCATAAAACGATGGCTTGAGAGAAACTGGAAGACAAGATCTCTTCTAAGTTAATTGCTACTGGAATGAATAAGCAGGATTCTTCTCTGGAAACAAATAAGCAACGAAAAAAAAAAAAAAGCCTTTCTTTCATGCAGTCCACTTTATTTATACGGATACTATCAAACTCCTGCCTTCTTTAACACGTAAGAGCCATCAGCAGTAGGTAATATGCTTGACCAGAAACCAATAAGCTGCTTTCCCAATGAATTCAGTGTCCAGGGGTCCCTGTCTCCCTGCTCCTTCCCCAGACAAACATCACAACTACTTTTGCTGACTATTTCTCACTCTCTTTCCCTCTCGTGTTCAGACAATTGCTTTTAAAAAGAATGAACTCATCAGTGCTCTCATCGGTCTTTGAGAAGTCTTTTCTGGGAAGAAGGTATGTGCTTTTATTATGCAACCCAAGCCATAAGTTTTGTCTGAACTATCTGCAAGAGAGCACATAACTGTTTCTTCTGTTGGGTCTGAAAGAAGAGTGTTTCTTGTGATTTTCTCTAATTATTTCTCTAATTATAGATCAGAGTTCCATTTGATAATAGGTGTAAACATCTTTCAGTATAACACTGTTAGTATTCAAGCAGTTTGTTTTTTTCTCTAGGGGGAATTAGGGTTTTTTTGTGTTTTTTCTTTTTCTTTTTTTTTCCATAAAACTACAGAAAATTTTTCCCTTTAGTGTAGGAGTTTGGAATAATATTTTTTTTTCAGCAATGCTTTTGATAGGTGATTCCAAACTCATGCAACAACATTAATGATGAACAAGAATCCTTAATAGCTTTCATAGACCTTTCCATAACCTAAGAGAATTAGGAGAGCGTTTTTTCACTCATTAAAACCACACACTGTACCCTCTTTCACCTTCATTTGTAAATTGGGTACATCTATTCTGCACGGTGATAAATACTGATATTGGGAAGATTGATTGGGAAGGTTGATACTATACACAATATATGATAGACAATATACTATACACTATTTACTGGGAACATCTATATACTATTTACTGGTAAGGTGAGGATGCACTCAAAAATTGAAATGGATTTCAGACAACTTATTTCAAAAGAGTTTTTCTTATTTATTACAGCCAGGTTTCTTTTTTTTTTTACAGACAAAAAAAAAAAATGAAAAGATCTGGTTTGTAAGGTTAGAAAATTAGGTCTAGAATTAAGGCCACTTCCTTGATAGATTTTGCCAGAAGACATATTCTTATTGGTGTAGACTGTAGAAGTTGTTAAATAATGTGGTCCCGTGCTTTGCTAGAGAGATTTCTTTCTTTGAATCTACTTACAAATTTGTCTTTTTATTTGCCTTCAAGTGAAGTATTTAATCTGCTTACCTATCTTATTAAAGAACATACTTGCTTTGGAGGAGGATGCCATGACATTTAAATCACAGATTATTTTATTATTAGGTAAGCTTAGAAGATTGTTGGAGAATTGCATAGAAATGACAGACCTTATAAATGAGTCTGTCAAACATATCTGAGTCTCATATCAGTTAGACTTCTCGCATGTTCTCACCATTTACATCCTTAGGTGGATTATCATTATCAATATTACAAAAAACTTTTCTTGGAAGAGAAGTTGGAAAGATTTTTCTCATGCTTTATAACAGAAAATATACAAATAGATGATGAAATATCTTAAGGTGCTTTGGATTCAGAATGTTACAAAACAAATAACTTTTTTTCACTTCTTTAAAATTTATTCATCATTTAGCATCTGTAATTGACAAGAATTGTGCTCTTCTGGTAGTTTCATATTTCTTGTCTTCTCTGTGGAGAGCTGCGTTATGATCTTTTTACTGTACATCTAATGGAAATGTCTCATACAAAAACCTGAAGATATTCCTAACTTTGTCTCCATGTGTTGAAAATGAGTTTTTGGTGATGTTTTGAGCTTCCCAAACAGCACTTTTTTAGTTGTAGCTAAACTAGATGTAGTTGTATGTTAGTAGAAGATATTTGCCTTACGGAGGTGACAGTTACACATTAGAAGATTTTGAAGTAGGAATGGTCCTTAAGGCACGTACCATCAGTACACATGGACATTGCTGTAACTGCAAGTTCATCTTGTTCAAAAATCCAGTAAAAACATTTGCATCTTTGAATTTCTACCAGGATATTTATGTCAACCTTAGCCAAATGCTTATACTTTTAGCACTGGTGGATTAAGTGTTTAAGCAGTGGGCTAGCAGATTCAGAGGTGACAGCACCCATTAGTGTAAATATGTAGAGCAGGAAGTGAAGGCATGGATTTGAGTTTTGATGTAAGTAGATAAAATAATGAATTTGCTTGATTATTTTTCCTGGTTAGCCAACCAAACCATGCCTTCTGAGAAGAAGAGGACTTTAGAAAAAATCATGCCCTAATTTGGCTGTCCCCCACAGGAAGAAGGTGTGTGCCAGGTTATATCTGTATTAGGTAGCTGCTAGCTGCAAGGCAAGAGCAGGTGTGTGGTTCTGGTATGGTTCATTAGCTTCCTTGTGAAACTATCATGGAAAACACAGTGCAAAAATCTTACTATAAGCAAAATATATGACACTAACATCTTCTCAGTTGCAACAGCCCGTTCCCCAAAATGGAAGGAGATAGTGGAATTATAGACCACACAAATTAACGTGAATTCCTGGAAAAATCCAGAGCAAAGAGTTAAAATCCTGTTTCAAGCAGATTTTCCAGGTAAGCACTTACAATATAGCAAAGGGATGAATAGAGTCCTACATAGCATATGACGTGATGTATGAGATATCACAATTATGCCAACCCAAGCCAACTTCTGTGACAGGACAACAGCATTGTGGACAGGGAGGAAAGTTTTATTGTCATATATTTTGATTCTAATGAGAATTTTTGATATGACTCCTGTGATATTTTCATAAGAAATCAAAATAAAAGTGGTGTTCACATAACTCCTAAGGAGGCCCAAAAAATCATACTCTGGAAAGGGCTGAGGTTGTTCAACCTGAAGGGAGGAGTGAACAAGTGACCTGAAGTACAGTCTTCAAGTTTCTGTTGCACAAAGGAATAGAATAACCTGCTCTCCACATCCATTGTGGGCAAGACAAAAAGTAATGGGTGTGTATTTTAGTTATATAATTAGGTATTAGTAAAAGTTTTGCAACAATAAGAATAATGAAGCCCAAGAAGACTGCATTGTCCCTTCCAGAAGGTCTCTAAAAGCAGGCTAGACATATATCATGAAGGATTGCAAAAGGGTTGCTGATCTTGCCTTGAGGTGGGGAAAAGCTCAGAAACCCCCTCAGTGTCCTCCTGTCCTATGATAAAACAACATTCTTCTTTCCCAGAGCAAAGCTGTTTGCACACCAGGGCCCACAGGGCAGGCTCTCCCTCCTCTTTCTGTTCAGGTGACCTCTGACATTTGTCCACCGATTAATCAGTTATGGTTTGAAAAGTGAGCATATTGCCAGAAAGCACTCTTGGGGAAGTGATAGTAGTAGAGTATCCAAAATACACTGAGACACACCCACAAACTGATACAAAGGAGAGCTACATCCTCTGTTTTGCAGTCTTTGCAGAGTTTTGCCCACAGTCCAAAGTGACAGCAATAGTTTCCCATAGAATTTCTCACTGTTGCCATGCTTCAGCATATAACCCTGCATCTGCAGCCTACCCACTTCTTATAACCTATTTGGACCGTGGCTAATATGGACTGTGCAGTCCATGTGTGAAACACATGTGTTCTGCCCCAAGACTATGGGAGCTACATAAATTACACATGTGAAATATGTCAAACACATGTGGGCATGCCCTGAATTGTCATGCATTTTTGGTAAGAAATAACTCCAAGAGTGTTTATATCAACTATTTATTTATGAGGAGGGACTATGTGTAATATTCAATTTGCAGAAAATGGAAGGTTTTATTTATCACTGTGTTGTCCAAGTTGTAAAGTTGGATGCCAGTATTTCCTTCCCTTCTGTGAGTTTTACTCCTGCACATTTATTACTGTGTAGGATTCAAAACTCTTACTGCAAAATGTAAATTAAGACACCACAGTGGGAGCTTCTGGAGATAACGCAACCCTCTAGTCATCTGAATGTTGCTTTAGGCTGTATCTCTACTTATCAGCACTATTTACTAGCAGACATTTAAAGCAAATGGGAAGTGAAGTGTATTTAATCTTTCTTGCAACACATCAGTTCAGCCTCTTGAAAGTATCAAACAAATTAGAGGAGCCCAGGCTGAATTAGTACACCAATTCCGACATCCAGTTCTGCAGCTCTCAAACTCTGAAGAAACTATTTACACACGAAAAAGCAGGACACCAAATGCAAAATCTGAAGAGATTAGTTTCAAGTGTGAATTTGGATTTGGAAGTCACTGAAATTGTCATTGGAACAGGCACAGGTTTTTAACTACCAGCCTTTTCTTTGCCCTCGTAATGGAAAGTGGGATTGCTGACTTCTCTTCAAGTTGGTGCTTCTTCTTGTTACCCTATAGAAGGATTTTTTATTATTATTATTATTTTTCCCAGGACAGAAAAACAGGCTGAAAGAGCTGGTAGAGCAAAGAGATCACTGTGTAAAAGAATGGTAACATCTGGAAAATAGCAAGTTTTGTTTCCTTTCTTTTTTCCCTGCATTACTCAGATTTCCACCAACTCTGATCAACAACATAACTTCAGCCAGAATGAACCAGGAATTTGAGATTTTGGTCTTTTCTAACAGAACTTTATTATTAAATACTGGATCTTTGGACTGTCCTAGCATGGCAGAAGGAAGTCAGCTGAGACATGGAGCAAGCATAATTCCCTAAAGCAAAGGGGCAGTCCTATTCCAGGAGTTCTTCAAATTCATTTTAAAAGGCTGCTGTTACAGAAAGAGTTACAAGCACAGCACTTCATTTCTCTGAGACTGCTTTTTGTTCTTTGTTTCACTGATCTGAAATAAAAGTTATCCATTCTGTATTGACCTTGTAGTGCAGAACTTACAGTGTCGCCTTGCAGAGTTTGGATTAATGCACAGAACAGCTGGTACCACTAATACTAATGGATTTCCTGGTTTTAGTTCAAATACGGTAAACTTTTAGTTTAGTTCACACTAAATCTGAAGATAGGTTTTTCATATTTGTTTTTCTCCAGTGAGAATCATAGGCTTTAAACACGCTTTTAGAAATAAAAATGAAAAGAAAAAAAGGGAGAAAAAAAGTACTTTTTAATATGTTGGAGAAAAATGTGTACCATTTTCTTTCCTCACTGCATTTTACTCCACTCCCTTGAAAGATCCTAATCAGAACCCTAGAACTGACCAGATGATTTGTGAGACCCCAGTGAAAACATGTACAGGAACGAAAGAATTTAAAACTTAATTATATACATTCAAGAAAATATCTGTCAAAACAGCTTCAAAGATTTAATTAACTGTATATGGAGTGTGGAGGGGTCAAACCAGCATCAGCAGAGCACTGTCTGAAGTTTCATTTTCCTGTAAAATGGGAGACTGCAGAGGAGCAGGCACAGACCTAGGACCAAATCCTGCCAAGGCTTGGTGACAGCCTGCGACCCATGGGAACTGCGGGCCCTTGGTTTGTCAGACCAGCCGGACGTGGACCTCTCAGGAGAAACCTCTGGAAGATGTTTAACGCAGCAGAGTTTCAAAGGTGTAGGAGGCGGAGAGGTGTTTTAAAATTCAGCTAAGGCATTTAGGTTTTTACTTGCCTACTATTTCTTGTGTTCAATACCCTGAGTCTAATGTAAAGGCAGGGAAGGAAGACAAGGTCCCCCTTTTTACTTCTGGGGAACAGCAATATTTATGTATTCCTTCTCCATTCAGACAAAAGCCAGGCTGCAGATATTTTTGATTTAAAGGACAGCAAGAACATGTTTGTGTAGGAACAAACATGAGCCCAGCATGAGCTCCTGAGCCCACGCTGCTCAGGAGCAAGTGCCCTCGCAACAGCACAGAGGCAGTGTGCTCCCAACACTCGAAATGCAGAAACAGATGGGTAAGCCAAGTGCAGACTGCTTGCTTTGAGTTAGCTGTCCATTTCGCAATTAAACTGCTGTTCTTAGTTTAATCATTTTATCCCAGGATCTTTCCATCCCATGCTGAATTCCTTCAGAGATGGGCATTCAGCTGAACAAAACCACAAAGTTCTGAAGTGAAAGTTCTTTATTCCGCACATCCCCATCCTGCAGTGGCTATCCCCAGAATCCTACTCAAGCATCTGGTCATTGCACCAGAACTCAGAGAATATTACACCAAGCACAAAATTCTCACAGGTATACCATGATTGGTTTTATGACTCATTCTATTTGTTTATTTTTATGCACAAGGGGTTTTTGGAAAATCATCAGTCCCTATAGGTACCTCTACCGCCATTGATGTAGTTTTGTTATGGTGCCATATAAATCTGTATACTGTGGACTCCTTCCCAAATACAGAAGGATTCAGCTCTCACCAAAAACACACATGCTAACATGATAAAGATTAATTTCAAGGCTAGAAGAGAAAACTACCAGAATGGAAAGTCAATAAAAACAAATATGTTCTCTATGGGACTGAAACTGTGGAAGGAAAGTTTAGCACCTGGAAAGCAATTCTTTATGTAGTCAGTAAACTGAATATAAAAAAGATATAGTAGTCTCAAAGCATTAGGTTGCTCACATTAAGTATGTTCAAGATAAGTTCTTCTAAGGGATCTTCAGGGAACACTGTTTAGCAGGGCATTGCTGAAACAGAATAAAACTATCCTCGTTCCATATGAACATTGTATTCCTGCCATAATGTCTTCATGGAGAACTGTCCCTGAACAGTTTTCAGGAACTGGTTTACTTCATATGAATTGTTCTTATTGGAAGCAATCTAATGATAATTTCACAGGCTCTCTAGCTGGGAGTGGAATGTGGTTTAGGATGAGATATAAAAGCCTTTGCCTTCCTCCTTTGTCTATGTAGCAGATCCCCACGTTAGGCAGCAAAGCAATTTTAAGGTATTTTGTCACTGTTTTAGTAGAGGCAAGAGCATCATAGACACTCATCTCCAGCTGCCCTGGTGGCCTTTACTCACAGCAACTCCCTTTCCACAAGACTTGAACCTTTGCCCCAGTGTGGACAGTTTATTTTTTACCTGATCTCCCAGAGAAGAGCCCTTTTACAGTTTTGTTCTGAATATTTCTTGGGTTTTCCTCTCACTTCTGGGAGAGCACCAGCTCTGCTCGTAAGCACCAGTGAGAGAGAAAGGCAAAATAATAAACATCTGCCTAGCACAAACTTGAATTGTAGCCAGCTTTGATTCTCGTCAACATTGACTTTAGTACTCTGATTATAGCCTCAACCCACTGCTTTCTTTTGATCTTCTTTCTGAGTATTTCTCTACCTTGAGACACTGATGATGGGACAGCATTTGTCTTAAGCACAAGCAAACACTTCATTGGGGTTTCTGGGATCAGGCATCCTGCCGGCATGCATTAAAGCTATCAAATGTCTCTGCTTCCCAATTGTCAGTTCATATTTTGGTGTTTATTTGCAGAGACTGATAAATGTGGTTTTTGATTATCAGTCACCTACATTTTGGTATCGAAACACTATTGGGACTGAGTATTTATTACTTCCTGCTGTTCAATTACACAAAACAGCTATTTTAATGGAAGTAAGTATGGTTCATGATTAAAACCTAGCAAGTGCAGATTTAAAACAATGATACACATATATGTGCTAAATACCAGCCATCTGATAGTGCCTGCATATGAGATAGTTTTATTCTGAAGATAAATAAACCCTTAATGTATTAACTGTCAGTACACTCTCATATTTTACTACATATTTTAATAAGCAGCTATTTAAACTTATATTTGTGCACATGTTGACTATTTAGGTAGTTGATCCTTGAAAATGCCATAATTCTAGTTTATATACAGCAGTATTACTTTTCCTCTTCTTTGTAGGCATGGAGACACTGTAAATATCAAATTTGTATGCATTATCTTTGATCTGTATTGTTGCTGTTTAATATTAGGCAGGAATTAGGAAATGTTCCAATTTGTGAGAATACTGGAATATGATTATACAATGAGAAACTTATTTATGGTACACTTTTTTCTAAAAAAAATAGCATCTGCTAAATTAAAACAGAAAAATTTGATGTTCCACTCTTTACTCCAATACTCTTAGCAGAGAAATGAACTCTATGGTAGGATCTTTGGAAAATGCTGATTTTTCCAACAACAGCCATTGCATCTGTGTCATGTTAGTGTACATACACACAATGTTGTGGTTTTATTTTGTTTTGTTTTTAAGTTTAATGATCTTTAGCATCCCTTTGAAAATGTTAGGAAACGCCAGGCATTTCAAAAATTCTGGACATGAGTTTTTCAACACAGCAACCTTTTAAATTCAGATTTCTTTGTCTTCATCAAGTAACCTTCTGGAATTGAAGTAGCTGAAGGGTTTGCAGAGAAAGAGGAGCCCTTCAGAGCATGTGTATTCATGACTGAGATGCAGATTGTGCTTTCTTTACCTCAGTGGTATTTTTTGCTTAAAACACCATCTGTAGCTAGGTCTGTTGTTAAGAGTTCTCTTCTCGGGCCTCCTTTTGCAGTTTGTTGCCAGTATTTAGGAGTCCCACCATATGGTAGAAAGATCTAACCTGCTCTTAAGCCTTCTCTTCAAGAAGTGTCCCACTGTTTGGGAGACACAGTATCAGGAAGCAGGGGAGGTATCGTCCTACACAGGCTGGAAAGGAGCTGCTGAACTGCTCTCGAAAACTGGCTCCATCCCAGAGGATGAAAACTGATGTGTTGGTGCATTTATTTGAGAGTTTCAGGGAAAGATGAACATGGATTCTCCATACAGCTGGATGGAATCACTTGTAAGCTGCAGAGATTTACCCAGCAGTGCTTGAGGAGGTTAAACTTTAGGAGGTTAATGCACTGGATTTTTTATGGGTTTTCTGCATTGGAGCAGATTTCTCTCATGGAAGTATCCCTAGAAGAGAAAACACAATAATGCTAGCTCCTAGGCTTCCATACCCACCTGCCCTCAGGAACAAGCTGGAGAAACTGCAGGATGCTGTGCTGATGGAGTAGTGAATGGAAACATGTCAAACTGCATGGGAGTTCTCTACATTTCTCACTGCCTGTGGTCTGTGCAAACTGGATATATTTTGACAGTCTCTTCTGCATATTTTAGAATAGTTTTTCCGACTGTCTCAGAATCTTCCCTTCCCTTCCCTTCCCTTCCCTTCCCTTCCCTTCCCTTCCCTTCCCTTCCCTTCCCTTCCCTTCCCTTCCCTTCCCTTCCCTTCCCTTCCCTTCCCTTCCCTTCCCTTCCCTTCCCTTCCCTTCCCTTCCCTTCCCTTCCCTTCCCTTCCCTTCCCTTCCCTTCCCTTCCCTTCCCTTCCCTTCCCTCCCCTCCCCTCCCCTCCCCTCCCCTCCCCTCCCCTCCCCTCCCCTTCCCTTCCCTTCCCTCCCCTTCTCTCCCCTTCGTCCCCTTCCCTCCCCTTCCCTTCCCCTCCCCTCCCCTCCCCTTCCCTTCCCTTCCCTCCCCTTCTCTCCCCTTCGTCCCCTTCCCTCCCCTTCCCTTCCCTTTCCTCCCCTCCCCTTCCCTCCCCTTCCCTCCCCTTCCTTCCCCTTCCCCTTCCCCTTCCCCTTCCCCTTCCCTCCCCTTCCCCTTCCCCTTCCCCTTCCCCTTCCCCTTCCCCTTCCCCTTCCCCTTCCCCTTCCCCTTCCCCTTCCCCTTCCCCTTCCCCTTCCCCTTCCCCTTCCCCTTCCCCTTCCCTTTCCCCTTCCCCTTCCCCGCCCCTTCCCTTCCCACCCCTGCCCCTGCCCCTGCCCCTGCCCCTTTCCTTTCTCCTTTCTTTTTTTTTCTCCTTTCCTTTCTCCTTTCATTTCTCCTGTCCTTTTCAGTGGTTGAACACAGAAATAACTGTGAAAGAAAACATTTTTAGCAGAGGTTTTAAACCTAGTGGTAACTGTGTACTTAAAAGACTAGTGTTTGTCTTAATAACCTCATAATTCCAAATAGCAAGTCAGAAAAATACCATTTTTTATCTACAAATTTAGTTGCTTTTTTTTGTTTGTTTGTTTAAAAAAAAAGTTTTCCTCCCACGAACATACTTTGCAGTTATTAAAAATATAGAATTTAAAATATATAGAAAGGCTGACTTTTTTTTTTTTTTTTTGCTTAGTTTTATTCTTTAAGCATGTTACATTTAAATTTTTTCCAGGTGTCGTATCATCTAGTATTGGGGGAATCTGTATATATACTTCATGCGTGTGTTTAAGGCTTGTAAGTGCTCCAGATTTATGCTTTTATCCTTCTTGGTCACAAAATTCACATGGCAAACCAACTGTTCAATGAAGCTGCATATATAATATTCCTTGAATGTATTTCTGGAAAAAAAAAAAAAAAGAAAAAAAAAGGCATAACTTTTTATGTCTGTGGTGAGAAACATGACTTCAATATAGTCTAAAGCCAAAAGGAATTCCAAACATGCATGCTCTAAAAAGTAATTATTTTCCTTTTAATTCATTTGTAAAGTGATCACACAGGATTCAAAACTGAAAATGTAGTCCAACGTAGCTGAACAGAAAGTAATAAATGCCAGATTTATAAATGAGGCGTGCTTCTAAAAACATAACTTTAAAAAAAGTTAAATCAACAGAAATATACAGAGACCAAGTCTGCAAAATAGATTCAAAACATCCAGAGTACTTATAAAATATGGGATCACAACCAATATTGTTTTCAAATCACAGAAGTAAAGAAAATGAACTGGTTCATTTTGTCTTACCAAGTGACAACATTGGGAAATCAGCTGAGAATTTGCAGAGTAATTTTGACTATGTCATATAACTAACTTTATTGTTGACTGGGGAGATCATCTTTGTGTGCCAGTTTTTATTGTCTTCCAGTGTAAGACATCATGAGCTGTCCATAATTTAAATGTAATGATATCATTTAAAAGTGTCAGACCTTTCAATGGTTATTTTTTAAATATCAGGTGTACAAGACTGCCCTTGGAGAAAGCACATGATGTCCAGGAAGAAGGACACTTACAATGATGATCTGCCAGTGTGGGACCAAACTGAATGATGAAAGAAATCTTTAAAGCTTGTTTGTTTTTTTAAAGTCAACAATAAGTTTGTATGCCTCAGGTTTGCACACGTCTCTTTGAATTGTACCACTTTGAGCAAATATCTGAAAAAAAACACACAGAATACTAGTTGGATAATCCCAGTAAATTCTCTCTAAACTTTAATCCTGTTCTATAAGTACTCAAACTGAACCCCTACAAACATGCAGGTGTGTCAGCACCTGTGATGAAAAACCTTTACAATTTTGTTTTTTAATTAAATACCTTATAGCAAATAGCATTAATATATATTGTAATTAATAATTACATTTATTAGTGCAGTACCTACACATCTGCACAAGGGCAGGATTACATTGTGCCAGGCTCTGTACAAACACCCAGTAATAACTCATAAGCTAAGCAGACAATGAAGTAGAAGAAGGAACAGAGAATGAGCAGTATAAGCACCATAAACATCTTTTTCAAACAAAATCCTTTTAGAGGCCTGGAAGGAAGAAGGTAGTTACATGGAGCTGGCTTGCTGGCTGACTTCCAGAGAAAGAAATAGAATATATGGGGAAGATGAAATGAAAATCAAATGTAGACAGAATGCTTAATCTTTTCTTTTCTAGAAAAGATCAAAACGCTTTTCTCCCTAGCAACATCTAAAAATACACAAATACATTCCTAATATTAGTGGCAAAGTATTTATGAGGAATTACTGCTTTGTCATAAGGGCAATATATTTTCTTGCTGCTTTATTTTATGTGTTACAGTAGTGTCTAGAGAACACAACTAACAGGCTACACAATATTTGGGCTCTTCATAAACAAACTGAACCAACTTATTGTGTGTAGGCAAGAGAGAAGAAATAAGTAAATTCAGAACAGAAACTCAACGTTTATAGCAGGCAGTGTGTTAAGATACTTTCCCACTAAAATGAATTTCTCGGTGAAGAAAAAACTTTGTACATAAGCCATGGAGAAGAGCACCTGAATGGAACACAGAGCTGAAGGTTCATTTTGGGGTGGATAGTGAAGGTGTAACAGAGAAATATTTCTCAATATTGTGTCAATAAAGGGAAAGGCTTGCAGCCAGAATTGTGAAAGACACTTATGATGTTGAGTGACAGGCTGATGAAGTAGTGGATTACTTTCACTGTAGTAAGTGTGAATGTATGTTAGGAAAAAAAATAATCCTGGCTGTACAAAATCACTGATGGACTCTCACTGATCATTACCAATCAGGAGCCAAGGAATGACAGATAGCTCTATGAAAATGTCAGCTCACCACTCAGGGGCCAAACAGCAAACCAATGCTAGGAAATATTAGGAAAGGAAAAGACAATGAAATGTGCATTATCACTATGCCTCTGTGTCTGCTGTGCTCCTACATCTTAAACATTTTATATAGCTCTAATCCCTTATTCCCATTGCCTTCATTTGAAGAAAGCTTATCCTAGAACTGGAGAATGTTCAAAGAAAGACAGTAACAACCACCAGAATTATGGAATGACTGTAGAGAAGGGATTGTTAATCTGGAAAAATAAAAAAATAAAAAAATAAATAAATAGTGAATGAGGATGTCTATAAACTCATGGAGACCTGGACAGGCTAAATAGAAGACGGTTGCCCACAGTCTTTTCCACTGCTCCTGAGAAAACCAGCAACTAGCAGCTTCAGAATAAACAGAAGTAAGTGGTTCTTCATAAAACGCAAAGAGAACTGTGAGAACTCCTCACTTCAGTCATAACCAGATGCTACAAGTTTACACAGTCTGGCCCAGTGCAGTCATTCTTGTGTTCTTATATAGCAGCACTGTTTATAGAGGCTGTAGGTGTATGCACATGTTCTTTGTATCACTGAGGACGATTTCTGTAGGAAAAGTAATAGGGAAACAAACTTTCATAAATCCAGAGATAAATGCTGAATTTGCAATTAAATACCAAAAGCCATTTTTTCCATTTAATTGCAAATGCACTCTCTGCTAAGATTAGAGCCTGTTCCAGCTATAGGTCCTGAAACTTCCCATGTACTTTGAGACGCATTCCCACTATATTATATATCCCTTACCCTAAACAGTCGGCAATTATAGTACTGACTGTCAGAAAAGGAGACAGTATCCAGGATTTAATGATTTCATCAGTATCACTCATTTCTATGTACCACTAAAGGAACACCCAGGATTTAGATCCTAATCCAGTGCACTCGTAATTCTCTTGACTAGCGTCTCCACTTTCTCTGTACTAGTGCACCAGCTGCTTCTTCGCTGTGGTTGGAATCATACATTTCATCTCCCTGAGGGCCTGAAGACAGTAATATTTAAAACAAAGCCTTAACTGCTTAACTAAATACACATTCTATGTGAATACTCTCAAAAGTGTAGCAACAAGATCAAAACAATGGTGTTAAAGACCTGGTAAGTGTTAAGAGAAGAAAACAACAACACTTAGAACAAAAGCTAGAGTGAATGCTCACAGTCGTTACTATTCATTCGCTGGCACATGAAATATCTTTTAGCCTTGCAAAGCTATGTCACCCAGCAACCACAAAGTACTTAGCAGTAAAATGAGCAATAATTAATCGTATGATCAAATGGCAAATCCAAAATGTGTTTAAAATGCCTCCAGAATATCACAAAAAATATACCAAGGGGAAAAAAAAAATGAGAAAATCATGCTTACAGAAATATTATCACTCAAGTCAATAAAACTAATCTGCTTGAGTAGCTGTGACTCACGTAAGGAAACTAAATCTATGGTTAGGAACCCTGATGTTGAAAGTTAGACTCCTAGGTTATTAGGATAACTTTGTAAGTTTCCAAATCTATTCCACTCTTCCAATTTCAGTATATGGGGGAAGGAAAAAAAAAAAAAAAAGAGAGAGAGAGATCACTTCTTTAGCTACCCCAGCATGTAATTACGTCTTGATGTGTGTCTCACTGGTTGAGTCTATATTTTGCTAAAAAACAGGCAGGGCAATGCTGTTATCTCTTTCTCAGTTCTCCACCACCTGAAGGAAACGTCTCACTCCCACATTTTAGAATTTCACTCTACAATGTAGAAGGCTTTAGCAGTGATAAATTAAAAACATTGAAATAAGTTGCCATAGTGAGTCTGTCATAGCCTAATGTCTTGACTCCAAGATAATTTGATCAGTGTCTATGTTGAGGTCTCTGGTACCCAATGTGCTGGAGCCTGTTTTCTCCTACCAGTGCTCACTCTACTGTGGTGCCAACTGCTTGATAATGCTGCCAAGATATAAGGAGGTTTCAAAGACAGTTGAAGATGCTGTTGGCCAGGTCTGAGCCAGTTGGGATATGATGAGGAGGAAATAAAATAAGTTTAATGATGATGCCTGCTGCCTGGTGACATCCTGAGCTCAAGCTGGGACTTCAGAGTTCAAGAAAATAGTAGGAGCCAACACAGGAAGCTACAAACCCCAGTAGTGAATAGCATCAGAGTAGTTATAGATGTGACAGGGCAGGAAGATTTGTGTTGCAGTAACTGCAATGTGGACAAGAACAATGATAGCTAGAAAGCAGTCAAGAGTTGGATATTGATGGATATGAAGACCCCAAGGGAGGTCCAAGAAAAAATGATGATGTATGGTTTTACTCTCAAATCCTGTTTTACAGCCATCAAAATCTTTCTGCGGTCAGCAGGTAAATGTTAGTACATTTCCAAATATCAGAAAAGTTCTTCTGAAGAAGACTCTAGAATTGAGAAGTGGACTAAGCTTCAGGAACAAAAAGAGTAATAGTTGGGCTGTTGTTAGATTTCAGGTACTCCAGAGAAAGTCCAACATTTTTTCCATTCTTCTTTAAACTGCAATCTTGGGACGTTGCTTGTCCACAGCATGGACAGGAGGAAATTCCAGAAGGAAATCTGGCCCAACACTCATCCTGATGAGTCACAGAAGATCCAGAGCTGCCACAGCTTGCTATGAAAGGCCAAAAATTCAGGGTGTCAGAGAGATCAAAAGCATAAGGGTTGATAGACAGGCCTGAGGGACATCACTGCAGTGAGCACTGAGTTTTCACACAGCAGGATCCTATGCTGTTGGTTCAGAGAGAGATACTGGTATTATTTCAAAGCTAAGGGGGGAATTCTGTCTCCACCCAGCTCTTGTCTTTCTCAAATGAGAGTCGTATCTACTCAAACTCAGAGAGCTTTCGCCTTCACAACATGGCATTTTAGAAATAGGAAAACTCCTCTGGGGCAATATGCCTTCCATGACATCCTGGTCAAAAATAGAGCACTGTAATTAGATAAACAGGTAGACAGACTGGAAAAAAGTCAAGAGACAATCTCAAAACATACCTGAAAGGGGGAGGAGGAGAAGATTATAAAGCACAGAATTTGACATATTTGCTGTCTTTCAGGTTTTCTGGCATATACAAGTCACTTTTTAGGCTGACGAATGGATGTACATTAAGTTCAAGGGCAGATGAAGCAAGGTAAGATTATTTTACTCAACTTGGGATTTCCATGTGTTCTGTATATTGCCCTTTAGCTGCCTGTGCAAAGAAAAAAATTATTGCATAGATCCCAATTTCAAAACTAGCTTTCCGTATTGTGCTCATCTCAAGAAAGCACGTACCTGCCACTTACAGTACTAATTGCTAGATGTAGACGTAATATTGTGGGCATAAGGTGGATTCCTGAAAATCTGGGCAGTCATAAGCATCATGGAAGGATAATTAGCTTTGTTAAAATATTTGACTCCGTAGAAAAAAAAAAAAAAATATATATATATATACAGCATGAGAACTTAATAGAAAATACAGAGTATTTTTCATGTCAAAGATTAAGTCAAATTTTCTATAGAGATGTTCTGAGACTACTAATTCTAATCCACTCATATAAATCTTGCAATTTTAAAGTAATATCACACAAATCAATTATTTCAGGCTATCTATATACTTAATACAGTCCCACAAGGAACCTGAAAAAATGTTTATTTTTCCCCTTTCCTGTTCTGAAATTATTTTATTTTATTTGCAAAATTCTGTTTGGAAAGAGATCTAAATGAAAAACTCTGGGGAGGGAAATACTGATTTTTTTAAAAAGCTAACCGTGGTGATGAATGTTGAAACTTTTGCATGGACAGCTTCATGGGATACAAACAGGAATTTCCAGATTTACTATTTCTAGGAAACACAAAAAACAAATCTCTTGTCAATACTGTAATATCAGACTCAGATTGAAGATTCATTCTCAGTTAGTAAAGAGAGTATATACCAGGAATAAATGATAAACACCTAAAAATATTTAAATAACACTGAAATAATTAATTCATTAAATACTACTTAAAGGCACGGTTTTAGATGTGAGAATGTCAGTGTAGGATCTTGGATCTGCCCTTTCCTTGTAGAGGTGGCCCATGCACAAGACTGCCCCTTCTTCTCAGATGTTCTGGGAGAACCATCCTACAGGCCATGGGACATAAATTCTGAGAATGGGAGTATTTCTGGATTACTTTTGAACTTCTAAAACACTAAGTAAAGTGGTTCAGTTAGGTCAAGAGTGACTATAGCTTCTCTATAACAAAAGATGCGTCTGTGGAAAGTATAGCTACAGAAAGGAGAAGGAATAATTCTTGTTTTAATACTAGATAGTCCACATGCTATTCTCAGTTGCACTCTTTCAAAAATGGGTATGAGATCTTTAGAAACAAACTTTTCACTGTTCCTGAAGGAAGTTTTGAAGTAGCTAAGTGGTGATGTTAGTAAAAAAATACGTTCTACAAACTGCTTTTGCTGAAATCTGAACATTCTAAACCTTTTCCCATGCTGTGTAGTGAGAGAGATCTCTTTATATTAATTCGGACTTCATAGATGTCACATGATATGAATACATTCCATAAGCTAAGATACAAGATTACTCTTTAACCATAGAACAAACCAACAGGAATTTTAATCAAGACAATATCCAATAATGACTGAATGTTTTTGGAAGGTTTCCAGTATACACATTTGGGAATTTTAATCTTGATCGCCTTTGAATTTTGTAAAAAATATTTTAAAGTTTGGGGAATATGTCACTCTGGCTGATTCCAGAAATGAGCCATCTAAGGTATTAAAGTGTTTCATCTGTTCAGACATTGAATATTGCAAATCTGTTTCAGTAATTCATACCAGATAAGTTTAGAATGAATGAGCCTAAGTGAAGAAACTTGTTTCCTTTAAAGCAGGACAGCAAGTCAGAAATGGAATAAAATACAACAAAAAGAAACATTTTATAAAATCTTTATCATATTTCAGAAAATACTAAGGCAATTGTTTTTCATAGCTTCTTAGTAGTTAATATAAAATTATTGTGACTTTAGTGTTTGCAGCACTGTAAGAAAACAAATTTTCTTACATTTTGTATGAGTTTCTGCATGTATATAGATGTATCTCTGTGTCTGCATATTTACTATGATTGAAGTGTTCAGAAAACTCAATCACTGTTTTAGGGAAGGATCATATTATCTTCAAAATATATGTGTTAGTACACCATGACTTTAATGCTCCAGCCTGCAAGTGTTTTGTTTTGGCTCTTTTTTTTTTTCTTTTTTTTTTCCTGGAAGCAGATTACAACAGGCTCTTCTTAGTTCCCTGAAATACTACTGTAAGACTGAAAATTTTGAGAGCACTAAACTATATGTATTGTCATAAATTTTTTTGCTTAACTGTCCCCCAACTACCACTCAGAGTAATTTCATATACAATGAATTTGACACAATTTAAGAAAATAAAACAATAGAAATTGCTCATTTTAATCTAGCATGATGTCTCAGTTGGAATATCGATATAAGTATGAATGAGAGATGAGGTTATAAGCAGAAGGAGATTTAGGCTTCTTAGGACAAAAAAAAAAAAAGGGACATTTTAGAAAGGTGCTAATCTTCCCTTCCTAGGAAGAACCCGCTTCCAGATATTTTGCAGCCTGATTGTGATGGTGTCTACATATTTTAGCAGGAAAGTAGTAAGAGTCTACGAAGTGTTAAAAGTGTTCATATTTTTGTTTCTTTATTGTATTAATATAGATTTCTGTTCCTTTGTTTTCCTCTTGTAGCCAATCACACAACTTAATCTCCTCTTTGCAGTGAAAGTTTAAAAGCCTAATTCTGTAAGCTGTAAAACAAACTAAGCACAGAAAGGAATTTACAGTATGTTAAAAGAATAGGAGAAGAGGCTAATAGAGTTGTATACATTTCAAGGATAGATATAATCAAGTGTGTACAATATAAAGCAGAAGGTTCATAATGATTGAAAAAGGAGAAGGAAAAAAAAAAAAAAGCTATTTTGTAGTAGCTGCATGAACTCTGGCTGAACCTTGCTATTTGGCAGCCTCCAGTAAGGACAGCCTAAGATGAGGCATTAGGGTTTGAATCTGAGAAGCTGACATCAAGCAGACAGCAAGACATGATATCTTATTTTTCTGAGCTATGCTGACACAAATTGAACTCCACTTATTATTTTCTTATGCCAGTAAAGTTGCATTTGGCATTTAAGCATTTTGCTTGCAGATGTTGGAGTGCTGGTTGTCTTAATTTAAATAATTTGCAGATTGTTTGGTAGTATTAAAAGATAGAAACTCATTCTTCATATGAGTCCAATTTTATAAGCTTTTTTTTTTTTTTCTGACCTTGTGCAAGGTAAGAATTTGATATTAAACCCAAGTAGCCCAAGGGTATAAAGCCAGTTTTCTGTTATTCAAAACTTGGAGTGGAGAAAAGTTGCCTTTGAGCTGCTTAACTGATTCAAATACAAAGAAAAGATGAAAATTCCTCACAAAGATTTGAGCTAAGGAAAATGAAAGTGTTATTTCTTTGTCAAACAATGTAAGTCATAACAATATTACCCATCATATAAGAATAGTAAAAACTTAATACTTCTAACATATTCCTCATTCTTTAAGGCAGTTATACATCAGCAGAAACATACTGATACTCCTTTTAGTAGTACAAAATAGATAGGTGGCCAGCCATCATTACTTTTGTACATATAATGTTTTAACTTTTTCAGTCACAGCGATATGGATGGTATAGTGTTCCTTTTCATAAAGAGTCTTCTTTCTGTTGTACATTATGTTGCTTTTATTTGCTTGTTTGTATTCCTAGGCAAAATGTTGTAAGAGAATGTTAGTGATTTTTCTGAGAAGAGAGTAAGATGTCAGTTTACATTACAACCCCCCAGGGTAAATGGAGAGAATTCATAAAGGGTTAGAAAAAAATGTAGTGCTTTATAATGAAATGTATTTCATGTAATTTATGACTACAGTTAGAGAGTAGTCTTTCTTTTCCATTTTTCCCGTGCTGTCTACAAATTCTTAATAATTGTCTGGGGAAAAAATATTTTTACCACTTACTAAGAAACAACATAACTTGTTTTCATTTTGCCAAAAGAGTTGTCTTTGAGAAGTACACGGCCGTGTTGTCAGATTATACTAATGATCTAAGAAAGAGTGGCCTGGGACCAAAGGCTGGGAGAAATGATAAACTCATAGGTCTAGCGGGGGTGGATAGAGCCCTCCTGGAGATATCAACAGGACAAGGATTTGTGGAAGGGTTCTCACCCAAGTTGTAAGCAACTCCAGGGTCTTCTGCATGTCACTCAAACATAAACTCATTTTCTAGTATCTAAAACTGGAAATAATAATATCTATCCACATCTGTAAAAAACTTTGGAATCACCAATTGAGAAGTGTTAGGCATTATTAATAGCAGGAATATATAGAAGCAATCGTGACGAGACAATTGGACTACTCTGCTTTCAGACCAAATTAAATATCACATATAGACTGTCTGTGCAAAATGATTTACCTAGATTGCATTGAGTTACTTATGAAAAATGTGAAAACATATGTCAAATCATAATGTGTATCTTACCTAAAGCAATGTTTTAGCATTATTTGATAGATTGCCTAGAAAGTCGTTGAAAACATTTGTGTGTCTGTTGGACTACCATGGATTAATGGGAGCAATTAAGGAATATACAGACATTGCAGAGAAATTAAATGATTTCTTTGCCTTTGTCTTCACTACAGAGGATGCTGTGTGACATATCTTCTCTTTTCTGGAAATAAAGATGAGGTACTGTCAGAAGCTGCAATATCAACAGAGGACATAGTGGAGCAGAAGGCAAAAATTAGAGAATAAGCGTTTATTAAAATAGGGGAATATATTTTCAAGGGTTCCAAAGGAGTTTAAGAATAAAATGGTTGAACTGCTAAAAACCCTAAAATTCAGACTCATTAAAATCCACTACTGTGCCTGATCACCAGTGACTATCTTTAATAAGAGAGCTATAGATGATCCTGGGAATTGAACACCAATTTCTTTTCTTAATATCGAGGGTATTGTGAAACAAAAATAAATAAATGAAAATCATAATAGAATAAAGACAGTGTCTATCTAGCAAAGAAAAACATGCTTCCCTAATCTATTAGAGCTTTTCAGGCACATTGCTCACAAAGAAAGAAAAAATAATTTAAAACACCTTTGACCGTGTTCTGAAAAGAGACTATTGAAAAGTAGCCAGATTAAAAAAAAATAAAAAAGCAAAATTATTTCAAATGTCAGACACTAGAAGCTCATCTGCACAAGGTCTATAAGTACTGCACTGTCTGTAACTGTTTAAATCCTTCTGCGGGTACTCTTAATGAACAATTTGGAAACAGGTTAAGCAATGTTTCACCAATGCAGACCTGGATGGGGAAGGAAGGACCTCAGCAATCTCTTCAATAAATCACTCCATGACTTCCAGAAGCCTGGAGAGCTTATAGCAAGGAAAGATCATTCTACACATGTGCTGTCTTCTGCACCATCCTCCTCAACATGTGGAATTAGGCACTGTCAGGGGCACACTAGTGGACAAGGTGGACACTGCGTTTGTTCTGAGATTTTCTAAGCAGAAGTAAATCATGTAATAATGAACACCTTGGATTTAAAGTACTGATATTAATTTAAGTGTAGACTAAGGAAGGAGAAATTTGTGACTTCGGAACCAAAATAAACTCACTGGGGACATATCATGGCTCTTTTGGCTATGTATTTTATCTTACTGTAGGACTTTTTCCATGTTACTAATGATCAAAAGGAGCTACAGCTAAACCCAAAATAGGAGCACAGAAAATAGACGTTTTCTGCATCAGAGTAGAGATGAGCTTAACTGAAAATAAGCATATGCGACAGAGGAAGTTTATCTGGACAATATATGAGCAAAGAAAACTCGGTATAAAATTTATTTCTTCCAGAAAACTGAAACACATAGCCAGTGCTATACTACTGCAATTCCATTTCTTTCTCTTGCATTGCTTAAAGTCATGCCAAAATAAATTAAGTTGCAAGTCTACTATTAAACTCAAGGCAAATTAGCAATGAGCTTTCTTGAATTTTATTCTGTCTTTGGCTTTTTTTTAGCCTACATATGCAGTCCTTTGCAGTAATCTCTGGTCAAGCTTTCATATACGCCATGGAGCTAATGAATTACTTCTGTATTCAGTCACTTAGACTTCATGAATCAGTCATCTCCTCCTGAAAACTGTTCTGGTCTGGATCTGTAACTAGTGTAAATTAGCATTGTGCCAAGAAAAAACTGAGGTGATACAATACTGTACAAAAGTCAGGGATCCGCCCCCGTATTTCTGTGGCACTATCACTATGATGCCATTTATAAGTGTTGCAGATCTTAATGTTTATATAAACTGGATTGTCTAAAAGGACACATTTATTTTTTTTATTCTTATTTATGAAAGCTTTCACCTTAGGTCTATTGACCTAAGATAGCGCCCTGTAAATACTGATGTTTAGTTAATATTAATTTATTTTAAGTGATTTGTGCTTGTACTGTAGGAAATAATGGCGGGGAGAAGGGAGGGAAAATAGAAACCAAAATACCTTTCTCTCCTACTCCAGTAAAAAGCCTCTACTTCAAACATGGGGTTTTATGCCTTGGAAGCCTTTTTTAGTAGTTTGCAGTCCTCCAAGCAATGGAGTTAGGCTGCTTTTTTGTTATACCTTGCAAGTATAACACACCAAGCATAAAACCATGGCAAGGCTAGCAGAGCTAACAAAGAGAAATAACAAAGGGAACTGGCAATGCAGAGCCAAAAAGAGAGCCCCTGAAATAGTGCAAGCTGGTCTGGTACTTCAGTAACAACGTTTAAGAAATCTCTACTCTCCATTTGTGTAGGTTTTTAAACATCATAAAAAATGAGATGGGTTTAATCTGCTGAGTAGTTGTGCGCCACTGTTTCTCTGGCAGCAGCTCAGAGCTGCTGCCCACTGAAAGCCCCCATTGCCAGCCATGCCTGGGCAGCTACTGGAGGCGAAAGGACACAGCCCGTTTCCCCTGTCCCCAGACCATGCTGCCCTCCCAGCTGCCAGTTTTGCCTGTGTTACAGTTCTCACGTGATCAAAGACAGAAAATATCCTCTGACATCTTCTTGTACTTTACCTAGAGGGTCAACATCTCCAAACCAATATGATGAAAGAATCCATTTTCTGTGCGTTAGCAGTGCTCTGCTGCAGATCAGGCATTAGCCTCCATGTCAGGCATCTTTGTGGTAGGAGGGATGTGAGGCTGGAACAGAAACGGAAAAGACTTCTGACAGAGAGGTGCTTGTTTGTTTGTTTGTAGACTTAGGAGATCTCCATAGCAGGGCTGCATTCCTCCCAAGTTTCTGCTTGAAGTTAATAAGCTGTAGGAAAATATTCATATACAGTAAAAGAGCATTGCTTCAGGGAAGGAAATATTAATAGCTATTGGTCCAAATTCTCTCTTACATTGCTAAACTTAATCCAGGGAGGAATTTGGTCCACTGGGTTTAATTTAAGTATGTAATATGATGCAGTGTTAGGGAAAAAAACCACACACACATCTATTTGGTGAATGTATTTTTGGGATGTCTTCTGCAAGTTGAGAGAGTGCATTTTTATTTAGGCTTAGTGTGACCACAGCTAGAATGTCATGCTCTGTTTTGGCTTCAAAAATTGCAGAAAATGCAGTATGGAGGTAGAAAACAAAAAGGGACACAAGAAGATAATTTGAGAGCTGAGGCTCTTTCATGTAAGGAAAGCCTCCAAGAGGCTTGAATCTTTATCATTTACAGGAGAGGTGGCAAAGAGGGGACACATCCGCACTCTGTAAGTGTTATACTGATATTGAAGTGAAACAATTTAGAGCATCTAGAGGCATCAATGTGAAGAATTAGAAGACGGCTGAGAAAAAGGAGGGAAAACTTTATGGAAGTTCAGTCCCACAAGTTCAGTCCCTCAGTTACAGAGAGCGTTTCCTGATGCAGGAGCCAGATCTACAAGAAGGTGAAGCTAATGGTCACAGTTATGCAGTGTAGAGTGCTTCCAAGTGAAACTTAGCAGGTGTTTCTTTTTTCCCTGCTGGGCTATTTCACATCAGCCTTATTCAGTCAAATAATCTCCCTCAAATCAGTGGGACAACCTTTGTGAAAAGGCAGCACTATTTATTCTACTGGTGGCACAGACATTTCCTGACACATAATGGCAAAGAAACAGGGGATTTATGGTTGTAATATCATCTGACTTCTGTATCCAAAATTTAAAACATGAAGGATAAAATATGCTTTCTCTGCTGGAGAAAAAAGGCAGAGGAATTACATTCTTGGCATATACGTTAGAAATGGCAGCACTGATGAGATTATATCTGTTATCTTCAAAATTGCTTTAAACCAGAAGCTTGGGTAACAAAGGACAGAAGTTACTTTCATATTAGCATATATGTCATGTTTAATCAATCAAAAGAGAACTGTAATTACTTTACTCTCTTCTTAGCTAACTTTAAAGAAAGGAAGTCATGAACCTATAAAGTAAATGTCATCCTGTTTAGATAGTTATAGTTTTATAGGTAATTTGTTGCAGATTCTATGTAGATAATTTATAATTATTTCCTTTCATGCTCATCTTTTAGCCTGAAGTCCAGTTTTAACACAAACATAAGGACTGCAGATGCAGGGAACTTATCAATGAAACTATCTTATTTTCTTTCCAAATTTGGTGCACACATTTACAAGTTTATCAGCCACCGTACTGCTACTGAACTTGGCAGTAGTTTGAGCTGCATATGCACAATCAAAGTGAAAATCAGGCAGAGGTAATAATTAGCAGGCTTGTTTAGATGACCTATGACTTTCAGGAGGGATTTGCATAAGAAGGAATTCATTTCTTCTCCCAGACTCTTTGGTATCACTTTGTCTTGGATGCAATGTAATAGGTGCTTTCTAATGCATTGTGCTACTGCAGCGAAGGAAACAAATTGCATACTCAGTTGAGCAGGGAACTTTAAATTGTCAAATGTGTTGAACTGCACATAGAGCAGCAAGATGACTGTGTTTGAAAATAGTCTAAAATTGCCACAGCTGCTTGCCTTTAGCATGTTTCCCACCACAAAATAGTCTGTATTTTCTGCTTCATGGCTAAAACCTCTATGCTGGAAAAACACTGAAGCAGTCCCAGGAAGCAAAACAGAAAGTAGATTTATGCAAGACAAGATTTGTTGCAATTTTTTGCTGGCATTATGAGATAATTTATTTTTTTCTTCCTCTTTAGAAACCTCTCATAGAGTTAAGAGGCGGAAAACTAGTATTCGTAAATATTTAAAAAACATTAAGCCAAAATGTGGATTTGATTTGTTACGAGTATTGGCAGTCTGACTGTTGACTATCCTTTCTCTTCCAACCTGCAATAAATTCTATAAAGATATATTATTTCATCACTCATTGGCCCAGACTGATTAAAATATGCACCAGAGAAACACTCCGTAGCCACGAGAGATACTGACTGGACTCTAAAATATCAATGCCCTTTATGTTACTAAGGCACCCTTGTGTATAAGCATAGCACTCCCATAGGGGTCTGACTAATAACATCAGTGCCTCAGAGTTGTTGGTTTTCTCTTTCCGGTTAAGGGCCAAATATCAACAGAAGCCTATGAGACCAGTAAGTCAGCTTTCTGTCGACAACAGCACACAAGCAGCAATATAGCTGGTGCTGTGTCCACCTGCCTCTGACTTCCGAGCCTAAAGTACTAAATAGCCACTTACATCTGGGTTGATTAGGGAAACTTTTGACACAAGCCTGGAGTGAGGCTTAAACTTCTGTTTCTGGATCCATAGGGAAAAATGCTTAACCAGCTTTAACCTCTCTGCAACTGCTCCCTTCAGGCTGTTATGAAACATGAATTCATCTGACCTCTTCAAGGTCTGTTTATATCTTCCTGTCTGGGAGATCCAGTCATTCCTTCCTTCAGCCTGCTGCAGACAAATGAATATCTCATGGTACTGTCATATAAAAAGCTACTTAAAACATTTCAAAGCCAAAAGGGCTGCTAGTTTATACTCTATGAAAAATCAACAGTGTCTAAACAGCTCCATAATACACAAAAGTTCCGCAGCTTGGATTTATTTCTTTCCAGCTCTGCTTTTTTTTTCTTTTTTTTTTTTTCTTTTTGACCAATACATTATCTCAGTTAGCAGTATTTTTCATTTCAATAGTAGTAAGGATTAACTTGTCCATCCAGAAGATGCTTCAGCTGCATGTTCAATTCATTATGTTTGGGGACTGATTTTTCAAAAATGTTAAGCACTGTGAAGTCCAAGAGCAATACACAATATCTAGGAGTCCATTCTGCATGTGCCATGGGTCTGCTATCCAAATACAAGAAACCAGCATTGGCAACACAGAAAAAGATAGTGACCCTATTGATCACTTGCCAGACCATGGATTATTGCCAGATACAGAGCTGGAACATGAATAAAATTATTGGCTTCTCTTGGTATTTTGGTGTGACCTCAAAAGTAGGACCCAAGAGAGGTGAATCCTATGCCTCACCTATTTTTTTGTTCCACTCCAGTCTTCTACATCACCTGGACATCAAGCATGAGCTGCGAGTGCTCTGTAGTTTCACAAGCTGGACATAAGCCATTCATTTTTGTATCACGTTTACTGAGTGGAGGAAATTGAAGTTGAGACTTATCCATATATTGACATGCTAGATGAGAGAGGAGGAGAAATGTTGGATCTGATTTGCCTCAACATGATGACAGCAAACCAGGAGTAAAGGCAAGGGGTAGGATAAAGATAAAAGGTAAAGGAGGCATGCTTGTGTTACAGGAATGTAAAAGTGACGAACATGCAGGCTTGTTTCTTGTTTTCCTACCTTTGAGGGTAAATCTGTAATTCTGTCCCAGCTTTGGCTTGTCCAGTCTAGGAGAAGATAAGACTGTTAAATTAGAAATAGGCCAAAATCCTACAACTGGGAGAAACAGCGAAGCTGAGAGAATTACTATAGTGTGAAGAGCTGAGAGCAGTTATGGAGAAGCAGAGAGGAGTGAGATAAAAACAGGCTAGAGGGAATAAGGATAAAAAGTTTAGGAGGAGCACAGTAAGAGAAAGACAGAAAAGAGGGGATATCAGAAGAAAACACTGGGGCATGGAAAAAAGGCAGAGAGGAGAAAGAGAAAGCTCCAGAGGGAGAGGGAAGAGGACACACTAGTAAAACAACAAATGCCTGATGTAGCCATGCCCTTGGGCCTCCTGACTGTGCCCGGACACCTTGGCTGCCCTGGATGCCAGTGGGCCAGAACAAAAGCGAATGCCCTAAGGCATCAGGAAAGGTTGCGTCTATGTCTGCAGAATTGTCTTACTTTTTTTATGACCATTCTGCACACTGTGTATCACCCATGCCAAAGAGCACCCAGCATCCTTAAAAAGCTACAAAATTTAAGTCAAAAAGTAGTTTGAGGGAAAAGAGAAGTTAAAAAGAGCTAATTAAATTAATAGCAAAACATTAAACAATCAAGGATGCTGAAGTCATATAGATACTTAAGAGACAAGAATGGAAAGAAATCCTATATTGATTGCTCATATATTCAATATAATCCCATATATACATTTAATTCAGGTGTAATAACATCATTTTTACCTTGAATCTCATTTATATGTAGTAATAGTGTCATGTTAAAACCTAAGTTACACTACCTTAAAACAAGCCTATTGACTCTATCTTGCAGATTATTAAATATGAATAGTGCAACTTCTAACAATAAAAGAATCATTTGAGTAGGGGAAGTACTTCAAATATTTTTAAAAGATGTCTTTTATGTTTTTTGTTTCAGGTCATGCTATGTTGACTGGAATAGCTTATTGAATTATTCTATGATTTTACCTCTTTCCCCCATATAAAGCTATACATTTTCATATTTTCTATAATTTCTTTGGGGGCTGTTTCCTTTGTAACATATGAGAATATTTTAATTTGGTTTTCTCTCCATTCCAATCATTTGGGGTTAAATTTTCTCTAATAGCCTAATCCCAGTCCAAATAAGTTTAATGAGAAAGCTCCAATGTGATAAAATGGAACCACATTTTCCCTCTTAAGCCTGCACAGCAGACTTTTCTGGCATAATTGTGTCGTTCAAGGGTACAATGAGGTGTAATCTGTGACTGGCATGAGCAAAAGCCATCTCAATGTGGTTGCAGGTAAATAGGCAAAAATACCTATTGCCTTTTTCAATTTACTTATTTGGCAGGCCTAAGAAAAGTTATTGTATTGAAAGTGGAGTTTTGTTGCTACAAGTGGCTTTTCCAGTATGAAGGTTGGATATTTCCATTCCAGCAAAGCCCTCCTAGCATGGGCCTGGACTGAATTACACTCATGTAAATTGAGACTAATTCTGCCGCAGACTTGGTGCAAAGGTCCTGCTCACTCTTGGTTTATGCCTCGTAGCTGGAAGGTTTGCCTGGGCGAGGCCGCTGCAACTTCTCGTGTTCTCTAAGAGAACTGAAGACCTGTCCTGCCAGCCTGCCACTGCTCTCTCTCATGAGGATGTGGTCAGTGTTCATCGCGTAGCCATATTCCCAACAAGTAGAGCCAAGACAGCGTGTGTGACAGCCTCTTGCAGGCATGCTATTCTCACGTGCTTTCTGTTATGCCTCTTCTCTTTGATCTGTTCTGCCTGCAACGGAGAATGAGATCAAAGAAAAGCCGAGCTCTGCCTCTTATCTCTGTGCTCCTGTGTCTTTTCTTTCTTTTTTTTTTTTTCCTCTTTATTTCTGATAATTGTACAGTGGAGGGAAGCAAGACACAGAAGGAACTTCTGTAACAACCCCAGCCTCCACCGACCCCAGTCCATTGTGTTGGAAAGAGGCTTTTGCCCTAGTGTTGAAGTAGTTGACTGCTGAAGGATATTAGGGTTGGTATAAACTGGGTTTCAGGGTATAGCTTCACAGGAGCAATATCTCAATTCTTATCACAGACACAAGGCTGCTAGAAAGCATTAATAATGCTGTAGGCAGTTCCTTCTGAAGAGGCAAGTCTAGCCTTAAAAAGTCTCAATGATTTACTTAATGAGTGTGAAAACAGTACTTTTCTAGAATAACGGCAGATCTTTCTCAGATAATGCCTTATAAAAAGCAAAAAACGTAGTCATCCTGAATAGGGGCCATTCTGTGAGAGGAGACATCACCAAAGCCAAATCAGTTCAGATTTATCACTGTCAACAGGGTTTTGCCCTTAACTGATTCTTACACACCTTTTTCTTTTCCCGTGTATTTTCTCAGTAGCCAAAAAGAAGAAACATCATTATAATATTCCCACCTAGATGGTCTTAATCTTTCTAATTCTTCATCATCTGTAACTTCCAAGTGAAAGAAATTCATCTAGAACTTACAAAATAAAATAATAATAATAAAAAAGCTTGTTTTGTTGTTTTTTTGTAGTTCTGTATGTTCACAGGACTGATCCTCACTTCAGTTTTTCAGACTGTCTGCACTTTATCCAGCTCTGCTAAATCCCACCACTAAAGCACTATGTCTGGAGTTCCCTTGAAGTGTGCCTACACTAACATTTTAGTTCTGGTCCAGGACACGCTGTGGAAACAAATCATGTTTGTCCTTCCCTATTGTGTTTTGATTCATAGCATGGAGTCCCTAGGATGCCAACTGGGTGTCTGTTGGCAGGAGCTAAGCTGGAGGATGCCATCCAGGAGGCTGAGCACGCCCCAGCCACTAACTTCTGCTACACCCCAGCACTGGTGGGTGCTCGCTTCACAGAGGGGGTCCAAAGCAAAACTGAGACACTTGGTGTGGACTGACAACCAACTCTTTCTCCTTGCAGGTCTTCTCCTACAGCACCATGAACTTGCTAGTATAGTCTGAGCCCTGGCACACTTAGTTTGAGAGGCTCAGTTCCTCCTCAGTGGCACAGAATCGTTTTTGAGTATGTCAGCTTCTCTCTGAATTTGCTGGACTCTCCATTTTAATATTAATGGCTGATATCATTTTACATTTTTCTAATACTTCTGGATTCATTAGGTCAAATACAGGACCAAGAACTGCATAAAAATACACATTTTTGAGGAATAAATGAACCAGCACATTGAAAAAAACATTATATTAGTGAAAAATCCAAAGTACAACTTCACTGCCTTCCCAACCACTTGAATAAGCTTTAAAAAAAAAAAAAAAAAAAAAAAAGACTGCTTGTTGGAGAGCTGGGATACACATATTAACAGAGCTTTTCTCTCCAGTGTACCGCTTTCATATTTTCAGTAGCAAATGAACTGAGACTTAAAATGAATGAGCTGTTTAAGAGTAATATGCCTCCCCTTGCACCTGCATACGTTGATGGCTATCAGCAGAGCTCCACAGCCAGAGTTTCAGTAGCACTGATTATTGTACCATGATTATTTTCTTAAGTAACGCGTTTGAGAAGCACTAGCAGTGCTGCCACTCAGTATAGCAAACCCTGCTAAGCTCAAGACATCCTTGTTTATCTAGTTCACTGTTCTTCAGAGCAAAAAACATCACGTGTAATTCTGCCAACTTTATTTATCCTGATTTATGTGATTATGCATATGGTGCTAATTCTTGCCTTTAGCTGTGTTTGTTCAAATTACACACCCTTCCCTTAAAAATGCTATTGTACTTCTGGAGATTGATCCTTTTAATTCCATGTTTACATCCATTTTCATACTGTTCACTTGACTTCCTTTGTATATTTCTAGAGCAGGAGCACCTTGCTGTAGTAGTCATGAGCCTACTACACATACACAAGCCTTGAATTTATCTTGCTATCGCTGTCTGTCATTTAATACTCTTGGCTGAATTTTTTCATCTGAAATATGAATAACAATTTAATGCCTTCTGGAGGGGAAGAAGAGCTTCCATAAAAAAATATCATATTATATGAGTTGCATGGCAAAAGGATTTGTGATTTGAATTATTACTGAACCTCACTGAGTATCCTTTCACAATCATTTGCATTTATAGTGATATAGGAACAGGGTCTTTATTTAACAGCTACAGAGTAAGAACCCTGTGGTTTTGGCTGTGGGCTTCCACAGCTTAGCTGTTTGTGGAAGTCAAAACCCTGGACTAGTTCAGCCTGAGTACGCTCGGGGGGGACACCAGTGACAGCACATTAGGGATGGTTCCTCGAAAACATGCTGACAACCCCCAACAGTCCTTTTTTTTTTTTACTTTTGAAGGTAAACACACACTTCTTTTTGTCTGCCAACAGTTTGCTAACAGGTATGTATAAATGTTAGCCCTAGATGGTTGAATCTTTCAGCCAGTTTTGTTTCTCTCTTTAAGCTGATGCACTGCTAGGACAGCTGTGGGTATTATGCTTGAGTTTCAGTCTCTCAGGCAATAAAGTATTTCTGGTCTAATCACAAGAACAGCTGGGACCCGGAGTCCTCTGCTTCTCTTCTAGCTTCATGGCTCTGTTTGTTCACCCTGCACTTAATTCAGCTCCTGAAGGGGTCAGTGACAAATCTCTTGGAGCCCGTGCAGGTAGACATCCACAATTACCTCACTGTTTCCACTAGATGTAAGTCCTCAGATGATCTCCCTGTGGATTAATTTCATTTCCACATCTCCTCATCCTCCCTCTCACCATCCAATGACCACATTGACATCTTAGCTATGAGTCTACACTGAAAACTTAGGTTCAATTAACTATTTTGCATTTGTTATAAGTCTTTTTAGTGTCACGACATTCTTTGATATATTCTGTAGAAGTCATCTAGGCCTTTTTTTTTCCTGTGCATACAAGCTGTGTTGGATTTTACTAAAATGTGTGTCATTTAAATAACCCAGATTGGCCTAATATAGCACAATATAGCACTTGTTTCTCAGTCATGAACCAGACATCTACCCAGTTACACATTTCCTACTCAGTACATCAGCAAAGGTCTCCCAGTTCCTCACTGGGAAGGTGCTGAGGTGCATCTTGATCGTATTTTGCAGTAGGCTGTAGAGGAAAGGCAAATCAGGACAGAGAACCATGAGTTTGTTAATGGTAATCTGAACCAGTAGTTAGATTTGTTCAGATAAAATAAAATAAAATCTGAAAACTCTCGATTCAGAGAGTTTATCTTTCCAGCAGTCATTTATTTTCCCGTTTCTTTTCTCATTTGTTGATAAAATACTTCAGTTGAAAATCCATTTTTAATGCAAATAGGATCAATTGAAAAATTTTTTTAGTAATCCAGATGACGAATAGCATTGCATAAGAAAAGGCTTCTTCAGCCTTAGTGGAAACCTCCACTGAAAATGCTCATTGTGTATTTACAATTACTTTTAGAGTGTCTGCCCAGTAACTGATGGTTAGCCTGTTTAATACAGGCACATTAGCACAGGCTGTACAGGTGGACTGCTTTTTAAATTAGAGTGCAACAGAGGATTACATCAATTTAGTGCCAGTGAAATAGACACTAGTTTCATTTTAGCATTTCTTGGACCCATTGTGCTGGATGTTGCGTGACAATAAGATGCTTTTTCCTTGCAGGAGGTCTTGGAGCGAGTGGCACTCTTGGGGCCAAGGTAAGAGAGAGATCTGATGTAAGCTCCTCCTGTGCAGCTGGCAGCCTTATCACCAGGAAAGGCACCAGCCATTTGGAGAGTCACTTTAACTTTCCTCCCACCCCAGTTTTGGGTGATAGGAAGCCTGAAAGCTGCAAGAGAGAGAATCCATCTCCAATCTACGTTCTTTCACACATTTTCTCCTTCTTCCCTTCTATCCTCTCTCCAAAAAGTTTGTATTCTAGGAGACATATCACTTGTATTGGTATGCTAGAAGGAAGAGGTGTTGTTTTGTTGGGTTTGGGGTGGGGAGGGCAGAAAGTTACTTCTGCTTCTGTTCTTTTTGCATCAGCCTAATTACAGGACAAATCTTCCTCAAGGAAATGACCAAAGGGCTCTGTGCTGTAGCATTATGTTCGCAGCTTTACTCTCATGAGTAGTTCAGCTGTACACACATAAGTACTCGCAGGATCGAGCAGGATGAAGACAAAAAGCAGACAAAGCAAAGGGGAGCGAGTTAGACATACAAGCGCAGTGGTCAGGGTGATGATAGGCACACATGTTGTTAGTTCCTTTCCCCCTCCCTCCTGCCAACCACTAAAACAAGCAACATATGATAGGAGGAGGAGAGGGGTGAAAATCTGACTATGTACTTGGAAAAACACCACCCATCTGTAATAGACTCATATTTCATAGGTCTTGCTTAGGCTTCATTTACACCCTCTGACTGTATTTCTCTCTATTAAGGAGCTCTGTGGACTATTCCTGATCCATTTCGGGACGGCAGAGGGAAGCGGAGATAGCCTGAGCTGCGGTGCACTGCAGTCTCCTCATTTAGGGAGGGAGAAATATTTCTTTTGGCAAGCAGAGGTGTGCCTGTGCTCCAAGGTCTTCAGTGTGCTTAGTGAGGATGGATAAGTAATGATGCCTACATTTGAATTTCATGAGACGACTCTACTTTCTGATAGGTATTTTTCAGGTTTGGAACAAAAGCAAGTATGTTTTCAATTTCCAGTGAAAATGAATTCTGAAAAAAAGATCTGTTTTAGTCAATTATCATTTCACAATTTTGATTTAACAATTTTATTTTACTTCCTACATCATCTGTAAAGCTTTCCAGAAGCATATTACTGACATGCTACATCTGGTATAATATCATTGAAATCTTCCATTTTTAATATCTTTTGTTATTCCTAAAGGATACTCCTATTCACTACCAATAAAAAACATCTTCATCTCCTTTCCTAGATCAAACTCTATCTTGTTTTGTAATGAAATAGTATAAAAACATACATTTGAGTTCACAACGAAGTGAGGTTTCTCTTTACATTTACAGACTATAGCTCTAGTACACAATTTTGTGGAGTGAGAGAACATTTAAATTTTAATAGCTTTATTCTGAAGCAAGTCTTCAAGCACAGATGTAAATAACTCAGAATTTAAATGCCTCCAACATGGTGCTAATAGTTCATTGTGTGCCTAGAATTTGTATAGGTAGACATGAAAGCAGATACTAAGCAGTTTTGCCCATGGCAGTGTCACCGTGAGGCTGTATGGTTGTAGGTGAGTCATGGAAATTCCCTGTCTCATTGTCTATAAAATGGGGATAAGCTATCCATTTCCCTGGAATGCTGTGATCCTCAAATAACAGATGATGTGAACATCTCTGTTGAAATACCGCATCATTAATTTTCCATTGCTCTTTTGCCAGCGTTTGAAGACATTTAGATCTATGATGGTCCAGACTTTAAAGCTACTAGCAGTACTACAATAACTGTTTTCAATTTTTAAAAGATCTGATTTCCTACCTTCTTTCTAAACATTTGCTACTTAAGCCTCAAATGCATTCTTACAGAAATGATTGCTCATGTTTCCTGAGCTTTACCTCTCCAAATAATGATGTACAGTAGTCAGTAATTAACTCAAACACAAGAGTAGTCCATCCCCTTTGTATTTAGGCAACAGGCTCATGTCACAGTTGCATTGTGAATTGTGGGCCTTGAATCTCCTCTGCTCTGTAACCTGCTCAGGTGGGTTTGACTTCAACACCTTTGATCCCCTTGTGAAAAAGAAAAAAAAAAAAAAAAAAAGGAAAAATTCAGAACTGAAAGCCTTTGGCAGTTATTTTGTACAAAAGTAAGCAAGTATGCACTTAATTTAGCTCTTGAATTGCTGACTTTGTTTAGTTTTCACTCCTTATTTTAGGAATTCATATGTGTTCTTTTCAATTTGAAATGATATTAAAAACAACTGCTAGAGAGCTGGTGGACTTTTTCTAGACCTTTTCCTCCTGTCAATAAAATTCAGCTGATCAGAGATTGTTCATCAAAATGAAAATATCTGCATATGTATTTTTAACTGGTTATGTTAAGCCATCCATAGCTAATCTACTATTCCAACAGATATCACTAACATGCTGTAAGGCTTTGGGCTAGGCTCTTTGCACATTCTAGCAGTGGGGAAATATTAATGAAACACATCATCCTAGGAATGTACATATTATCGCTTTTGTTTTAAAAGCTGTCCACAGTAATGAGCTCAACATAACCTTTTGCCCCTCAGATTTCTACAGAATGATCCACCTGGCAAAGAGTTAAGCGCAGACCATAACTACACAGTACAGCCTGCAAGTGTCATCATCTTTTCCTTGCAAACTCTGTGTGCGTGTGTGTGTCTGAGCGCATGTTTTAAAGACCTTGCCTAATCACACCTCACTTATTTTTAAGTGGAACATGTGGTTTGACTTTGCACCCACTTTTCTACTAGAAGACTAAATGTTAACACCCAGGGGCACCTGTCTTAGATTAGTGAATAGTTTACTACAAGTGATGGAACCAAACTGATGGGATTATACTTGGTTCAGAAACACAGAATTGAGTCAAACAGGCTTTTGCTTTTTATTTATTTATTTGTTTCAAAGGACAGAAGATGACACTAAAAACAAAGGGAAAATGTGTCTCTAATGCAGTAGTTTAAAAACGTTTGACAAGTTTTGCTGACATGTTTTCTGTGTGGAAGGGCCTGAAAATCTCATGTCCACTTGACAAGAGCATTTTTGTCATTCCACAGTGGCAAAACAAGTGCAAAATGTGAAGTGGTCTGCACATATGGCCTTAGAGGGCACTGAGGTTTGGTGAGGGTCAACTTTTTTTGAATCTGGGTAAATTTCATGGTCCCAGCTGTCCAGATGATTTGCAGAGGACACCAATATACTAAAGCAACCTGCTGTGAATCTTCATCCAAACAGGTTAATGCATGGCAGGCACCCGGTATGGGCCTCACAACTTCACAAAACTATAACAAACTTCCACCAACACCAGTTAATGATATTTCCTCTTCTGGTCTTCTGATTGACTGGGTATAATTTACATGATTCTCCTATGACCATCTAAAACTCTGTCCTTCCATATATATCTAATAATTCTCAGCAGTATTAACATGGAAATAAATATATTTTTATGGACATTGTATTAGCTATATACTGATTTAGCAACCCAAGTACTAAAATAATGTAGTAATTTCTTTTACAAACATAGTACTAAAGTGCCAATAACAGACTTCCTTCTTACTGCTTTCAGCCACTGCCCAATGCAAACACATATGTCCGCATACTAACACACTCATTCGTATTAGTATACCCACGGACACATGCATGTGCACATTAATACTTTATGCTTGGACAGTTATTTCCCTTTTATCTCTGTATGTCTCAAATTATCTTTCACTTGTCTGTCATCTGCCTTGTCTTATCAGTACCCCTATTTGTCTGATTAGTGTTGTGTGATGCTTTGGAGTAAATATCTAAATACGTATATTCAAAAAAGAAATGTAATTAATACAGTTCAATTGGTTGTTTTTTCTGCTTCCTTAATAAAGCCTGTTGCTCTTCCCACTGAACCTCTCTTTCTCTTTTCCTGGGGTATTTCTGAGGTGTCAGATGCTGCAACAAGGTTTTGTCATTTCTTCGGGATGCATTGTTGCTGTAATATTGTTGCCTTCACATTTTCAAATCTCCATTTTAGATGTCTTTTCTATCACAAAATGGAGTAATTTAAAAGGCAACTTACATATAAGTAATTTTCTATATTTCATTATTCTCACTTAATTGCCGATTTGCAGAAATGAATGGAACAGAACCATCACACTCCTGTCACTTTTAAACTCCTAGTCAAAGAGACTGGTAATATTTCATTTTATACTAAAAATGGTATCATTAGTTTTCATATTCTGTTATTTAAGTACAGGTTATTTTTCTGACATTGGAAGGCTTAATGTTTGACGGTGGGCAGATGGAAAATTAACATACCAAGTATAGCATAAAACGGGGCATTTTAAACCACAGTACTGCACCTTCTCGTGTTTTTCATAACACAGTAATTCTGGGAGATATTTCAAATATTCCTCCCTCTTCCTCAGTGGAGAACATTGTGGGACTTGCTAATGAGCTGGCAGACACCATCCCACCAGTGCTGGTGGAGGGATGGAGGCTTCTGCTGGCTGAATTTTGTTCTAGAGTTCATGGCACCCACCTCACAGTGCCACTCCTTCACTGTCCCACTTCTCCATGGCACCACAGCAAAGCCTCTGTGGCACTAGTAAAACGACAGTCTGTTATCCTAATTCCTCATGCTATTTTACCTTCACTCTGAACATGGCTGCAGTCCCCCTTTGGGAAAATTTGGTGTGAAATCATATCTTGCACTTACTCCAGGTTTTCTTGCACTGGTGAAAAATACTGCATGAAACGGATGAAGCAATGTACACATCATGGTTTGCATCTCTAGACGTGACTGTTCTCAAAAACACGACTGAAATGGTGCTTTATTGATTGCAGCTCTTTGATAGAAAAAAAAAAAGTCACATACTGTGAATGTCAATAAATATAGTATGGGAATTGTGAATTATTAGGGACATCATGTTTCCAGCAGATGTTTTCGTCCCATAACAGAAGCTGATTTAACAAGTCTGCTTGCAGCTGGCCCCGGAGCCCCACTGAGCTGAGTCAGCAAGATGGGCTTTGTGGGGCTGAATTTTCTCCCACCCTTTACCATCAGCCATACGTGGAGGCTTGAATAATGAGCGAGAGCCTGAATTCATGCTCAGCACCATAACAGCGAGCGTGCAGTGGTGTTGGGCAGGGGACACCAAGGAGAGTGGCTGTGTCAATAAATTTAAGATGCTGATTTCCAGCTTCTGGGGCAAGGCTCCCATTTCTTTGTTAAATCACTTCTGCGTTGAGTATGGCTGGAGCTGCGTGTGCAATAAGATGCCTGCCCTGCAGCTGCAAAACCTGCAGGTGCATAAATCTCCAGCATTTATGATAAAATCTGTGTTGTGGATGTTTTCTTATCAGAGCAGATCAGGGAGAGGAGAAGGAGGAAGGGGCTGAGGAAAGGCTGCTGACAGATTTGAGCTGCTTGGAAACACTGGCCACTACTTAAAGAAGGCATCCGAGTCCTGCTCTCCCCAGAGCTGGTAATAATTGTGCCTTTTGCTTCCATGGGAATAGGCTCAGGCCTTTGGCTGGCAAATGTTTGCATATAGCCCAAATCAAGTCATTAGTTGCCATGTGTCCAACCTGTATTTTAGGGCCCTCCAGCTGAAAAGTCCATTTGCATATTTATCCCAGCCAGGAACATGGTAATTAAGTCTGTGGCGTTGTACACAACCCCGAGGAAAGTCTGTAATTCAATAGTTCAGAGAGACTCCTGCTGATTTCAATGGGTTTGGAGCAGTCACAAACTCAGAGGGTGTTTACTGGATCATGGACAGCCCGAGTGCTTGCAAGAATGATTAAATTAACACTTCAAATTATCAACGCCTCTGCAAAGCTAAAATACCAGCCCCACCTTTCAGACTAAAGAAAAGGCATTACAAAAGGGGTGAAGTTTGCCCTTTGATTTGGCCTGCTCTGTGTCGCTGTACATCATGCAAGCATGCACAGCACTTGTGCCCGTCTCAGCTCCCAGCAATGCAGATCGACTCTGGCCGCAGAGGGGTAGGAGAGCAGCTTGGAGAGATGGGCTTGGACCTGAATAATGGACAAGGCTGTCATCACAGCAGGTAGGGGAAACCGATTACACTGGAATTTAGCACAAAGGCTTTCGGTTGCAGTTAAAGGACGATCTTGTTAAAAACAAACAAATAGCCGCACTGGCAGAATCCTGAGAAGCGAAGTCTTTTATGCAGGGTCGAAACATCTATGGTAGGGAAAAGACGTTTACCAGAGAAGAAAATCCTTAACTATGTTTCGTGGAGATAGGCCAAAAACAGTTCCTGCATCTGGAGTTTTACTCTGCTAAAAGAGATATAACAATCCTTTGTGTAATTCAGAAAAAAACAGCATGAGCTGAAATTTTAACTGCTCCCAAATGCGTAGATGATTACAATTGTTGGGTTTTTATTCAGTGCTATGATTCCCATTTATTTATTTATGCGTGTTTGTATTTTGGGGGACAAATATGCCATCTGCCCTTTGATTTCTGTGGAGCCGTACTTTGTCTGAGGGTCTGGCTGGCCCCTTCCCCGGCATGCTCGTGAAAATCCCCTCCTTCACCACCAGGCCTTCAACTGGTCAGCTCTACTATCTTTCAGGTAAATTCAAAGTATTAAGCCTGTGAAAAGTGGTTGTAACTTCAGCCAAGGTTTTTGTGCAGCCACACCAATGCCTTCACCCAGCTCCTCTTGCCTGTGGGCTCTCTGATCGCCTTCACCATCCTGGAGTGAGGAGGAGAGGAGGTTTCACGGCATATTGCCTTGCTGAATGAAAAGGGGAGGAAGAAAGAGACTTTGTAGAAAGACAAGAAAGGCTGACCGAGAGGCAGCTAAGGACGCCTGCAAGAGACAAAGACCTTGGGACCGATTCAAAGCCCATTGAAGTCGATGGAAACATTTCAATGGGCCTTGGACCAGACCTCTTTAGAGAAATGAAATGGAGAAATAATAAACGGGTTTGGGAGAGAAACAAATCCAGAGGTGGTGGAGGTAGATGGCACAGCTGTAAACAAAAAAGTGATCTGGCAGGAAGAAGAGGGCCTGGGCAGTTGGAAATGAAGATAGGGGTTGGCAGCGCAGGAGTTTGGCAAATGACCTGAAAATGTTGACTGAGAGATTCATTTGCTTGTTTTGTAGTGTGTGGTAGCAAACATGGCCCAGAAACAGTTCATTGTTCCAGCAGGGGGATTTGTCCCCGGGGACTTCCCTCCCGCCTGCCCACTGCTCCCTGGGGTTAGCCAGCAGTCCATTTTTGGCCTTCTGAATAATTTTACCTAAAAATAACACATTCTGAGCAGGTTCTTGTGTAGCAAACTGTGAACGTGACCTAATAAATTCTCAACTGCTCAACGAAACATCTAGGGCATGTTTTTTGCAAAAAAATAAAAAATAAAATGACACAATGATTTGCAGTGTAACTGTTAAATCCAGATTGAATTCCAGAGTTAAACCAAAGCAGCTTCAGATCCAGTTTCCTCATCCCAGTAGAAAATTGTATGCCTAAGGTTTCTGGGAAATGGGAACATATAGAATAAAATAAATAAATAAATAAAAAACCCACACACAACAAACAGAAGTATGAATTTAATTACCAATACTATGCTCCAACCTCCAAGGGGAAAGAGAAAGATAATTGCTTAGGGTCTCTGGGTGGAATCCTGTCCCCATGGCCAAGACAACAACCAGTCTAGCCAGCGTCTCAATGACAGGAGAGCAACGTGCGGCATGTTTTCTGGTGTCAGTGATTCTGCATAGAGTCATAACAGGTAAGTGAGATGGTAATTAAAAATGGAAGGAAGCATTGGCCGGAGGTGAGAACAGGTGGTACGGAGGGGGGGAACTGCATTTCATTGCTTATAAAATGGCAAGATAAAAATATACCGCAGCAATAAAAGCACACTTCTCACAGGGAATTTTTGCAGAAAGCTCCAGATAGAGAAATAAGAATCTGAAAGGGAAAGGTGGAGGCATTTGTTGTTGTTTATTTTTTTCGCAAGCTGCATAAAAACCCTGGACAATACACAGCAGCCCGGGAAATGCAAACAGGTTGTTGCGATAAAACAAAACCTCCCATGGGGAAACAGATTTGAAGTGGCAAATGTGCTTGCAAGGGATAAGTGTGGGCTTTTGAGGAGGAGTCACTGCAACAAAGAGTGGGGGATGTGATGCTGTCTGATAGAGGAGGGCAGCAGGGTTGCCTCGCAGCCCACTGCTGTGGACAGCCTTACTGGGACGACAGCCGGGCCACCGCTGGTGACATCCGAGGGGACATCCCACCACGGGTCCCTGGGTTGTGCAGCTCAGGGACAAAGGAGGGGAGAAAAAATCCTCTTCTGACTCATGGACCTGCCCAACAGCAGGGATTGGAGACGCAGTCTCTTGGGTGCTGATGGTGACAGAAATCTAATTCTGAGTGAAAAATCGTCTGGAAAGAGCAGAGCCTCTTTGGCCCTTTTGTTGTTGGTTTTAGGTGAATGGGCATGCAGTATCTTCAAAATATTTCATCAATGGTACAGATTGCTTTATTGACAGAAATGTGTCCTTCTTTTAGCTTGAAAAGCCAAGCTTGATTTGGGTTTGAAATTTACCTAGTGGATTTACCTTTTTCTTTAAAAATAAATAAATAAATAAATAAAAGTCAGGAAATAACTTATTTAGAAAGCAGAGAGACTTGAAGTGCTAATAGGTCAGGTAATATTTCTCTTTGACTCGGGGAGGAGAGATTCCCTTCTCCTGAGGTTACAGTTCCTTCCCACCCTGCGGTGATCTGTCCTTCACGCAAATAAACCGGCACAGGGGCACACCTGGGGACCATGCCCCTGAGTGTTCTCAGCTGTTCCTCCACTCTTAGACATGTTCACTCTGGAGTTTTTGCCCAGTTTCCTAGTAAGTTTTGAACCAACTGCCTTATTTCACTTAGATTTGATGCAAAATTATCAAAGGCACCTGCGTGTTTATTTTTCTCGTAAAATGTCTTCTAGCAGAAGGGAATATGATTTGGTCCTGAGATGACAGCTTGGATCATGTGAACCTCTTCACTGATTATTTCTGTAATAGTTTTTTAATTAGCATTCCTATGTTTTCTTCTTGCTGCTCAATTACTCTGCAGGGCATTGATTATAGGGTGTATTTTATAGATATATACACAGAAAATGGATGATTTTAGCATAATTCTATTAAGAATTCAAGTAATCAAGAGGCATAAACCTGTAGGATCATTTTTCTTGCAAATCATTTCCAGACTAGTTTTAAACTGTAAGACACTGGGGGAGAAAAATGTCTCTCTCTCCATTTGCTAAATACCTACTTCAGTGCAAACCGTATTTTGACAGAAGCCTTTGATCTCTATCAGACTGCAAATGACTAAAAATTAAAAATGAGGAAGAGCATAGGGGAAAAGTACTCAGCATGAGCCAGACAAGGGAGATCTTTTTCTTCTTCATGCAAAATGTCATCTTAAATTCTCCCTTGTAGACTGATACAAGGAGATACCACATAGGTCCTGATCCTGCTTTGTCCCCCCTCCTCCTCAGCCATCTGCACAAGCAGACGAGTGATAGAAATTAGATTAATTGGTGTCAAGTGGGGCTAAATCCTGCAGCTCCCTGGCACCCACCCATGCTCAGTTGCTGCTCTGGGGTCCGTGCGGGTCCATACCGGGCTGTACAGCCCCATGTTGCAGGCATCTGAGCTGGGCACCGGCACCCACGGAGGGCTCTGTTCAGTCCTGAGCATACAGATACAGGAGAGGGCAGGCATCACAGGGAGAAGTGGAAAAGGACCTTTGATTCATAGGAAATGAACTGGGCTTCATCCGCAACAGCTTTAACATTCTGTAGCCAGAAACTGTCTGTCCTTTGCTACAGCTGTGCAACCATGTTAGCTTATCACGTGTAAATCCCCACTTTGATAGCAAGCTAATGAAAATGCTGGTTGAATATTTAAAAACCCATTCCTCCCTGCTCATGGGAAGGCTTGAATGAGAATACAAACTGTGTTATATAGGTGAAACAGGTAAACATTTCATTCCCAGCCTCCACACTGGATTTCAAAAACATGCTAATGTGCTCAGGGTTCCTGGTTTGTATTTAAACCTTCCAGAGATTCGTTTATACCCTCAGCTTAGTGCACATGATTCAAGCTTAGCCCATTTGTATGTTTTGGCAGACTTGTAGTGCTAAATAATAATTTTAAACAGTTCAATTAATGCATTTCTCCATTTTCTGTTCAAACTACGAATGAACAAACATTTCCATGAAGAACAGAAGTGAATTTTTATGCTGAGAGCTTTCCTCTCGTAAGCCTGCTCGATGGCCTCATAAAAATCTCACCACATAACACATACAAATTCAATGAGATTCACTTATTTAATATTAAGCCCACACTTAATATTTTTAATGGATATATCTTAGTCATCACCTCCTTGCCAGCTGGAGCTCCTGAAGGTTGGGCCTTTTGGCTGCTCCGTGTCACAGTGCAAGGGCACTTAGGGACAGCAGAATGTCATCACAATCACATGAGCACAGACTACATGTGCTCACTGAGGAGGAGGACACATTGGGCTTGGCAGAGCACCGCATGGCTGCACCTCAGCTAATCCTGCTTCGGGTATCTCTGAATGTCCACGCATGGGGGCCTGGAGAGAGCCTTTTGTCTTCACATGATGCAAGGAGCCATGTTTCTCCAATGGTGATTTAAGTCCCGGTCACAATATTTCTGACAATGTGGTACAAACTTAAAATATCCAAAAAAATAAATAAAATAGCAATAGCTTGTTGGGATAGTACCTATCTCTTCATTACTGTAGGTTTATCATTCTAGTTTCTGTATTATTTATCTTATTTTGCACTTCCTATTTATCTTATTTCTATATTATCTGTCTTTGTATTTCTACTACTACAAAAAATAGTAATCATTCTTAGATGCTGTTATTAGTGCCTGGCTTGCAGTGAGACTGTTGCAGTGGGATTTGTTTGCTTCTTACTGCTGAAACTTTTCACATTGCACAGCAGACTTGAACCAAATCGAAGTAAGGAGGGCTAATGTGAGACTTCAGAGCCTTCAGTCTCTCAGGACAGCAGGAAATAGCCGTGGTGAGGGGCCGGTTCGTGTCCTACATTCAGCTCTTGCTGCTCTCAGACAGCAACGCTGCAATGGTTAAACTTGCTGGTGTGGGAAGCACAGGTACCCGCGCACAAAGCACGGGTGTAAAACGAAGTCTCTTGCTGATAGCCATCTGGAGATCACAGACTTCAGCTCACTCTGACTTATTTTTAGGCACCAAGCTTCGTAGTCTTTAAGGGCAAAAAGAGGGGAGTAAAAATAGGCCAATTAGTATAATTTCTAAAAAAAATTCCTTAAAGATCTTGAGCAATTGCAAAGGTGACTTTAAAATTTAAGAGGAATGAAAAACAAATGGGCTGGGTAGGAAATTTGGGGGCCTCTAAGAAGATCACTTAGCCAATAAATTGCCTTTTTTTATCTGAGCATCTTTGAAGTATCCTCCCTGGAGGGACTATCTTAAAGCTAGCTTTAGTTAGTAGTATTGGGCTGTTAATGGCTTCCGAATGTACCTTTCCTATTCTCTAATCTTACTGTAGCCTCTTACCTTCCCTGCTTGTTTTGTTACAATTTCACTCTGTGTATAAAGATCAAACTTAAAATCATGGCAAGAAAAGCCTTTTTTTTTTTTATCCAATTACAAAGTAATATTTGACATTATTTAAGACTTGCCACGGTCAGTAACTGGTTTGTCACACAGGGTCACATTAGTTTGTCTGTAGCATTGTGAATTTGGGGAAAAGATTTCAGTCCTGCTTGAAAATCTATGTGTCATCAACTCGTTGGACATCTGGTTTCAATTTACAATGTATCTGCCTGAGGGAACATAACACCCCCAGAGTAAATAATAATAATAATGTTAATAATAATAACAATATCTATAATATAGTAATAATAGATGTAAATGAAGTACATGTTCTTGAGTTTCCAATGCGGGAGAAAACAAATTAGAAAATGAATTGCCTGGAGGTTTGCATTTACATTGCACGGATGGTTTACATTTTAAGGAACATGAAAACAGACTGCCTTCAAGGAAGACCATGAATATTTGAGGAAGATTTATTTAAACCAAAGATTTGGGGAAATGTTAAAACCAGATGAACCCTATACAGAATAAAAGTGTGAGATCAAGTAATTGGGTTTAACACAAACTGTGGTTCTAATCATACCGGGAAAATCTATATTTAAAATCAGGGTGGGTAAATGTCTGCAATCCAATGGGGAAGCAAAATGTCTTCTGGGGCTGAGGGCAGATATTTGTTAATAAAGGGGAAGGCTTGGCTTCTGGAGACAATCATAGCCTCTTGTCCATGGAAGGGCAGCGGCAGAAGAGGGGAGGGCAGGCAGCTCGGGCTGGGGGCTGTGTGCCACCTGGCCCCACCACCCCCAGCATCACCTCACGGCCCCAGCCCCCAGCACAAAAGCATTTATGCAAAGGTGTCAAAAGAAGGTGGCTAGATGGAGTTGTGCTTTTGGAGGAAATTACAGACTGTTTGGTATTCCCAGATGAATCCATTTTGTAAAAAGCAAAATCTTTCATGGGAAAATATCTATTTGAGTATAGCTTTTACCAGGAAGTGAAAGAGAGAAAGCAGTGAAGACAGCAGCGGTTGTTAACTTGCTTGCATTTTACACAAAGAAATCTTTACTTGTATTCCAAACAAAAAGAAGCAGGCACACTCCTACTGCAGCCTCCAGGAGAGCCTGCTGACTGCAGCTGTCAGGAGCACGGGTTCAAGCTGCTCCTCTAAAGCAGGCGCAACTGCAAGCTGAACCTCCAGGTCTCATCGCTGGGCCCTGGCTGAAGGGCTATTAAACATTCAGGAGTGTGTTTCCTTTCCTCTTGTTTGTCACAGAGAACTTCAAGGGGTCTCGAGGTCCCCTTCATGCAGACCATGATGTAGAAACTACACCAGTAAAATTCCCAATTCCCAACAAGACAAAAAGCAGCAAGAAAATCTCCAACAGTAGCTCTTCAGCTCCAGTGGCAGCTGTCATTGCAGGTCATAGCAGGTCACTGTAGGGACACAAAAACTGGTAAAGAATGAATGCCTTTGGGTATCCCAACCTGGGTGGTTGAGCACTATCTTGGAAGATGGTCAGAAGTAATGTCTGGGTGCCAGGAGGTGCTGCTTCTCAGAGCAACTCCTCTGCTGTGGGACAGAGGTTGGTTCATGAAATGAGCCTCTGGGTAACAATGGGCTGATAGTATAAATAAGTGACTTGGTTTTTATGCAGTTTATAATTGGGCATATACACAGGTAAAATCAAATAAAAACATCCAAATGTTTATTTCCTTAGAAGTATACGGAAGGGAAAAGTTAGGAAAATAAATCAGCTAGGAGTATATTTAAAGAAATTGTGACAGAACCATGGATAGTGTTCACATTTCACCTCCAAGTACAATTGCAGAGCAGGAAAGCTACCAGGGAAGAAACAGGCAAACATCAAGATGTAAAGGTCTATTCAAGCTCGAGAAAATATCGTTTGACAATTGAATTTATCCCAAGTAAAGCCAAGAAAGAAAGGATTCTGGAAGGTGGGAATATATGCTGCTGTCTCTGAGAACTGTAAGAAAACTGGAAAAACAAGAAACCAATGCTCAACGAAGTTATTTGAGTGCTTCAGAATAAAAGACAAGTTTGTAAAATGAAAATATGAATAAATATAGAAAAGGTATGGTAACTAGAGTAGTGTATGAGGTCATTTGCCATCAGACTGAAAGACGAATACCATGTACTTGTCAAGTCATGAAGCTCAGATATCACATCATGCAAATGGAAACAGAGGACATGAACAACAATACAAACAGGGAATGCCCTTGATCCAGTTATGTCTTCAGTTGACTTGGGAAAGTTAAGACCAAACATTGATTCTCCAAGAAAATATGTCAGTGTCTTCTGGAAATGAAATATGAAGTAGAGGTGCTCTAAATGAGTGTACTTCTTGGCCAGATACCTAGTTATTACGGCTGGTTTAAACAAACAAAACCGTGATAGTGGTGGGCATCCTGAACTAGTTTATCTTCAAAAAAGCATAGGAGGAAGGTTATGGAAATAATTTTGACTTAATCCTGCTATATGAATGTAAAAGTATCACTGTTTTTAAAATAAATTGATTTGCTGTACTCTGGCTAAGCTCTTTGAAAAAAAAAAATATGAAGAGATGCAGGAAGGCTGATAGATATCTTTTATATAGACTTTAAAGAGATTCTCAACAAAGGTCCTCACAAGACCTGAATAAGGACATCCGTAAATCAAGATTAGGATTCTATGTGCAACTGGGAACAGTGAAGGAAACAGGAATGTGAGGGTGGTTTAAATGACCCCGTTTCACCATGGCTCTCTGCTGGAACAGGACCATGGGCATGGAGACAGGCTGGTGTTACTCACATGCTGAAAACCAAAATTAGGCAGCCAGCACTGGCAGGGAGACATATGAGAATCTCCAGACAGATCTTGCAAAATGAGGAAATCAGACAATATTATGGCAGATGAAATCCCACTTATTTACAAAACAATCTACTTCAGAAATTAAACTACTTGCACACTCTGCTGAGACCTGAATTTGTTGGGAACTTCTGAGGTAAATGATTTAGGCATCACTGTGGACAGTTTGGTAAAGACATCTGTTCAAATTCAGTGTGCAGCGGCAGTCTAAATTGTAAATTAGATGTTAGGCTGCATTAAGAAATCGGATGGCTGTAATATGGAAAATATGGTACCATTTATAAATCTGCAAAACAGACCTGGAGACAGAGAGCATTCGTTTTGTTCTCTTGATGTCCAAGAGAGAAAAAGGAAAAACAGAAGTCTCAGGTGGCAACAATGGATTGTAAGAGTTACAATGAGGAAACATTTAAAAGTGGAGTTCTTGGGAAAGAGGCTTTAATTTAGAAAGAGGAAAAAACAAGCATGCAGGTAAAGGTAGAAACACATGCTGTAATGGAAGCTCAAATGAAAATCAGACATTCTCATATTGCTCTTTTATACAGAAGCATTTACACGGAATTTGAAAGCCAGGCAGCTCTAGTAAAAAAAAACACAAGCTTTAATAATTCTATTTTATATCAGAGACTAGCTAGAGCTGTTGACATGAGGTATGATATTTCAAGTGTTATTGCTTATTCAGTGTTTGTAACGGAGGTAGTTTCAGGAAAACTGTGATTCTTCTCACTTTTAACACTTTTCACGTTTCTAGAGACATTCGCAAAAGGCTGATTTGTGTAAGTTCAAAAACTCTCTTTAATTAAAAAGCCATCTTTGTGAATGCAAATGAATACATCAAAAACTCTCAGAAGTCCACACAACTAATAATTAATCTAGATTTCAAGGACTCTCTAACACTATTACATCATGAATACCTCCCTCATTCAAGAATGGGCATCCTTCTAGCAATTAAAAGAAAAATTTAGAAGATAATTAGACACAATTCTCATCACAATATTTTATACAGGTAAAAGATTTTGAAATTAGGTCAAGGGAGGGAGGGAAAATGGTGATTCATTACAGAGGCTCCAAGAAGCAGAATTACCTCATCATAACTTCTAAGTAATCTGTTTTTCTCTGTTGTCATTGTAATGAATCACCACTGTTAATAAACTAGGAAGCCAGGGACCACCTTATGTTGTATGGATAAACTGGCTGCAATCTGACATCTGCCTTTACCAAAAAAGTGCCAATAAAAATGTTGGAAATTTCATACATTACAAAATATGCAGACTATATGTTGCTTATACACTGTGGTGATAGGCCATATAGAAAAATAAATTAAAAAAATAATAATCTGAATGCTCCTTAAATGTCTCATTTGCACAACAGCAATTAGAGAATAAACCTTGGATACCAAGGTAATTATGCCAAAATATATCAAAGTCCTTGCACTCCCTGAAATAATAGGGGAAGGGATAGATGTAATTTATTTTAATGGACTGGCAGAGGTAATAAAGAATTGCTTAATGTCATTCTTCACAGATTTAGATCTTTATGATAAGATTTTTATGAAATGGAATATATAACCCAAATAAAGTGAAACCAGAATTAATGAAATTGCCTGTCAATAGCACTTTCACAAGTTTGGAGTTTTTTCCTTCGGTCTGGGTTTATCTGTTCTTAAAACCATTTGCTGAAGTTTCACTCAGGCTTATATCAATGATAATAATAGCTGCTGCAGCCAGATCATTCTCTGAGTGATCAAAAGTTATTTTCTATATCAGATAGTGTGGTCTGGTGGGAGATAATATCCAAGAGCTCAAGCAAGTCTCAGGAGTACTGATATCACAGTTCTGCTGATTTTGTTACTGATTTGCTGCTTGACCTTAGATATGGTATGTGAGCTAGTGTTAAATAGGTGTAAGTAATACCAAGAGCACAGAGTTCCTCACAGCTTTAATTAACGCCTACAAAGACCTTGAAAAAAAGCCTGATTAAGTCCCCTAGGCTTTCCAGAAGTCCAAAATATTATTGTTTAAATAGTTTGAAGCTTTGACAATATTCCATGCAAAGGTGAATACACATAGATAACAAAAGCTTATTTACATTTGTGGTATGTTTTTATTTTTAAATAAAGTGTCTTTAAGATAAATATTTTATAAGTGCATGATACACACTTTAATGTGCATATAGATATATATTTATTATAATCTGCTATTTTATCTATTAACATCAAGTCAAAATCTTGGCTAAAATAAAAAATAATAAAAAAAAAATTACCTAATCTTAAAGAAGAATATTCTCTATTCTTCTCTATATTCCACTGCCTGGCCATCATTTGAGAGATTTCAGCAGTAGCTTGATAGGGCACCTCTTGCATGAGCAACTCAAAAATTGGTAGGGTAACCTAGTACATGACTAGATGAATATTAAATCTGTTAATGTTCAGTGTCTCATTTCCAAGGGCTGAAGCAAAACTCTTACCAATACCATACTGAAAAATATATTTAAATCCTTGTTGTAATCTTGACCAGATCTCACTGAGGTCAATGCAAGGATTCCCAGCTGACATAACAGGGCAGAGCTTTTGGCAGCAACTACTAAACCTTCCAGAACCAGAAGGAGACTTAAAGGATCATTTTGGGATGCTAGGTCCCTGCTAGAAGCCATGCAGGGTCTGCGAGGTCTGTGCAAGGGCTTACGTTGGGGTTGTTTCCATATGCTGAAGACTACACTGTCACATCCACCCCTTGGTCTCCCTCCGCCAGCTAAAGGGACACCAGAGGTATTCCTTCCCCAGTGCAGATTACCTTGAGTATACAGATACCAATGATGGCAACATCTCCCTGACTCTCTCCTGTCTCTCAACCTGCACCTTCCACAGCCATCTCAGGGACCATGCTTATAGAGAACATTTCACCTAATATATTTTCATACTCTTTGCAAAGACTAGATAATTAACATTCCCAAGCAATTGTAAGCGAAGAAATCCTAATTCATTTACTTTTATAACCAGTGCTATGCCCCATAAAAGAGTCTGCAGAGTTGGAATTTTAGCATTATCTTCCCTATTTTTGCTTCTGCCCTTTGACCCTGCTTCCTCTGATGTGCCCTCCTACAGCTCCCTGTAGTCAGGAAAAAAAAGCTCAATCAGCCTCAGTTCCTGAGGAAGTTAGGAGCTTCTGCTCCTAACAGGGCAGCACACATAGGCAAGCTGTGTTTCAGATGCACAGTGATGATGCCAGATGGACTGAACACTATTTCTTCTGGGTGCTCATTTTGCCTCCTTTTGTTTTAGAAGTCCTCTGTTGAAGACTGTTACTGTTAAGGAAGATAACTTTGGAGAGGGCACTGAGTATCACACCTGAAACCTCTTTCTCAGGACCCAGCAGGCATCCAAGCTGTTAGGTTATATGAGCAAAGATACCAATACAAAATCAAGTTTCTGGGACGGGAGTAATAATTGTCCTATACTTAAAATAGTCAATATAAGTAGCAGCAAAGCTCCTTTATGGAACCGAACAGCTGAAACAACAGCAATCTCCATCCCAAACACACTCACATTTTACAGCCCAAAGGAAAGGCAAGCATTGGAGGGGATTTCACTGACATTGTTCATGAACACTTTAGTGTCTCAGTGAGATGAAGGAAATACCAGAGCAGCTGGAGGAGAGGAAAACAGCAGATTCAGAAGCATATTAGTGTCCAGAGAACAAGCCAAAAGAGTGAGTGTTTAGGACCAGTGCTGGCTCAATGAGGTAATGAAGAAGTTGTTGTTGGCTAGACAAAACGTTAAATTGAAGCCTGAGGTGTAACAGCTGTCCTTCATTTCAGATGGCCGTAAAGAAGCAGTTAAATTCACTTATGAAACTATAGCAGTCTCCAAATCAAACCCAAGAAACATGTCATCACCTGAAAAGCAAAGGCAAATGTCTGGTCATTCAGGAATTTGAATAGCGTAGATACAAAGGTTCAGTAGGTTGGAGAAGGATGCAGATGACATGCAGAGGAGGAGCGGAAGTCAAGCACAAAGTCCAGAAAGAAGGATTGAAACTGTTTGCCAGAGCTGGAGGTGTGGACTAAGGGAATAGCTCATACTGCTTGATTTTTCATGTTCAGGAAAACTAGACTTAATCAGCCTTCAAAAATATGCAAATTTGCATGGGAAAAAAATGCTCCAAGGCTCCCAGTTTTTCCTTTTCTCTCTAGAAAAATTTCAGCTTTTTGCCAGCTGCTTGAATCCAAGGGAGGAACAGTTTGCATTATTCAGGGAAAACTGACTGCATGCTTGTATTTTCTCTCACTTGTGATCCTAAGGCAACAGTCTATGACACTGAGCACAGAGAATGCAGAAATATGAATCCTCATATTATGCTGCTGTGGGATATTGTATAAGAACCATAGAGACCTGCAGTAAACTGAGAGACCCACAAATTGCTACTTCACATCTTCAAAGTCTTCCCTCCACTTGAGAAACACAAACCTGAGGAATGTGTAAAAAGATGCCAGTGCAGTCAGTTGTTCATTAACTGCAGCAAGTAGTATGCTACAAAAGAAAATAAAAAGTCGGTCTCTAAGTCCTCCCCAGAAGATTATTTTCCTGCAGGTATGAAGACAGAGAAAAAACCTGCAGAAGACATTGCAGGAATGAAAATCTAGGCCCCCTGTTGCTCCCAACTGCTCCATTTCAGCATCTCAACCAGCAAGCAGCATGAAAGACTCAATGATCAAAAACTTTAGCTATCTTCCATTGTTTTCTCCTAGGAATCTGAGTAAGTTTGCTGGGAAACTTTGAGTGGAGTTCTGCAGGATTTGGATCAGGTACTCGAGGAAAGGGTTGAGGAAAGGATCTTGGCGGTTTCAGCATCCAAGCACTAGAATGGTAGTCAGAACAGCCAGGAAATGAAATGGGGTAATGATGCACCTAATAACTTACTGAAAATTCTGCAATAGGGAATAGAGCCAAAATCTCAGTGGAGATGTGAGCCTTTATTTCAAAACAGAGCAAGAAGCGTCTTGGCAAACTTCCCAAATGCAAGGTGTGCAGCTGAAAGCATTATTTCCAAACAATTCCATTCCAGAAGTACAGATTGAATGGAGATTATCACAGCTACCCCCAGGGCATGACTAACCAGGACTGGTGAGGTAGATCAAGCTAGTGAATCGCTCTAAAGACTGACATTTCAATAGTGTATTGTGTGATAAGGGCCAGATCCTCAGCTAGTGTTGGCAAGGGCAGCTCCAGGGACATCAATGGACTTGTATCATTTTATGCCAGGGGAGAATCTGGCCCATGGTATGCATGCAGAGATGATTCATAGTTTAATACCAGGTAACACAAGGCACTGTCAGAAAGACTTTAAACTAATATACTGCGATAATCTAATCTTGTTGTCTCAAATACAAACCACTTCATCAACCTCAGATTAAGTCAGTATGGGCTACATCTTCCCAGCCCTTTAAGAGGAAAAATGCAGTAATTTACCATCTGGTTATAATGTGAGGGTCACATGGAAAGAGCAAAAGTCTCTCAATATGTATAATTTTTCCTATTCTAGAAGTTTTGAGAAATGACTCTACTGTCAAGAACTATTTGTAAGAAAGGTATAATGAGGGGATATGAAGAAATAGTCATTATTCCTCAGTTCAGTAATCTTACAGGGTTCACAAAATAGGGTAAAGGTTGTCCCTGAATATTGCTATTGTTCAGACTCTGATCCATTGCCATTTCTAATATTGCTTCATTCACTTTTTCATTTCATGCCTTTCATACAAGCTTGGAAGTCAATGCCACAAGTCAGTCTGCAGCTATTTGGGTCAAACCAGAATCCCAGGGCATTTGGCCACTTCCTTTTGTGCAATCCTACATTGCACATGAGTTCCTGTCCTCCCAACTTCAGTGACTAAAAATTTGGGGTGATTTTCATATCTTAATAGCTTTCACAGATTATATCCTGGTAACGGAAGGTCGTTTTCCTTTATCTCTGGAAGAGTCTTTCTTTGCAAGACATTGTTTTGAAGACATCTAGAACAAACAGCTGCAATACGGTATTTCAAACTCTTTCTGATAAGACTCTAAGTTAGACAGTAGAAATCAAATTCATAAAAGATAGATTCAAAAAGGAAGCGAATAAGCTATTCATCAGGTGGTTAACACAAAAAGTAGTGAGATTGCAGGGAAACAGGTTTTGCCTAGATAGGAAAAAAATTCTTAACATTTATTTACATTTAACAGGATCTAAAAATCACTCCTCTGTTGCCTTAGAACTAAATTTGTAAAAATTTGAAGCAGCTACATTTGACAATGGTTGTTGGTAAGACTTCTAGGCTGATGCCATCTTCCACCAAAGCTAATGAGTGTCCTTTGCTTCATCTCATTTGGCTTTGGGATGCTCCACTTACCTTTTAATCAAAATCTTTCAGTCATAATTGAGCTGTCTTGGTATTGGAAGCATTAAAGGTGTGTCAAGACACTCTCTTACTAATCCAGGAAGGGACAGTCTTTTCTGAATTCCAGAGATACTTAATGGTTTATGGGACATGACTTTACTCTAGGTGTCATCTTTTAAATAGCAAGTAAAATTAAGGTCTGGCCATTTGTGATTATGAAAGATCATTAATTTCATTAAGAATTGAGGTGCTCAATTCCCTAGCATCTAATTGAATTGTGCTTAAGTTACATTTTCTTGTTTTTCTATTATTTCCTGCAAAAGAGAGATTTGGTCTGATATTTAACCTGCAGATTAAAGAACGGGACATAATTATCATAAAATGGACATAGCCTTAAGCCCATGTATACATCTTGCACAGCACTTATTTTACAAGTGTTGAAATCCCTTATTTGTCTCTCTGTGACTATACTGACCAAACAATGTATCACACAATGTAAGATATATATGTATGTACATATATTCTTATATAGGCACCATATAATTCATCATAAATAAAGAATAAGACAAGGCGTCAAGAGCAGGTTCAGCCTTTGCTACTCATGTTGATAGGAGTATCTTTTTTTTTTTTCTCAGAAATATCCAGAAAATGATCACCTAAATTGAAATAGATAGGTCTTAAGTTAAGGAAAAAAGCTATCAAAATATTTCTCAGCAAATACCTGTTAATCTCTAAAAAATAAAATTATTATAAATAATAATTTAAAATAACAAATATTCTTAGGTAATACTTCATTTTTTCAGTCACAGGCACAAAAAAAAAAGTGAAAGATGTTTTAAAATAATAGGCTACTACTTTTAAGAAGAAGCACTACTCAAATTTGTTCCATTTTTGAACTTGCATCTGTAGTAGTGATGGATACTGTGACATACAACAGCCTGATCCAGGAACCCTAACTCATATGAGTCAAAGGAACTTCTTGCATGAGTCAGGATAGCTTGTTCAGGCCCTTATTGCCTTAATTTAGTAACCTGAGAAGAATGTCCTTTATACTCCATCTAGGGTAATGTAGAGTATGCGCAGGTGTGCTCTTCCAGGATGAAAAAAAGCAGTAAATAATTCTGACAAGATAAAGCTAGAGATAAAATTGTGTGTTCTCTTCTGATTTGTGTAGTCATTAGATATCTTAATTTTGATCATGGAAAGACTTGAATATATACGTATAATCTGTTTTTAATTGCAGGTTAACAGATTGTACTGTCTTTGACTGACACTTTAAAAAATGGAGGACAAATGTTTACAATTATCTACAGAATTAGTAAAGATTTAGACCTAAGGTTGAATTTTGGCTCGTTACATATTGAGTTCATTTTTTTTTCTATGGATACCAAGAACTTTTCTGCATTTAGAGTGACTTTTGTCATCCAAATTTTAACTTCATCCTCAATACAGGCTCTAAGGAGTCAAGATGAGTTGCGATTTAACTGAACAGAGGCAGTATACAAAGGATTCATCACAGAATTGGTTTCCCCTTGAAGAAATAACTCTAATAACAGCAGTTAATGCATTCAATATTATATATTGATATCAATACATCTGGCTTCATGTAAATCAGAGTAAAATGTGTCAATTTACTTATTTAGAAGGGTAAAATTTTATTTATTAGCAGATATTTGAGTAGGATATGCCCAGACTTACACTGCAATAGTTTTAAGCATAGTTGTATCAGTACGCTCTTATACTCAAGGAGAAGCTGGTTTGCTTCAGTTATTTCCAAACAATGACTCTACTACAACACATTTCAGGAAGATGGTTTGGGATCTGGCAGCTGGCACAGTGCTCATAGTAGGTCTGGCACAGAAAATAGCACTGAGATCATCTCTCCCTTGAAACTAGAAGTTGGAGGAGATTTTGGACAAATACCCCAAGCCAAGGAAGAAGCAAGGAGGACTTGGCCACAGGAAGGTGTCATGGATGATCATGGATGTTTGCACACCCAGAATCATTTGGGTAATAACACCTCTATGATACTATGGCACATCTCACTCACTGATTCCTCCACTCTGGAGGAGAAGTTCATTGAGACTGCCTTGTCCTCTTTCCTCAAAGGGATACGAATTACCAGTGGCATCCCTAAAACTCCAGCAGAAAGGAGGTTTGGGCCTGATTTTCTAAACAAATATCAATTTTACTCCACATGCTTGAAACCAAGACTGGAAAAGGTTATTATACAAAATAAATCTTAGAAAGTGGACTGCAACATGCCTGTTTGTAGTACTTGTAAACAGACCTGAGTGCACCTTGCTCATTTTTCTAGGCGGCGTTGTGAACCGCTTAACTGCCTGAGCTATGAGTTACTCTCAGGAGCTGTCTGCCTGAATTCAGCAAGCCCAATACTCAGTGCAGTTCCCTCCATTAGCACATACTGGTCAGGCAACTGTTTCTGCAGTGTATGAATTAGTTGCTACAGGGCAGCATTACCTCTCCTAACTGTTTAGTTTTTCCCAGAATAATTAATAATATATTGTTAGGGATCTCAATAATTGCACTCCTGTAAGGTTGCAGGATCAGATTCCCGTTAGACTTCTCATGAAACTTCATATTCTTCAAATATTCCACTTCCACGCCTGCTTGGACTGTGCCAGTATGCTGGTAGTATTCATAAGCAAATATGATTGTAATTTAGGCACCCTTTCATCATTGATGCATGAGAGATTTACAAGCATTAATAGGAGTTAGGATGTAAATCCCTTGCCCAACAATAGTGGAGAATAACCTCCTTCATATAGATTCTGATGACCTATGAACTAAGGGTCAAGTGGGCCGTGCAACAAATTATCTGACAGCAACAGATGCCAAAGTCTTGGGAGGGGAAAAAAGAAAAAAGAACAAAAAAAAAAAAATCAGGGCTAGAAAATGCTCAGTGCATTAGCACATAGAAAAAGAAATAACAGCTATTCCTATAACTTCATGCATCAGCTGGTGATGCAGCCACAAATTATAAAGAAGCAAAACAAAGATTCCCTCTTGCCTGGCAGCAAACTTCCTTCTTCCTCCAAAAATATACAAGAGCAGCTCCAAAATAAACAGTCATCACAATTAATTACCTACCCAAACTGAGGGATGCACAATAAATCTTTAAAGTTTTCAAGTACATTTTCGGTGTAAGGGAATGTTTGGAGAGTCAAGCAACAGAAACCACAAAGTATGTCAATTCTGCAAATAAATAGTGTTTTCATAACTCTAAGATAATCAGCTTAATTCTCCACTCCTTTGCCTCAAGTTTTGTACCTGTCTAACTCCATCAATTCCAATAAGGATTGAATTTATACCACATCAGGTCTATATCTGTCCTACATCAGCTGTAAATTGATCTACATCAGTTCTAAGTTAGAGGAGGATCACACCCAGTGTAATAGTACACAGACTTTGTGGTCTGTTTTCACATCTGTCTTCGTATTTTATTTTAGTTTGAAATCCCATGTTGTGGCTATTTGCTATTGTAGGCTTTTTCTGTCGTCCTACAGGTGTACAAGGTACTGTGCATGCAGGGGAAAGATACAGGTCTGAACTGCAAGACTGCAGACCAATTCAGCTTTTATTTAATTGAGCTGGACAACATTTTTGCCCAGGAAGTGGCGAAAATCTCAAATCCTGCAAAGATTTTCACACTTTTGTAACGTTGCTGATGAGCTATGTCTGTGAGCAGCATGCTTAGCATTAAAGAAAGCACAAACAAAAAGTCCTGGTGGAATGTAGGTCATGTTGGGATAAGGACGGAAAGGAAGAGAAGGAAGAAAAGTGTAAATCTCACTTCCAAAACAGAGACTTTACATATTAGCACCCTCATTAAGGTGAGGATTGTTCCCAGAATTTGTATTTTACTCAATGTAATGGGAACTCTTTCAACTTTTAATTCAGCATAATGGCTCTGTGTAACCTGGTTGGACCAAGCCCATCATAACCAGATTCATCGATTCACTGTAATGATGCCTCACATTGGAGCATAAGGAACTGCAGCAATTTGTATCTATTTCATAATTTGTTGAAAAAATGAATATTAACAAAGCTAAGGGCAGCATGACAAAATATTGCAAAGATGCAAGGGGTCTTTGATTCTCATTTGCTTGAAGGTGATCCATTTGGCAGAAACTTTCTGTGAAATTGCAGGTGACCAAACGGACTCTGGTTCCTGAGCTACCAGCCAAATCATGAAACTCAGTAGCATTTGTTATTTGCGTCTAAATCCCTTTCTTTCTACTTGCAAACCACTCTGCAGGAGTTTGAACAATAGGACTCCACTAGACAACCATTCCTCTCAAGCTGCAACTCTGCAATTCTGTCGTTAATGCAGTTGTTGTTTTTTTAAGACTGTTTTGTAAACCCTAGTGCAAACTACCTTTGTTGACATTATCCTAAATGCAACATTAATTAAAAGATCATAATCATTGCTCCCCTTTTTCCGCGGAATCATTAGACAAGAAGAGCCATTCTGTGCCTGCCCGCTGTGCAATTCATGCAGCCAACTTAGGGGCTACGTATCTCACCTGGGTATTGCTCAGCATCACGATGCATCCACTTGGATTGCCAGCAGGGCAGAGACACCCACCTGGGATGGGGCAGAGGTACAGACCAAAAGGCAAAATGCACCAAGGGAGGTAGAGGAGAATGGGGGGGAAACAAGAAGGATACAGGAGCAGGCACTATGTGATGGAAAACCTTTCCTGAGGTTTTAAAGAGAAAATGAGTGTACCTCATTAAATCTGTTTGCAGACACCTATAGAATAACTGAAGATGTCATCTTCCATTTCATTTTACCCTTTTTGTTTTTGTAGCTGTCATTAGCCTTGGTTTCCCTGTAGACACTCTTGAAAACAAGATGCCAGATCTCAAGAGGTTTTAAAACAAAATTTACAAGTAAATGGAGGACTTTAAAATCTTTCAGTGGAAGCAAAAGAATAAATTACAGTGGCTCCAACCTGCTACTGGTTTTTGTTTGTATTTGTTTAGAGATTAGCGGAGGGGAAGCTGGAAATGATTCTGTACAACCATTTATTTCATGCGAGATAATGGCATTTAAAATTATGCCATCGCCTTTCTTATATGAATGTGGGGTTAATTGAGGAACCCATTTTTTCTTCCATTTTTAAAAGAGCTGCAGGAGGATCTGCACTGTGTTCACTGTGTTGCTGGAAACCTGAATGGCAACTGCACTTTTCAGAGTTCATAAGTGCTGTGGTTGCTCTGGGAGGCACGGTCCTGGTGGCAGCCTGTGCACGATCCGAGCTAGTCTGCAGTGGACTTTCGTGTGGCAACAGCAGATCTTCAGGCTGGAAGAGTCCTTAGAAAGGTGTTTCATATGCTATGCATATTTGAAGATTCTGCAGAGAGTGCAGCAGGAGAGCTAGCGAAACACAGCCTGTTTTGTATGCAATAACACGAATGTCCAAAAACTGCTGGCTGTGTTTGCTTAGCCAATTTTGGTACTACCTGAAACAATATTGCTTCCATACAGTTTGGCAGAAACAGCCATTTGGTTGCACGAACCTAGCATATTTGAGTCTTCCAGGGCTTTATGGAGTGAAAAGAGTGTGAACATAGCTGTTGTTATCTGTCTTTATTTTCATGGATGGAAACAAATCTCAGGCCACTAAAACAGTGTAGAAGCTTCACTCCAAAACAAACCTATTTATATCGAAGTGATGAGTAAAATCACCCTTGTTTTGATCAAATGGAAGAGTTCCACGCATCGCATGTATGTCTTGTCTGACACAAATGCTTGTTTTCAGTGGAAGAATATCCACTGACCTTTGAAAAATTTGAATCAAAACTCATATTCACTGCAGCATAAACAGCAGCATCCTACATCAGGACCTTATTCATTTTCAGTGACCAATGAACCTGATATTGGCAACAGAGACTGAAAAGGTGTATAGCAAGGAAGAATATGACAACCAGTGCCAGTTTATTGGAATGTTGCTTAGAAACGAGCCAGTCTGGACTTATCACCCAAATGCCGAAACATATTTATGTATAGCTACATAAATAGGTATATGAATACATGTATATAAATATATAAACATGTATTTATATTATGAAGGCAGATACATATGTGGAGACAAAATACATTGAAAGTGAAGTCAGAGTAACCTGTATGCTATTTGGAATTAAGGAGAATCTAGAAAAAAATAAACCTGGTATTGCCAAGAGACATATCAGAAGAAATAAAAAGAATAGGAGAAATGATTCTTCATGCATACTAAGACCAAAAGAAAAAAAAAAAAAAAGCTAAAATGATAAAAAAGAAAATGGAGGATTTGGAGGGAAAACCAGGCCAAATTCAGTTAATCTGGTTCTTTTATTGAAATGCAGAGCAACTCCCTTAACTTTGGCTAAGAATAAAATTGAGTGCTTTAATAGCAGTTCAAGCCAGGAATGGAAAAAATCTCTCAAGAAAAAAAAGAAAAGGATTGTAGAGGCAAAATTGCTAGGGCATCAAGTCACATATTGGAATGAATCTGTAGGAGATTTGTTTCTTATTAGCCTTGAAAGCCAAAACAGCAGAGTGGACCTGCTGACTTACTTAGTCCTTTTCTATCCAAAGGTGAAGAGTACAGTATGTGCCCAGGTCAGGAGCCAACAATATCCTTCGTTGCAAAGAGAAGTAAAATGCAGAGCACATTTCACTGGTCAAAACTCTCCATCACTGCCTCACCTGGAGTTGTTTCCTTCCCACGGCAGAGGGAAGCACAGTGCTGGAAAGCACCACCAAAGAGACAACCCAAGCCTGCAGACTGGCTTGGCTGCATGCACTGTTTACAGACTGCCAGGTTTTGCCTTTAAGTTAGGTTGGTTTACTTTTTATTTTCCTAATGCATTTGTGCATGGCTATGTAGTTATATCAGCTAATGTATTAATCCATGTGCACTTATATGCCTTATACATCCTGCCTGCATAGGCTCGGACTTCTTGCTGTCCTTTGCATACAGGTGAATATTGACTGTGACTAGGCATGAAAATACTAATTTCATATGGTTTAACAAACTGAAAATCTGAGCCAGTTCTTTCATCTGATGCTAGTGAGAGCTTGATTTAGCTCTAACGTAATACACTCAAATTTTGTCTCATTAAAAATATCATGTACTTCAGTTGAAGAACAGCAAAACTTGAAAGGATATCCTTTTCCATATTTTACAAATGAATTTAAGAAACATTTTAAAGGTTGAAAACGTATTTTAAATAATCTCTTGGACATTGCAGCCACCATCATATGCACAGAGCTCCCACTAGGAGTATCTGGTGCATGTATGGATAAATGTGAAACACGCTTAGAATACTTCAGGTGATGATTAATTTTGTTCAGATTTGTAATATTTCTCTTTGCAACTTTGACATTTTATAAGATAAAGTGGAAGGTGGTTATTGTTTAGTAAGTCTTGTTAAAGTTAAATAGATTAAAATATGAAGCTGAGGTTTAAGTCCTTTCATCTAACACAGATACTGCTCAGAATGTTTTAGATCCTGTACACTGAAATCTGCTATACAAGCAGACAAATACATATGTTTATGGAGAAGCAAAACTTCTGTCAGTGAAAAGCCTGCCAGAAACAAGTCAGTTCAGGCAAAGATACATGTGCATACTTTGCCTAGGAGAAATATTCTTGTCACATAAAAATCCCACTATTAATCAAAAATCACATTATAGATGCTGGAATGAAGTTTCCTTTACTACTCTTTAATAATAAGTCTAAGATAAGATAAAATTGGTAATTGTACATTCTCTTCTGATAGAAGATAATACTAAAGTGGTATAGAAATCTGAGTTACAAGAATATATTCACTCTGCTAATATGCTTCCATTATGTAGTCTTTACTGATTTATTCATTACACATATTCTCCATATATAGAGAAATTTAATTGAAAGTTACTTATTACATTGTTACAAAATGTTAACTAGAAAGTTTTCTTTAATCAAATGATCATTGATGCTAGGAGAGCTAGTTTATTTCAATAGGGCATTTATCAGGAGCAGAAATAAAACAGGCATTACCAACAATAGTTTTACAGTGTTGTTTATTATGTGAACACTTTCAGGGGCTAAATGTGTACAGCTTGCTTAGATAGCATAATACTTTATTTATATTTATGTCTTTTCATAATAAAAGTTTTAATGGCACACAAAATATAAGCAAAGTACCTGATATAGTGAGTTATCAAAGAAATAGCATTGCCAAAGTTGATAAGGGTTTGTAAGTCAAACTGTGCTATGTACGTGTCCCACAGAAATAGATGGAAGACAATTGCTCACACGGTCTCAGGCAAAAAGCAACTTGGCATCACATTCCCCAGCAAAAAGGCAATAGAGGACACAGGGTACTTGAAGTGGTGGCTGTTCCTAAGTCATTTCTTTTGTATATTTTGCATTCCCAGAAGGTGAGGTTTGATACCTCTCCAGTGTTACTGTATCCCCTAGCAATAATGTCTTCCATACCCTTGGAATGAGGGCTATTCTTCAAATTGGAACAGTATCCCATTTTCTTAGGTCCTGTGCAAACAGAAAGCAAAAAGAAATCTTTTGTCCTGAAAAAGATAAGGCCAGGCACAAAGAGTCTCAGGGACAGACACGTTACAATGAAGGAAGGTTTCCAGGCAGGCAAAGGCATAAGCACGCACAGCAAAGGTCCTCTGGTATGAAGCATTTTGGAATGAATTTTGGCTTTTAACTAGATATGAAAATTATCAAAAAGCAAGCCTGGTGGTCCCATCGCACAACAGAGTCAATTTAAAGCCCCTCTCCAGCCAGTCCACCAGACAATATTTCCCGCTGCTGCCACTGATCATCTGCAGAAGCTAAACACAGACATGGTCTTTTGCATAACTGCTGCTGACTGACAGAAACAGCCCATCTATGGGCAGCCAGGCATCCTCCTTGGGTTTTTAAGACATGCTTGCAAATATTTCCTGTGTTTAGCAATAACGATAACTGTGCTGTAAACATCTTTAATTTCTGATGGCACACTGCTCAAGAACTGCAAAAGACTGAGTCATTAGGTGCCTTCATAACCCCTGTGCCTGGTAGAATATGACTCAGATTCAACTGTCAGTGTTTCCACAATAAATTTGGTGAAAATCACAGAACCAAACAGTAGCTGGGAGTAGCTACTGGAAGAAACCTGGAGAAATACCGTTGGCAATTAAGGCAGATGAATAAATGAGAAAAAAAAAAAAAACTCACTGTAAGTTCAGAGGCGTCAACCAACACATTAATTTAAAGAAAGGTAGATCTCATGCCCGTTGTTACTTTATATCAATCTTGAGTTGAGTTGTCCTTCAGCATCTGTTACCCATTCTGGGAATACAAAAACAGTGATCTGAAATACGTATATAGTAAAATGACATGGATACGTGCACAGAAATTTCCAAGGAACTTGCCATGGACAATGAAATATCCACTCTGGGTCACCTCCGGTTTAAGTTGTATCTGAATGGATGTTCACTGACAGAGCAAAAGTCCCATGCAGGCATTGCAGAATGGTCTTTCGCCAGCTGCTACAGGGACTCAGTGACCCTCAGGTGCCGCCCGTCACTGCAGCAAGGTGCCATCCCCAGCATTAACCACAGCCATAGCACCCTGGCAGTTACAGTCTTGGACTCCCATTCCTATATAACATCTGAGATGTGCTCTGAGATGTGCAAACTAGCCTGATGGCCACACATGCAATACCATGTACACCAAGACACAAAGCAGAATTCGGTTACTGCGTTAACCTGCCCCTATGCTCTCTTCCTAACAACATGGAAACTTGAGTGATCTCAGGCAGGATTTTTAAGAACTATCCTACACACAGACTAGTTACTTCTTTCATCTTTCCTAAGCTGATGGTTTCCATCTCAAGCTCCTTGCAGTAAACAAACCTGAATGGTGGTTATTTCTGAAGCCACTCGTGCCCTGTGTATCTTGGCCTCCAGCCTGGAGCTCTGCTTTGCGACCAGCCCAAGCAATTACATAAGAAAACCACACAGTGATGTTACTCAACATCTTCAGAGAGCTATAATCGTTTATAGGAGCCAAATTCAGAATTGATGAGTAAGCATCATTTAGGAGGCAAAACCCTGCTCTGAGTTACACCCATGTGAAGCCAGCGAGTTGAGCTGCCTGTAAGTTGCATTTATAATGATGCCCCTTCAGAGCAGAAGTTAGCCCAGGGAGGCTAAGCTGGAATAATTTAAAACTCTTTCCAACCCCTTAAAGCCAAATTCTTCCTTGCCTTAGACTTCATGTTACTCCATTGATGTCAATAGACATGTTGAGACTGTAAATCAGGCCAGAAGTTGGCCCTTGTTTGGTCCAATTACCCAGTAATAAACTCCCTGAGGACTACTGCACTGATGTGTAATTTGCATCCTTTCTCCTCTGAAATGGTATATTTATGTTTATAGATTGAGTTAGCTGTTCTAAGGGAGGGGAAAGGCTGCCTGAATCATTCACAAATGGGAAAATCCATACATTTGAAACTTGGTATGAAATATTTGCTTTTGGGCTGTAACCTTGTATACTAAGCTGCTGTCTAGAGTAAATATTTACTGCCAAGTTACAACAAGTTCTAAGAATATGTGATTTTCTGAAATGCTGACACATAAGGGTGCGACTTTCCCCCAGCAAAACACTGAGTTTATTGTAGATTTTGTAAACATTATCAAATATAATCTTGAAATTAATTTTTAAATGTTCGGTAATGGTTTTTAACCACTTATCAAGCAGCTGGCTTTGCGTCTGATTCACAAGTTCTTAAGCAGACAACTGTTTTCCTTTCAGTGACTTTGTCAGGCTTAACTGGGGATTAATTTGACTGCAGGTGTCAGATAAGCACAGTATTTTAGCGGCGCTACCGAGAACCATGTGGACAAAATGAAGAAGCATGAAGGCATGTTGGTCAAAACTTTGAAAGATTGATGGAAGTGAGTTATGTTGCTTAAATATCTCTGTCTGTCCAGAAGAACTAAACCTGCAAGTGGGGTGCAAAGTATGCTGCAGCTATTATTTCACTATGTTCCTCATTGACACAGGTAACCGGTTGGACTTTTTTTAATCACAATTTCTCTGTCAACATAAAATCTAGCAAGCAACCTTAATAAATCATGCAGTGACAGCTAGCGTGGTTGGCCAGTGCTAAACACAAATGGACTCTTCTTTTTAAGCCTTTGCTTCTTAGGTCGTCTGCGTCAGCAGTACTCTTCAACAAACATCTGCAGTTCATCTTATCGTTTGAAGAAATATATGAGTTTCTCCATTGGTGTGGTTTTTTTTTAGCTTCAGCTTCTTGATTTGTTTGAACACCATCTGCTACATATAAAATTCAGAGAATTTGTGAAATGTGCATGCAGTGAGAAAATTTTAATTGTATTAGCCTTTCTTTTTTGATCGAGATAACTTTATGTATCCATCATCTCCTGACATGTTAAGTAAAGCAGATAGATGTGTCTAATGTACTACCTACTTATTGTCTTTAAGGTCCTCTATCTCTATAGTACATTTACAGCTCAGGTACAAAAACACAGTCTGTTCCTTGCAGCTTTTAAAAGGTATTTTAATATAGTTTGAGATATACATCGAAAAATAGTTTAGCAGTATTAATCTCTGTTACAGAAATTGTGCTCTCACCTCATCACTCTGCACCTATGTACACATTATTTGCATCAAAACAACAACAACAACAAAAATTTGCTCCTAGAATTAATGCCAGAAAGACAAATAACTTTGTAAAATGCTCCAGACCGCTGCCAGAAGTCAGGCTCCACCGCATGTATGTCATGGCATGAAATTGCCACAGGGTGGTAGAAGTAGTGCAGCTCCACACTCACACCAGCACACAGAGAGGAGAACAGAAACTTCTCAAAGAATGAAGGGGGAATCACTTTCCAGTTAGTCTAAACAGAGGTATCAAAAATAAGGTTTAGTTCATGGTAAATCCAGATGGTTAAACATTTGACCCATATCTAATCCCTCCACCAAGTGTGCACCACCAGCATCACTGCTGTCATAACAGAGCACATGCAGTTCCAATCGTTTCAGTTCCAAGAAGCACCACACGTTTTGTAGAAAATTAAATTTTAAAGCATGTTATAGAAACAGAAAACATGCTCTTGACAACATGTTATGACTCCAGCTTTGAGAAGAGTGGTATTGAATATACCGAAAGAATTCCTCGAGACTGCGGCTTGCTGCTGATCTGTGCATTTTGTTATGATAATATCATACAAAACATAGAGCAGCACTTTGATCTTAAAAGAGTATTTAGCTGAGACCGATTTATTGTACTTATCCATTTAATAAAAGGGTGGGGGGGTTCTTCACGGGAGAAGAAAAGAATCAGAAATAGAAATTCTGCCTCTCTTGTTAGTGCTGTACATAGGGCTGGCATGTCCTGTAGCACATCGATTATTGTAGGAGAAATATAGAGGAGAAGGATGAAGTGACACATATACAAAAAAAACCCTTGGTTTATGACAATTACAGTAATGCCACTGATGTTCAGATTTACCTTGAAGGGAGGCTTACTTGATTCATAGGGGACATTCATTTATAATAGGGAAAGAATACCAGAGAAATCTTCAGTTAAAAAAAAAAAAAAAAAAAAAAAAAAAAAGATAAAATATTAAGGTAGGAAACATACCATGTGTTTTATATAAATATAATGCATAACTTCCAAAATCGTCATGTTTTATGTTGGGATGGATGTAGTTAGGTCCAGCTAACAGAGAGGGATGTGAGAGGAGTATTGGGCTAAGACCTTCAGGATATGGAACAAACTGCTTATTCAAAAATAGGCAAGGTTTATGTAGTATAGTATCATGTTTTAAACAGTTCATAAAAGAAGTCAAGTGACAACATAACAGTGTGGATGATATAAAATAATGTAAACCTTCCTTCAAATATCAAGCAATTTTTTTTTCTGCCTCAACTCACTTTCCACAATACAGTGAGTGAAAAATCCATAGAGAATAAAACCAGTGATCCCTTTGAGCAAGGATACAAATTTACCTAGATATGTCAACCACACAGATTTATGGGACCAGGAGTTTTTCACCCTGAAGAAAGAAGCTTTCTTGTCAGTCATCTATTAAAAAAAAGAAAAAAAAAAAAAAAGCTGAAAATAAAGCTCTCAGAGTTATTTTTATGTTTATGGAATTACAAGGAAATCTATTAGGGGGTAATGGTTTGGGATTTTTGTTTGTTTGATTGGTTTGTTTTTTTGGAAGGTGGTTGGGTTTTTTTGGGGGGTGGGGGAGCAATGTGCTTTTTTGGTGGATTTTTCTTTAAGTTTTCCCATAGCCATGGAATAGTTCTCTTCATGGATGTATAAGAAACACTTGTGTTGTGCTGCTGTTAATGGTATGATTTGTTAGTGTACTTTTATGTATGGAGTGTCTGCATCTGGTAAGGTCTACAACTGTACCTCCTTGACAGTGCCAGATGTTGTGAAGATAAAATGCCTCCTGTGTGAGGAACTGCTGGAATCAGGCTCCATGATAGGTGTTCTTAATACAGTTTAAAAAGGCATCTGTCTTAAAATAATTTCAACATCTTACTTTTCTATTTATTGTTTTGTCAGATTATTCTTGTTACTGTGGAAATGTTTTCATGCCCCAGCTAACTTGATTTTAAACTTATGGCCTCAGTTTCTCCCAACTTTTTTTATTTCGAAGCCACTGCTGTGATGAAAGGCAGAGAGGACAGAAAAAGTTTGTTACAGGACTCAGATGAGATTAATCAGATTGGCCCAACCAAGCAAAAAAAAAATGCTCATTGGGTATTTTTAATCCAAGTTAGGCATGAAACAGCATGTAATATGAATCTGTGTTTATCAAAATTTGTTCGAAACATTGCAGTGGGGAGACAGGAGAACTGATAGAAGGCAGAAGAGCCCTGCTTCATTCTCATACCCCATAACTCACTGCATTGTCGTCCTCTTAAAATAGTAATGATACTTGACCCTTATTAGTATTTCTGGGCAATATATGAGCTTGAGTTTCCTTGGGTGAAAGCTAATGCCTCAGACCACCCTTTAGACCACCATTCTATCTAGTTATAGTACATATTAATGTTATTCTTGGGTCATTTAACTTACTCTCAGTGAAGAGTGGAGAATGGTGCTAAGCTGTAAATCAGCTCTGTCCTGGAATGGATCCGTGCCATAAGAGATCATCTCGAAAATTCCAGCCTTGTCTGACCATGGTAAAGAGATTATGGTATGTAAAATTCTGCTAAACATAGCTTGCTTCAGTTCCGTACTTCTCTGCTTGTCTGTCTAGCAAGGAAAGGTTAAGACCTGTTACGGTGGACAGTGCACTGGAAAGGAATATTGCTATAATAAAACCCCAAGGGCTAAAACTTTAACCACATGTGGTTAAACTCTACATCATTTCTAAAGGTGAGCTGTGGCAGTGAGGAAATTATTAAACAGGGCCACTGATGCTGTGCATAAAAATTATTTTTTTAATCCTCAGAGAAAAAAAAAATGAGTTCATAAAAGCATTGTGCTTAAAAGGTATCCTCTGTAGTGCCAATGTTCACACCCAAAATGACAGTCTGAAATGTTCAGCGGCATAGTCCATTTAACTAAAAACTGATTTCTGGAGATGAGTTCATTTAAAAAGCAAATGTAATACTCCCTTAGCAAATGTTTCACTTACTGTTTCTAAAAATCATAAATATTTTCCACACTGTTCTGGCAAACAAATAATGTTTACCTTCAGCTTCCCAGAAAAGATTTACAGATAAGTCCCTAGTCTGTTTTGCAGATGTGCCTTGGTGAATTTAACAGTAATATATACTGTCATCACGGTTGTCTTCAAATCTTTGAAATCACTTTTGCCTTTTACAATACATATTTAATTGAATGTCTAGCTAGTAGATATGTATATGTATCTTGCATTTGTGGGTGGGCATGTGTGTGCCTAATACATTTATTTAGCACTTAAACATGGTATGATGAGTGATTGAGAAATGCCTAAGAGAGAGATATTTTATACATGCACATAGAGTTTGTAAATGTGCAATCTCCTGAAACAGGCAGAGACAGAGAGGAAAGCAGAAAGGCATCCGCAAATTAACAAATCATCCATCTTTAAGGTCATTCACAAATTAGTTTTGCAGAATAAGATAGAACAAAAAATGTAATTCTGATGAGCATTTGTTCTGGCTATTTATCACATAAAATTGTGTAACAATATTAGACACAGGAATTTTTGCTCAGCTTATTCCTTATACTATTACCATGATTTCACAACTTGCTGCAGATGTTTCATGCTGAATAATGCCCTTTGGTTGACATTTGTGCTCTTACTGTCAAACTTTTAGGTAGCTGTGACGCATATATTCCATACGAACACGAGGGCGAGAAGGGAAGGTAAATAAACAAAACCTGTTTCAGGAAAGAAAACCTTAAATTCTGTTCCCTTCATGCCTAAGTGGAGTATTTTCCACATTCCATTTGCTATTTTTAATAGCTACTTTCAATTTAAATTATTGCTCAGTAACACAGGCTTTTGAGGAAACCTGAATATTCTTGGGATTTAGTTAGCCTTTGAAAGTGTAAGCGTTTTCCTTCTGCAGTGAGGCTGGCACGTCCGTCTGTTGAGATAGGTACTAAAATCTATTCTGCAGTGTACATTTATTGCTAATTTTATTGCTTGAATGGAGTAAGCAGTTGTGTTTATACCTCAAAAAGCTATTGTTGTTAAATTAATTGAACTGTTTCAAAGTTCCTTTTTCTCTGTTAATTATTTAAAGACAAATCAAAAGTCTTAAAAGAACAATTTACTTTTGAATTAAATCTGAAGACAATTTTATGTTAGGTAAAACACAAATTAATCAGCCACCACAAAATGAACCTTGTTCAAAAAAAAATCGTACAATCAGTATATTGATTCCCTCAACGCATATTTTTCATTTATTGGTAGTCTAAGATTGTGCTTGAGCCTGCAGCAAAAAAAGAGAGAGAGAGAGGAAAAAAAAATTGAAACTGTACAAAAGGATGAAACCTTAGCTTAGTTTTATCCTGGCAAATATTTTTTAAAGTATGCTTTCATTTTGAATTAGTCACGTTAATCCTAGATTTTTTTAATTCATTTATTTTCATGCTTAAAGCAGTATTGCATTCTTATTTATACGCCTTTAGACAATTGCCAAAGAAATTTCAAGAATTTTATACTAAATTCTTTATAGGATATATGAAAAAAATATTTACTAAAAACACAGCATATAAACATTTTAATCAAATTAATGAGTTTTTCACTGGTAAGGTGTGCTAAATGTTTGTGAATATGTTCCAGCATGAAACTTCAGCAGGCTTTGAACAAGTTTGTTAAGGATCAGATTCCCTCCCGGCCTGAGTCCCCTGCTATCAATGGAATTATTTCAGCAGAGAATTTGATTCTCCACTACTGTGTGCAGTTTTCAAATGTGCAATAACGTCATGCCTGCCTTCATTTCCCTGTGCATACAGAATAGATTGCAAAATTATATTTAACTCCACAGTAAAAATTAAAATTTAAAAAAAAGGGGGGGGGATAAAAAATCTTGTTTCTGCTGTTTTCTGAGATTTGGGGGCCAGTTCACATAAAACAAAATCCCCAGGAGGCTCAGTTCATATTCACTCTTAGGCCAGCATATCCAATACACCCTTTAGTCTTAGATTAAGGAATTAAAGCACTGCAAATGAATTTCACATCCAAAATCATTCAATTTGTCCCCTTTGTCTTCTAGAATCCTAAGCATATGGGACCATACTAAGTATAGCAAAAATAGCTGCTGCTATAATCATAATTAGTACCTATTAGCCCTTCTTAGGTGCAAAACCCCAGTGATGAGAGCACAGCGCGAGAACCTAGATAGAAGAGGATTTGAAATCTCTGTAGTACAGGATTGTTATTGCTGCCCTTGCAGGTTCGCCAAACGCACAGCGAGTGAGAGGGAATTGCTGGGCTTGGGAACTGGCTCCTACGTGCCTTTTCCATATGCACAAAGATGTACAGACTGAGATCTTTTTTACCTCTTTGCTGAGACATTTCTTGTCCAAATATGTTTTCTGTAGATACCCGCTTATATGTTTGTAAATATTTTTAAATGGTAGCATTATCAATTTTTAATGTCTGAAGTATGAAAATTTATATATTGGGATGCTGGAGATTTTTTTTTCTTGGTCATACATTGTATACCAGCTGTTTTACATAGACTGGAAGAACTGTTTGGTGACCAACTTAATATCTGAACTTTTCACTGAATTATTTCGGTGGGCTCATCTTTGATACTATACACAGCTTAGATGCAGATTTCAGCCTCTTTTCCATAATCTGTATAAGTTATATGCAATTACAGAATTAAAGGACACTGTCGTTTAAAAGAAAAAAAGAAATAAAAAATCTGACATGCAAATTTGACATGAAGTTTTTCTGCCCAGTGATATTTTGGAAAATGTCTGCTTTTAGACCCAGAGTGAAAAAACACATATGTTTACATTAGTGAGCCACAAGCCACATTTTCAAAAGCAAAGATTCTAAATTGTGTGTGAAAAACCAGCATGAATTTATGTTTCTGCACGGAAAAAAAATACGCCTTTTTATGCAGCTTTGTACCGAGTGTAAGTCACTTCAGCAGCACGTGGGCTGCCCGAGCAACTGCAATGCAAGCTCCTCTCTATGGGACTGTTTGCGTGCTTCACGCAGGGCAAGTGGCTGGGAGCGGAGCATCGCGGGGTGGTGCAGCCCCGCAGCATGACCCCGTCCCCTCGCACAGCTCTGTGGTCATCCGATCCCGATAAAGGAAGATCCCACAAACCCCTGCCCCATCCCCGACCACCGTGTGTGAGTGGTGGGCACCTTCCAGCTCCCCCCTCCACGCGGCTGAGCTGCAGCCCCCAAGCATCACAGCTCTCACGTATCCCTGACCAGGCTGTAACATCTGACCACTGCAAGTACTGATCAAACTTGGAGGCTGTCATTTTGTTCAGGGCTTCGCGTTATCCCTATTGGCTTCAAGCACAAAATCAGACGAGAGCCTGAGAGAGCTCATAAAAGCAGAGTCACGTGCAGTAGGAAGAGTATAGATATCATAACCTATGTGTGAAGGAAGAGAGAACGAGGTTATGATCATTGTCTAAGGAGATCTGTTCAAACAGTCTAATAGAAAGATGCCCCCTCTAAATAAACATTAAACTTTTGCTAGAGGGTTGCAATTTACAGTTCCAGCATGATCTTTTGAGATCGGGTGAATACATTTAATATAAAGATGTCTATACAGCTTCCGAAACGCGAGTCATATCTTGTACCGCAAGCTCTGCAACTACTTTCTTTTAATCAATAGCTCATAAGTATTCATTGAAAGATATGTTGGTATTCTACCAGCAAAAATTGCAGAATCACCACAACCATATTAAAATCAACATTTACCTTTGAGCCTTTTCTTGGAATTGACAAAATATGGGTCTTTTAGAGGAATTTTTAATTTATTACTAGAGAACAGTTTGGATATATGCTATATAAACTACTACCACATTTTCCACATAATTAACCCAGAGAAATCTGTTAAGAAAGCAAAGAAAAACTGTGATTCAACAGCCAGGTCTACCACATGAATATGCAAAGGAGACGAGGGAAACTTTACCTCCGAGTCTTCCCTTTGCAAATTGCTGCCCAGCTCTGACCCTTGCCGCAGCCTGCTCCTCCCGGAGCCAGCCCCTGCCCTGCCGCTGCTTTTGCATCAGTTATCCAAGGGTGCAGGCTGTGTGGTCATCTAATTTTCATGGAAAAATATTTTTAACGCATGGGAGCTTTTCTTTCTGTGTGTGGAAATATTTTGACTGCCATTAAAGAAATGACTACTCAAAGCCTAGATATAATTAAAAGATGGGGTGTATTTTTAGACACACTGACTGGTTTACATGCCTGAACATGAAAACATGTCATCTTCACTGGGATTTACTTTGCGGTTAAAATAATGCGCAACATTTTCTCCAGAGTCATCTCTGTTTAATTTATTGCCTGCAAAATAGATTAATTTCAATCTCAATTTTTAATAATTTATTGCAGAAACAAAACAAAACAAAATAAGAGAGGTAGATACTGAAAGAGCAAAATAACTGAAATCTTGCATACAGAGCTGGATACCACATACCGAAAGTATGGCCAGACTTAGATGATTGTCCTACATTAAACTCAGTAATTCAATTCACACAAATCTCTCAACATACAAAAGTTATTACATTGACTACTTTTTTTTAATGAAAAGATATGAAGGTAAGTGGAGATGGAAGGCCAAAATTGTTAAAGGAATTATGGGAATTAGTTGATACTCTCTTGGCTGTGTCAGCTGAGGAAGAAAAGCTTGATGTCCCAGTATTTCAGGATTTTTTCCACCCATTGCTAAACATTGGCTCAGCATCCCATTCAAAACAAGCCTTGTCAACAAGATGAAAGCCCTGTCCTGGAGCAACTTATCCACAGTGACGAGACTTTCGTAGGTTCAGCTGCCTCCATCCAGAGATGTTTAATCACTTGTGCAAAACAGGTGATTGGAAAAAGTGGGCAAGAGCACCCCTCTCCCAGTTTTCTGGCTCAGGATCTCCCCCAGGAAAAAAACACCGAGGTCTCTGATCGCCCAGGAAGAGGAAGGAATTCTCTAGCTCTACATTTGGGCTACTAAGTAAAGAAATATGACTTGAAAAGCCATCTCTCGCTTCCTTATTTAATTCTCTTTCCTTTTTCTCTCCCAACGCCCTTAAAAAACTCCAGCCAGACCACTCAAAATAATCCAATTAATTCTGAAGTCATTGCAAGATAATCAAGGTGCGTTTTTTGGCCAATTTCCTATTCTCAAAAAAAAGTTCACTCTGATGTATTCAAGGCTGCCTTGCACATGTTACTGGGGAGCTCCCCTAGTATGGAACAAAATAATTTTTTAAGTCTGGCCCCATCCTTTCCCATGCACCCCTCCTCCCAAGTGCTGAGCTTTCTGCTGCCCCTCTCATTTTGGCTGGTGTGATGGATTTTTCCACTGCTTCAGAGTACTGTTACAAGAAAAGAGTCAGCTGTGTCCCTTGTAACTTTAAATGTAAGAAGTAATTTCTGAGGGTGACTTATGCCAACAAGTATATTCTAGAGAGACAATCATTTGGCAGCCCTGTATCACCAATTAAACCGGGAAATTTTGCCTCAGTTTCACACTGCTTTCCATATCACTCTGGGTGCACTTCATTGCAAAGGAGTGTCTTTGTGCAATGGATATTTTCCATGTAGCTGCGTTGTCCAAATGATTTGTTACTTGAATGATATATTTTCCCAATGGAATAAAACGAAAATATATGGTACCACAATAATTGACATAGTCCAGGATTTTGCTGCATTGTCATGTATTATAACTGTATATTCCTATTCTGCCCGTGTGACTTATTCCAACATTAAGGTTTTTAAAAAGGAAGGAAAAGAAGAGGAGAGGAAAAAATCATGTGTTTTAACCATTTTTCTGCTCCTTCCTCTTCTCCACAGACTGAAAAGCTTCCTTTCTAATGTGTGTACTCAGACGAGGTCACTGCATGGTAGCAAGTAGGGGTTTGGGGTCTTTAAGAGTTGTGTTGATCTGCCCGTGTGGCACATTTTGGCTCCATCCACCTGGTGACTACCATCTGCTTTACATAGTAAGAACTTGGTTAAACCGAAGAAAACAAAATCCTGATGTGCATAATGGGTAATACTTTTGGTTTGTTTGCTTCTTTACAGTTTTAACCAAAGTTGAGGGAAGTAATTATGCTTTAATAGATGGCTTTTTGGAGTAGATTTGGGAGGGATATGCAGAAATCTTTTAAGTGTAAATGTGATGCTGGCCACAAAACACATGCATATCTCTGGATTTAAATTTTCCCAAAAGACGGATAGTAGGCTATTGGTTTGGGTATCTGGATCTCATTCAAGATAAGCATGATTCAAGATCCTTGTAATAGATGATCCCTTTCTCCAGAAATTCATCAGCGGGTTCTAATATCTCCGCCCTGGGTCTCTTGAACCAGACTTAATCTGAACCATGATTTAATAATGACAAATATCCTCTATTAGCTAAAGTGTGGCCATCACATGAAGTTATGTATTTGCTCTAGGACACCAGCAGTGAAGATCTGACTTTATAATCAAAGTATTGACCTGACACCATCTCTTCTTTCATGCAGAGTGAGGTCTTCTGCTCTCTCCAGAGCCTGTAGAAACCGTACGTTGTATATACCAGGACAGCACTCGGCAGAGCTTCCTGGAAAGCTATGGTCATCTACGAAATGATTGCAATGTTGCCTTCCTTATTCATTCCTACTCTCTTTTTTAAAAAGAGGATACCTGAGATTCTCTTTTTGTTTTGTTAAATCTGCAGAAAATAGCTCTTTAGTCCTGACCACTGTACAGCAGTATAAATATACACTAACATGTTTAGCTTTCTTTTATTTATCTTTTTTTAGCAGAAGAATAAAGGCGGACATTGTTTACTCACAAACAAATCTAGTGGGAGCTAACAACATCGCACAACTCCCCTTGGGCACACAGAGGAACTGCTGCCATCAGTGTGCCCTCCACAGCCCCAGCTCCCTCAGCTCCCTACCTAAAATGGCTGCTGCCTAACGTGCTGATGGCTTTCGGCTTTGCTTTTATTTTTCCAGCTAAAGGCTGGATGGAGAACACCATGCAGGTGCCTGACCTCATGTGGGACACAGAAGAGTCATTGCAGGGGAAAGGCACCACGCTCCTGGCACGGGCTCAGGCCCGCAGCGCAGAAGCAAACATCTCCATTAGGCCATTGACTGCCCTGTGAGTCAGGTAGTCCATCCAGCAACCTCTTTCCATAATTGTTTGTGCTCTGTAATTAATTAAAGATGGACCAGCAAATAAACCCCACACTCCCAAGTTTTCAATGCGTTCAGCATCCCGAGCTGGCAGCTCTCCTCCACCAGCTCCCTAATAAATACCATCCGCAGGAGCTTTGTGCGTAATTTCTGTGCAGCCCCAGCTCGGTCTGTACTTGGAATACAGCTTCCAGCTGTTCGGCTCGGATTTGCGCGACAAGGAAAAAACTATTTATGAAGCTTCAGCAGCAGTTTATAAATAGTCACATGGTAAACAGTGGGTTGCGCTGTGTGCGAGAAATTCAGCAGGGACATTGCCGCAGAATATATCATTGCTTGTTAGGGGCTAACAGGGGCCTCGGAGATGTTTCCCAGCACGGCAGCTTTCTGCAAATAGGTGCCCTCCCATGCAGGCAGGGCAAGGGCAGGACTCCGTGATGGGTTTTGTGGGAAGTGGGGTGCAAGCCACTGCAGCCATGGAGGGAGACCCAAGGTGCCCGCAGAGCATCCCTGTGCCCTAGCCACCCAGTCCAACCCCCTGACCTGGAGGGACCATCTCCATCCTGGTCAGAGGGGCAACCTCCCTCTTGGTCAGTGATGCCATCTCCATGCTGGTCAGTGGTGACACTTCCATCTCAGTCAGAGGAGCCAACTCCACCTGGTCTGTGGTGCCACCTCCAGTCTGGTTAGAGTGTCACCTCCATCCTGGTCTGCTTGAGGAGCACGTAGCCCAACCTGTGCTGAGCATCTCCTGAGGCCACGGGGAGGTTTCCTTCCTCTGCAGCACCAGCTGTCTTTTGGACACTGAATTTAGACCACAAAATTTTTTTTTTTTTTTTTGCATAGGCCGGCAAACAGCCATCATCTGGGAACAATGAGAGCTGTCAGGATGGGGGAAGGGAGCAGGGCAAACCGAGCACAGGTTTGAGAGTCGATCAAAAGGAAGGAAACACTCTTCGTGAAAATTTTGCCCTGAAAAACACAAACTTCATTAGCTGAAAATGAATGCTTAGTCTATTGAGATGTGCCTTGCGCCCAGAGAGCAGCATAGCAGGGACAGGTGACCTATTTTCCTTGGAGAGGAGGGAGAGGCTTCTCTCTATCAATCCCACCCTTCCTGTATCAGTTTATACATTAGCTTCTATAGCCTGTGGAGGAAGCAGCTAATAATGGAGTGAATCATTCACAACGAATAAATCATCTGACTAATTTAGCTTGTTTTTCTGCTCATGGCTCTTCCATGAACAGATCACCATTTCCCCAAATTTACATATTATTCAGATATATCTTACAGTTTTGAGGACTTTTTTTTTCCTTTCCAGTTTTCATTGCTGCAAGTCAGTGAAAATAAATAAATAAATAAAATCTATTAGCTCAGCTAGGGCCACATAGAGGAGTCGCATGAGGCTGTGCCTAGCCTCGGACTAGGATGAGCTCAGCATGGCTGCTGCAGGTATTCACATCAACAAACAGAAAGGAAAATCAAGTTCTGTAAACTGCTGAAGCCATCGGAGTCCAAAATTCAGTTTCTAGAGATACACATGTCCTTCAGAGTAGAGCCTCCCAAATCTCTGTAACGCAAACACCCACGGTGCCAGCACAACTGAAAGAAAACTGTCAAGATTACTGCAAGCATTTTTTTTGCTGCATGTGTAGATTTTAAAGCCAGAGGGAACCATTAGATCATCTGGTCCAACCTCCAGCACAAATCAGGCCATAAAACTTCATCTAGTCTCTCCTGTATTGAGCCTGATGACTTGTATTTACCCAAACTACATCTAAATCAATCTATATCACATTCTGGCTAGCAACCCTCTCAATGAGCAGCATATGTGGGGTGATGTCACCTAGATAATCATTTGGCTTAAGCTCTCACTGAAACAATGGTAAAAGCAATGGAGAAAGCTCCAGTGCTGGATTTGGACAAGGTCTGTAGGTTTCAGAGCCCATAGTTAGAGTCAGACCAGATTTGGGGAGCAAGGTGCAGCAGCCTGCTGCTGTGGATGGAGGGTGCAGAAGGGGAGAGAAATGGTGGTCTCTCCATGGGGCTGAGGGCTGCGGTGGGGCTGGACAAGTCTTCTCCTCTCTCCAGAGATGCCTCTTACCCCAGCAGGGCAGTGCAACCCAGGGAGCAAAACCCAGGTGGCTTCAGGCCTTAGTTCACCCCAGAACATGTCCATGCTTCTTTCAGCTGCTGTGTACGTGTTTATGTTTCTTTAGCCTGCACTGTTGGAGAGCTCTGCACCCTTTCATGAAGATTTGGTGTACACAAAAGAACAAGCCAGGAAGCAAACAAGCAGCAAAGGCCGCACAGAAGAAAGCACCACCTGCAGCACAAAAATACCAGGCACTTCCCACGCGACTCTTCCCCCACCCACCACATCAATGGGAGGCACAGTGGCCCAGCACTGCGCTCTGTCCATCAGCAAGCCCCAGCACCCAGGCATCAGGCAAAGAAAATTCCCAGCTTCGTAGAAAACAGGGAAAATTGCCTGTCCTTGCACCGCAGGAGCTCCAGCCCCAGAGCTTCCCGAGCAGTTTCTGCAAAGAGGATGAGGAAAAGAAGCAGTATCCTGCCATGGCAGATCTCAAGCTAGGCAGTCCTGGTGAGTCAAATTTCACATGCGAGGTAATTGCAAGCTGACGCAAGCTGCAACAGAGAGGTGCAACCCTTCTCTGCGTGCAGAGCTGCCCAAGACCTGCATGCCCTCCTCCTGCACGTCCGCCTCTTGCTGAGCAAGTGTGGCCCTACAGAAAGCTCTCTGCTTCCTCACAAGGCTGGGCTCAAACCGTGACTGCTCTGAAAAACAGCCGCGAGACTCAAACTGCTCGGAGTTGGGCTCCCCCTGCCAGCTTAGAATCATGGAATCAGCTTTTAAGGAATCGGCTGTACACAAAAGTAGCCACAATCCCACCTCCTCTCTCCTCAGCCTACTGACACATCGAGTGTCTGGTGAGCCCACTTGACCAGGAGGGTTAAGGACCCTTCCTCCAAGCCCTCGTCTGGATCAGTGATTCAGGTTGCAATCCAGCAGCTGACGTTTCCTGTCTGAGCACAAACCCGGGTTCAAGCAAGCCACTCAAGTGGAGGCACAAGTGAATGCAGCTCAAAACAAAGACAGAAGAGGAGATTAAAAGCTGCTCTGGTTTACACTACCGACTGCAGCAGTATCTTAGGCGAGGTGACGGAAATCGTGGTGTGGCTGTGCCACTGCCGCCCCTGCTGCAGAACAGATTTACCTCTGGCAGCTTGGCTGCAATGAGGATATTTTGGAACAGCAGCATGCCAGTTGTCCTGGGCTGAAGTGAGAGGGGTTTTTCCCAAGATTATACCCCAGTCTGAAGGAAAAAAGAGAATTCTTATTCCAGAAGAGGTTCATAGATACGCATATAGAGACTTATATATGGAGTTAATCTGAAATAACTGTGCAGCTTCTTAGTTAGACCTTTTTTTCTTCTAGCTGCCTTGTGTAGACAAGCCCTAAGAATAAACCCAAAAATTTGCAGAGGTCAAACCCCACTCCCGACTGTCTTTTCTTTCGTCATTTGACCAACCAGTTCACCTCATCGTCCCTCTTTTCCTCCAGTTTCAGTCACCTGCAATGTGCTATTCAACCATGCTTTATCTTTTCCTACTTCACTACTGTTAAGTTTTTTTCTTAACAGCAAATTCATTCACTCATTCACTTGTTTTCCCCATTCCAGTTAAAATATTTATTTTTAAGATTTTTTTCATTCAAACCCTTTAGTTTTTAAAAATTTATGTTGGAGGAAACAGTTGAAGATTGCTATGCAACTGTTTAGCCATGTCTAATTTGGTAGTACATTAGAAAGACTTTCAGCCTAATACTCTTGAGTCTATTGTAAATACTCCAGCATTCCAGTCAACCAGACTGATAAAAACAATTTAACGGGGCTATTGGCAAGAGTGATCTCAGATTTGCTAAAAGTCATGTCTATGTTCATGCATGCAAAGCAGCACATTTTCACTTACCAGTCTGATTGATTAGTAAAATCTCAGCACAAAATAAAGCTGCTGGCATACACTGAAAGCGTGAGATTGCTTTTGGCTGGGTCTCGTAGACACAAGGAGTATTTAAAAACTCTGAAGACATCATTGAAGTGTTTCTCAGAAGTTTTTCATATGACATAATTGACAGAAGGGTCAGTCATGATTACAAAATGAATGCTTCAAAGCATCTTTGGCACTTTTGTAAGTTAAAATAAGCTCAGATTTTAGGGTGCTCTATGGTGAAAATACAATGCGGTGTTATTTGAGGTATCTTGGCAATTAATGAAAATGAAATAATCATTAAAGACTGCAGTAGCTTTCTGAAATGTTCTAATTAAATGTTTGTGGTCAGGTAAGTCACAAGATCTGAGACATATGGAGTTGGGGGTACTCTTGGCTTTTTCTCTGATCTATTCACCTGTGTTGTATAGATGGAAGTGAAGTTTCTGGTAATTATTCTGGTGATATACACAACACAATTAGAGAGAAAGATAATGAATTTGTGAACTTTATGCAAGGAATACAAAATATATGAAAATATGTGTAAAAAGACTAATCAAAGAACATTTCTCCCAAGACCTAGCTGCCTATGTATTCAATTAAAACAGAAGTGATGGGGTTATTTACAATACACATTTCTTGAAAAAACTCCACATTACTAACACAACTTTGGCATTAACTTTCTCGGAAAACTTAGGGTCCTGAAATGTACAGCTCGTTATGTACAGCCATTTTTATCACCATTGGTGACAAGTCTAATTGATATTAACCTGAACACTGCTGTTGGAGCTGAACAGGCATCTATAGCGGATTTCAAACTCTATTATTATTGTGAAGAATTTATCAATATGGCCAGAGTTACGCATCTACAGAAGAAATGAATTATCCAGCTTTCTGGTAACTTAAATTTAGGATGTCCTGAATATTTGCTATTCTATAGCAACCAGATATCTATCTCAAAATTGGCTGTAATATGATATGTCAGAGAATTGTTTTCTGAGTTCAGAGAGAGGACAGATTTCATTACAAATGTCCAGAGATTCAACTTATGATGGTTTTGCAACATGACTAACTTGGATATATTAAGAGCTTGAAATATAATGTGCTTTGGTGGCTATAAAATGTCTGGAAACAAACTCCAAGTGTTGTCGATGATACTGTAGAATCTTCCCAGTGACCAAACTCATCTGGTGGCTTGGATCACCTCCACCCTGACTTTCACTAGCAGGCCTTTCACAAGCTGTTTCTGCTGTTTATTTGCATCTTTAAATCTCTTGAGGATGGTGAATGGTGGCATGACAAAAGTCAAAGCTGTGTTCTAAGTGCTAGTTTGACTTTTGATACTTGGTATTGCCATGTGGGACAAAGATGACACCGTGTTTGTGAAATGATCTAGTTTTTGCATTTCTTTCAGTCTCTCCATCTTAAATAGATTTTATTCAAACCCTACTACACAAACATTGCTTTTATACATATTTTTGCTAAATAGTAGATAACAAAGGTTCATTGGATCCTTAATATATCTGATCTGACACTGTAGCCAGTTTATGTATTACAGAAATGATTAGATGTGTGTAATGCTCTTGGTGGACAATATCCTGCTCATCTTGCTCCGTGCTTGTTTTTATGCCCATGTATGAAAGTACACATTTTTTCAAACAGTGTGACTCGAGTCCCATACAACCTTTTCCTGTCTAGATCATTCAGTACTCTCTGGATTTCCATGGGACCTTCTGGGGGCCAGCATCCTTGTTTTTCCAGGTCAGCCAGTATTCACAGAGATCTCCTGCACCCACAACTACTACATCTGCCGGTGACAAAGGAAGACTGGACATGATTAAATGAGGTTAAATGTCAGCTGGTTCTCCTGCCTTGCCATGCCCTACCAAATATAATCCATATGCAGCAGCAGCCCAAAAGAAGCAGTCTTTGGCCAGATGTAACTCACATAACTAACTTGAGCATGCTGGCTTCTGTCATTACCTCTTTATATGTGGTCATTTATGATTGGTTAACGTGCCTGAGGTTTTCTTGAGGAGAGTTCTTTCTGGTGCTGAGACTTCTATTTATTCTCTATAGTTTTTATGCCAGCATGATTTTTGGTAGTTTCATATTTGAAATGGCTACTGCTTTTCATTGAATAATAGAATCATTTAGGTTGGAGAAGACCTCCAAATCACCTTTTGCAAAGGTGAAGATGATATGCTCATCTGATTCTGACCAAAATAGTTCAGTAGCAGATATAAACCATTCATATAGCTTTTACTTTGCTTCTGGCCATAGTATGCTATGGTGGTTTAACTACAATCCCAGATATCCCACCATAGATTCCATTTGCTTCCTTTTGTGAAGCACATCTCAAGCTAAGTGAATAGGCTTAGGGAGTGACTGGACACCTCCTTCATTGTGGCACATTAGTACAGGTCAGTAGTATTTTTTCTTTGATCTGCTTTATCTTCCAGCAGTTGGATATAGGCTACAGAACAGTGGAAAAAATGAGCATCATCCCATTTAACTTCCTATGACACATTGACTTGGGCAAACAAGTCTATTTGATTTGTCCATAGGTTCTGAGTTTGCCAATAAGTTCAGTTCAGGTAATAGGCTTTCTTATTCTTCATTCTTTATAATTATGTTTTCACTGTCTGTACATTTGGAAGATCCAAAGTATTTTTTGTCCAATTTTCTTATAGTAATATTCTGCTAATCATTTTACAAACTCATGCCACCTTTTTTAGCATCCATTTAGGCATATCTCAAGAAATTGTCTTAGTCAATGAAATTAATGTCTTTAATTGAGCCATCTAGTTTGGAAGGCATTGGTGACATTGGAACAGGGTGTTTCTGACTGATTACATTAATTAGATCAACTTAGAAAGCAAAATCAATGTGAAACCAAACTCTGTGATGATGGGAGAGAACTGAGGAGTGGGGGGGCATCTACACTTGCCTGATAGCATTTCCATTGCTGGATATGCTGACACACTCTGTTGCATGTATCTCACACCAGCAGTGGCTCTGCTCTTTAAAGAAACAGCTGGGATGGCTTTAGAGATGCTTAATTGATAAAGCACTTTCGGAAGCTATCATCACATGGAGAGTCTGCTAATAGCTCTACCTTCAACTTGTTAGCTGCAAATGAACCTTTTGTTTTGTTCTTCCTTTCCACTGATATTACAAGATCAGCTATACTGTACTTGGGCTGCCACTTTCCCCATGTTTGAGAAATTTTTGATTTCTCAATAGTACCACAATGCTTTTTGATGTTTTGGATACTGATGTTATTTTACTAGATAAATAGGCTACTCCCTGAATTTTATACCATGCACACCCTTTCTTTCTCTTCTTGTATTGTGTGTCTCTTTCTTTTCATGCCCAAGAAATTCTGCACACTAAACACAGTGAAGCCATGGTCTCCAGATTATCTCTTTAAATATGCTTCAGTCATGGCCTCTTCTTTGAGCACTGGTTTTAGCCAAGCTTTTTCCTAGTTTTAATAAATACAAACCACTTTGCTCCAAATCAGCTCAGCTTTCTGATCTGTAAACTGTTCTCAAAGTGTTATCAAATAGCTCAGACAATTAGTCCCATATTATTATTATTGACTGCACTCAATACGGTCTTTTAGTCAACAGATCGCTCCTGAACACAAGTTTTAGTGAGGTAGGTCTGTAAAGCCCAGCACACATCTCCCTGATGAGCTCCAGCTCACTGCACAGTCGTGCCCTGAACTCACACCCCACACAGCCCTGTGCAGGAGTCACTGGAGATATACAGGCACCACCTCCTGCGGACCCCAGGGGAAGAGTCACCAGGGGGAGACAGGGACTCTCTCCTTGTCACCAACCAATTCACACAACACAGCTGAGTGGCTTCATACTGCTTAAGCATATGCAAAGAGAGGACAAAGCTTGGTAGTCCTTTCATAACAGCTAGGACATGCATCTCCTCTTCACCTGCCTATCTCTTCGCTCATGCCACCCATGGCTAGAGAAGCTCAGCAGCAGCTTCACAGCTGTTCACAACTGTAGGAGAAGCAGCACATGGCTGGATCATGGCATCCAATCAGCCCAGGATGTCTGGGGAGCAGAAGACAAAGTAGCCTGCGCCCTTGTACCATTTTCTCATGTCAAATGCAACAAGCTACCACCATCTTCATGTAAATTGAGGTAGGAAAAAAAAAAACAGATTACTCAATGCTCAGGGAAATGAGAAAGAAATTTGGGTTATTTTACCATAAATATAACTGGAAGATAAAAGCCAGGCATTGGCAGCTTACAGAGGGCAGAGGCAATACACTACACAGTATTGTACCGGGGAGGCTCACAAGTGGTAAATTCTCAAACAGCCTGGCATGGTTTGTTCTGAAGATTGAAAGCTCCTCTGCCCACAGATCACTCTTCTTCCTTCCCTAAGAGGATTTCTGAAAAAAAAACTTGCCGAAAGCAGCTGTCGGCTAATGTAACACACAGCACTACTGTAAGAATGGATCCGTTAGCCCTGGCAAAACAGCAGTCCTTGTCAGTACCTATGAATGAAACTGTCCCAGGGAATCTGAAGAGCAAGGCTGCATATTTAGGAAGCTCAAAAGAGAGTCAAAACAAAACCGAGGGGAGCAGGAAAAGCAACGCAGACACGTCAAAGGCTGCCCACATGGCTCAACCAGAGGCCGACCTAAAGCCACCGCCACACAATTGCTTGTGAAGCTTACAAAGGAGCCAGATGCTCCTGTTGAAATTATACCTTCTGCAAATCAACATGGGAAACCTGCCACCGTCCTCCCTAAAAGGAGGAGTATTGACACCGTTCTCTTGACTAAAATAATATCTTTTCAGTGAATTAGCCGGAAAAAGAACAAGAGCTGTTTGCTTTGGACAAGTATATTTCCAGGCATGTCATCCTCACAAAAGATCATTCTTTTGCTTTACTTTCATGTGACCCTGAAAACAAATATCTGGTGGATATGGTCAGGCTGGCTCCACATCTCCAAACAAGGCGAGGGAGCTGGTGGCAAGGGGGATTCTTCTGTTGCTCTGAGCTAATAGATATTAGGAAGAAAAATGCAATTCTTCCCTTGGCCGGCTTTGAAAGGTACTTAACTTTTCATTCACAACATGCTGCTTACATCCACAAAGCTCAGCAAGGCAGTGAATATCATTGGCCTGTTTCAGAGGGGAAAGGAAAATAGGTTGCCCGAGGTCTCACCACACGTCACAGCGGACGTGCCCTGCGGACACGGAACCTGAACCCCAGCCCCGTGCCCACCCCACCCCAATCCTTCCCACCTCCTGCCATGGCATTTTGAGCATTGATCAACAGTTAAGTTAGTAGAGAGTGTGGCTGGATCATGTTGTCTCACTGCTTGTCCTGCTACTAGAATTAATTGTTCTAATTAGTTACTCCACAGGCAAATATATATGGACTTCGTTTCAGACTTGGGGTCAAGCATGATTCATAAAAATTATCCACTGTGACTTCCTCCCAGGAATCACCACCCATCTAAATTGTAAACATCCCAGATCAACTCCCAGTTCATAACACAGAGAAGCAAACTAGCTTACTGCTACTGGGTGCTTTTCTTCATGTTGTTAATTTCAAAAGACGACCATCTTAATAAAATGTATGTAATTCCATTGAATACAGCATGAAGAACTGCATTTTGAGTCTGTTCAAATCTCAGTACGAGAACACGAGGAGATGTTGCTACCTCTAAAAGGTGTAAAGAAGCCTCATCTTCTTGTAGACAGGAAAGTCAAATAATCTCTAAACCGGCCGAGGAAATGCTAGTGGAACAAAGATGCCAAGTACAAAACTCAGATTTGTACACTCTAAGTCACAGCAGAGGAAAGAGGATTTTTGTCACAACGTTATCTCAACACTTCTTTATATTTTTAATGATTTTTCAAGATGAAAATGCTTAGTGTGGGAAAACTTAGCAGTCAATAAGTGCAATATCAGCCACATAGTGTGCTTTGTGTATGTATTAGCCGTAGATTAGATTGCATGGACAGTGCACCTACCTCGTCTCTGTTATTGAAGTGCATATAGTTCAACAAATACTAATGACAGACTCATTTTATTAGCTTTGCTATGTGCTCTAACAGCTACTGTCACTCAGTAGAGTTTATAACCTCTTGTTCTGATACAAGACCTCACCCTGCCTTCCAGTGGGCTTTGCGTTTGCCAGAACCTCAGTTAATACTCTAAATGCGAATAAGGCATTAACTGCCCAAGTCCGGTAACAACTACATGAAATGATAATTGTTCACCTGGACAAAATTATAAATGTTTGATGAAGAACCAATGAGTCTGATGAGAAACATAGGCTATATAAAGAATTGAAAAAATGTGAAAGAGCTAATAAATCACATATGGCAATTGACCATTGCTATTAATGTATATCTCATATTTGGCCTTATTTTTATGGCTCCTTCTATTCATGTTGTTGTATTTTCTTATGGTAGTAACAGAAAATCTAATATTTTAGCATCTAAATAGATATTAAAATTTGAACTGGTTTCAGTAGAAATATATTTGAGCTGCCAATTTGATCTCAAGTGTTCGTTATCTTGTAAATTATGACTGCCTACAAAAATTAACTACGTAAATTTAGTTTGAGATGTTGGGGGGGGGGGGGGGGAGAAGATGGATCTCATATCTTTTCATTCAATATCTCTGAATTACTAATTTTTTAATAATTTCAAAGATGATCACTAGAGCTCTTATGTCTTTTGGACTAAAATTGCCCACTGTTATTTTATTTTTTTTTTTAAAGAGCAGTGGAGAAATTGACTTGGAAAGGTATTGTGCAGAGAAAAAAAATGTATGGGTATTTGTAAGAACAAAAAAGATTTCTGTCAAGCTTCATATGTGTTGGGAAGGATTTCTGATAATTAAAAACAAATCCATAAAATTACAGCTGAACTGAAGAGAGCCTTGCAAATGTTTTTCATTTCAAAATCTGTTGATAATTACAACATAACTTCAATTCAGTTCATCTTGTAAGGGAAGGACGGACAGACAATGTAACTGTTGGATGGCGGTTATATAGGTAGTTAGACACTTAAAATAAAAAAGTTTTTCACAGCAGAGGTGAGCAGGAGCAGAACTGAATTGAAGTATTTCAGCAGAAGCTAAGCATGTCCCTGCCAAATATGTTTCTATAGTATTAACTCTATACTGCCTAAACATTGTCAGTCAAGTCCAACATAACATATTTGCTGGAATAAAGTCTTGCAAGCAACTTGCACAAGATAGATGTAAAGGGATTTGGGCAAAAGTCTATTGCTACATTAGTTTAACTTTTATACATAATTCACATCTATGTAATTTTATTTAGTAGCTGCAAGTGATTTCTATAGAAAAATCTTATCACCTTGCCATCTGCTAAGTGGTCCAGCACACATGATGTAAAAAGAGGCTGTTATAGATGGCTTTTTATTTGTATTTTTCTGCTCGGTCCCATTTTTTATGTGATTCATAACTGTGTGCGTGCTTGTGTACGTGCCTGTTCACAGGAGTGGCAGTGTGTGTGTGTGACGCAGGGAGAACTGCTGAGGACCACGGGGAAATGAAGACCACCAGTGCCACCGACCACATCCAGCAGCGTGCACTGCTCTCTTCTCTGTTCCCATAGACATTATTTACCTACATTCAACACAGTAATACAAGTTTATGCACATTCATAGACTCCTTCACACTTTCTGTATTAACTTAGCATTTTATTGATCATTTGGGAGCAGAATGAATGCTAATCATTAAGTTTTATATGAATGTTTCTATTACTTGAAGCCTTATAGCACATGTGCTGAGTTAGGGGATGTTGCTTATGCAAATGAAAGATAATTCCACATTAAAAAGATGTTTTCTGGAGCATCTTTATTCAGTTACATTTCAGCTGATCTAAAGGGCTCCTACGAGCACTAGCACAGAGGGGTAAAGCACAGGAATGTAAGTGCAGATAATAGTTTGCCAGGCCAGGATACTATTTCTCTGCCACGGATTTCAAAAAGACTTACTGTACATACTGATTCTGGCATTTGAAACTCCAGGCTTAGCTGGGGGATGGGGAAAGACGGAGGCAAAAAGCATTTAATATGAACAAAACATTTTTTGTGAAAGTCAAATTCCTTTTTGTTTCCATGTGCCATACAGTCAGCATTTTTTGAGTCTTAACTGATGCTCTCACACAAGCAAAGTGACTCTTGAAAATGCACCATTACAACTTAATATATCCAGTATGTAATTTGTACTTAACAGAAAGATATTTAGGACCATTTGCCTCAGCCATAAGACTTTCAGCTGCACAGTGGGAGGTAGTGCTTCAATGAAACCTTTGTTTTTAATCTTCTGATACAGTCACTATGGCAGTTGGCGGGCTTTAAAATTACATCAGTCTTCTTTTTAATCTGGGGTTTGCGAGCAGTAGTTAGTTCGGAGCACCCACCAAAGCCTATCATTTCACAGGCAGATCTACCACCCCTCTTTTTTTTCCTTCCCCTGTGTATCAAGGCCCAAAATCCACTTGTAAAAATCAAGCGGGAAAATGAAGAAGTTGCCCCACGAGCAGGCAGATTCCCGCAGACGGCGTCCCAGCCCCAGGTCCATTGACTTTGTTTCCTCTTCCTAAAATTAGATTAGGGCTCCCCGAGCGAGCACAATGAGGCCGAGGCAGGACAACCGTGGGCTCCAACCACTTCAAAGCAGCCCTCTCTCCTCACCCAACATCCCCCGGCCTCCGCAGCCCCACCAAAAAACCCATTTCTCGTCGCAGCGAGCTGGGTGGCGGTGGGTCGAGCATGGGACTGTTGCCTAGTGTTCCGCTAAGCTCTGGCCTCCTCTGAAAAAAAAAAAAAAAATCCCTCATAATTCAGGCAACAGCTGGAAAGCTTAGCTTAATGGCCTGTGCTTAAATGTGGAAGGTCACAGGGTGCTGATCTAAGGAGCGGAGGGGTCCTGCTCAGCCGACTGTTGACGCTGGGTAAACGGAGGAGGAGGGGACAGGGTGTGCATCTGAGGGAGCCGTGCCCCGGCAGGCGAAGAATAGGAAGCGGCTTCTATTCAGGGCTCGCAGGGGTCCGGGACCAGTGGGGAAAAGCAACAAGGCCCTTCGCTGCCTCCGAGTTACCTTGTATTATACCGGGATTAAAGTACATTTAGCTTCTCTATTAGCATACTTTAGCCCCATTTAGGCTTACTTGATGTTTCCGATGGCCTTTGATCAGCCTTGCATGGTGCTGGTCAGCTTCGGGACACAGCAGTCAAAAAGCGAGACTGTGAAATTATCCTGATGTTGAATCTCACAGGAGATATTTCTGGCTGTTTTCATTCACTCGTCCCCAATCTTCTAGTTTCTTTCTCTCTCTCTCTCCCTCGCTCGGGAAAATAATTTACACATTCTTTAAAGAGGGAGAGAGAGAGAAAGAGAGAGATATTAAAAGAAAAAGGTAGCTTAGTGACCGGAAATAATTAGCTCCCTGTTTGAAATCTGCTCTGGCTTGTGTGCCAGTGCTGAAGCATCTATGAAAAATACTATAATTTCTACAGTGTCTGGCTTTTTATTGCTTACATTTGCATATAAATTAAATCCATATTGTAGCTTTAAGGCAAGCTACGCTTAGAACGCTGTACAGCTCAGGGTCCTATTGTTTTACATCTACTTTCTATACTGTGGTTAAATGAAAATGGAGGAGAAAGTAAGGGAGGGAGAAAGTCAGCTTTGTAGCATTTTTAATTGCTTCTCTGCCTATTATGACCAAATTAATATTTAAACTTTGTAGTGCTTTGAGAAATTGTTTACGAAATCCCCTTCCTGGTGTTCAGCGCTGCCTGCGCCTCCAGCAATATCTATATTGGAATCTTTTGTCAAAGACAACAAAAAATAATTGTAGATAAATTCCCTTTTCTTTGAAAATATTTTCCGGGGAACAAACGCTGTGAATCGAAGCGTAAATCTCTCAAACGTGGCCGCGATCCCTACTCCGGAGAGCCGCCCGGGCGGCCGCCAGCAGCCCTCCTCCTTCACCTGGCCGCATCTACACGCTCCGCTCAGCTCAGCCGCTCCTGCTCCCGGCGGCCCCAGTGCCGCTGGACCCCATGGGCTGCCGGCGCTAGCGCCTCGGGACGGAGCCTGGGAAGACAAGAGACATTTGCAAAGATGAGTAACGAGAAGCAAATGACGCCTTGAAGTCTCCCTTTAAAAATTCTTTAATGAGATGCAGCACGGTTGTGTTGCGTTTTTGTTGTTTTCTTTTTTCTTCAATCTTTTCTTGGGCTAATGCCTAGTATGTACCAACCACTGGGCCACATTTTTAGGAAACATCTAAATCAAAAGTCAGAAGATTACACGGGGACATAAGAAAATCTTGGGATGGCAGGAGGCCAGGAAGCCCGGCTAGGCCTGCCCTCTCCTCCAGCAAGCAGTTGTTCCCCACGACAGAGCGTTTCTCCCCCTCTCTCTCCATATGCTTCTTGCTCTATTTGAAATCTGGTCAGATTGGTTGCTTCTAGAGCAGCATCTGGTAGCTTATAATATATACCCTCTGGAAAAAAAAAAAAAAGCGTATTACATTTGTATGGGGCAGGACCTCGCTGGAGCCGTGTCCCTCGTTCTCATATCTGACATTAGCTCTAATAACCGCAGCCCTGCTCCCTGCGATTCCCCCCAGAGCCCTGCACAGCTCCGCCAGGTCCCCTCTTAATCTTTTCTCTTTTCGAGGGCTACAGACCTAGTTTTGCTAACCATTTTGGAGCCTCCGATATTGAAGTCATTATGGGACTTTGTTGTACTATTTCCATTTCTGTAATATTCCTTCTGTAATTAGGTAATCAAGACTGTGCATCTTTCCCATGTGGCCTTTCCAGGTCGATTTTATTTATCAGCTTATTTATCCCTTATTACGCATTTTGGAAATACTGGTTGCAATACCATCAGCTGGGCAGATCGCTAGTCTTCACAGCTATCTGCTTTCTATCATAATTTCCTTTTTCCTCTTTCCCATCACCCATTCACTTGTTCTGTCTGAATTTTGCATCCGTTTGTATTAATAGAGGACATTACAAGTGCTTACATGTATGATGAGTTGTAAGCCTATGCAGTCTCTTACAGATGCCAATGGGAACATGGCTTGAGCTGACACGTAGGTGGAGATGTTGGTGGGACTGGCTTAACGTGAGTCCTTCTGGGCAGAGACAGCCCCTGGATGGGGCTCAGATGATGCCTCACCCAAAGTCCTGTCCTGGGCAGTGCTATCAAATTGTTGCTCATGCACTGGTGCACAGCTGGCTTCACACGCAGCAGGCCAGGCCATGCCAATCTACATCAGTGCTAGAAATACTCTTCCCAAGGCAGTGGATTATTGCCTGGATTGTGCTGCAGCAGAAAAGTCTCACTTCTCATTCCCACCATATTACATATATACAGTTAATATAAAGGTCCTTTTATTTATTTTTTTTACATATAGCAAACTTTTTCCTCTCATCATCTTTTTTTTTTTTTTTTTTTTTTCCCTATAGCCCCTGCCCAGCCACTGGTTGAGCTTGTCCTTTAGATCCCTCTGGGTCATGCTCAAGCTCTAGCCTTAGTTTGATAGCAAATTTCCTCGTTATGTGTTTCCTTTCTGCTGCTCATGACCATTAATATATTAACCATCATGTCCTTGTTTCAGAGATGGTTGTGTGGTTCCTCATGGTGACATGGGGCACCTGGTACACAAGCTTCATGACATCCAGCCCAGAAAACACAAGCCTGGCTACCTGAAGGGAGAAGAAATGTCCCCAAATCCAGGTTTTCTGTACACTTCAGTCTGTCAGCATTACTGACCTGATTTGCAGAAAGGCTTTCTCTTTGCCTGCCTAGGCTGCCTACTACAGGGTTAATCCTCCACCCCTGTATTTTGTACTAACGGACCTTGTGGAACAGCAGGGCAGAATCATGAGGCTGTACAGATACTGTAACTAAAGACTCTTAAGCTAACTATTTTTCCATATCAACCTATTAGTTATTTGTTTATTCCTGGTCTTTTGCTTGATTCGATGCCCTTCCTATCAATGCAAAGCTGACTGTGAAAATAACATTTACTAAGTTTGTTGTTGTTGTTGTTGTTGTTGTTTTGTGCATTGATGCTCTTTTTAAACTATATTATTTTGAACCTTTCTTTCCCTACCTCCAAACAGGGATAGTGAAGAAGAGAATAAAGAGTCTCAGAAGCATTGACCTAGGCTTCAATCACAACCAAGCACAGCTTGCTTTGAGACTTGCAAAAGTTTGGTTCTTTATTTGCCATTATCTTTGCTCCTTTACAGTATCATGTTCCTGCTCACACTGAGCAAAATCAGGGCACAGGAGCCCCATATTCAGCAATGCAACCTGACTGAGGATCTGCTCAAAATTCCCCACCCTTGTGAAATTTTCAGCCTACACCTGTTGGCCCACGAGATTTAAACAACTCAGACAGACAGCTACATTTTGCAAGGGCAAAATAAATTGAGTCCAAACTCCACAGCATTTATATTCCCCTATGAGAGGCTTTCTTCAGTGTTTGTTAGTCCTTCAATTTTTAGCTTTGTGTGTTGCAAACCCCATCTTCTGGCAGTTTATCAGCTGTCTCCGGTATCGGTTTCAAAATAGATACTAAATACCACTCTTGCACCTTGTAGCGGCAGTGATTTTCAAACGCACTGAACAGCTTTTCTTCTCTTCAGCCGTCAAAGATTATACACCGAGAATAAATTACTCAGCTGGATGCGTTGTTTGTAGGCAAACCCAAGCAGTGACAGTATCGGTAGTCCCTGTGTTTAAAAGCATGTAAAACACCTTCTCTTTTCTCTGCTTTACATTGCAATCCTGGGAGCAGCAGCTCAGTGTCATCCTCCATGCAGGCAAGGTGGGGGCAAGGAGGCATTGTGGTTGTCCCATCCCGCACCCTGGCATGCGAGTGGAAATCCTGAAGGGTGGGGGGCTCAAATGGACATGGGAGCCCTGGCTGCACCAGGAACTGGTCCCCTTTGATCCCTCCTGGCTCTTGGTGGCTGCTGGGTTTTGCACGCTCTGGTTTGGGTCTCTCTCCTGGGAGAAAACAATCCATGCAATTTCTAGTGATATCCTTTCACCCATCACCATAGCTTGGATTCCCTTTATTATTTTTTTCTTTAAACAAAATTCTTGTGCTTGCTGGGTATCAATAAATGTTTCCAGCCTCATCCAGATTTCTGGGGTTTCCCTTACTTCTTTTCTTTTCCATTTTTTTATTTCTCATTGCAACACTTAATTTCCAGTGTTGTCTGCTGCATCAGCTTATCATACCCTTCAAGGACAGCATCACGTTTCCCTAGAAATGCTGAATTACTATATTCACAAACCTAGCATCAAACTAGAAACCAGTTTCTACAATGTATTTGGTAAGTGTATTCTGACCAGGCCAGAATATGTTTTATTGATTAACTTTCCTTTCCACAGCCCATGCTTCCTAAAATGCATTCATAGAAATGCTTACAAACAGTAAATTTGGCTTTAAAGTTGAAATCTATTCAGTCAAGAGTTGAAAGATCTTTGGGACAAAAGCAGCAATAGTTCATAAATTCTAGATCAGCTTCTGGAGGACTGAAGATGATACCTGAGTCAACACAGCCTTGTCACAAAATATGTCAGAGATCCTTAGCCATCTAAACTACAGGCTCTAGGTCTGCAGGGGTTTCTCCATAGGGAGCAGAAAAAAATAGGTAGTGACAAAAGTAATTCACTATTTCCTCATCCTCATAGGATGAAGCACCTTTTTGAGACAACAATTTCATTCCATTTGATAATGAAAGGTACTCAGAAGACAAGTTTAGGTATATCCCCAACTTTTAGCTAGCTACAGCAAACATCTTGCTATGGACGACTGACAAATAATCCATAATTCAAATACATTTGCAGAAACAATTTGTCTAACTATTTTGACAGAACAAATTTGAAGGGAAAAAAAAATCTGCTTGCAGGCAAACTGCAAGTATGAAAGATGACTAAATTCCTTTAATTAAAAAATCAGTGTAAATAGTGCTGTTGTTGATTTTAACTATGTTTGTGAAGCGGAAATAGTTTAAATCAAACTTTACATATAATAAATAAAGGGATAGGCTTCTCACTGTGCATATGATGCCTTCATTATTGCTAACTATAATGTTGATTTATTAATCTTTGACTAATAAGGATTGAAGAATTTAATATATATATATTTTCCTAAAGTCAAGAAAGAGATATTTTTTTTCTTCTCCTACTTTGTTTTATTTTCTGGATATTTCATGAGTCCTTTGGGTTCTCCTTATTCTGCCTGATACACAAAACCATCTTGCAGGGTAAACAAGGGAGACGTTGCATGCTCATTTGGTCTTGTCCTTTCATGTAATGGTTGTGATGCCATGTTATTTTATCACCTGCACCAGATCAGAAGCAGAAAAGACTGTCTAACTTGACATGTTGCACTTTGCCAGGTAGATCAGGCACAGAGATAAGAAAACTCCTTTTCTTTAAAGAAAGTTTTCTACTTGTAGGTGCTGTCTAAATTTCTTGAGGACACAAACCCTTCCTCCAAGTTTGTCATGTCAGCACTGCTCAGTGATAATTGCAGCTTCTTGGAGAAGGGTTGGAACAGTTTATGGGAAAGAAATACAAACATCCACTGGTGGTTTGCCCTTTTCTGGTTGTTGCCCATGTAGCTTAGCCTAAGTAGATAACTGCTGTTTCACTGCTGTCATGCAAATGCCTTAACTTGTCTCAAACCTAAAGCAAAGGGACCTGCTACAGGACTGTGGCTTCAGCATTCACCACCAGTTTGTTCTGGTTAATATGAATTTTGGAAAAGTAAGAAGAGAAATCCCTTGAAATAAAAATGGTCATGAAGAGAGAGTCCCAAGAGGTGTTTCAAAAATAGATGCTGCCATTTTTATTAGCAAAGTGCAGAAGCAAAGGGGCGGGGGTAATATAATTTTAGAAAAATCACTCAACTTGACAAATAGTGTTGAGAAATTTGCGAAGAGAGTCCTAAGCTTAAATTACAGGGCAGAGTTTAAGATATTTGGAAATCTTACATGGCAGAACAAATTCTCTTTCCCACACTAATGGCTGTCTCTGTCTGTCTGTCAGCTCAGAGTTCAATCACGTACTCACAATAAAGTATGGGTCAAGTGCTAGGATGTCTGTGTCTTATAGTCTTATTCCTGGCTGACAAGTGCTACATCTAAATCAGCGTATGGCATTAAGTTATAGCCTGAAAGGAGGCTGGGGTGGTAAGACCAATTCGGAGGACGAATGCTTCTTGTTCCCCCCAGCCCTCAACCTCGCGGAGGCCACCCTTGCTCAAAGACACCACTTCCAGCATCACTTATCTCATTTAATTCTGCAAAATGAAAGCTTAGCTCAATAATAATATTGTATTGGACTTGTTTGGGCAAGTGCCTATCTGGCCTCAGTCAAAAGATTACACACTAGTAATAGAAATTTATTCAGAGCAAAGATACCCTGGTATAATAAGACCATCTTGCTTCATGTAATTATAATTCATGCATCCAGAGACAGCTGTCCATCAGATATATTGTATTAGCTGGCTTTGATTTCTATAATGAGTTTTATTAGTATATTTATGAGGAAGAATAGCAGCATATAAAGAAGTTATGAATAAGTTATTGTGTGCAGAACCAACATTCGGGATCTTCTAAATCCTGCAGAGAAGCCGAAGTCTGAATGGCTACAGAGGCTGATACACTCCCTGCGTCCAAAAGATGATCCACACAGACCAGTTTCATAACACAGTGTGTCAGCACAACCCATTGTTTTCTTTCACAGCCATGAAATCATTGGATTTATATAAACAAGAAATCTAAATGGGGTCTGAAAAACAAAAAAGTGAACAAGAAGGTCATGGTTTAACCTATCTTTGACATTAGATTGACGTGGCATAAAAGAATCTTTCTTCACATATACAAACTGGTACTCTTTGTCCTTATTTCCAACACGCAGGAGTATTTAGGCTATGCCAGATAAGATACACTGAATTTAGAGAGTTTTGAGAGAAGACGGTCGATTCTTCTGCGGAAAAAAAAATATATATATAGTGGAAAGTGATGGAAATGTGCGACTAAAGTAAAGTCAAAGCCATTGAAATAACTGGCTATGAAAAAAGTAATGACAAGCAGTGATGCTGTGAAATGATATGGAGCAAAGTAAAAAGGGCCAAACACTCGGGTATCAGCAACTCTGGATATATGTCCATTGGAGATAATTTTCTGTAAGCCCAGTACACAAATGTAAAAGTCAATACAAAGTCTATTAAGTAGTAAACAATAGTTAATGGTTTTGAAGCCTCACTTCTGGCAGCCAATTTTGAAAACATCATTCTGGCAGCCAATTTTGAAAACATTTGTCCGGGACAGCCTCAGGGCTATACCCACTGATACCTGCAATCCTGCCTGCTCCTCCTCAATGGTTTCAAAGAGCTGCCTTCTTCAAAGCTAAATCTTCCACATCGCTGTCCCCTGGGTCTTCAAGCCATGCCCAGACCACCCCTGTCAACCTGGCACACTGGGAGACTTCCAGCAGCTAAAGGTGGGTGCTGACAAATCTAAGGGAAAAATAACTCCTGTGCCAATATTTCCTGGGTAGGTGTCCTGCTGCCCAGTTGCACAATTGAGTTTTCTCATTAAAGCAGATTGATCAAATGTTTCAGATTACCTCAGCTACCAGCCAAAAGACTGTAGTCTTTTCTTGCACTTCCACTGCGTAGCTGGGGAAGTCTGGACCACTCTCCACCACCTTGCAGTTCTTCTATCTGCACCACCAACAGCTGGCACAAGAACGTGTTTTAAGAGGTACGGCAGTGTATCACAGGCTCTTCACAAACCCTGCATGCTTATAAGAGTGATCCTCATACAAAATGTCTGTTTTAAGGGGACAAAAATGAATGAAGACAAGGTCTGATTAAGGGACAGGGTCTGCATGCAAAGCAGAAGGATGCAGCATACTTGCCATGGACAAATGACGAGAGCAGCTAGATACTGCAAAAGCCAAGAACCTCTGTCTTGCACACTAGGTAGTCCCGTTTAAGCAAGAAAAGACACCAGGTAAAAGTCCTCAATTGAGGTGCAAAGCTGGCCAGCTTCTGGGACTGGCAAACCCATGGAGCACCTCTAACACCTGGGTCTGTGTATCCAACATCATGCTTTGCTGGCACGAGCTGATGGTGTTCCTTGTGGCAAGAGCTGTGGGGCTGACATTGAGATCTCACAACTGACTTCTGCTCTGCTGGCTAAAAATGCTGCACTGGCAGAAGAAGAAGCCTTGTTCTGTCAGCAAAGAAGCTCTTCAGCACAGAAGAGCAGCCTGGTTTCACCTCTCAGGTTCACCTATTGCCTCGCTGCCAGGTTAACCTGTCAGTGTCAGCAAGAAACCAAGACAAATATGATCCAATTATTTTGCTACGGTCTTCTCAAACGTCTTCCTTAAAGCTGAAAATTTTCAAGGAGGTGAGAAAAGGTGATCAGGAAGACTTCAGCAGCTGCTTCTTTGATAGAAGGGAAATCCCTGACAAGCAGTGAGTCCTCCATGACCCCTTGCACAGGGCTTGGATGAGGCATAGCCCCAGTGTCCCCATATCACAGCAAGACCTGTGGTCTGCAGTAGTAGCAGGGATTGTATTCAACACTCAAGAACTTATTCCACCTCCAGAAAGAAAGTAAAAATCAGCGTGGCTCTGAACAATCTTACCAGGCCAGTAATTGGAAAAATCCCCACAGTAAGAAACACTCATCTGTCATGGCATGTGAAGAGCCCTGATTAGCCAGGTTGTTTACTGCTCACCGCCGTCCAGCTAGTCACAGCTTCGCTGACACCACGGTGAAGGACACGGCAGCCGTGTCTGGCCTCATTCCTAAGCACCACGTATTGTTTCCAGAGCCCTTTGTGCGACCATCACTCCAATTAGGAGCTGGAGTGCCTCCACAAATGCTCTGTCCTCCCACTTTGTCAAGCAGAGACAGTCTGAATACCGCAGAAACCTTTGAGAAGGGGAAAATCACAGAAGAGGGCATTTAGGGATCATAATGGCAATGAGTGGCAAGAGCAGATGATTACAGAACTTCATAAATTTTAATCAAAATATCAAAAGAGTGGACTGTCAATGCAAAGATATCCTTCTCCTAATGGGAGGACAAACTAAAGCAGCAGCTTTTTAACATCCTTTGATGCCCTTAGGACAGCAGGGCCCCCGGAGCTGACTGTTGCATCCCACAATAGTTCGTTAGTATTGAGATTCCTAATTCCCTTTATTGGATCTGAGTTTTGGCTTCGAAGATCTGACCCCTGAAGAGACAGAGATTTCAGAGTGCTTTTTGCTACACACTTCCTCACTTCGGGCATTTAACACCTCACATTTAGACACAACACAGCATGTGCCTTTGCCACAGTGAAGCAAAAGGAATAACCATGTTAGCTTCAGCAAAATGTTATTGGCATCACCCAGGCAAAGACCTCTACACCCAAAACTTCTTTCACATTGCTTTTCTCCTGTAACTAAGGGGAAAGTATGTCTATATTAGAGCTAAAAAATAAAGGTAGGAGGATGGAGGCTAGGGCTTCTGCTTCTGACCATGTATTTTATTCTAAAAGGAATTTTGTGACTTATTCTCTTGTAATCAAGACTCATGAAGAGAAAAACATTTCCCACAAGTGGATCTGAAGGGAACATCCACTAAGTTGGAAAAGATAAGTAGGTCCACTGTTTTGTGTACTAGAATTTAAGAGAGGGAGAGAGATTAATGCATTATCTACAGAGAGCTGTCAGGTACCCTATCTAGAAACAACCATCAATAAGAGGCCACCAGCCCAACCACTCAGGCCTTGCACATTATTTGCTTTTGCCTCACATTGCTCACTCCGCTCTCCCATAATAATTCCCACAAATAAATAAGTAAATAAATAATCCTGATGTCAGAAAAGCTGAAGGAGGAATTAATGTCTTCCTAATGTCTTCCTCTTTGTTTTCTTTTTTTTTCTTTTTTTTTCCTATACAAGCTCTCAGACCCATCAGACAATGAGAGTCCCTTAAATCCAGAACAAAGCAATGCAACTGAAAGAGACGATGGGAAAGGGAAGAGTTAACCAGTTTTATAATTGTTTCCAGAGAGCAATTATTCAGTCCCTAAAAATGCTGGTAGAAGAACAAAATGGAAAATGAACATGGTCCCAGCAGACAAATGATTAATATTTAGGAAAGGACTATAGCAGGTCTGGATCCAAAAGGAGAAGGAGGAAAAGAGCATTTTAACAAGATTGGTACTCAGGCTATACAAGCTCATCAGATATGAGTTTTCCTATCTTATCAAAAGTGAAGGACATTTTCCTGCTCTAAGCCCACTTGTTTTGAGACGGGGCTTTTATGTGTGCACCCACTTGACCAGAGCCTCTGTCTGGGAAGAGGTATGCCCCCAGCATCGCCAGCCCTGCCAGCCGCGTGCTACCTGGGCAGAAACACAACCAGGAACAAGAGCCACTGGGCAAGTCACTGAGAATAAAGCATTCAGCTGATTAATACCACCAGGGAATTTTTAGGGAGAACGTTGTTTTCTTGAATTTCCCTTTCCCTCCACAGCTTTCCTGGGAGCTCTCTCCGCACGTAATCCCCGCTCCCCAGCCGACTGGGGTGCAGCTCCCTGCACGGGGCTAATATTGGCAGGGTGACATTTCAGCTCTTTGCAGTGGACAAGAGCAGGTGCAGAGCACAGCCCGCAGCAGCAGCACTGCCCAAGCCTGCACAGAGGATGAGGATGTGCTGGGACAGGATCCGGCCACGCTTCTGCCTGCCCTCGGCCGGGCCGGAGAGCTCCTGCGTGCACCGTTTGCATCAGCTTCCCCGTTTAATAAAGTTGTGGCCTCTTGGCTTTCAGCGCCACACTTTCCAGTTTTATTTCCCAAGGGTTCATAACAACAGTAACACACAGTAGTTATAATGTGTCATAAAATAAATATTAGCAAAAAGCACACGCAGACCTCCGCTGGTTTGGAGTTTGCCTGGCAATACAGTTCCTCCGATGCGTGCCTCCGAAAGCAAAAGTTGTCTGGCGATGGAGAAGGCTTGTTTGTTTGGCCGTGCTTTGTTTTTCCCTCACTTGGCTGGGCTTGCACCAGTGTCACAGCTAATAAAGGTAAGGGCTCGCCTAACACTGCCTTTCCCATTGCCCTAATCACATTGCTCCTGAAATTAAGCCTGTCAGCGCGTTGGCTGTAAGCTGGTATTGCAAGAGCTTAATAACTCCTCTGTGAACAAAACAAAATTGCTTCTGGACTTAAACCTGGTGTGCAAGACTTCTGCCTATAGGGCCAAATGGTATCCGTTGCAGGAAATGTAAAAAATGTGGCCCAAATAGCTAAATACATGAACCAGTGTGTACACAGAAGCACAAAGTGTGCATACACACGCACACCTGCATGGATGTGCACACATGAGTAGGGGACCTCACGTAAGGTGTTTTGCATTCCCACCCACAGTGTCTGCAAAGGGGGTGAAAAAATTCATCAGAGCCTCTGACTCTCTCCCACCAATCAATTTCCACATTATTTTTAGGTTAATCTCAGTTTCTACTTCTTTTTATGGTGTTTTTCCTTTTTCTCTAGAATAATAAATTTTATACTTACCCAATACAAATTACATTGCCCCAAAGCTGAGACAGATGAAGTAAAACCCCGTCCTAGAATAGCAGCAGTTGCTTTATGTACCAAAATGTCCCGTCTTTGAAGCTGAGTCTTCATCATGTCATGCAGCAAAGCCCCAGGGCAGAGCCTTGCTCTGCCACAGACTTCTTGTCCGACTTTGTGCAAATCATTTAGCTCTCTGCTCCTCAGCTCGGCCACTATAAAATGGGAACAATTAAATCACTCTACTTCATCAAACAGCAGTAATGATAAATACACTATGAAATGCTCTAAAATGTCTGCGAGAGAGATTATCTGCTGGACAAATAGATACAGACCCAGAAAGGGGAGCCCTGTTACCACTTTAAATTCATGGCATTTTTAAGACCAGAAGTGCCAGTTTTAAAGTTTATTTGCTTTAAAAGGACACTGATCAAACAGATCATTCTGTTAAAAACACTATATTTTTTTTCAATTAAAAATTAGCACGGGCTTTTATGTGTGGTATGACATACAGCTTTGCCATCACAGTACGGAGTGGCCATGCTGGAGCTGATGGGGTTTGCGTGGTGGATCTGAATGGTGCCAGTGGAGCAGTTTTGCTCCATCAGGTCAAAATTCTCCTTCCCTAAGACCTGCAATGATAACTCAGATGATGAGTGCCATGAAGCCTGGGGCACAGACCTGGAAGTTGCTGCTGTCACTAGATGGCTGGTTTACAAGGAGATGTCCTCTCCAACTACCACAGCCATGGGAGTGAAGCTGCAGCTGCAGGAGAGCTCAGGGAACAGCTTCTGTCCCAGGCAGAGGGTTTTCTGCAGGAAGGAGAGGTGAAGTTGGAGGATGCCACAGCCGATAACACGGACAAAGGGAAGGAAAATGGCAAGTGATGGATTAAAGAGAAATTAAGTATAGCATCGACACATGGTGTAGTTATGTTGATGGGAGTGACCAACGGGAAGGGACAAATTGTCCTAGTCATAAGCAGAAGATGACTCAGGTTTCTGCTAGTAAAGCCTTCACCTTCTCACTTCCCCTTGACTTTGCCCCCTTTCTTATGAGCTCCCTACCAAAACTGTGAGTCTGGGGAAAACTCACTGCATGAATCTCTTCCCATCTCTCCATGCAAACCTTGAGGAACAAACAACAACGTTGGGGCCAACCAAAAAGTCTTCCCACAAGGCTTTATTTTGGCCGGGGATGAACAAAACCAAAGCAGTGAGGTCAGATGGTGTCCATGGGCAGGTGTTTGCTTGGAGAAGCTGGGGGTGTCAGGGCAGGTTCTTCCGGGTGCAGGCTCCTACCAGTCCCCCACCATCAATCTTAGAGCAGCATGCCGTCATGGACACACAGCAGCTGTTGCAGTAAGCTCATCGGATAACACGCACATATATTAAAGTACCTTTAGCACACTTACTAAAACATATATTTAGCTAGGGAAAATAATCTCGCCCTGCCTATAAAAGTCAAAGTTTGCCTTTATAAATAACTCCAGGAACCCTGCACGCATCGGCGGAAATGGCGACGGCGTGCATGCTCAGTCTCCTTCCCTGAAAAGCTCTCTGAATAAAATATAAACATGCTGGAATATAAAGAACAGTTTGGTGAAGATAATGAAATCTAGTGAAGCCAGTAATTTACCCTGTAAATCATATAGCTACTTCTTCCTTACAGTTGCCTGCCCTGATTTACGCCATGAACCTTATTTCCGAGCTTCTCCCCGCTTTATTGCAAGCGTGGGAGCACAGACTACAGGCTTCTGCATGTCTCTGTGGCTGGCAAAGCCATTCATTTTTACCTTGAAACGTCCCACTATAGCTATGCCCCGTTAGCTTGACACACTTGTTCTTTTTTCCAGAGTCTTCTCTCAGGTCTGAGAAAGGAGGGAAAGGAAGGCAACCAAAAATGCCCATTTTGCACCCATTCTTGTTGCGGTTGCTGGGAATGGGAGAGGTCACAGGGCTGTGCCGATGCTGGCCAGGGGAGCCCCTGTGCTGCCTGGGCACCCCACAGCACCCCACGGCACCACACAGCACCCCCAGTCTCCCCATGCACTCCCCAGCCTCACGCAGCCACCTCAGGGAGCCCTTTCCCCTTTCATCACTGGCACCAGAGGCCTTGCCATCAGCATGTAAAATTTTCCAACTCAGGCTCTCACATATTGCACGGAATATCTTCGGAAGGGGCTGGAAATAATTGGGTGATATTGCCTCAATAACGCCACTGCCTGCGCTGGGGCGCGCGGAGACGTGAAGTCTCACCGAGCCTCCGGGGCCAGCGGCGAGCCCTGCACGGCGCTGAGCTGCTGCACGGGGTTCAGCCCCATCCTCATTGCTTATTCACGCCTCTCCTTTAAGTCTAACCACACCAGGGTGAGGATATATCTGTGAATTCAAGTGGATTTGCCTGGCAGGGTGTGCGTGTACATTAGGCAGGCATAGGATGTGTGCGCAGCGCTCTGCCCATGCCCGCGCAGGGGTAGGGACTGCAGGGGAAAAAATGGATCTCGAGGAGGCTTTCTGATGTGTGCTCCTTCAGTATTAAGATCTCTTCAGGCTTTGTATGCCTGGTAATATTGCTCTCATTTTGGATTTTCCTAATAATTTTAAGAGAAAATTTTTTGCGACAACTGCTGTTGATTTAAAACTAATGTTTAGCCAGTAATGGGTAATTGTATTAGACTAAAAAAAAGCTGCTGTAAAGTCGACCCTGGCCTGATTTTTAATTTACTGCATCATCAGCTACTTTTATGATACTATTTTATCTGCTGAAATAAAACTATTGCTCTATGAATACCTCTAACATTCAAGAAAGATTGTTTTTAGCCTTTCTGTTCTTGGGGCTGGGGAGTTGTTAATTAGCATATGAATTATTCCTGCAAATACATTTATTTATATTTGCTTTAATTGTCACAATACTCAAATAAGTCATGTGTTATAGTTCACTACAGACTCACTTTTAACCCTGTAAGGGGGCAAGGGGACAATGCCCATCACTGCTTTGCACCGGCAGCAAATTCTTAAAATGCATTCTGTGTTTCCATGGAAAAACAACACCAAACAACACAGAAACAATGCCAAACAATGCTAAATCACCTTCCCTCTATTTTTTCCCGTGAGGACCTGCATCTTGCTCGGCCAGGATGGCCACATTCACTGCTACATGCTGTGTAACTCCTGCAAGGCTGCCACAGCCAGCGGGGCTGCCCCAGCGAGCAGCCTGCTCTGCAACCCAGCAGCGCGGGGGCCTGATCCTGCTCGCCCTCCCAGAGCTATGCTCCTGATGCTATGTGGCTGGGGCACAGCCGTGGGTTTTGCCTCCTCCAAAATGAACAATTCAGACTCCAAGAGCCAGTACCAAACCCAGCAGTGCCAACAAAAAGGCTCCCACTGAGCACAGGCGGCACCCAGAGCGCCTACCCAGGGGTGATCCCACACAGACAGGAGGCCTGAAAGCTACTTTCAGATAACTCGGAACAAGCACTGTTGTTACAAATGGGCTTTTTCTTGCTTATTAGCTTCCTCCAGAAATAGCAGGAATGGAGGTCAGGCAAAGCAGCTCTCTGCCTCTGCTTAAAGCCAGCTCCACAGACCTCCCTGCGACAGCACAGCATCCGAAATGGTGTGCCTGTCGTTTCAGCTGAAAAAGGGAACTTCATCAGAAAAGAAAAAAAAAAAAATCTGTCACAACATATAATCTGCCAAAAAATACCTACTTTAAAAAAAAAAAAAAAAGGAATTGTTTATTCACTACTCCTTTTAATAAACAGCCAGCTCTAGTAAAGATTACCTGTGGGATAAATGGATGTGGTGGGAGGAAAAAAAGGCTCAGGGTGTGACCAAAAATGTGTATCTGTGGCAAGTGAGTTGCTGTTTTTTCACATTCCCAATACATTTCTCTTGCAGCTTTAGGTTTATTTACCCCGGTAAATACTTCATTACCTGCCTGTGCCAAAAGTGGAAGAAGGCTGATGTCAAATCCACTATAAGACGATCAGGTAATGGTTACAAGACATAGTAAGGTAAAACAAATAATTCTTAATGCTGTGCAACCACCTATTATTTCATCCAAACAATGTCTGTTTTTGTTATCTCCTTATGGTCGAATGCCTATTCCCTGGAAAGAAAGCAGAAGTCTCTTTTTACCTCAGTAATTAGCTTGTTCGAAAGCTCCCACAAATTCTTCCTATCATAAATTTTGCATTGCTCTATGCACAATAATGCACATAAAATTAAATAAACAATTTAATTAATTTAATTAAAATTAAATATTAAACATATTGTGTATAAGAAGCCCGTGTCTTTGATTTAATTGGGCAGGAGTACCCAAAGCAGTTTGGGTAACAGTGAAAAATAATTAAAAACAACAAGTACGGTAGCCTCTGGGTACGAAGAGTAGTTGGGAGCTTTCTCCTGAGAAAGGTTTATTTAATTAAAACTAAACTAATCTTTGGAAAACACTTGATAAGCATTTCATAATACAAATCATAATCCAAAAATGAAGCTTATACTTCGTCTACGTGATACAGGAAAATAATATTAAATAATTCAATTCTGCCATGAGCCACTTTCCGAGCACGCACGGAATAATTCAGCAGACAGCATGTTCACCACCTTCACATTTTCTGTAACATTTAGTTCATCTAGATACATATTAGTAAATTATATGAAGGCATAATGGATCCATAAGAGATAAGGCTGGGAATTAACGCTTTCTTTAGACTGGTTAATGCTTCTTAGAGATGTAGCACAGACGAGGGAAGCAGAGGTAACTTATCTGCCAGGCAAGCTGTGCCTGTGCTGGCAGGTGAGCTGTCTGGCTGCGCGTGTGCTTCAGCGTCGGGACCGCGCTGAATTTCCAACCTATTCTTCAACACCTTTCATTCAGAGTAGAGAATATTATTTCCAGCATCTCCTAGCACTGTAGGTGGAATAGATTATTTATAGGGTGGTGTCTCTATCAATACTTCATGCTGCCGAACGCTTGTTTTTCTGATACCATACAGAGATTGTTTCAGCTCCCTCAAAGGCTTGGACCCCTCCCAAGGTGGCAAGCCATCCGCCTGGACATCAGACAGCCTGCCCTGCACAACCGCCTGCAAGTTGACAGGCTTTATAGGTCATTTCAAAAACAAATGCTTCGTTTTAACACCTCGACTGCAGCAGCCTCTCCAACACGCTGCTGATGCCAACCGGTTTTTTGAGAAATGAATGGATGTAAAGAGAGCCTAATTGGCACTTTCAGACAAGAACTGAATATCACTCGGGTCTCTGCAGAGCGGCTTTGAAGTGACCAGACAATTTAAGTGACCTCTGGATGTAACTTCAAACGCTGCAGCAGAGCCTGGTTCCTCTCCCGCTGAAGGGGCTCCAGCTCTGGCAAGCTTCCAAGGATGGCAGCAAGGGCGGGGATGGACCCTTCCAAAACCAGCTCCAGTGAAAGATCCAGGTTTCTTTTTCGTGGGAGCATTTTTTGACACTTTCCCGGGAAGATCCTGTTAGCTGACTTGGTGTTACTTTGGTTCATCTCCTGCCCGCAGCCTTTTAGCAGAGGGCCCAGTGGTTCAGCAGAGATTTGTGTCTAGCAGAGGTACAAAGGGGCCCTTTACAGGGTGTGGGAATTTCCCGCATGTTGATTAACCTCATACTGTAAAAGACCGTAGGCCAAATCCTTCAGTCCTCACGCAGACAAAAGTCCACATTGACTTACCCCAAATCTCCCTGCAAACGCTCATTAAAGTCAATGGCATCTTGCCTCGGTGAGGGCTGGGGATTTGGCCCCGTGGTTGTCGTTGCGATTGGGCAGCGCCAGGAGAAGAGGATTACCGCGACACTGAGCCCACGGCGGGGTCTGCCACTGGCTTCCCTCCAGCCCCAAAACGCCACAGTAGGACCAGTGCTGTGCAGCATCACCCCATGGGTGCCCACCCTTGTCCCCATGCACAGCCACGTGGGTGCCACCCAGAGATGGGGCAGCGAGCAGGCAGAGCATCATCCACCAGGCACCTGTCCCCCCATGGAAAACAACCCAGCCGATGGCCCCTCTGGGAGGAGAAAACACCTAATTCAGAGCCACCTTAGAGGAGGGGTGGCCATCCAGAAAATAATAGAAATATAACAACAACAACAACAAAGTGGGCTGGTTTTTATTTGTTTGTTTTAGCCGTATCATAGCTCAGACCTTCCTTGCCATTGTGGTTCAATATTTACTGATCGAAAATATAGACTAGCTGCGAGCCACGGCGTTTGCCAGAAAGAGCGATTATCATCAGAAAGAAATGGGCATTAAAAGAATAGCTCTTCCATTTCCAGAATATAAAACAGACATTCAGAAGAACAAACAGAGCAGAGAAGAAATGATGGTCATTTGCAAGTAAAATATCACTAAACAATATAGCATTGGATTAACTGTTTCATGTATTTATTGTGAACGAATATATAGAACTTTACATGAGAAACTATCGGTACAAGCAAGAAACAATGCAGCCTTTTAAACAGCTGGCTTTTAACTTTAATGCTTCTGCACATACAGTACAAGCCCTTGCTCCCACCAAAGCCTATGCCACAGCTCCCATTGAGTTCAATGCGGTCAGGATCAGGCCCCAAGTTTTAAAACTTTTATTCCTCAATGTCCCTTTCGATAACATTGCAAACCCCCAGTCTTAACAACCTCAATGTGCTTCGGACGTGTTTATGGCCAAAAACGTGCAATATGGCAAAGAGACACCAAAAGGTGCAGTTCGGGGGCCGATCCTGAAAACTGTGGAGGGACTTCTCCTCCTACAGACATTTTAAAAGAAAAGGAGAGGAAGAGTAAAGAAAAAGCAGGCACATATTGAGTCCAGTCCTGCATTCGTGTGAAGCAAACCATTGAGCAGCACAGCAGCGAGGGCTGACTGGACCGGACAAAACCTGACTCAATTTATTGTCTTTTGTTGTGGTGTGCCAGGAATGCAGGAGCTCGAGTTATTCTGAATTTGGGCTGACTCTGCTGATGGCTTTGTACTCCAAGGACTTGTGGATTTCTGAAAATTGGTGCAGCTCTGATCTCTGGCTTTACAGATTTTCTCTCCCTTCAACGGCTGTCTGAAATGTTCACATAATAATTTCGGTTACTCTGTGGCATTTAATAAATTTCGTGAATTTGTGATCAGTTTGCTACTTTTGTGTAGGCTCAAATTGGATGAGTCTGATATTCTCCCTCCCAAAATACAGCTCCAGAGAGGGATTTGTGACAAATTTGATATGCAGATCTGTTCTAGTACTTGTCTTGGTTTACCCAGAAATTATTCTAAAATATTTGCCATTCATTGCATGCTTTAACACTGACACCAATTAGTACAAAGTTAACTCTGTTATTTAACTGAATATTAAAGAGTTATTGGGTCAAACAGCCACTGAGGTTCATACACTATTTATTTATTTATTTGTTTGACCAGAAATTTAACACACAAGCATTTTCCTGGATCTTATTTTAAATGACAGAGTCTTTGCAGAAACAGGAATATAAAAAGAACAGCAACGGTAGGGTTGGTCACTGCTTTCCCGGCAAACACAGTAACTGCTCATTGAGATAATTAAAGCACCAGCATTAGAGATGCATAAGATAAGGACAGAGAAGTGTAGGGCTGGATTCGTGCAACCTTTATGCTGCTTGATGCACAGGGTTGGGTCAGATGACTCAAGGAGTTGCCTGCAAGCCCATCTTCTGTGATTCTGTGCACAGGGAATAGCCGTATTTATTTTTAGTTCTTGAACTCTCCTTGCAAGCTCACTCTGTCCAAATTAAATAAATGCCTAAGCACCTTTTGAAACACTTGGAAGCAGATTCTGAAGCCCTGATTTACTTTCAGATTCGCACAGGAAAAATTCCTACAAAATTCAAGAACAGTTTTGCCAGACACACAAAGACGTTAAGCTTGATTCTCAGAAATCCTAATGGTGTAAGAGTGGCTTTGCTAAAGCAGGAAGAACCTAATAAGGAGTCCTTAAAAAAATAAAATAAAATAAAATAAAATAAAATAAAATAAATAATAATAATTAAAAAAAAAAACAGGATTTGTCCCTTAATACGTAGCAACAACACTAATGATGTCGTTCATGTTCAGTCACATACACGTTTTCATAAATCATTTTTAATAATTTATTAGATATAACGAGGAGCTTGAAGTGTGGAAAGCTTCTGCAATTTAAAATAAAGCTTTCAAGTAACTTTTCAAGCTCATGGAAGTGAAACCCAATAGCGAGTAACACACATCTGAACACACAAATCCATGGCAGAGCTATAACCTCCTTGCAGGACAGGAGCACGGGACGGGTGCTGAGCTCCCGCTTTACTCAGAGCCACTGCTGCGGGGTCTCCTCTGGGGCCGGCACAGCCCAGTATATCCCAGCACAGCCCAGCCGTGCCAAATCACTAGAAACCAGCCCTCAATTTCGGACACCGACTCTGAAACCAATTCAGTGCGGGATTTGGGGGGCAGTGGTCAGAGATAGTGGGTTAAAGGGGACCCGCTGGAGCCTGAATCTTTCCACAGCACTCTGGGATTTACTTTTTTTCAGGAAAAAAAAAAAAAATGTATCTGTGCTGCTCAAGTCCCTGGCAAGTTAGAGCTGCCCCTCAGTGAGCGCCCTGCACCTCTCATGGCACACAGGGCTCAGGGCTCCGAAATGGCCTCCGGTGGGGTGACAAGTTCCAGTGCCCCCACCTGTACAGACGGAAAGGCACAACGTGCAGGAGGACACAGAGAAAGGTGCGAGGCACCAGTGCCTTGCTATCTGCTGGCACTGCTACGCGCCTTTACTTTTTTGCCAAGAGGCTGTTTTATCCCGTCTAGGGCAATATTGAGTCCACTAAGCCATTGCTGCAGCTCAGGCGGTGCTGATTCCCATTTTTAAATTAAAGCTCAGGTGAAAGCTGGCAAATCTGCATGCACGTGAGTTTTGTCTCTGCCTGCGACCGTGCGTGCGTGCACCTCAGCCCAGTGCAACTCCCCTGACCTCGGGGCTGGGGGTTTTTGCTCCTGACAGGCTGGATGTGAATAAAATCATATGGTGCTGTGTTTTCACAGCTCAGCCTTCTGAGTCCCAACCCTCTGCCACTGAAATCAATGGCAAAACTCCCAACTTCTCTAGTTGTATCAGATGAGCTTTGTTCCATGGACTGAAACGATCTAATAGATACCAGGTGTCCTTGATAGAGCCTGTGTGGTCTACAAGTAAGTGGAACATATTTTAAAAAGTCAAATACGAAACAGCTACATCACAGAACCTGTAATAACCGCCAAACTGATATTATTATCTCTGGATGACATGATCAGTTTCTGAAATGTGACTCAGTATGTAGTTATATGATGCATCCCATAACAGACATGTTCTGGGGGAAACTCAGCCGCATGTTACACTGCTACAGAAACAGATCCACATTTATGCCCATTTCCACAAGAAAGCACGGCCCTCGTGTGTTTTTACTTAAGGCAGAGAACCCCAAACAACCTTAAATTAATCCAGAAATCCACTTTAAGTATACGTCTCTGCGCGTAAAAAGACCTACAGAAGTAAAAGGCTGCACGTGAAACCTCCAGGCTGCTGCGCTGACATCCAGCTCCCCCCTTGCTCCAAGCTGTGACCCTGCCCTGTGAGATTCCCTGCCTGCTTTGCCGCAGCCACGGAGCCTCAGCAGCTCCCCCAGTAGCACAGATAGGTGGGGATGATGTGGTCCTATAAATACCCACGCCTGGGCCATGTCAACCATGGGATCCCACACCTCGTAATGGGTGTAGCTGGATAATGGGCAAGATTTTCCTGCTGCTCTCCCTGGTGTGTAGGTGGCCCAGGAGCCTTGCTCGGCTCAGGCAAAACTCAGTGCCCTGCTCTGCACTGACATGAATGGGAATCGCCCTGCCCACTCCAGGGCCTGATCCTGACTCACAGCACCTTCAGAGAGGGACCTCAGTGCAGCTTCTGCTTGGTCTGCCCAGGGGAGGACCAGGGTTTCCACCAGGTATAGTCAGATCAGTAGCCCAGGAACATGTGAATGGGAAGATCCCAAGGAAAATCTCAGGGAACAACAACTAAAAAGATTGTTTTTCCAATCCAATTAAATGTCCTCAGATGTGAAAAGGTCTACCTAGTTCCTACCCAGAAGGATGTCTCCTGGGGCTGCCTGCATGCTGGTGCTTGAGCCTTCTCCTGCTTGGCTCTCACCTTGCGCTTCCATGTCTTGGGGCAGTTTCCTTGGCTGTCCCTGGCCACAAAGTTGGCCCAGGGCTCTTGTGGGGAGAAACAGCACCTGACAGATGAAGCACTGGAATCAGGAGGCTTCAAGGCTCTTTTCTCCCCCTCTCTGCCTAAGAGGCAGGAGCAAGCCCCACATCAAGCTCCCCCCCTCCACCAAAAACCCTGATGTTGTCCCCTAAGGGTTGAAGGGCAGAGTGCTTGCCCCCAGCCTGGCCGCACGGGAAGCACCTCCTCAGCTGGGGCCAGGGGCTGCTGCAGGAACCCCCTGGGAGAAAGTATGCAAGGTGTGATGCTCCTAGACTGAATTTTAGGCAGAAAGCCCTCAGCTGACAGCCATTCTGCAGGCAAAACTGCTGCTGGAGGCAGCTCCTGGAGTCAAAAATGTACAGGTTTAAATGAAATAATAACAAAACAAAACAAAACAAAAGCTATACTGGGCATCAGGAAAACACCCTTTAATGGGGCTCGACCCAATTAGTGTTTCTAAAAATCCAGTGCTATCTTTCTCTAGTCTTATCTTTTAACAGCCATCCTCTTTCATTATGGATTCGTCCCCTTAAGAGGGTTAAGTACTCGTAGTTTTCCAATAAAGATCTTGGAAAGTACGTTCAAGAGTAGCTTATTTTAACATTAATCACATTTAACAAGACTTTTACCAGAGCGGAGAGAACGCGTAACTAATTGTTGGAAGATCTGGTCAAGTTTATTGTAATGGGTAACTGTCGGGCAATTATGATTTATTTATTCTCAGGGAGATAAGGCACGCATTGTTCTCTGCAAGTAGGAAAAAAAAAAAAGGAAAAAAACAACAGGGCTGATCTTAAAGTTATTATTAGTTACTTCCCATGCTCTCTTCACAGCTGAGGGGACCCACTGCAGCACAGACCCCATTCGCTGTCTTCACTCCCGATTTCTGGGTTTAAGCCGCCCCTGGGGGCAGCCGGGGAGGCCGTACAGGTGCGCCCCCTCCTCTGCTTTTGGGGTTGCTGCCGGGGGGCGACACCGGGCAGGGTCACCGAGCCCCGCTCCCCGACAGCCCCAGGCCCAGCGCTGGCGGGTGGGGGGGGGGGGGTGCAAAGGAAGGTCTTTTAAATCTGGCGGTCAAAAAAAAAAAATTTAAAAAAAAAAAAAAAAAAGGAAGGGGGGGAGAAAAAGGGAAAAAGAAGCACCCTGTTATTGTACGCTGCTATCCTCGCCCGCCCTGCCGTCGGGGCGGCTTTACCCCCGCCTTTCCCCCGAGCCCTGCGGCTCCAAACAGCCCAAGCGAGGATGAGAAAGGGAAAAAAAAAAAAAATAAACCACCACGAAATGCGCCATGTGCCCATGTCCCTGGCATCGCCCCGGCGCGGCGGCTCCTTCCCGGGCTGTCCCCTCCGAGCCCCCCCGGCCGCACCGATGGGGCCGGGCAGATGACACCGGCACCGCCACGGGGCCCAGCCGGCTCGGCTCGGCTCGGCTCGGCTCGGCTTGGCCCGGCTCGGCTTGGCCCGGCTCGGCAGTCCCGTCCCCTTTACCCGTACCCCCCCCGTCCCCCCCCCCCGCCGCCCCGACGGCCGGGCTGCGCCCGCCGCTGCCAAAGTTTTATTCGGCCCCTCGTTCCTCGCTGCTCACCTGGTGCAGGAAAGGTCAGAGCTCAGAGAAAATGACTCCCACTTCCAGCAAACCTGCCTCACCGACTTACTCAGCCGGAAGAAATTGCTGCACCACCTCGTTTACACACACTCTTTTAAATCAGTTTCGAAGCCATTTGGTGTGGACGGAGCACAAGGACGCGCCTTACGCGCTGCAGTCCGACAGCCAGCCCGAGACGGCGGCTCGGATGCTCCGTGTCCAACTTCCCAGCACGGGGAAAGTTACAGATTTAATTTATTTATTTTTCTCGGCTCGGCACTTGTAACCCTTCTCCCCGAATTTCAGCCCTTCGCCATCTGGCAAAGCTTTTCCCAAACGGTTTTGCATTTACTCGGAAACCGTTCGAGTCGTGGTTTTAAACCGCCCCGCAGCTCTGCCTTTATTTCTTGTCAGGCAAAATCGAGTCGAATCGAATCGGTTTCACCCATACGAAGCCGGAGCCCCGGGGGAGGCTCCGGGCCGTGCCCCCTGCTCCGGGACGCCCCCCCCCCCGGGGCGAGCGCCCCGCCGGGAGCCCCCCGCCGCTGCTCCCCGAGACCTCGTGGGCGGCTTCGGGGGGGCGACACCGGCCCCTGCAGCCCCCCCTTACCCCCCCCAACCCCCAAGCCGTCGAGGGCTCCAGACAAACAAATATCAGCGCCGGCTCGGCGGGCAGGGCTCCTACCTCCACTTAGGCACTTGTTAGCGCTGCCTCGGACCTGACTCGACGGGGAGGGAGAGGAGCAGCGCTTGCTAATATTCCCTGTAAACCACCGTGGGATTCACTCTCTTAATCCCGGCGTGGCCTCGGGACCCCCGGGGGCGGCGTGGAGGGAGCCGGGGGGGGCAGCTCCGAGCCCCCCGAGCCTCCCCGCGGCCCCGCGCCGTCGGTGCCCCGGGCAGCGCCGCTCCCCCGACGGGCCCGAGCCGGGGGCCCCCCGCACCCACGGCCCTCCAAGCAGAGAGGGGAGGGGAAGAGGAGCCCTCTTGTAAAGCTCCCGGCCGTCGGAGCCCTCAAGATAAACATCATTAGAAATCATTGTAATTGGGATTGTGAAATCTGACCTCTGACCCGCCGGGCTACGTGTCACAACCGTGTCCGCTTTGATTCCTCGAAAGGCGGCACAAAGGAACAAGCTCCGTGACAGGAGGCAGCGGGATCTGCGCCCCGGCCCGAGGGGACCGACGGGGGGGACCACGCGTGGCCTGCCCCCCCCACCCCCCCCCGAGTCTCATCTGCATATGCAAAGCGCTGGGGCGGGGGGAGCCGGGGGGCAGGAGGGGGCCGAGTGGGCTGGGGTCCTGGGAGCGGGGAGAAACGAGCTTCTGGGGGTCCCTCCATGTGCAGGGAGGTGGTTGGGGTGGGGGGGGGCGTCTGCTGGCCATTTGGCTGCGGTCACACCCCCACCGCGGCTCCACAGAGTTGGGGAGGGGGGAAATGACCCTAATTTCCGACGGCAGGACGGGAAGGACATTCTGCTTTTCCTCCAGGGCTTTTCCGCCCGGGCTTGTATTTTCCCCGACGTGAGGCTTGGGTTTCCCCGGGGCAGGGCGTCCCATCCGCCCCATCCAGCCCCCAGCCCGCACACCTGCTCCCTGTCCGACGGGGAGGGCAGTGTGGTTCCTGCTCTCAGCCCCTGGCCCCTACCCAGCAGGGAAGGCACCCCCGACCCCCCCCGGCTGCCCACCGGAGCAACCCCCCCGTGGCTGCCTGTCCAGGAGGTCGGGGGTCGCTCCCGGAGCCACCTGTCCCCACTGAGGCCAGACCAGGGCCACGCCACCCGGTTCCCCTGGTCCGCTCCGCCCGGCTACGCTCGCAGAGAAATCCTAAAAGCATAATTACATTAAAAAGCCTGATTTGCTTAAATAATCCTCTTTAGGCTGCCTTTAATCTGCTCTATATTCCCCTCGTCGTCTTTATCCCTGCCTTGTCCGGCTCTGCTGAGCCCGACCCCACACCCCGGAGCCTTTCCCCGAGCTGCACCCGAACATCTGGAGGCCGCAACTCCAGAGCCCCCCCCGGGTGCGTCATCGCCCCAATTTTCCGCAGAAATGACATTTTCGCCTCTACAGCTCCAGGGAAGCGAGAGGCGGGGGTCAGAGCCAAGAAAAGCAGCGAACTGAATTTAAACGGGCTCTGGGAGGGGGGCGCAGCCTCTCCGCGTCCCCCCCCCCCGACGGCAGCAAGTGAGGGGGCCGGGGGTCACCTGCCCCTGGACGTGCCCGGCAGTGGGACTGGCACGTCGAAGGAGTTTTTTTTTTTTTTCCCTGTGGGCAGAAGCTTTAAGTTTACGTTTCGATTCCAACGGAAAGGGGAGAGGGAGAAAGAAGCGAAGAACTTTAGATGGCGCTCTACGACGTTTCTTTACAGCCTCCGAGCCCTGCCGGCTCTCCGGCCTGCCGAGAGACCTCGGCGGGCAGAGGAGGGGGCTGGGCGGGGCTGGGGGGGATGCTGTGGGGGGGGTGCCGTCGGGGGGGATGCCGTGGGGGGGGGAGATGCCGTGGGGCAGCGTGGGGTGGAGCAGGGGGTGCGGGTGAGGAGGGCGGGGGGCTCCCTCCGGGCAGGGCAGCCCCGGCCTGCGCCTCCAGCCGGGCTGCGGGGTGGCGGCGCTGAGCAGAAATAGTCTGTTTTTTTTTTAAGAAAAAAAGCAAATAAAAATCTCACAGGCAGCTTCTCCGCTGCCCTGCTGCTCCCCTTCCCCTCTCCTAGGCGGAAAACCCCTGAAACCTCCGGCGGAGCGAGGCCGGGGGGAGCCGCGTACCCGACGGGAGCTGCCCGGCGCTGCCGCTCGCCCACCCCGGCCCCGGCCGTCGGGGGGCTGCGGGAGAGGGGCTCCGGCCTCGGCTTCTAGCCCTGACTCCAGCTCTCCCCATTTCCCCGGGCCTCGGGGGAGGGCTCCAGAGGGGCGAAAAGAAAGAGAGGCGCCACGACGAGCCGACAGGCAGCCCCGTCGGGTGTCGCGGCTCCGTCTGCCCCACCGCTCGGCACCGCGGAGGCCTCGCCCGGTGCCGGCCGCGGGGAGCGGACGCCGAGAGCCCCCCCCTTGGCCAGCCGCGACCCCGCGGGGCTCCCACGCGAGACACTCGCGGGGGGCCGAGGCCGACCCTCGACGGCCGAGGACAAAGCGGCGGGCGCGGAGGCACGGCCCGGCCTCGGCCCGCCGGAGCCCGGCGAGAAGCCGAAGCGAAACGGGGCCGGGCGCCGGAGAGGAGCCGGTGGGGGGGGAGGGGGGGGTCGGCGGGGCACCTTAACGCCACCGGCATCGCCCCCCCCCCAGCCCCCAGCGGCCGAGGGGAGGCAGGGGCAGGGAGCCGGGAGCGGCCTCGGGAGCCGTGCCCGGCCTCCGGCCTCCCCGCTGTGCCCGGGGAAGGCTCCGCGGTGGAAATTCAAGATGGGAGCAGAGGAGGTGTCACGCAGCTCCCTCCCCAGCACATCCCCGAGAGCGGAACGGCCGCCCGGCTTCCAGGCATTTTCCCGCAGGGGCTGGCGATATATTGCCGCGTATATCACACCGCGGGGGGGTGGGGAGGGGGGAGGATTTCTTGGTGAAAAGGGAGACGCGGGAGGCGAGGCGCGACCGAAATAACCAAAGAGATTTTAAAAAATAAAAATAAAAAAGGTAGGAAAAAAAGGGGGGGGGGAAATATCGAAGGTCTCAGAAGGGTTTAAAAAAGGGGACGACCGGTTTAAAAATTGCTGCACTGATCCGTCGAAAACAAAAACTAATTACGCCACCGAAATGGCACCATATACGCAGCGTACTGTGTATGTACATATATATTTATTTTATCTGTATATATATATATACACACAAACATCCGTACACTAAAATAAAGAATTACAGCCAGCCTGGATCCTGAACACAGTCTACACTTTATTTCAGACTACAGATTTCTGAACATAATAAAATCTTTGGCTTGTAGCGGCGGGTTCAGTCTCGCAGTCTGTGGATCAGATTTTTATTTTGTTTTTTCCTCGGGAAAAAAAATAAAAAGAGAGACAGAAATTCACACACACACAAAAAAAAAATAAGATCGAACGAAAGATCAGGAAAGTCGGACATTTACTGTAAAGCAAGAGCAACGGACATCGGAAAAGAAAAAAGGAAAGCAAACAAAACGAACAAACGAACAAAAGAGAGGAAGAGAGAGAGAGAAGGGGAGAGAGAAACTGTCCAGCAAATAGAGATCGCTACACATATTTCTTACCTGAAATTAAATATATACAAGGTCATATGCTGTTTGGCTATATAGAGATAATTTTTTTGTAAGCGTTCATATTTTTTTTTCTTAAGTGGAGTCCTTATACTATGGATAGACAATAGATCTGCTTTTAAATAGCACCTGTCCGTGGCTAGGGCTGTCCTCACTCGCTCTCCTCTTTGTCCTGCACGGTGGTGGTGGAGTGGTTGTAGAGTCCCTGGGCCATGAGGTGCAGCGCCAGCCCGTTCTTGATGCCCGTCGCCTTCTTGATCTTGGCGCGCTTGTTCTGGAACCAGATCTTGATCTGGGACTCGTTGAGGCTCAGCTCCTGGGCCAGGCTCTGCCGCCGCTGCTCCGTGATGTACCGGTTGGCCTGGAACTCCGCCTTCAGCCGCTGCAGCTGCTCGGCCGTGAACGCCGTCCGCGGCCGCTTGTCCTCCTTCTCCGTCTTCTTCTTCTTCAGCTTCCTGGTGCGGGGGCCTGCGGGCAGGGCACACACACGCCGCTGGGCAGGGCCCCGCCGCCGCCCGCCGCCCGCCGCCCCCGCCCCGCCGCCCGACGGAAAATGGCCGACGGGGGGGGAACCGCGCCGGCACCCCCGGCCCGGCCCCGCCGCCCCGGCCCCGCCAAGGGGAAGAAAGGGAGAGGAGGAGCGGGGAGGCCCGGGGAAACGCGCCCGTCTCCTGCAACGGGCAGGGGGCGAGGGGGGAGAGCCGCCTGCTAGCCCCCCGCCCCGGGCCCGTCGGGGCGCCGCTCTGCCCGCCCCGACGGGGGGGCTCCGGGGCTCCGGGGGGCGGCCGCCGTCCCGGGGCCGGGGTCCCCGCGGCCAGCCCCGGCAGCAGCCGGGGGTCGCCCGGGGCTCCGGTGTTTGGCCGGCCCCGGCGGGCCCCGCACGCCGCCAGCTCGCCGGCCCTGCCCGCCGCGACCCCCGGACACCCAAACCCTAAGGGCGTTCCTTCGCAGCCCCATCCCGCGGGCCGCGCTGGGGCCGGGAGCCGTGCCGTGCCGAGCCGTGCCGTGCCAGCATCCCGGCCCCGAGCACCGGCAGTCCCGGGAGCGGAGAGGGAAGGCGGCCCTGGAGGATGGGGGCTGCGAAAATCCCCTGACAGCTGCCGGGCCCGCAGCCCCCAGCCGGCTGCAGCAGCCGGAGCCCGGCGAGGCCTCCGAGTAGGCCGAAAGCTCTTGTCCCGGTTCAGCCCGGCTTTGCCCCGGCTCGGCGGGGAGCGGGCCGGGGCCTGGCAGCTTTGGGGAGGGGGGAACGAGGCCGGCACCTTGCAGCGGGGGTCGCAGCCCCCGGCCCCTTCAGCCCGCTCGTCCCCGGGGCCGGGAGAAGCCCCGCGGCGGCCGGGGCCGGCTTCCGAGCACAACAAAGAGCGCGGCCGGGCCGAGCCGAGCCGGGCCGGGCCGTGCTGGGCCGAGCAGCCGGGGGATGAGCTGGGGGCTTAAGGGACGACGTGCAAAAATACCCCTCTGCCCGAAGAAAGGGGAGGGAAGGAAATAAAGGCGCAATGCGAGATGCCTGGCGCCCGGCGGGCCTGGGAAGCGGTAATAACGCAGCAGCCGTGGCCGGGCCGGCCGGCGGCGAGGGCAGCCTGACAGCTCTATCACTCCATCAATCAGCGGAGTCAATCAAAAGGGCTTTTCCGAGCTGCGAGTCGCTGGACGTGTCAATAACGGGGGATGGAGGTGGCTCGGCCGGGAGCGGAGCGCTGCCCGCCGGCCCCGGGAGCACCGCGCCGGGCACCGCCGCTTTCCCCGGGTCCCCCGGCCCCGCATTGCCCGGGCCTGGGAAGAGGAACCGGCCCCGGTCCCGGTCCTGGACCCGGTCCCGGTCCCGGTCCCAATCTCTGTCCTGGTCGGTCCCAATCCCGGTCCCGGTCCCGGTCCCGACCCGCGCTGGAGGGTCCCGGGCTGCTGGCCTGGGGTGTGACTGGGGGGCACCCCCTCTCCTCTCCCCTCGCTTTAAAAAACAAAACTAAAAAAACCTGACAACGGAAAACAGTGACCAGCGGGGACAAAACGAGGGGCTGCGGGGTCGCGCCAAGGGGACGGGGCTCGCAGGGGGTGCCCGGCCGGGAGCCCCCCCCCGGGCCGAGCCTCGGCCCCTCCCGGCAGCGGGCAGGGAGCAGCGGCCCCCGCGGCCTATGGAGGCCGAAGGCCCCGAGAAGCAGCCCCTCGGCGACCTGCCCGAAGCCCCTTTTCCTCTCCCCCCCCCCATAACCCCCCCCCTGCACCTCCAGCAGCCGCTCAACATGTGGCTCGGCCAGACCCCCCCCCCCCCGCCACCCAGCCGCCCCTCCGCGGCCACCGGCACCGGGGAAATAAAACCGGGGTGTGTTTGGGGGGGAGGGAGGGGGGGGGAAGAACAAAACAAGCGAGAAGCCAAATCCGCTGCCTTTTTTTTTTTTTTTTTCCCCTTTTCCCCGCAGCGCTCCCGGCCCAGCGCCGCCGCGGTGCGGCCCCCCCCGGGCTGCAGCGGGGGGGGGGGGGGGGGGGGGGGGGCGGCCGGGGGCACGGGCAGGGGCTCGCAGCCCCTCTCCGCATCTGAATGCGGCCGAATCGGGGCCCGGCGTCGCATTCAAATTCGGCGACTCGGAATAGGAAGGCGGAGGGGGTTTTGGGGAGGGGGGAGAAGGAGGGGGGGGGGGGGACGGGGACGCGTTTCCTCTCGCCCCGGGTGACCCAGGACCCCCCCCCCCCCCCCCCCCCCGCGCCGCCCCACGCGAGGTCCTCCGCAGGCTGGAAGCCAAAGCAAAGGGGGGGGGGGGGGGGGGGGGGACGACAGGGGAAGGAGAAGGGGGGGGAGCGACCTTGTCACGATTTTAACAGCTCCCAGATGCTCCGCGCTTCCTTACCCGAGGACGGTCTGTCTGAATACCTAGTGCAGTAGACCCAGGCAGGCCACACCAGCGGCTGTTGCGAGTCGGGCTTTATAACAGGTCCTCCATTATTAGAGCCCATGAGGAGGATGGCGGGGCTGCCGTGCTCCCCGTACTTGGCCGGGTGAGTGTCGCCCCCTTCGCCGGGGGGCTTGGCCGCCCCCGACGCCGCCACCCCCGCCGCGCCGGGGCTGGCTTTGGAGGCGGCGGCGGCGGCGGGCGGCGCGGCCGGGGAGCCGTCGGGCCCGCAGTTCGAGTCCGGGCACAGGAGGGCCGGCGGGTTGGGCGGCCGGGCCAGCAGCGGGTTGATGTTTTCTCTACCTGAGCTCTGCCCTCGGTCTCCATCCCGCTCCCGGCTGCTGCTGCTGCTTCCTCCTCCTCCTCCTCCTCCGCCGCCGCCGCCGCCGCCGCCGCAGCCGCCGGTCGGAGCGGGAGGCTCCTTCTTGCAGCCGAAGTCCGGCCTCAGGATGTTGTCGATGAAAAAGTTGGTGGTGCGCTGAGGGGGCGGCGGGGGAGGCGGCGGGGGGCGGCGGCGGGGAAGGGGCAAGGGGCAGGGGGCGGCGGGGGAGGCGGGCGCGGGGCTGGGGGACACGGGCAAGCTCTCGCCATCGCTGCCGCTGCCGCTGCTCGCCGGGCCGGGCGGCGCCGATTCTCGGTGGCCGTGCCCCTCCGGCGGCTCTTCCATCCTCAGCCCCCGCCACGGAGCTCGCCGCCTTTTTGCCCCCCCCACCCTCCCCCCCACCCACCCGCTTTACGCCCACCCCACTTCGCGGGTGGGTGGTGGGGTGGGGAAAAAAATTTTTTAAATTTCAAAAAAGAAAAAAAAAGAAGGCAAAAATAAAAAAAAAAATAAAAGAGAGAAAAAAAAAAAAAGAATAAAATCCACTTGTTGGGCTGGAGCTGAGATTTTTTTTTTTTTCTCCCCCTCGCACGGATGGATCCAAAACCGGGAGAGCCACTCGAGGGCTTCTTCCCCCGTTTCTCCCGATCAGCTTATATTTCCATCACCAAAAAAAAAAAAAAAAAAAAAAAAAAAAAGCACCAAAACCGCGTGCAGCCACACAGCGGCCCCCCAAAAACCCGCCCCCCGAAAAAAAAAAAAATTAATAAATAAAATAAAAAAGGACTCAAAATCTGCCCATCTCCCCGCGGCGGCTCCGCGCTGCCCCGGTGTCCGCCGCGCTCTGCCCGAGCCCTTCCCCGCCAGCGTGCTCGGGCTCCGGGAGGGGGGGGGGGGGGGGGGGGCCGGTTTTTCTTTTTTTTTTTTTCCCCCCCTTAATTTTTTTTTTTTTTTGGCCCCAAAATAAAAAGGCAAATCTCTGACAGCTCCGGTCTTTGCAAGAAACTCTCCCTAAAAAATCCCTCGGCCCCACTTTTTGGGCTCGCACCGGAAGCACGTGAGGCGGCCCCGCACGTGGGGGCGGCCAATGGCGCTCCGCCGCCAACGCCGCCCCCCCCCCCCCCCCCCCGCCCCGGAGCCGCGCCGCGACGGGGCGGGGGCGCCCGGGCTCCACGCGTATTTAGGGACACCCCCCCCACCCCGTTAACCCCCCCCCCAACTTCAACCCCTCTGGGATGAGCGCCTCTTCTGCCCCTTCGCTCGCACACCCCATAATAACAACACCCCACCACCACCACCACCCCAAAAATAATCCGCGGCGCTCATCCTCCTCCTGTTCATTTTTATTTTTATTTCTCGCTTAGGGGAGGTGGGGGCAGCCCGGAGTGGAAACTTTTTTTTTTTCTTTCTTTTTTTTTTTTTTTTCTGGAGGAATTAAAATGAAAATAACACTAAATACTGGTAATCGCCGCGGCGCTGAGCCGGGCTGGCAGCCGCCGGGCTGGGCTGTTTCTTTATTCTTATTATTTCGGAAGAAGAAGCAGAGCAGCCGCCAGCTTGCAGCTGACTCCGGATCGCGTTGCCTCGCCTGCTTTCTAATGTTTGCTTGTTTGTTTGGGTTCGGTTTGGTGGGGTTTTTTGCCTTTTTTTTTTTTTTTTTTCCACCCGGTATTTTGTTCTCCCCAGCACCTGGGGGAGTGTGCTGGCGCAGAAGGGAAACGTAAGGGTTTTGCAGGGTGGGGAGGGCCGGGCACTTTTTTCACGACTGTTGCAGGTTTCCAAAAAGTAATATAGGGGGGGAGAAAGAGGAATAAAATAATGTTAAAAAGCACAAGTCCGAAGCTCAGGTTTTGCTTTCTCGCTCCCCGCCGGCCGCAGGCACCTGCTCGGGGCTGGAGCCGCGCCGGAGCCCGGGGCCGCTCCCCGGGGCTGGGGCAGGGCAGAGCCCGGGACCCGAACCCCCGGAGCTCCCCGGGGGTCCCCACGTTCCCCCTCCCACGGCCACGGGTGGCGGGGAGGCCGCGGGGCTCCGCGCTGCTCCGCGGGGACGGCCCGGCGGCACGTGCCGCCGCCTATAGATCCTATACGTGCGCGATGCTATAGGGCTGCGTGCTCAGACACCCACGGGTGGGCACCGGGAGAGCCACGCGTGGTTTTTTGCCCGCCGAGTGGCCGCTGCGGCCGGCGGCGGCCGGGAGCATCGCTGGTTTCGGGAGCATCCCGGCGGCAGCGGCCGAGCGCGGGGCTCCGTTTTTTGGGGGGTGCAGAGCACCGGGAGTGGCTGTCACCGGGAGATGGGGGTCACCGGGAGCCGGGGGTCACCGGGAGCCGGCTGTCACCGGGAGCCGAAGGAGCCGGCACCTCCCTCGGTCCGGCGGCCGCGGCTGTGCGCGCACACCTCCGAGGCACGCTCGGCTCTTTGCCGGACCGGGGAAACATTACCAAATTGTTACCTCCAGCCACACAATAATCTCCTAAAATAATAGCTGGCATAACGCAATCAGCCCTGGAATCAAGGGCTTCATCCGCAATTAAATGAATGTTAACACACACACACACACACACACACACACACACAGCCCGCATTCACAATATCATATCATTTACTCGCACCGAAATTGGGTTTATTTATATTTAAGTTAGCAAAATTGAAATCTTTATCCCAAAAGCGAGCGTGGGTACTTAATTAAATTCTAATTAGGACACTATCAATATCCCATTTAGCCACGTAGCCTTTGTGAGCCGCGGTCCCTTTCAGAGCTGTAAATGGGGGCTCGCTGCCTTATCTCTCCTGCAAGAGACGCCTTGAGAAGGGCTGCAAAAGATAATTTATAGGTTTTAATTACTCTTCATTCCGCCTGATCAGCTTGGCGTTCATCACAGGACGGCGAATAAAACCTGGTCAAAAGCACTGTCACTATTCCCTGGCAAGACGCTTAATCAAAGTAAGCAGGGCCATATTACACGCTGCGAGCTTCTTCACGTAATTTCCCAGCTGCTGATAAAGCTAGTTGAATAATGCTGCAGTCCTTCGGAGACACCATTTACAGAAATGACTTTATTGACGGCTTAACGTCGGTAATTCATTTTACCTTTCATGTATTGGGAGCCCGGATTTGTTACAGTAATAGGATGATAAATGTCCTGGCGGCCCTATAGCTTTTATTATTGAATACAATACACACACCCATCCTTAAATGTTCCAAAATTGGGTAACAAAAGGGAGAGAGAGAGAAATCGAAGCCTTTAACTATTTAATTTGCCTTTCTGAGCGCAGGGGGGGGCGAAGCGAGTGTGTGAGTGTGTACGTGTGCGTGTGTGCGTGGAGGGGGGGATATTTCGTCTGGAGTCCTCCCTTCGTCTAGAAACTGTTCTGGATTTTAAAGGCTTCTCTATAAATTGAGTAGGTTTGTGTATGGAGGGGGTGGGGGATCGCCTGGATGAATGAGGAGGGGTTAAAGGAAAAGACGAAGTATATTTCCAGGCTGGGTATTTTTTCCACCACGACCCTTCCTATCTAAATAGATAGATAAATATTACACTCCGGCTAGCAGATAGTTACAGTAATCGGGGTAATATGTCTACATCGTGTCTTAAGGACGGCAGCTTCAAAAAAATAAATAAAATAAAAAACTGGTTAAGAAAAAGTTCCCTCCGCAACTCGTGGGTGCCCGGTCCCCCCTCGGAAGCGCCCTGCTGCCGTTTGAGCCTTTCCTTCCCCACCGCTCCGCGACCCTGGCAAGGAGAAAATCAAACCTGGGCGAGGGACTAAGCCCTGCCTGCGGCCGCGGGGATGCGGGGATGCGGGATACGGGGTGTAGGGTGCGGGGTGCCCGCCGTCGGGGCGCGGGTAGGGCGCCCGCATCGCTCCCGCAGCCCCAAACCAGCCCGCGGCGCCCGCAGCCTCCTCGGGAACGGGACGAAATCAGCACTCCGATTTCGTTTTTTTTTAGTTTTAGGTTTTGTTTTTTTTTTTCCCTTTCTTTCCTTCTTTTCTTTTTTTCTTCTTTCTGAGGAAGGCCGGCGGAGGAAACAGGGATTTAAATGAAAATTAAAATCGGATCAAAAATCCTTTGCATTTTTTTTTTCTTCCTCGGCGCCCTTATAGAAAGGAGGAAGTATAGAAACGTGGTTAATATACGCTGTGGTAATCCTATTTCTAGGTCTAGATCAGATCTCATTGGGGCCTTTGCTGAAGGACATAAATGAGTTGTTCTAATACAATAGATTTCATCCTTCCTACAGGGACTGGCTGACCAGAGGTTTTGTTAAAAGTGAATGCGAATAGATTTCTGCTACAAGTGCAGCATTATTATTATGAGCTGTAAGGTCAGACTATACATTCCGGGTCCCCAAAGCCTATAGACCCTGGGAAATGCGCGGGATATACCACGTCATTGTACCTGACAGTCTCTTCAATAGACTAATTCAATTATCGCTTGGGGATTCAGTCTTCATTGAAAGCAATAATAGCAGTGTAATTCGTTGGTAAATAGGTAGTGGAAGCAGCCCCGCTCGCAACTTTTTTTGCGGGGCACAGGTTTATATCTCCGGGCTTCAAAATCTCTCTCTGCACCGGAGCGGGGAAGGAGAAAGGGGAGGTTTTGATTTCGGAGGAGGGCAGGGGAGAGCCCGGCGGTGCCGGCCGGAGCCCCGCAGCCCGGCCCGAGCAGCTCCAGCGAGCAGCCGGGGCTGGGTCCCCGCGTCCCCGCGGGCGGCTGCGAGGCAGACACCGCAGGGACCACCCCACCCCACCAATGCCGCCCGGATTTCGGGGCTCGGGAACTTCAGGGAAAAATTTGGGTCTCTTTTCTTTTCTTTTTTTGCATTGTCTCTCCCCTCCTTCCTCAAGGGGGTCGGAGATTAAAATAGTCCGGCCAAGTTTCTGTGGAGGGGAGGGAAAACTGTCTTTCTTGTTAGCAGTGTTATTGGTTTGTTTCTTTACGAAAAATAGAAAAGAAAAAGAAAATAAACAAGAAAGAAAAGGGAAAAGAAAAAGAAAAGGAAAAAGAAAAAGAAAAGGAAAAAGAAAAAGAAAAAGAAAAAGAAAAAGAAAAAGAAAAAGAAAAAGAAAAAGAAAAAGAAAAAGAAAAAGAAAAAGAAAAAGAAAAAGAAAAAGAAAAAGAAAAAGAAAAAGAAAAAGAAAAAGAAAAAGAAAAAGAAAAAGAAAAAGAAAAAGAAAAACAAAAAAACAAAAACAAAAACAAAAACAAAGGAAAAAGAAAAGAAAAAGAAAAGAAAAAGAAAAGAAAAAGAAAAGAAAAAGAAAAGAAAAAGAAAAGAAAAAGAAAAGAAAAAGAAAAGGAAAGAAGAGGAAAAAGAAAAATGGAAAAGGAAAAACGGAAAGGGGAAAGGAGAAAAAGGAAGAAAAAGGAAGAAGAGAAAGAAGAAAAAGAGAACCAGAAAAGGCAGGAATAAAGGATAACCAAAGGAAAAAAAATAAAAGAGAAAGAGAAGAAAAGAAAGGAAAAGAAAAGAGAAGAGAAAAAAAGAGAAGAATAGAGAAGAAAAAAAAGAAAAGAGTAGACGAGAATAGAGAGGAAAAAAGAAAAGAGAAGAAAGGAAAAGAAGAGAAAGGAAAATAAGAGAAAAGAGGAAAAAAGAGAGAGAGAGAAGAGAGAGAGGAGAGGAAAAGAAAAGGAAAAGAAAAGAAAAAAGAGAAAAAAGAAAAAAGAGAAAAAAGAAAAAAAAAGAAAAAAGAAAAGAAAAGAAAAGAAAAGAAAAGAAAAGAAAAGAAAAGAAAAGAAAAGAAAAGAAAAGAAAAGAAAAGAAAAGAAAAGAAAAGAAAAGAAAAGAAAAGAAAAGAAAAGAAAAGAAAAGAAAAGAAAAGAAAAGAAAAGAAAAGAAAAGAAAAGAAAAGAAAAGAAAAGAAAAGAAAAGAAAAAAGAAAAACAGAGAGAAGGAAAGAAAGGGAGGAAGAAAGGAGGGAGAAGAGCTCGCTGCTTCCCAGTGGCCTGGCTGCAAAGCCCCTTCCCATCTGCTTCCCAAGCCCCCCCCCCCGCCTCCCACCCACCTCTGCAGCCCCCCCTACCTCGCTGCGAGCAGCACAAGTCACCTGGATCGGCTGCCTTAAAAAGTGCCGGCTCCCGGGGCCGTTCCTCTGGAGCTGCCCGGGGCAGGAACGCACCGGAGAAGGGCAGCGGCATCCTCCCGACGGGCGAGCGGTCCGAGCGGCTCCCTGCAGCCCCGGCTGCCTCCCTGACAATCTGGTTTAAGTTACGGGGGATGTTTCCGAGGGCTGCCTTACCCCACTTCGGGTCAGATCTTCCCGTCCCCTCGCTAAATAGGCTACGAACGGGGGCTGAAAGTTTGCTCGGGGCTTCCCGCTGCGCCCAGCCCGGCTCCGGCAGGCTGCTCCCGGCGTGCGCCCCGCTGCACCCTGCCCCCGGTGCGGGACTGGCTCGCACCCATTTACATTGCGAAATCTGGTTTCAATTTCCTCCGGCTCTCCCTGCTACCTACGCCTCGCTCTGCTTCTGGGTCTGCTCGGCGAGCCGGCAGCCGAGGGGCGAGCCGGGGACACTTTGGCGAGGGCTCACGCCTTGCGCCGCCCGGCCCCGGGGGGTGCCGGCCCCCGCCCTCGCCCCACCGCGCACCCGGGGCCGGGACCGGGGTCGGGGCCGCTCCTCGGGGCTCCGGTGCCGGGGGGGGGAATAGCCCCCAGAGCTTTTCCCACAAAGGAGCACACGCGGGACCGACCCCCGCGGCGCGCCCTGCAGGGCTGGGGGGGGTCCGTGGGGCGCGCCCCGCTCCGCGCAGCCCCACGCGTGCGGTGTTTCTGCGCTCTCCACGCGTGTGCAAGTCGCGTGTCCCAGCGTGGGTGCAGCGAGAGCGCAGGGGGAGGTTTTCCTCGCGTGTGCACACGCGTGTGCAAATAGGTGTAGCCGCCAGCTCGGGGGGCGCACGACCCCCGGGTTCCCACTCGGGCCGGAGCCGCCGCTCCTCACCCGTGGGGGTCCTCCCGCAGGACCCCCCCCCCCCCCCCGGGGGCAGGGGGACGCCTCCCGTGGGAAGTTTGCCCAGCGCGGCATGGAAGGGTGCTCCCCGGAGTCCTCTCCCCGACCCTCAGGTGCAGCCCCCCAAGGCTGGCTGGGGCTCCAGCAGCGGCCCTTGCCCACCCAGCCCCGGGGGAGGGAGATGACCCGGTCTTTAATTTTAATTTTTTATTTTTTTTTTACCCCCCCGTCCATACAGCAGCACCGGTGCCGGGGGCCACGGGCGTAATAATTTCTCCCCTCGCAGCCTGCAGGCAGCCCGGGGCTTTCTCCCCACCAAAGCTTGGGAGGAGCGCTCAGCCCCGTGTCCCCAGTGCTGCCGTCCCCTCTGTCACCCCCCCGCATTGCCGGGCCCGGGAGGCGCTGCCCCGAAGGGGCGGCCCCGGGGGGGCGGCCCCGGCTTGGGCCGGGCCAGGGTGCAGGCACCGGGGAAGTTTGAGACGGGGAGGGGGGGGGGGGGGGAAGAGAAATCCTTTGTGTTTTTGTCCTCCTTTGTTCTGGAATTAACTTGACCGGTGGGGCTGGGAGGCAGCACGATTTCGATTTGAGAAAGCGGGGGAGAGGGGGGGTTCTTTTGATCCTCGTCGGGGGAAATGCTGCTCGGGGAGGGGGCCGGAGGAGCGGGCACCGGAGCTGCCGGCCCTGCGCGGCGAAATTTCGTTGAAGGCACCTTTTCTGCCTTGCACGGGAACTTTGGGCGTTAATTAGCCATGTTGCTCCTCCGAGCCGCTCCTGCTCCTCTCCGCTCATCCCTTCCCAGAGAGAGAAAACCGCGTGCGTAGGGCTAGAGCGCGGCAAGACAAAATAATCAGCTTAAAAAGTATGCCTTGACTTGGGGGGGGTGGGCAGGGGAAGGGACGGAGAGTAAAGCAAAATAAGTCTATCGCCTGGAGAAATGATGCAATGTTACTGCTGCCCAGTGGCAGTAACCGGAATTGGGTCATTTTAGGGACAAACGCCGGCAAAATTCAAGTCACGTCCACTTTTGATATAAGGATGTGTCCTCCTTAAAAATTGTTATGCAAAAGACTCTCGTACGTGATCTTCTTGCGATAAAAAGCAGCGAGCCAAATATTGGAGCCCGAGTCAATAATGTATGAACAGATTAAGAAACCTTTCTCCCAGGCAATTATTTCAGCGATTTAAAACCTCGCTCTCTCCAAATTCCGAAAATAATAACAACAATAATAGCAAAAGTAAATAAAGCCAAGCGCAAGTGCTGTGCTCTCTTCCTCCGTGCCCCTTGCTCGGGAAGGGTGAGCAGGATTTTTCCAGGCAGGGAGAGTGTCTCAGAAGGTATTGAGGACGGCAGCAGCCTGAAAATCACAACAATTCATAATCGGCGGCGGATCGCGGCGCTAAATAGGCATAGCGCGGGCACCGCGGCCTGCCTGGATTTATTTCTCTTTAAAGCCCCGGGTAAATGAAGTTTCCGGATCTGGAATGCTAACAAAAGGTGATAGAAAAAAGCACCGGGGGAGTAAAGGGTGGTGGCACCGGGGAGCGGAGGGGGGAACGGGTTTGACGCTGATTTAAGGGCCGAGGGCCGGCGGCTCCGCGGGTGCGGGGGGTCCGCAGGGGGCCGGTGGCTGTGGCCGAGCAGGGCAGAGGGGAGCAGAGGGGAGCAGAGAGAAGGGGAGCCCCCAGCCCCTGGGAAAGCTTTTCCCGGGATGTGGCTTCTCCCCCCGGCAGAAGGCAGGGAGCTGGGACGGGTATCCCCCGGCCACCCTGGTGTCTGAAGTTGCCGTAAGGCTTTAAGAGAGAAACCCCTCGGTCACCCGGTGCGGGCTACCCATTTTTCCCCTTTTACATTGCATCCCGTGCCCTGTGGGTGCCGGGCACCGCTGGCCGGGCAGCAGCAGGATTTCCCTTGCTCCTTCCTCCCCGGCTCCACGTTACGAACTTCCCCCTCCGCCACCGGTTGTGCTCTTGGCCTTGAATGTGGCCGGTGGCGCGGTGGCAGCAGCTCGCGATTCGTCCTGGTTGCGAGAGCAGAGAGCGGGTCAAAGGCACAGAACCGGGGACAGCCCGGGGGAGAGCCCCCGAGCAGTGCCACCGGGACACGGGACTTCGGGGCCGTTTGGGGGCTGGGTGGGAGGAGGCTGAAAAACCGTTTGGGAGCAAGGATTCCTCCCAAAAAGTCTCGCAGGAGCGATGAGCTGTGCGGGCACCCAGCCCCAGCCGACCTGCTAGAGCTGAAAGCCTATTCCAAGACATGCCAGAATACAATAGAAACCCTCGCCGGCATGGCACTTCACCTGCACACCCAGCCCTGCAGCCAAATCCCACATCCCTCTCCAGACAGCAGCCTTACATTCCTGAGCTAGACAAATGATGAAAAAGTTCCAGTTACCGTCTAATGAAAGGCCTCCATCTCCCTTCCCCCAGAGGTTTCCGATGCACATATAATTAGCTCTCAATATTTCATGAATATGGGGTTTTACTAATTCCTTTTCACTCAGGAGATTTTGCCTTCGCAGTTTTGCCCTCTCTGTCATTTTGCAGGAAGCCGTGGCTGTGGGCAGGGTGTTTAGGGTTAGGGTTTGGGGTGGGCTCTTCTCTCTGGGTACACAACATCCCTGAGGCCTCGGCACAGACAGACGCAGACCCCAAGTGAAGGACCACCCTTTATTTGTGTGTGTGTGTGTGTGAAGAAAATTAAACCTTCTGTGGGGTTTCAGTCCTTTGGGGCAGGCATTTCTTGGGATATGTAACGTTGTTGTGTCAGGAGCAGGTCTTTGCTTCGGAGTTGCAGCACATTTTGGAGGGAGATTGGTGCTTTCTGAGCAGCCATCTCAGACAAACCCCAAAGTGGAGTTGAGCCAAATGTCATCAGTGTCCCACCAAATCTTGGGTTCTTTTGGGATCTTCCACAATAACGATTCCAAATCATCTGACTGCTACTCAGCAATATCAGTAAGAACAGCTGTATGTCCCCAACTGTGCAACGAAGGGCAAAACCACCCCTAAATCATTTTGGGGTTTGTTTCATCTGTCTCCCCACAAAGCAGTGCTGTAAAAGTTACCATGTTCCCAGCCAGCAGGGAGAAAAACATCCGGCAGCCTCATCCCCCTTCCCCTGCCAGACCTGCACTGCCCGCAGGCTCGAGGTGCTGAGGGATGAAGTGGTCAGGTCTGCCCCGAAGCCATTCTTTCCTCTGCCATTCCTCTGCTAGAGCTGCACTGGTGTTGCAGAGGTGCTGATCCTGTTACCACGGGTCACCCTGGCATCCTACATTTGTCTGCAAACTGTTTTGCTAGGCAGAAATTTGCTGGCCTCTCTAGGAAAAATAAAATAAAATAAAAAGTAAAATAATAAAATAGGATAAAATAAAATAATAAAATAAATAATAATAAAATAAATAAAATAAAATAAAATAAAATAAAATAAAATAAAATAAAATAAAATAAAATAAAATAAAATAAAATAAAATAAAATAATCTTGAAAAAGTTTTTTAGAGCCTGCGAGGAGGACCTCCAGCTGAGACAGGGCAGGCTTTGCAGCTCTGGCAGCCCAGCAATAGCCAGCCTCCCTCAAACCGTGCCATAGCTACTGACTGTGCCTTCTTTTCTTGTCCTGCTCCTTTCAGATGCATGTGCCCGGAGCACGGGGATGTAAGGACAGCCCAGTTTTCTGCTCAGTTTTCTGCAAGAGCAAAGTTTGGCCCTTCTGTTCCAGCAGATTCAGACTAATGGGCTTTTCACCACACTGCCTCAGAGCAAAGCAGTGACATTTGTAATGCAGTGTATGAGTTTCTGTAAAAGGACTCCTCAACCAACACCAGCTCACTCAAAATCCCATTATCCCCATAACTTGCTGATTATTAATTTAAATGCCTCTCTTATGATTTGTAAGTGGGAAAACTGGTCCTAAAACAAATGATACTTGGAAACACAGCCTGGTGGGCAATGGATTGTGTTTGCCACACATTTTTCGCTGGATGTTGAAGAGGTTTCCCAGTTTCCAGCAAGCCCTGTCACCGTATGTGGTCCATTGAAGGGTTTTTTTCCCTTTCTATTTGTTTTCTCGCATTAAACTCTGAGTCACCAGTTGCTGTGCTTTGCCTATTTCTTAATAACAACTTTACACTTCTCTGGGCCTTTTCCACCCTGCAAGCCTCCAGCTGTTTACCAGGAAGCCAAGAGGAGCTGGTGAAAGGGAGAGGAATTCCCCGAGTGACTGACAGGGACGCAGGATCAGGTCCTGCGGGCGTTTTGCCGAGCTCTGACTCACGTTCAGGAGGGTTTTTCCCCGCACCAGGGACCGGCTCCTTCCACAGCCTCCGTCCTGGTAGCGACACCCCAGGAGGCGGCAGGTTTTAAGGCTGAAAACCCCGATTTCAGCCTCCTCCTGCCTGCAGGCAGCATCCCATGGGCTGACGGCTCCCTTCTCCTCCAGTTAGCGACCCCACTCCGTGATGCTGAAGCTCCAACCTCTGGTGCAGGAGGGTCCCGAAGAAGGGGTTCCCTGCTGTCCCCCTTCCCTGGGGGTCAGCCCCCAGCCCTGCTCCCCCCCCCAAAATCACCCTCGGTGCTAACCCCCCAGGTGCTCTCCGCCAGGGCTCGCGGCGAACCTGCCCACGGGTGCCACCTGAAGGGCCAAGCTGTCCCCTGGAGGAGGTGGCTCCGACGAGGGGGGACCCCCCGAGCCCCCCTCCCCGAGCCCCCCTCCCCGAGCCCCCCTCCCCGAGCCCCCCTCCCCGAGCCCCCCGCCCCTTCCCCGCGGCTGCCGGGGCTCGGAGCCCGCTGCGGGCAGCAACATCGCGGCCCCTTCCCCGCTGCTAGCGAGGCTCCTCGCTCCAAATGCTGGTTTCCAGAGACATCTTGTGGTTCTCGACGGCTATCACAGCCGGGCCGCCCCGCTCCCGAGCACGCCGCTCCTCCCCGGGTGCTGTACAGCTGCTTCGCGACCCGCTGGCTCGCTGCCCTTTTTTTGGGTTTCGTGCCCCTCCGAGTGGGTTTGCAGCCTCGGCTGGGGCAGGAGGACAAGCCGCAGGGGTGCAGGAGGGGATGTGTCTCCAGCAGTCTCACTGCTGGTGTGCTCGCAGCTCGGCAGCCCGCCTGCACCCCGTGCATCCGCAGCAGTGCTGCACGGGGCTTTTTTCCTCTGCTCCTTTGCTGCTGCTGCTACGCAGAACGAGAAATATCAAGGAAAAGTGCTTTTGTGACCAGCAGCAGCAGGACGGTGCTGGTGCACATACAGAAGTTGCAGGCTGGTTGCACATCTGCGCACGCTGCAGGTGGTGGGGCCATTTCCAGGAGAGGCTTCCAGGGTCAACTTCCCAGTTTCAGGGGGAGGGACGGTCCCCATCGGTGTGAGAAAGACGATCCTTTATGGAAACGGGTGGTATGAAGCGAATATCAGGGATTGGACCCTCTGACTGTGAAGGTCCTGTCCGTCCCCACGTTGGCCGCACAGCACAAAAGCGATCGCTGACTGCTGGGAACAAGACTGCCGGGTTTTTAAAATCTTTATGGCAGTAATAAATTAGCAGCAATTACCCAGTAGATAAAGAGGTAGCATTTAAACCACTCGGTATGGGGCTTTTCTGGACTCACACACCTCCTGTTTAGGCAGCAAGCCCCTGGCTTTGTGGGGTGGGAGGCTTGTACCTGCAGGCAGGGGCAGCCCAGTGCCCTGAGCTCAAGCAGGGAAATGAAGCCCACACCTCCGTCCTGCGCCCCGAGGTGCAGGATCTGTCCACCCAGCGCCCAGCTGATCCTCTTTCCTTGCAATGCAAAGGTCTCGGAGGTCTAACCTAAGGTTTTCCAACCTTAAAGATCCCATAATAGCAGCTATGGCTGCAGCATCTGAGCCAGCACATTGCTTGTCTCCGCTTAGCCAGGGATTCCCTTCCTACTGCACAAAGAAAGCCTCAGAGATGTGGGGTGATTTTTTTAAATGTGTATCCCACAGTCCCACAGACTCTCGCTGGGTCCAAGCCATACATGCAATCTACACTTTCCCACTGGTGTACAATTTTCTTGGCACTTTCCTTGCAACAGGTGGGCTGCAATGTAAAGCAACATAATGTGACTGCTTCACTCTCGACTAAGAAGAAAGATTTACTGCAGAAGACACATTGCTTGCAGTTTTATGGAGATTTCTTATCTAAAGCCATGTAACACCCTATGGCGGGGGTCCACAACCTCGAGAAAGCCTCAGAACATCCAAACAAATGTTTCCAAGCAGGAAAGGAGCCAAATTACCATGTCTGTGCACAAAACCAGGACGCTGAGATGGGAAATGTAGCTGAGATCACATGGTGCTATAACCCCACTTCGCCTGTCTGGGGTCCAAAGAACCTTACGTAATTCAGCCGGCCCTGGAGGGGAGAAGATATCTCGGATGAAAAATGACTTCCCAGGTGCCCTGGACAATGTGCTGGCTGTGCAGGCTCAGACAGCTTGCTGTGCTCTGTCCTCAAGCTAATCATCGGTGTCTCCATCCAAGAGGTGGCTAAGCCTGTAACGTGCTCTCAGGAGCAGCATCTATGGACCTGACCACATGGTCAGGCAGGACAGACACAAGGCACTGTGTAGAGAGGACGAGCAGCCTGGCAGGGACGTGGATGACCTGCCCAGAGTGGTTTTCTTTGGTGCTCTGCGTGGGGATGCAGCTGGGTGCAAGGGAAATGCCAGCCCCTCCATCAAGGCGCGGGTGCAAGCACAGCACTGCAACACACCGAACACGTCGTGAGCTACAACCACTAAACAGCAAGGCAACACCAATAAATCTTAATGCGAGGGCTGGTAAAGTGTAAAACACAGCATAAAATATGATGCATGGGTTAGCGCGGAGCTTGCGAGCCTCTGATCTGTTCCCACGGGGGCAAATTCTGGCTGATTTTGCTGATGGAGCTCAAAGCAGGCCAGCTGCCGTCACCCAGGCTGAAGCCGGCCTCATGGCTCTTATCTAAATAATTCCTAGTTATTAATAACTTTTATAGCCGATATGTGGGACTGAATGGCGTGTGCTTTTTCAGTGAGGATGAGCCATTCAATCACGTAAAGCCTTGCCTAAGAGATGTTGCTAGATGAATCATTTAGGTTGATTGAGGGCTGTGTAAGTGATATATTAAAGATGTGCCAAGCAACATTCCTTGATGGGGAAAATTATGTGTTTTCTGGCAGATTCATAAGCTGAGGAATTCATCTGTGGGTTGTTAAGGAGATTATTGTCTGGTATGTGTGTATGTACATGGGAATGGGAATACCAGTCAGTCCAGTTTAATAGGGATAAGCGAAATAATCTGGTTTTACTGAAGTGAAACTGTCATCCAGGATGATGCTGGGCAAACTTTTAACTTATCAAATCAAACTGATTCCTCCTGTAACTCATACCAAAGAGAAACTTGGTCCATGGACATCAGAGACAGGAGCTAGGTGGGACAGGACCAGCAGAGCTGATGGTGAACATTGTTTCTCCTCTATGGCAAGAACATGGCTAGCTGAGGACCATCAAAGGAAAGGCTCTCTTATTTTGCTCCATACATTTAAAAAATCCCAACAACAACCCTCTTCCACTTAAGGCAGCCCAAGCTGTGACTTAAAACCAACTGACCCCAAGGACAAAAAATGAATTTTGAACCCACAAGAAAATTTTGCTGCCTGTGATGCCATCCCAGGGCAAGCCAAAATACCTCCACCTTAATATACAATGCTTACATATTTTTAACCCCTTGTTTTTTTTTTTCCGCTTTGCTGGACCCCCCCTTCCATTGTACCCACACACTTTTTCCTTCCAGATGAATGTTGCCCTGCCCATGCTTCCTTTCTGCACAGGTTCAGTATGGTCTCCATTTGGATTTCCATTCAGTTATTTTGGTTGCCTTTAAAAGGCTTCAGTTTATGCAAACCTTTATCTCCGATTATGAATTTCAAAAGTGAAACATGAAGACAGCACTGAAATTAGCAGTGTGCTGTACAACCTGTGCTTCCATTATCACTTTCCCAAGTGATAACTTCACGCCGCTTTCAAAGCAAAGTTGGTCTGTTTATTGGCTCCTGTATTATTTTTTTTTTTCAGATTTTCCTGGTTTATAGTTTTTACTTTTCCATGCCCTCATATCACGCTGTCATTTCATCACCCTCCAGTGAAGGATTTTAAACCACTGCTTACTTTCCCTACTGTGTCTGACGGGGCAGCAACGCAGACCAGGGTGCGTCTTGGTGGACAATGAGCCGGGCAGTGTGGGTGTCTGCCTGCTCCCTGATATTCCCCTTCGACCCCTGGCCCCCCACCCCGCTGCCTGCCCCATGCCCACCCAGACCAGTGACACTTCACCCCCGAATTGTGACACCCTCATCCCTGGCTGTGATGTGACACTCCAGCCTCCAGAGCACCGCGCATCAGGTCACTGCCCTCACCCTGCACCCACCTACCCGTCACACATGGAGAGGAGAACGCTATGAAATGTGTGGCATGGACAAATCCTGCAGAGAAAGAGGCCGAGGAGCTTGCAGGTGGGGAGCGTATGGTTGCATCAGTCAGATGAAGGAGCAAACGAGAGAGGCCAGCTCTCCAGCCCATTTACTCAGCAGCTCGGTGCTCGGCAGCACTCGGGTACTTCGGCCGTCTCACTCTATTCTTTATGGGGTTATTGTGGCCATTACATATCTCACCTTCACATTACCCATTATGGCTTTGAGAGATGTTTAAAGTGAACTTCAAAGAAAGATCAGAGTTGCCTGATGCTGCCAAGGACACTTTAATAGGCAGGATCTTGGGCAAAGCTTAATCTTTGTAGAAGGACTCTGTGCGTGGGTACGACTCGCAGTCTGGGCTGCAGGCCTCTCACCTCACACCAGGAGGGTGGGAATGGTTTGATCTCACTCCACCAGGACAACAGATCCTGGTGTAGATGCTTCCCTGGCTGCTGACAAGAAACGTTTCTGGCTCACTTTATGGGGAAGATGCAATGAGATCAATTCCCTGCCAGATAACAATGTTAGGTCTGCAGCGGTGAGCCTACACAAAGAGCTCTGGTGGACAAGCCTTAGGTGAAGGATATTTCCTTATGGTGATGTGAGTACATATATAGTGATTAAAGGCTTTGGTTTTGAAATGCTGTGACTATCTGGCTTCCCAAGTGATATCTGGTGCATTTCCACCACTACGTGGGTGACGATGTTGGGCTTTCTCCTCCATCTTTCTCCCCAGTAGAACAATCAAGTTCAATCAAAAATGTCCAGCTGCCCAGCATCATCACCCTAGTGTCATCGTCCAGTATCATCGTCCCTGGTGAGGACACAAGTTGTGTTCTCCTAGTCCGTCTCCAAATCGCCTCTTCTGAGGCAAAGAGCCTGAAGCCCTCAGCCGCCGACCCAGCTAACATCTTTCAGCTACTTGTCGGGAGCATGCATTCCTCGGGAAAGCACGATAAACCCGGCACTTAACAAGGCTCACAAACCAACCACACAGCTGGGCAAGACATTTGGTGCCTCCGACAGTAAAGAGAGGAATGCTTTGAAGACCGGGCTTGTAAGGCTGAGCTCTGGCGGCTCGCTCCGGAGCAGCCCGGCAAGCGGCCGTGGCGGACGGGCCGAGCTCAGCCTTTACGACTCGGCGGCCCCAGCGCTGCCCTGCCCAGGATCTGCGTGCATGGGGCCTCCCGTGATTTATATTTATCCCCCACTCGGCTTCTCACACTCCCTGAGTCTGCCAGGGCTCTGTTCCACATTAACTCACCGGCAGGTTGCAAAGCTGCCGCTCCCCCGGAGAAAGATTTTAATAGGGACCCTGCAGGTTGACATCTCCTGCCACCTCCTGCTCCTCCTGGCCGTGCTCTGCTCCTCTGAGTCTTCACTCCAGTTAACCTCATGATTTATATGTATTGATTTGTTTATTTATTTATTTTTGACAAGATGCAGCATTATGCCACTCAAAGAGCAAGGACCCAAGGCAGCAGGGAGGGCAGGAAGATGCTGGGTCCCCACCTGCATTCCCACATTGCCCCGTTTCCACCTCTGGTGCCCGGCAGTGCTGAGCTTTATCTATTCCCACAGCCACAGGGAGCTTGCAGCAGCAGACCCAGGAGGGTTCTGAGTTATTCACCAGCAAATGCTCTCAGTGGCTGACCAATATCAGGGTCTCTGAAAAAAATATCTGCTTTTCTCAGAACTGCTGCCTCTAAAATGATCCCTACACTATAACCCACTACAGGTAATGGATCATTTCACTGAGCTGACCAGTGAGGTTTAGAAATACCTTTTTTTTTCTCCTATTTTTTTTCCTTTTTTTTTTTTCTTTTTCTTTTTTTTTTTTTTCTGAAGACCAGTGACTATTCACAGCAGTAAGTGAGGAATCACAAATTCACAAATGCCTGTGTCTTTTTCACCCAGAAGATGTCCTTTCAGTAATACCCGTCATATATATATATATATATATATATATATTATTACAGAATACCTCTGAGACCCTTACTTGCAAAAGCAGCGTGCTGGCCAGTTGTGCAGCATCTCTGGGAAATTTGGAGTGATATTTTGATATTTGGACTTTGCATGGGACATATTTAAGCACCGGGGAGATTTCGTCTTTTCAGAAGCAACACGCACACACCAAAAAAAAAAAAAAAAAAAAAAAAAAAAGAAAGTCCAAACCTTTCCTTATCCACCCTGGACTTCCCTCCGCACCTGCCAGCAGAGGCACAGCACCTGCAGCCCGGCACGGGCCGAGCCCCCCGCAGGCTGTGCCGCTGGCGCCGCGCCGCCAGGTGGGGATGCTGCAATGCCGAAGAGCCGCCGGCCCCAGCTCTTCCCACTGCGAGCTGCGGATTTTCTGGCAGCAGAAAGCCGGGTCGGGCTTCGTCCCCCAGCCCTGTGCTCCTCGCCCGGCTCCCAGGGAGGTTATCCCCCAGAGCATCTTCCTGTAGCATCGCTGCGTGATGAGGGGTGGAAAATATCAGAGAAATTGCAACCGAGTGGTCCCGGAGGCAGCTGAGCTTCTCCTGTCCCCTTTGCTGCTGGGGCTGGGGTGAGCAAAGATACAGCAAGAGAAGTCAGGTTGCCTCTTTCCTTCTTTCCTAGAGCAAAGTGACACCGCCGTCACGGCAAGGTGATGGATTTCGAGCAATTAAGGGATTCTCTTCGTCTAGCGGCTCAGCTGGGCTGGAAAGCTCAGCGCTTTGTGCTCCTGCTCACTTTGACTTGGTTTCCAAAGAGGCAGATGCCATAGCGAGAGCAGTTCCTGTGTGGGGGCTGCAAGTCATGGCTTCTTAAATAGCACAGGATGGGTTGAGGAGCCCTGCTTTTCAGGACAGCGTGGAGTTGTGGGTGACAGGAGGCATTTCTCCCAATACACGGCCCGCTGCTGCCCGCTCTGCCCCTGTGCTTCAGAGCAGGATGCTGCCCACCAGCCCCTGCCAGGAATGGGGTGTCCCACACAACGGGTAGGGGCAAACAGCAGCTGGGTGCTTCAGGGGATTAATAAAGTACCTGACAGCCTAGAAAAGAGAAGTGGGAACTTGATTATAGTCTTCAAATATGTAAGAGGTTATTATAATGAGGGCAGCAGTCAATTGCTCTCCATAGCTGCTGAGGGTAGGACAAAAAGGAAAGAGCTTAATGTTTAGCAACAGAGCTTACTAGTAGGCATTTGGGGAAAAAAAAACTATCCTTTCTAACTGTGAAGGTCATTAAGCATTACGACAGGTTATCTAGGGAGGGCTTGGAGCCTATGGTCTTTGAGTTTTAAGAGCAGATTGCACAAACGTCTGTCAGAAATCATCCTAAGACTCTTGTAGATCAATGCTTTTTGCTTTTGTGATTTTTAAGGCTGCCCTGCACCAGGTCTCACCTTCACGTATCATGACCCCAGAGACAAGGCTTGGTGGAGGGGATGTCTGTGTCTGGGGAGCATTTTCTGGAGCATCACCCATGCAGGCATGGTCCTGCAAGCCTTTTTGACAGCATGTCTCAGCTTTTGCACCCAATTTTTTTATTTGATACATTGTCCCATGCAGGATCCCACAAGTTTGTTTCAACCCAGGATTAATGGGTTAATGGACGTGATAGAACAGGTGCATTCTAACAGCAAAGAAGAAAGTTAGCTCTACCTGCTATTTCATTTATAAACACCTGAGGAGATGAAGGTGTTCTTCAGCAACTGCTTTGTTGCTGGGTCTAGCCACACAAAACACAATGTCCAGCAGTTTATTCCTCACAGTTTTATTCTTTCTCTCACTGTTGCGGTATGAATTGCTAACGTCATGGCTGGGTTTCTTGCCATTGGCAGGAGCTGGAATTTCTTTGCCATACTGCTGTAAAACTGTCGCAGGCAATTTATACAGATGAGACAATTAGAGATACTTTTTACATACAATTAGAGATACCAGGCCCCGCGTGCTGGTAGGAAGGAAAGGCACCCTGCACACCTGCTGGGGTCAGGGAGCACTTGCAAACCCGAGCTGCCCCTAGCAAGTCCTGTACCCCTGCCCAAGCAAGCCCAGCAAGTGCTGCAGGGCACATAAGCACTGCCCGCTCAGATGGAGCAGAACTTGGCTTGATATGATTTCCGTACATCTGCCCAAGAAGCCTGCAGCAGTGGGTAGGAACTAGAAGTTTCTCCAAGCCACAGAGGCACGAGGAGGTGGGGTTGCTCAGCCTCCATGCAGCAGCTGCCAAGGCCAAACAGCATGAGTAGGTCGGTATGGGAACCCAGCACCCACCGTGGCAGAAGTAGAGCTCAGGAAGTCTTTTCACCAAAAGATCTAGTATATCCACATGGGCAGGTCCACCATGGCTTCACACAAGGGAAATGCAAGCCCATGGAAAGCTGATGGGCTGTCCCCACTCTGCCCAGCTCTGCTGCTATCTTCCACCTTGGGGCTGCAGAAACAGCACACATCACCACATCTCACCTCATTGCTCCAAGACACAAACCCAGAGCAACTTGCGGCATAGCAGCTGTGCAGATGGGAGCAGGCTGAGCATCTGACAGAGAAAGAGATAAGCAGTTGCTGAGAAATACCAGCAAGTTCATTTCTCCTCAGCTCCAGCCAGGTCTGCTGCTGTGGGACAGCGCTGTGGCCAGGTGTCTGGAAAGTGTCAGTTTAATATGATGTGCTCATGGCTTGAGTTCGTTAAAACATCCTTTATAAGGGATTTAAAAGACCTATAAGGGATATAAAATGTTAAGTCTGAAGATTTTGCTTCAAGGTGGCCATTTGCAAATGAGCCCAATTTGTCACCTATGTCTGAAAGCTGTTTCTCGGTGTGTCACCTGTATGTGAGGATTTATCCTATGAAGTCATTTTTTTCTATTCTTTTGATTCATAGGATACGCTCAAGAAGCCAGAAGAGTGTTCAATGATCCTGCTAGTTTAGATTCTTGTCATCAGAGCACTGAATTTGTGGTGAAGGCCTCACCACACACCTGAAGGTTTGGAAACCTGCATGATGAAATTTCCTGAAGGAGCAACACGCCGGGCAGATGCCGTGCGGGTCAGCCCCTGGAACCCAGCTCACGCCTCAGAAGGTTCCTGAGACTTATGAACATTGATCTTCAGCAGCAGAGGATGTGGAGGAGCTCAGACAGAAGACAAAGCGAGCTGCTGGTGACAAGGGCAGCTCTAACAGAGTGGCCCAGAGGAGCCCTTACTCGGAGGTAGCCCTGCCAGGTGCCACCCCCACCCCCCACCCCGAAAAGAGAACTGCCCCTAGGAAAAGAAACTGTTTTCTGGTGTTGTTCTTTTTACTTCTCTCTGTATCTTTAGCAAAGGCTCCACCAATGAGTTCTGCTCATCTCAGCTCTTTTTCTTCCTCAAGTAGGGCTGGGGTGGCTCAGGACAGGGATCATAGAGGACTTTCTCCTCCATCAAAACTCTCAGCAGCTAAACAAGGGAAAGATCCAACAATATAGTCAAAATGGAAACTGCACTTACTCCTTTGCACCCTAAATCAGCGCTGGCCCCTTTGCTGCCCATGATGGCCCTGCATGGCTGCAGGCACAGGGCAAGGAGGTACTGCCTCCTGCTAACTCCGTTCACCACCCCAGAAGACAGAAATCCCTGTCAGAGAGGCCTTGGCTTCAGAAATCCTATAGGACTTGCTTTTTCTTGGCTGAAAGTTGCCTGATAAACTATACCCATTCATGGCCACGTTTCTCAGGGTGTGCCTGCAATGGTGCATCTTCATCCATCAGCCTCTTTACATTAATCGTGCCCTTTGCACCTAGTTAAAATGTATTTCAAGGAGGTTTTCTATTCTAATGTTATTTTAAAGCGAGAAGGGTTTTGCGGGGCAGGCGGTGTGAAAAAATAGTAGTGTATGAACGAGGAGTGGGAGGGAAGGTCACCCGCCTGTTATTTGTAGCACAATACCTGATAAGAGGTTATTAGGCATTCAAAGCCACTGAAGGACTTTAATTAAAAATGGAGCTTTGAGAGCTGGGTAGAGTCTGCTGAAGAGACTTCCAGAGCAAAAAGACAGAGAGAGGGAGGGAAAGAGAGCGGGAGTGGACAAAAATGACAATGAGCTTAATTAAAGTCAGGAGGAAGTCCAGGAAACTCATTTCCATGCTCCCAGGTTGTTTTTTTCCTGGTGCCCTGGAGCTGCAACATCTTCATGTCTGCCCAGCACAGAGGCCACGTATCTGGGTACCAAGGGCCTCAATGCTCTGCCAATGGGACCATGAGATTTAGCAGTCAGTGCAGGGAACACTACTCTCAAAATATTCTGTATTTTAAATGCATTTATTCCCCGCATTACCCTACCTGGTGGCATCACAGTGGCTGCTCCCCCTGCACCACACCACGGTGGGAACAAAGAAGAAGGTGCCAAGGTGAAAGGGCAGCTGGTGCTATAAGAGGAAAAACCCCACAAAGAACTTTAATTCGCTTTAAATGAGGAAATCAGCTTGCAAGATGAAGAGGGCAGTTCTGTACTGCCCAAGGGTAAACTCAGAACTTCCCCATCGCAGCTTCTCTCTGCAGGGTTATATCCCCAGCATCTCCATTTGTGCTGGGACGCTGAGAAGCATTGATATATGTGCTCTGAACAGCTGCGAGGCAGACACAGCCACTCTAGACTGTGAAAAGAAAACAGGTCATTTGTCCCCTGCTATTTGCTATATGCAATATATCATAATTAAGTAACATGAGCTTGCCGCCAGCCTAGGACACCGCCACAGGGCTGGGATGTGTTTATGTCCTAGGACTGGCAGTATTTCTACCAGTCTTTTTTTTTTTTTTTCCTAATGTTTCTTTAACTTTTTTTTTTTTTTGAAACCTTTTCTTTTTGTGAAAAACAAAGTTCAGAGGCACTTACTGGTGGACGGGGCTGAGACTGCACAATGTGACACCCACCATGTACCGCTGGCCCACGCAGGGTCACTGTTCACACATATTGTTCACACACCACCAAGCACCAGGACTTATCCTCGTGGAGGGCTTTATCTATGTCAAGAGCAAACTAAAAACCCTGTCTCTTGTCCCTTTGCTCGTGTGAGTACGAGGGGCAGAGCTGCGTGCCAGACACAGTGCGGGTCCTTCCTCCTCCCACCGCTCGGGCTCACCCCCAGCCAGCAGCTGCATGAAGACCACCAAGGAGGAGCTGAACATGGTGAGCTTGTCAGCACGATGCGTCCTCTCTGGGTAAGGCCATGCCACTGCAGACATCACATCAGACCCTTGCATGTACCAGCGTAGGACTTTCCATGCCAGCACAGCTGTATCATCTCTACTAGCAACGTTACTAGGCTGACAAAACACTATCTGAAACAAAATTTTCCTTGGCTCAGCTTTCTGTGAGGATGTGTGATGGTCTTTTGCTCCCCAGCCAGCACATCTTCACCAGAAACATGTTGCACTATAGACCGAGCCCTACTGCAGTTGCAAAGGCAGCCAACTTAGACCAGTGCCTAACTTTCCATCTGCTTGTCGTTAGTCTGGATCTCCACTCTCTCAAGCTGGAGAATGAAATCTATGACCTTGAAGCACTTTCTTTTCATTTTGCATAGGGTTTTGATACACTTCTTGTTGGTTTGGGAAAGAAAAGTGTTCTCCCAAGTCTCTATGTAGAGATGAGTTCCCTTCCAGATCTTATTCTGCAAATACCCAGCCCTTGACTGGTTGAAGGAATGAACTCTGAAGGTGAGGTGGCATTCAGAAACTTGAGCTCATTTCTGCTTTGATCATTTTTTTCCTTAATGGTGAGAGCTACTGGACTGTCTCCCTCCATAAAAGAATGCCTTTCTTTAGCTTTCTCTGATGTACTAACATATAATGCATTTATTTTTGGCACACACATTTATTGGCATGTTGATGTCTTTTTTGATATTCTTCCCACCTCAGGACACTCCATCAATCCACAGTCCTTAAGCAGAGACTTTTCAATGCACCACAAAAGAGAAGTCAGGTTAATACTTTTTTCTTTACCTACAGTGGGGCCATCTATCCCAGGCTTCCTTAGCCCTATACAAAGGTTGGTCCCAAGCCAATCTGAACTCCCTTTCAAAACTCAAACCGTGTTTAATGGGAAAGGTATGATTTCATAAGCAGATCCATGCAAGTCTGATGTTGTGCAGACAAAATCCCATAATGATTAACATGTGGCACCTTGGTCCGGTTCACTCGGTTATGCGCTTATATCACAGTGAAAACTGCTTAGCAGCTTGCTTGCTGCAATTTAGGGAAATTAGGATAGTCAGAAACTCACTGTAATTGTCACATGCTTTATTGACATCGGGGTCTCTGATTTTTCACAACTTCTTAATATTTTGGCAAGGGGAGGTGCGGAAGCCTTGTCCTTAGCTCTCTGCAAATCCCTTTCAGATGTGGAAGCCAGGGGAGCAGGGTCCAGGCCGCCTGGCTTGGCCTCCCACCAGCTGGGCTGACCTCCCTCACTGACCCTCACCCAACCCAATGCATGCACCCACCCTCTTTCTTTCAGCCCTGAGAAGTGGGTGCTGGCTCCTGCAGGAGCCTTGCCAAAAAAGAAGGGCCACCTGAGGCACCTGCGTGTCCTCCAACGGCCCCAGTGAGGAGGTGGCTTTGAGGAGCACCAAGGAGGGCCTCGGGGTCCATCACAGTCCATGGGTCTTCTAGCCAATGTCCTCCAGTTCTCCTGTCCCATTATCCACACCAGCAGGCACAGAAACGGCCTGCTTGGGAAATGTGACCCCAAAGCCTCTTGTCCCTCTTGTCCTTTCCCCGATCTTGCCAGACCCAAAGTCAGCTGATATCCAGCAGAAGCTGTCGCTTGGCTTCAACACACTTTAAAAGTGGCCCTAGATCCTGGCTACTGCACACACCTCGGGAGGTTAAACAACGTGCGGTGAAGGCATTTACACCAGCTCAGTTAATTTAAGCACAACCGTGAAGATAAATCGGGGCCTTCCATGTAGAATTTCTTGATGCCATCAAGAGCGCTGTATTGAATTAAAAATATCTGACTTATTAACGAAGGCAAATAATGACAAGCAGATCTTATTATTTTATTGGGCTATAGTTAAATATTTGACCAATAATGAAAACCTATTTCTAACGGATTTCTCCCTGTCCTCCTCAATAAGTTTCTCTTAAAGTATATATGCATGTGTGGTTTTGATGTTTGTTTTTGCTTAAACTGTGCCTTCTGCCAGGTTTCCTGGTGGTTAGAACAGAAGGAATTTATTAAGAATCATACTTCTTTTTTTTTATTCAGTGATTTCCACAACGATATTGGACCAGCCTGTGGTTGAATTTGGGTACGCTTTGCTCTCCCACCAGTGCCCACCACCAGTGCTGTGGGGACACACAGGGGATGCAGAGGGGCATGGTGGGGTTGGAGGAGCAGACACCTGTGTCCAGGGTGCGAGCTCCCTCCCCTCATCCGTTATTATTTCTCTGCACAAAACTACCTGGCGTTAGCTCAAACTGGCAGTGGGTTTAGGAGACACCACCAGAAATTGTCTTGGGTGAAGGGAGTTGTTGGCAAGGCAGCAGGCCCTCAAGAAAAGCTGCCTTGCACCAGGAGGAGAAAAGAGAAAGCCCTCTTGCACCTCGGTCAGGAAAAGACTGAAAAATGTGTTAGCAGCATGTGTGCTGTCATCTGAAGACCTTTTTAACAGCTTTCTGTCAAAACTCTGCTCAAGCATCCGCAGACCTGTGATAACAGCTGTACTCCTGAATTAACAGCTTTGGAGGCTCCAGCCCCTCTGCTCGAGCCATTCTGGGTTTTCAACTCTTACATAAATACTGGAGAAGACCTAGAGACTGGAAAAGAAATGTGGTATAATGTTAAGGTTTGGAATTCGACAAGGGTCAGGGATGTGGGGCAAATTCTATTTTTATTCATCAAACACTTCAGCTCCACTTGATCTGTCATCGCCAGAATAGAGGGAGTAAAAGGGAATTCCCAGCTAGTTCCCAAAAGGATCTCTGTGTTGGATATGGAAATGGGCACCAAGGGCTGAAGGCTGGTACAAAAGAATTGTTTTTCCCTAGAAAGACTGGCCCACGCCTAGGGCAAGCGAGCCTCTGGCAAGATCTGAGCATGACATAATTCCCCAGGCATTTGGACACTTCCAGCTGGGTTTGCTAGAAAGAAGAAAAGCATCTGAAAACAAGTAGAGAAAAAGCCACTTGCTTTGCTCTTTTGATCCTAGTTTAAGTCCGCCCTGCTACTAACATTAGCTCATTTTGTGAGATGCTCAGATGAGAACATCGAATCGGGGTCTTTTCTTTGTTTGGGAAGGAAAAGCAAGGGAAAGGAGCAGAGAGGACACTTGCCTTTCTTGTGCATGTGAACTGCGAGCCTGCTGCTGGCATGTGAGAAGGGAAGTCCAAATGTTTCACAAACAGCCAGTCCTAACACACGCCCCGGTGCAGGGCAAGCCTTGCTGACGGCCCCCGAGCCACCAAACAATTCCTGGCCATCGCAGGGCTGACACACATAAGCCAGCAGCCCCTGACCACTCTGATGGGGTCCCTGCTCTGCCCGTGAAGATGCTTCACCCTACTCTTTCCACCTCTTGCCACTCCTGATTCCCTTCCTCTGGGCTATTTCCTGACCCATGAGAGCGAGGCCAACACCTTCATATCGAAAAACACTGGAGAATCAAAAAAATTATTTAAGAACCAGTTATCCTCGCTAAAGACAACACTGGACAAGCAGCAATCAATTATTGGCCCTAACTAAAGGAAAGCATAAATGAAGCTTCCCGTAAGGGTGTCTCTTTCCTTTTCTGTCACTTTCTTTTCCCCATGTACTGATGCTGGCAGTTTCACGCCCAAGCTTATTTCCTAGCAGTGGATTGAGCAAGCTGAGCCCTGCGTGGCTGTCACTGGAGAAAGGGACGTCACCGCCGGGGAGCTGAGGTCTGCTGCCCGCCAGACAGGGGCTGCTGGGCTGTGTCAGCACCCGGAGAAGAGAAACAGGAGCATGAAAAGCATTTTCAGGGGCTGAACTTTAATGCCTGGCACTGCACACGTGTTTTGCAGGACAGTTGCTTTGAGTTAATTCTGTATGGACTGCTGTCACTGACGGCTTCAATCTGTGTGCGTAGCTGCTCGCACATGTCTGCTCTCCGCATTCGTGGGCTCGGGGTGGTTAGAGGTTAATGGATTTTCAAGCTGAAGTGTTTGCCAGTAGCATTCAGGACGTGGACATTTGGGCCAGAAACCTTATCGGAGACAATCCACGCCGTGCTGTCCTTCCGTGGAAGCCCATGTATTAGCTTTTTAATTTGTTTACCCAGCGATAAATCCAGAGTAACACGTTAATGTGCTTGCAATTAATTGGGATGTGCCCCAGTGCAAGGTCAATACGGGATAATAAACCTTTGTAGGAATGTCCTTCTGAACGATCTGCTGGCTACCTGCCTGGCTTAAGATTTAAAACTACGGCTGCCCTGAGCCTTGTCTAATTCCAGAGGTTTTCCTGCACAAAGAGGAGATGAGGACAGGTTAAGGACCTCCTTGCTGGGTGGGTTGTGGGCACCCAGCTGGGCAGAGACGACCACAACAGCACACACAGCATCATTGCACAGGGCACAGAGCTGCTCAGCAAACCTAAAACAACCCAGGGATTTTAAAAGCCCAAGGGGTGGAGGAAAGCAGGGCTGTTGTCGCATGGTCTGCTGTGCATAGAGAAATCTTTTGGCCTTGCTGAAAGCGTGGGACAAGCCAAAGGATCCCATCAGAGGACCATCAGGGAGCAGCTGACCTCTCCCTGCAGCACATCAGCAACAGCTCCAACCATCCGCATGTGGCTGCCCTTTGCACACCTCATTATGCCTCCAAAGCCACATCAGATCTCTGGCATCGGCTGTACCCAAGCAGGGGACAGCCGTGGACGAGGCGTGTGGGCTCCTTGAAGGCAGAGCTGCCTGTCAGGGGGGGCTGCCTTGCAGAACATATTTTTTCAGCTCCAAGGGTGGCCTGCTCAGCCAACCCTGACTATTCCACCAGGCTGCAGAGGCCAACCTGGTATTAATTCACCTCAAAGAGCAGGTTGAAGTCATTAAAATATTTTGCAGGTGGTTCCTTGAATTCATGGTGCAGCTGGATCCAGCCTAAAGGGAAAAAAAAAGGGAAAAAAAATAAAATAAAAAAGAAAGGGAGGAGAAGAGGCAAGTTCTGATGAAACACAAATTAACATAACTCATGGAAGGGAAAGAAAATCTGGTTTCAATCACTACAACAAAGCCAAGCAACACATCAAGCTGAAGAGGAGAGACATCAGGCAGGCTGCGCCAGGGGTTTTATTGCTTTAGCACAAGCGCTGCTCCGCGGCCCCACGAGTGCCCAGGTGCTGCCGCGGCAGCTGGAGCGGTGGTACATGGGGATGCGGGCTCTCCAAGGGCCCCGGGCTGGTGAGGAGGGACACAAAACGGGGGCAAACCTTCTGTCTTCTTTCATTCTGAGGCCCATGGGGAGGCAGATCCCTGGGCAAAAGTGGGTTTTGCAGTGTGGTGACCTCAGGCATGTAGCATCGAGACGCCCTGTGGTGGTGTCTGCGCTGGACAAGGACCTCACCTGTGGCAATACCCACTCAAGAATCGCATCCACAGGTGGTCTGTGGATTTAAACACCAGGGATCTGAAAATATTTATAAGTCCTCACTCCCATACGGGTCCAGGCTCCACCTTTAATGTCCCAGCAGAAATCACCGATGTTCAGCTCTTGCGTGTTCACCTCAGCCTCCCTTCTGCATGAAAACCCTCCAGGCACCGCAACATTTCTTGTCCTTCAAGTCAGATCCGCTTGTTCTTTGAGGGTGTGCTGACGAGGGCTGAGCCGGGCAGCCAGTGGGACCCTCACAAGGGACACCCCAGACCTGACCCCTCGGTGAGCTGCCTGTGGGCAGATCACTCACAGCATGCTCTGGCACCCTCTGAGTTCAGCAGTGTCCCCAGATAGGCACAGGCACTGAACATCTTGGTCTTCATCCAGGAGAACAAGGCACACCCCAAACTGACCCAAACTGACCACGAGGATATTCCCCCCCATGTGATGTTGTGCTCAGCAGTAAAAGCTCAGGCAAAGAAGAAGGAAGGGGGAATGGTTGTGGTTATGGCATTTTTCTTCCCAAACAGCTATCACACGTGCCAAGGGCCTGCTTCCCAGGAAGTGGCCATGTATCTGCGTGCTAATGGGAAGTAGAGAACTGATTCTTTCCTCTTTCTGCTTTGCTTGCACACACAGCTTTTGCTTTCCCCACCAAAGTGCCATCATGTCACTGCAGGAGTCTTCTCGCCTTCCTTCTGTTTTCTCCCTGTCCCAAGGGAGGAGGAGGCTGAGCAAGCGGCTGAGCAGGTGTTTGGTTGGTGGCCACTCATCACAAGAGCCCACTGGGATGTCAAAGCTTACCAGCCCAGTTCATTCTAAAAAGAGGAAGAGAGAGAAAAATCATGTGAAATAGCAAAAGCAAAACAAAACAAAATCAGCTAGTTTAAGAACAAACCTACCACTGCAGAGGCAGAGGCTCCGGTCTCTACCAGACATGTCCCAGGTCGTCCACAGCTACCAGGACCTGCAGGAGAGCACTGCGGTCTGTGGGCAGGAACACTTTTTATTTTATGTCCATCTGCAGAAACTGAGTACAGGTGTTGGGATATGGGGTAGACTCTTACCTTTTTGGCTGCCACTCTCAATTCAGTCTAGAGGCAACTGCCAAAACATCAGAGGCTGCTGCCCTGGCTCTCCTGACATGTGGCCTGTTTGTGCCCTCACCTCTTCCTCGTCTTTTGAGGGGCACCAAAGCCCCCTGAATTCTGCCCATTTATACCTCGGACAGTTTGGAATCCATTAGGTGAGTTTGGAAACACTGCCATGCTGATGGAAAAACACTTCTGAGCTAGGACATCTTCTCATTTGGCAAAACAAAACAACAAAAAAAACACCTTAAACAAAAAAATCACAGATTCTGTTCCTTCAGGATAAATGCTTATCTTGAGGAAGCTGACATCCGTCCAGGCTCCCCGGCTGTATCACTGCTGAGAAGCACTGTGATTACCTAACGCCAGCCCAGAGCTTGGTGTAACATCTCTTCTTTCAGCCATGAGTAGGCAACTTCTGGTGGTGACAAACGCCTGCAGCTGACACAAGTGGTGAAATGACATGAGAGAGGCAGTGGGCATGGCCAGGGGGCAGACACTTCCCTTGCCTTCCACCAGCAGTTACCTGAGGGCCCGTGACGTTGATGTGGCTGTGGTCCATCCTTACAACTCAGCTCAGCTGTGGTGCACCTTTGCAACGAGAGCATGAGGAGCACCTTCTGCCCAGCATGAGCCACCAGCATCACAGCATGGGAAGGGCTAGGGTGAGCAGGAGGACTTCAGGCTCTTCCCCAAGACTTTGGCAGAGTGCTTCAAAAGGGGCAGGAGGAGCATCAGGAGGGAGAGGAGGCTGAGAGCCTGGAGGGCGAGGCTGATGGCCCGGCAGACGTGTCCCATAATGTGCTGGAAACTGCTATTCTATTAATAATCATATTGTTTCAGCAAACCCTCGATCCCAGGAGACCACACTGAATCAGCAGTTTCTTTTCTTTTTTCTTCCCTGAGTTAGTAACCCTGATTGCACAACCAAAGTCAGTCTGCTGCTGCAGCCAGTGGTGGGGCAGCAAGAAATGAACGACAGCAGAAAGTGGGAGGTGGCAGAGGCCCAGTGAACACGGTGGTGCATGATCTCTGATGCCAGCAGCATGACTGAGACACCCGCTGCCATGTGAAAATAGGGAAAAAATAGGGAAATCTGCCACCGGTTTGCAGAGGCTGACACCCAGATGGATATACGCTGCGATGCTCCCAGGCAGCCAGGTGCCTGAGAATCAGGCTTGACCACCTGGGTGGGCAACCAAAGCTGGCAGCTGGAGTTGGGCAGGATCATGGCTTTGCTATTGACTTTCCTGCAGTAGCCAAGTGAAGAACTGGAGTTTGAACCCTGAAGCAGTGAGGATCAGGACTGTGTGGCTAAAAGACTTGGTGCTGCAGCTCTGCTGTGTGCTGCACCTGAATGACATCCATCGCTATAAACACCCACCTGCAACCGTGCCCAGCCCATCACCTGGCCCAGCTGGAGGTGGCTTCACACCGTTAGAGATGGGCTGGATGTGAGTCCTCACCCCCCTGCGATGCCGTGAAGGGAGAGCACGCACGGGTGGTTACTGCGGCTCGGCAGATCGGTGGTAACCTCTCCAGCCACCCTAATAGCAGAGAGATCCTCTTCCTCTCTGTTGGTGCCAACCCAGGTCACAGCTGCGTGTTTGAAAGGCGAACGCAGAAGTCGATTTCAAAATCCCCACTTATTTTTGGTTTAAGCCTTTTAGAGAGCAAGGCGGCAGGTGCAGAAGCGAGGGTCTCGCTGCACCGGGCTGTCCAGCTGAGGACTTCCAGCTGCCTGTGCCCCAGGTTGGCTCCGTGCTCTCTCCCATGGCCACAGAAAGTGGCGAGGTCTCTGCAGGGCCACGACCGGGCAGGCACCTGCTATCGGGGAGGGGACCCTGTGATGGTGGCTCCTCTGTGCCTCGGAGGGGACAGCGGGTGGCAGCGGCAACGTGGGCACGCAGGGCTCTGCCCAGCACCTACCGACGGCTCTCGCCTGATGGCCTGGGTGAGTCACTTCCCTCTGTGCCAGCCCCGGCACAAATTTCGGAGATGGCGAAATGCCGTGGGGGTGAGATGTACAGGGCGTGGGTGAGACGGTGAGGTGGTGGAAATGGTGTCTGTGGAATTGGGAGAAGGAGGTTGGGGGCTGGAGAAGACCTCAGTAGGAGGCTGAAAGTGTCTCTCCTCCATTACACCTCAAGCCCACTTTGGCTTCAGCCGCCCCCACCCCACCATCGCTCTCTTGTCCTTACAGCTCCCCCTGATTCTTTTCCTCCTTGCATTTCAGTCATAAATCATCATATTAGTGCCCATTAGCATGGGGCTTATCACCGTGCAGGACTTCACCTGTCCTCCCAGAGGATGGATCTTGAAGCTAGCATTGAATCAGGGGTCTCCTTTCCTTCTGGAGGAGGTTTACTTGTGGTAGGAGCCAAAAGGCCACCTGGCACGCAACCCTCCTGAAGTGCGGAGACGTTTCATAACTGAAACTTCTGTTGAACTTCTTGCAGGACCACGCTTGAGGCTCTGTGGATGTGGTGAGCGAGCAGGGAAGAGCAGCTGAGCATCTCAGCTGCGGGAAGTTTTGAGGAACTGTTCAAATTACCACATCAGAGTTCTCACAAGTCTATAAAAACTGAGCGGATAGGAAAAGCATATCAGAAAGCATATCAAATCAGGAGGCAGATAGGAAGTCCCTTCAGTTCTCTGTTGTCCCCAATCTGACAAGGATCTAGGTCAGCCACAATACGTTTGTCATGAAAATTAAAGACAGATACGGAGGAGAGGGAAATTCAAGTGATATGAGCACTTTCAGTATTTCAGACAAGATTGGGTTTGCTTCAGCTGCTACTACAACCTTTCAGATAAGTGGTAAGGTTTCTTTTTATTAAATGGATTGATGTGGATTTTATTATGAGAAACATAAAAAGGAAATTATGTATTTATACTGACTATTAAATGCTTTTCACAATAATTATGCTACTAAATTAACTGACCATTTAAAAAGAGCAGTATATGAAACCGTTGTTTCCAGACAAAGCTGATGCTGAGCATCATAAAATAGTTCTCTCCCTGTTTCAGAAAATGCCTAATTTCGCTGAGTCAAACTGTCATGTCTTAATAGTTAAGATACTGAAATCACCAGATCCAATAAAAAAAATAAAAGAAGTTTATGAATTTTTAGCTGAATATAAATACTTTATTGCTGACTAAACCATTCTATTGTAAAACTAATTAAATCTTTGTACTCTATTCAAGCTAAGACTTTAAACTCCTCATTACATTACTTTGAAAAAAAAAAAAACAAAACTCAATTAAGGGTAACTTATTGCATGTCTAAAGTAATTATTAATGCTTCAAAAATCCTTTTTTTTTTTTTTTTCCTCCTTAAAGGCCAAATTTGACAAAGCAGTTCGTTTCTTTTACACTTGCTGGTGACAATTTGTTTTAAATGTTACAACTTGTTTTCATGTGTTCTGCAGTTCAGTTTGTTATTGATTTCTCATTTGTGTCGATGTGCACTTGCATCGCTGTTAGAGCCGCAGGTATGCAGGTCCCTGGGGAGGGAGAGCGTGTGGTCTGACCAGCCCTCCTTGCGTGGCAGCCTGGGACAAATAAACGTGATGGAAATGGGGAGCTCGTTGATGCAGAAAGGGGACAACAGCCCTGCTCACACTGTCACAGGCTGGATTAGGTCCCAATGGAAGTGAGCTGGTTAAACCAGCTAAGGAAAAGATGCCAAGGGTGAATCGCAGTGCACAGCCCGGGTCGGTTCATGGGACCCAGCAGCCTCGCAGGACTCCCTGCCACTGGAAAGCACTGAGGTTTTAGTGTGGCCAAGCCTGAAATGGCTGGAAACAAGCAGAGTTTGTAATGGGAGAGATGTGAGAGGATGTTTGTCCTACTTTTGTTGGTTTTTAGAGCCTCAAAGCCAAAGAAAGCCATCCACATGCTGTGCTCGGACTGCCCTTTGCATCTACCTGCTGCTGCTGACGGTCGGCCAGGGGCTGCTGGCATACAAAGGTAATGCTTCCACCCAAAGGAGCTTTGCTGGGTGCTCTGGGAGCTCGTGGGCACACAGACAGTCAATGTGTCTGCTGCAGGAAGGCAATCCCCAACCCACACCTGTGCTTTGCATCTGCCCTGGGTCCAAATGTCTGCACCCGTGGCTGCAGCAAAGCCCAGCATGTGAAAACAGGCCCCATTGGTGGTACTTAACTGCACAGGTACCAGGGAGCTGCTCTGCTGACCAAGAATTTCCCAGGGAACATTCACTGCACAGATGTTTTGTTTCCTCAGTGTTTAAGATGGAGGAGGAGATGTTGAAACGTCAAGAAAATAATGTGTCATATGCAGAAGGGGTGCTGGGAAGATCCTATGCCAACAGCCTTTTTTTGGAGGGGGACGTGAGACATGAAGAAAACTGGAGGAGAAGCATAGAAGAGGAAATCATCATCATTAAAAACAGCAATGCAAACTTGGTGACGATGATGAGCAACATCAGCCTGGTTGCAGGTATGGCTTCATTTCTCCATGCTGGCTATTCAGTGGGGAGAGCTGGTTCTTCTGCACCACCGGCAAGGCTGGGCCAAATAAAGGAAAATCTAGTTCTGAAGGAATAACCTGGGCGAGATTTGGTCTTCCTGTCCAGTAGTTAGTGATGCTCCAGTGCCCAGGGTCGGACGTTGTCCACGGAGCTGGTGCAGCTGGAGAAGCCAGAGCACTGCCCTGTGCTTCACCTGGCTCCCTCTGCAGCTGCGTGTGGGGCTGGGGGCTGCTCTCCCCTCCTGTAACTCAGTGCCCTCCAAAAGGCTGCTGTCTTCAGCCCTGACTTATTGGTATGTCCTTCCCTGAGTAACGACTACTGAAAATTATCCATTAAATATTTATTTCAGGTCCTCCTGGACGCAAAGGAGATCCTGGTCCACCAGGTATGTGGGTAGATGAGCCATAAGAAACTTTTCTCTTTTCCTTTCTTTTTTTCTGGTAAGAGATCTGAGGTGAAGATTTGGGATTTCGGTCACTAGACCCCTGTCCTACCACATGCGCAGTGCCCTGGCCATGAGGAGACCTGTCATACTTTTGACCGATCCCCAGGAGCTTCAGCTTGCCCAAGACAATTCAAGGAGACTTTCCCAATCCCTGCTCTGTGGGGCCTCAGACAAACAGTGCATGTAGCGAGCAGTGACAGACCTGGGACCTTGTCCACCCTGTCCTTGGGGGAACAGCTACATGGGCTTGGGAATGAGCTGGGAGCGAGAGCTCTCCTCTGCACAAGCACAATCTGCTGCGCTGGGTCCTTGGGGGTGTCAGGTGGAATTGCACCAGCTGCAGGAGATAAATGTCTGCAGACTGTGAGGATGCAGCAAGATCTGATCTCATGTTGGCTCTGCTTTTAGCAGAGGTTGGACCAGGCACTTTCCAAAGAAACTGAGGTTTCTGTGATCCTGTAATGATGATCTAAGATGCACCCCTTGTTATGTCAGGTCTGTATCTCATCCATCCCTAGTTTTTGGCTATGCTCATGAGCTTTGCTGAAGAAAAAAAAAATAGATTTTTAAAAAATCATCTTTTTCATATCTTCCTGGCTGCATTCACAACGATGAAAAACAACCTCCAGCCAAACACTGTTACTATTCTTCAGAGCCCAATAGCTCAGGGCTTTTTGAGGGAAGATCTCCCCAGAGGTCCCCGTGAGCAGGCGGTCAGCAGGGTTTGGCTGGGGGACAGCTGGCCCCTGCCCAGCACGCACTCAGCCCAGCTCCAAGGACTTCGCTCGAGTGCCTGCCTTCACCTCTGCCAGCTGAAGATTGGCCTCAGCGGTGACCGAAGGCACATGTACAAAGGATGGTTAAAAAATTCACCTCTTCTTCTTGCTCATTATTGTGAATAGATGATGTGTATCAGCTGATAGATGTGTTTTACATCTCAGGGCTACAGGGACCACCGGGGACTAAGGGAGACCGAGGAATCCAAGGTAAGGCTTTTCTGAAACCTGAATCACTTCTGTGGATGAGCATAACGTGACTTTATGGATGATTTTATGGGCAATCTTGTCCTCAGTTAAGATGTAGGTTAGTAGGAATGTCATTGGAGTTGAAGAAATAAGCCTATGTAAAACTAGTGCGAACAAGAGCAAAACTTAGCTGGAAAAAATATTGTCTGAAAGAATTGTCTTGCCCTCTGCCTCTGGCACCACTCTCAGGTACACGGAGAGCAGCGTTTGGCTCACGTTGTGTGGCCTGCTGCTGCTGCTGTTCACTAGGCACGATATCCACGGCAGCATCAGAAGTGTGGTTTTGTCCATGCAGGCTTACAGGGACTGCAGGGCACGAAGGGGAGTAAAGGAGATCCTGGCCCTGCCGGCCCAAGTGGTGAACCTGGAGTAAGAGGAGAAAAAGGAGAGATGGGGCTTGCAGGTAAGGCTTCTTCACTGTTGCAACACTTTTAAAATTCTCCCATGTATTCCTATTTAAACTGGTTTCACTTAAAACACCAGGTGAAGTCTTCATAGGTCCCATATTTCACAAAAACAGGACTTTGGGTTTGATCTGGAGGGATCTCATTTTGTGTTGTGTTCCAGCAAAGCTCCCAAAGGGCGGAAGGGAGACCTGCAAAATGTTGACTCTGCACCGTGGAAGTCTCCTCATAGAGTGACCTTTGTCTAATGAAAGGCACAAGTATTCAATTATCAGCATGTCCCAGATTTAAGCAGCAATGTTTACAGTAGGATTTTCATGGTATAACATAATACAATATAATTTATCTACAGAAGCACATGGATGTTAGTTTTGACTATAGTAAAACCTACTTCTGAGAACTTTATACCCTATTTAAGCCTTTTTTACACCATAAGTAGGAGAGTTATGCACCATTTTCTCTCCTGTGCAGCACACATTAGTGGGTATCTCCCAGATAACCAAAATTCAACAGTCTCAAGTAGGCTGCACCTGGAAAGGAAAGGCTGAAGGCAGCATAGCAAAAGAAAGCAGGAGATGTACGTGGTGCAGATGAGAAAGGACACTTGCACAGGTTGGCTAGAGACTCCTCAGAAGTAAATCACCAGAACCCACCACTCTGGGCCAACCTTTGGTGCTGGGACAGCTGGAAGGAGGTGCCCCACTGCCTTCAGAGACAAATCTTTGTGTTGTATTAGTTTCGTTTTGTTTGTTTGTTTTTAATTTACACGCACGTGCTGTGCTGTTTGGTAGGTGTCCAAGGACAAAAAGGTGAAACGGGCAAGAAGGGAGATTCGGGGCCCCCTGGACCCGTGGGTCCTCAGGGAAAACAGGGAGACCAGGGACTGCCAGGTTTCAATGGTAAGTGCAGAGGATGCAGCACAGCTGACACACGTGCTGTGCTGGAGGGCTCCTCCAGCTGAAGCATTCAGCTACGTCCCGCTAGCACTGATGCCAAGATTTTGTTACAGGCAGCGTGGGGGAGCCTGGACGTCCTGGGCAGAAAGGAGAGACAGGTAAGCAGCACAGAAGGTACAGTTTCTTCTAGGAATAGGAGACTAATCTCTTTAAGATGATGTGTCATGACAAGGAAAGCTGCAGCCAGGATAGCTCCCAGCATGGATAAGAGATGATGATTAGATGGAGAAACCATGCCAACATTGTGCAAACCCGTCCTGCAGCCAAACCCTACTCAGTGTGCAAGAAAACAAGAGGGAGAGGAAGGTTTTGTACCATGGAAGACCACATCCTTCCTGACGTGTGCATGCATGGTTCCTTGGGGAGAACCGGTGTTTGCTTTCATAGGGATAACTCAGTCTGCACGGCATGGGGGTCAGTGACAGAGCTATCTTTTGTTTTCCTCCTTTGTGTATTGACCGCATTTCACACGTTCTGTTGTTCACCCTCAAGGCTCAGCTGGAGAACAAGGCCCCCCGGGAGCTGCTGGCCCCAGCGGCAAACCTGGCCAGAAGGGGGAGAAGGGGGACCTCGGGCCCAGGGGTAGTCCAGGTACAAAGCTACCAAAATCCGTTACCCACTGCCCTTCTACACTGGCCTCTCTTTGAGTGATAGATTTACTTTCCCTGACTTGTTTTTACTTTCAGGAATGGCAGGCAATGCGGGACTCAAAGGTGAAAAGGGAGACAGCGGATTAACAGGTAAAGGAGCATCTCAGGAAGAGGTCTCTTCAGAGACCAGCTTGGAGCACATAGCCCAGGCCTTTGCTTTGACCTTCCACCGGAGGAAGTCCACCTCTGTACCATGGGCACCCAAAACAACAGAGTAACGTTCTGCTGCACAAACCTATTCCCATGTATTTCCCTTTTAACTCTGAATGTACGTAGTGCACACAGCCTCTCATCTCCATCAGGTTGAAGTGCTACACCCTCCTGCACTCCTGGACACCCGGATGATAGGGAGCCACCTGGCCCAACGTTACGTGTTTGTCTGCTGAACCTGAGGTTTTGTGCCCAGGCTCTCTGTGGCCAGCGAGGACCTACCTGGAGGTGGGGTCTCTCTGCCAACAGTGGAGTTTAGGATGTGATACAAATGACCTGAAATCCATCTACTACCAAACACACAAACGCAACTCTCCACTGTCTTTATTTTCTCTACTGAGGGGGTCTGCCCTGAGTATAGTGGGAAGTCAGACATCAGCTTCAGAAATAGATGACTGTTTACACTACAGCTAACCTGGACTGAGTGAAACCAACCCTAAATAATAGTTTGCATAAACTTTTTTAATCGTATAAATATCTTTTTTTTCTTCTTCTTCTTTTCATGATCTTAGGTATTCCAGGGCAAAAAGGAACAAAGGGAGACCAGGGCCCACAAGGTAAATATTTTTTTGAAAGCACTACTTATTCTGATGATGATTAAGCACAGTACTTTAGATGTCACTTCCCAGTTCTCTGCATCAATGTGAAATGCTTTTCACACTGTTTCTTTGGCAAGGAACAAAAATAATAACTTTTTTTGGTTTCCTCACAGGCAGCATAGGCCCAATTGGTCCAAAAGGAAGTAAGGGAGATCATGGCAGTTCTGGTCTAAAAGGTGAACGAGGAGTAAAAGGAGAAAAAGGAGACCGCGGACTTACAGGTAAGGCTGTTTGCCAAGGGCTCTGTGGAGCTGAGGGAACATCTGGGTTTGGGATTGTACAGCACAGCCTGGCACAAGCTGCCCTGGGGCACTTTCTCAGGAGCAACTGGACAGATAGATCAGTCTTCCCAGGAGGTGAATGTGAGGAGTATCACATTCATACCTTGGGAGTCTTGCTAAAAGATACACAAGTAAACAGCTGCATTGGATTTTTTCAAATCCATGCCCAGAGACATCTTGCAATGTACTGTGCTTCTGGGATTGATGTGGTGGTAAGGAACAGAATCAGCAACACAAGGGCTATTTAAGAAAGCCTCTCTTGTCGCAGGACAAAAACCAGACAGTTCAAAAGGGCCAACACTACAACAACTCCCCATCCTTACCCTCTTCTTTTCCAGTCACTGAATGCTTCCCAAAACCCTAAGGCCTGTAGTAAAATAATAAACAAAATATTATTTGAACAGGCCACAGGAAGAAATCAGCTTTTTTTTTTTTGGTGTTCACATTGAACAGTACAAGAGTCCTCAGACATAAAGTAAAATGGGGGCTATGTGGGGCTCCTCTGTGCACTCCTCTTCTGGAGCTTTGCCTCCGGAAGAGGGGTGGAAGGGGAGGAATAGCCTAACTGGGCTGACCCCAAGCTAGGTAGCGCACTCTGGGTGGGTCTCAGCTCCCACCCTGCTGCAGAAGGAGATGGCAATATGTGCTTTGCCAAAGTAGCTTTGGGGGTGAAGAGCTTACCATGACTTTTCAAGCACCTACACTCTCAGGACCAGGGTGCTGTATGGAAATGTGGAGAACTTGTGAGTGGCTTTCTGCTGTCCCATGGCAGCACCTAGAGAGCAAACCCCACGATGCAGATCTTCCTGCAAATACTTTGGGAGACACTGTGCCTGCTTCTGGAGAGCCCAGAGGCTCTCAGAGAAGTCATTTTACAGTTAGTGGGAATAAGGCATATTTCCCAAGAGTAAGTGGATGGGGTTTTGTAAACTGATCTTTTCGTGGGCCATGCATTAAGAAAACTGTGCCATGTGTTATCCTACTTTTCTTGCTACACTGTTTTCACATTCCTTTCACATACCCTCAGTCACTTCAGAAGGTCCCTTCTATGTGGAGACAGAAACCTCTGCCCATATGTGACCCACCCAATTACTCAAAAAAAAAAAAAGCAATAACTGTATTTTTCCCCAAGCAGCAGTCAAATATTTTCTTATTTTTCAATTTGGAACAGGTTCCCCAGGAGCGAAAGGCAGCAAAGGTGAACAGGGAGCAGGTATGGGACTTTTATCTATCTGCTATCGCTTGACTTTGGCATCAAAGCTACTTTTGAGATCAAGACCAGTGGGAATCCTGCACACACAAGTTAACCTGCCACACAGCTACCAGAACTGAGGGGTCTCAGCTGAAAAATTACACTGAGCTGCAGCCTCTGGAGCCGGGACAGGGCCTTCAATTGTTCAGATCTGAGCTAAAAACTTCAGGTCCCATCCCAGCTGCAGCTGTGGAGATGGGAGCATTCATCTGGCTTGGGCAGTCACTGCTTCCATCTTTCAAAGTGCTTTTAGCATCTCCACCCATACATTTAGTACAGTTATTTTTTTACAGTTATTATCTCTTCCAATCCATCAGGTCGCTTCAGCAACTACATACGAATCGTGGGTGGTGGCAGGAGGGGTCGCGTGGAAATCCTTCACAACCAGTCCTGGGGAACGATATGTGACGATGGCTGGGACGTGCAAAGCGCCTCTGTGGTCTGCAAGATGCTGGGATACAGCTCTGCCATCGCTGCCTTCACTGCGGCAGGAGGTGAGTCCGCAGCAGCCCCCCAGGCTGGGCTGCGAGGCAGGGGCTGCACGACCCGCCTGGCACGGGAGGTATCGCACACCCTGCAAGCAATGGGACAGCAAAGAGGATGGTTTAAAAGGGACAGCTCTGTCCCCTTGGGACAAGATAGCTGCATGTCAGGTGCTGCCTGAACTGTGCCCAAAGGCTGGCGTTCCAATATGCCAACCGTGCAACCCAACACATGCCCGCAGCCCATGGGGTTCCCTTTAGAAAAGTGCACGCTACCATTTCCTCTGTACATCAGTGACTGCTTTTGGTTGTTTGTTGTACTTATTTGTCTTAATTCCTCTTCCAAAGGCACTGGGCAAATTTGGCTTGATGACGTGAATTGCAGAGGGAATGAAGAGTCAATTTATGACTGCGCAAAATCCAACTGGGGCACACACAACTGCTCCCACAGTGAGGACGCAGGGGTGGAGTGTATCTGATGGGAGCCAGGGCTGCCCCAGGAGCCACTGCCTGCCAAAGTGCTCTGTGGGGCTCCTCCTGTCCATACCGTCAAACCAACTTGTGCAGGCTGCGCTTATAACGTATTTACTAAACATGTTGACAGAGAAAGCTGAATTTTCGATGCATCAATAACAATCACAAGACCTACGGATAACCTGAGACATCCCAGCTGTTACAAAACAGCTGGAGCTCAGACACATGAGTGAGTTCACAGCTTTGCCAGCTACCTGACATCAGCCCACCTGCAGGAGCTCACACGCGTGTGCCCTCTCAGCCCGCAGCACAGGAGAGCTGCTCTGCTTGGGCTCAGTGCAGGGAGAGAGAACAGGACAAGCCTGAGGAAAGCAGCAGTTATTGCAGCTTAGCTGGCCCAGTCCATCTTCATCACAGTGCAGTTGTGAACTTGAACCTAAAAACCTCGGTAAAATGCAAGTACCCAAGGCAGCAGGTGCTCAGAAATCATCAGGTGATCTATCTGGAGTGCAAACACAAAGATTCTCCAGAGGAGATGATGATCAGAGGTTAAAGTGCCACCATCCAGGTGCCTCACCATCCTGGTTTAGCACAGACCTGGCCAAGTCCCCTGCCTTCTCTGTCAGCATTTCCCATCCTGCCCCCAAGAACAAAACCCTTACCTTATCTGGTGTGTAAAAGTAAGTGCTTTCAGATCTTTAGAAATTAGACGATCCACTAAAGTAAAGGGATGATGAATAAGAGCAATAATGGGAAAGTACCAGCTAATTAAACTTTCGGAGTGAAAATATGGTCCCAAACCAAAAGCTTCCGCCTTAAAGGGAAGTCTTACACAAGTTTGAGATAACAGCTGAAAGGCTCCTCTTTCTTCTGTCCTAAAGCTTTTTCATCAGCACTGGGCATTTGGCAGGTGACAATCAGCCTGTGTATAAATAGCTGTGCACATTGCAGCACCCTGCTTGTGGACCTTTTTTTTAAAATATCAGAAATGGATGTAAGCAACCCCATATCTCTGCCTTAATGTTAGTCATAACTGCACTTGTTTACACAGTTTCAAAACTCATTTTTGGTGCTCACAAATCCAGATATAACTGGAAAAAAACAAGCAGTGCTGGTAAGAGCAAAAGACAATGGGACATCCAGGGATGATGTGAGTGAGGAGACCCAGCACCACGCAGTGCTGTCTGCAACAATGCTGTTTTGACCTAAAGGAAATGTTTGGTACAGGGTCTAAGGCCTCAGGAAAGTCTGGAAAATCCCAGAAGTTTTCCACGATGCACTCTGGTGCCTTTGACAGCAGAAAAATGAATAGAGACAGTTATCAGTCCTGGCTCCAGTTTAGAGGAGGCAAAGAGCATCTGCAACCTACAATGGATGAAACCTGACAAATGACAAATATTGCAGATTTGGTGGAAATAGACAGTGGCTCATCTGCATGAGAAGAGGCAAGAGCTTTCTGTTCTGGTGAGGAGCCTGGTCAGCACTACCAGCACGCTCAGTACCCACACTTAAGCTAGCAGCTTCTGCAGGCTCTCCCACGGCACTGCTGAACCTGTGTGGGCTTCTTTTTTTTTCTTTTTTTTTCTTTTTTCTTTTTTTTTTCTTTGTTTTTTTTTTTTGGTGACATTATGTAAATGAAGCGTTGCTACTGTTAGAAAATAAAGGATTTATAAACCAAATATCTTGTCTTGTCACATCAGCAGGTGCTGCTTACGCTCCCATTTCCTCTATTTCCTCACTACTGCTACTACTACTACACTAGGTTATGTTCCTCACCATTTTCAGGCTAAATGCTGAGGCATTCAATCTGAACAGGCAAAACTGCCACCAAAGGCAAAGTCAACACGTCCCCACTGGCGACCCTTTGGCTGACTTAAATCCCCATAAATCTCATTTCTGGAGAACGGGCACCCAGAAAATAAGTGTTGTGCCAGGATTAAGGTGAGGACACCAGGGGCTAGATCTGTATGACAAAGTACGGCAAAGGATGCCGTAGCCCAGCCTGTCTGCTCCTAAGCACAAGGACAGCTTGAACCCAAGCTGCTGTCCAACAGTGGCCAGCCCAGTGCACATGTGCTCACACCAGTACAGTTCATTCTGGTCTGGGAAGGGAAACAAACATCCAAGCACAAGGCTCAGGACTGGAACTTGTGTTAATATAGCAATGCTGGTGAAACCAAATCTTGGCAGGAAAACAAACATTGGTTTCATAAAACCACTGCGGTGTGTTCAGTGCAGAGGGGGAAGCCCATCCAGCTGGGCAGAGAGTTGCAGGCACAAAACCATGCAAGCTTTCGGCTCTCATGCAAGAATCAGAAACAATGGCTCCTGCCTGCTGAAGGAGAACATGTCAGAGCTGCGAGAGAAGAACCAAGCCTAGTGCAGGATGTGCCACGTGTAAGAAGTAGGGTTCTCGTGGCCAAGTCACACAATGTGTCAGTCCATATGGATCTGCTTGGAGAAGCACTGGCCAGCTGAGAATAAATGGCAAAGGCTGCTAGGTGATGGCAGCATGGTTTATGTCTGATCCTTTTATGTCCAAAGCAGGGTGAAACCAGAAAGAAGTCTCTAACATGGCCACTAAAGCACTAAGAAATTTCTCGTGGTTTCCATTGGATGTAGATAGGTTGAAGGAGTCAGGGAGGCTGTGAGCCTGTCTGCTAGGGTGCAGCCTTGCTTCCTGAGAAGCCAGGAGTCCAAGTGCCAGAAAAAATAAATAAAAAAATGAAGTCCACCTTTAGGAGATTCACAATTCACATTAAATTCCTTGCTTTTAATTCAGATCTCAGCCAGGCAGCTCCTCACCTGGTCTGAATTGTCATATGCCATGTTTTGCTTGAGGCAAGAAAAGCCCCTATTTAACTCCAGAAAAAGCAAAGACAAACAAGCAAACCAAAACCAACCAACCAAACACTGCTCTCTTTCAGAACCTCTGGACAAAACCAGCACGGGGAGGGCTGAGTTACCCCGACACCAAGCACTGTGCCACGAAACGCTCTGCGGAGCTGCAAGGGCACTGGCTGGCCATGCAGATACCGCGGCACGGCCGGGCCTGGCCTGAGCCATTCCTCACAGAGACCCCAGACCCAGGCTCGGCTGACACAGGTTTATTATTGATTAAAGATGCTCCTTCCCGACACTAAGGGGAGCTCAAGGGCCACCACCCACTCCACTCCTGCTGTGCGTGGGTGATGGCAAGGGACACAGAGGTGTTTTGCTCTGTCTGACAGGCGGATGGCACAGATGCTCAGAACCTGAGTGGCTCGGTCTAAAGGGGTGAGACAGGCCGTGGAGGTTTCCCAGTCTGCAGTGAATCAAGCTGTGGTCCACCGGTCCTCCCAGAATTGTATTTTGAAAAAATAAAGAGTGAAAAAATATGTGATTCAGTCACTTGTGTATCATGGTCTGAGAGATTGCTGGGCATTCAGGACAGTTTTACAAGTTTTTCTCTCCGCTAAATGGCTAAAAGCATCTTTTTTTAAGGAAAAAAAAAAAAATCTCAATTTTGCTTGTACTTCAGAGCTGCCTCCTTGGAGGGCCACAGGAGAGAGGGCACATGGCCACGTGGGTCTCCCCCAGCCTCATCACTGCGAGGACAAGACACAGAGCCCAGCGGTGGCTCTTGGAGCCTGAAAGCCAGCACTGGGCCGCCCAGGCAGCAGGTCTGGAGGGTGCTCAAGTCCCCTGCGTCCGCCTCCCCAGTCCAAAGGAAGGTCTATCAGGGCAGGAAAAGCGCCGCAAGTCACTGCATGGTAGTTGTGGAGGAGTGGAGAGCCTTTCTGTCTACAAAAACATGTAGCCATGAGGTGCAGAGGCTGCCTTGCACAGCCACACCATGCCCTTCACCCAGCTCGGTGCCATCGGTCCCATATTTTGGGACGCCCAGCTAATGGGTCTCACTGTCCTATGGCAGCTAGCTATAACAGCTAGCAAGGAACTGTACAGCTTTGCTCATCATTCCTTCCCAGCACCAATTAAAAAGATTTAGTTAAGCAAAATGTAATTACACTATCATGGATAAAAGGGATACAATTAATTAAAAAGCGATATTTTCCCTTAGGATTGCTGTTATTTCCAGATGCCTGTCCCTGACCAATTCTCATGATCTGAAGAGATTTGGAGTGGGGAGAATTGAGTGGTTTGGGTGGTTTGTCTCCCCATCTCAGTAACCCACATGCATTTCTGAGGTAACTTAGTACGACTCTTTAACATATATTTTCTCTGGAACCCTAAAACATTATTTCCAACATATCTGACACCATTTTCCCCACTTTTTCAAGGAACTGAACATTTCATAGAGGGTCTCTGGCACCAAGTTGGGACTTCTGTCCATTTGGGGAAAAAAATAATCTTTTTTTCAACTGTGAAGGAACAGGGAGCAGCCAGAGGCAGAGGTGTGTAAGCCATGGCTGAAGAATTTACCAAAATCCACAAGGAAGCAGTTATAGTGAAGTTTCTGATCTTTTGTCTCTTGGGAAGGCCCCAGGCAACATCTCCTCTAAGGCAAGCTAGATCTGGAAAGCTCAGCTCTTCAGTGAGGTGCAGATCTCATGGCTCCAGAGCTTTAGATTGCAGATCAACCTGCCGATGTATTAATAAATCAAGGGTATTTATTTAACGATGTCTCAATATTGGCATAACTGTCAAACTACAAAAAAAAAAACCAACAACAACAACAAAAAAAAACAGAGAAGGCTGCAGGTTAAAAATGGAGTGTGGAAAGAGGCTGAATGCAATTTTTGTAGGCTCAACAGAAGTCACAGACAATTCAAAGCACCACCCAGGCACACAGAGATGCTGAAAAACAAAATGTTTCTAACTCTAAAAAAACTCTTCTGGTTTTAAAGCCTTGAGTTTATGTCGAATGCATCCAGTACACATCTCACACTAGCAAAACATTTGATAATTCCAGCTGAAAATGTAAAAAGACAATTTCATTTGGTTCACAGCTAAGAAGTTGTTCTGTCTGAGGGTTGCTGTTGTTCTTTTTTAAGGTACATTAAAGCCACCATATTAAATGTCAAGTGTAAAAGAGGAATGACTTCTCTGCTCATATTTGAGAAGTAAAAATTTGAAAATGCATGCTGGACATATCTAAAGATTAAATTCATCTTGTAATATATAGGTCACTAATGGTATTTTCATCCCTCTTAATCTAATGTTGGAAGGCAGCATCTGGCCTCAGAACTGTGGGTTATTTTCTTTTGCCTCCATTGGCCCAGAACTGGTTACAGGTCTGTCGGCTTCACCTAGTTACCTCTCTTCCCACTGGCATGGTCCAGCACAGACCCAACCACCCATCCCATGCAATGCGTGAGCCTGAGCTGCAAGTTTCTGCTCTTAGCACAGGGGCAGCCTGGCTCCCACCAGCACTGGTGTAAAGCTGGAGCGTGCGTCAGTGCAGGCAGCTGCTCTGCTGGGACGCTGAGCTGAATGTAACCCAAGGTATTTAAGCAAACTGTTAGTGGTAGCTCCAAACGATTATCCATTTATTTCAGTATTTGTCTTTTTCAAATGTGACCTAAAATCTATAAGCAATTAGTTATCGTAGTGGCTACAGTATCACAAAATCCTTCTCTTCATTTTTTATTCAGATGGAGCTGCAATTCCAAAATCATTCCAGTCACACCAGCCTTCAAAGGTCTAAATGAGGAGTAAGGGGGGGGGGGGGGGGGGGTGATGCCTTAATATCTTTGAGATTTGCAAGTATATTTGAGGATTTTCTGGGGATTCAGTGCAAGATGAAAAAAAGAGTTTTGCAGGCAAATAGAGGACCTTGTGCCTCCAGTTCAAAAGGAAAGATATACAAATGTAGGAAGATTTAAATGTTAAAGTGCTAAATAAACATTGCTATTCAACAGCAGTCTTTGTCTTTTGAATCCTAGGTTAAAACTACTTCACAGGGACTATAAAAGCTCCTTGCTTTCCCTTGTTGACGCTAAATGAATTTTAGCAGTGTAAGTTCCAGAGCAAGAAAAAATGTTACCTAAAACTCCTCACAAAACATCCAGGTGCCTCACTGGGGGTAGGCAGGAGATGCCTTTTGGAGCTGTTAGATAAATATGCCATGTGAATAAGAAAATACACAAATTGCATTTATTCTGGGGCTATTTTGTGATGTTTTGTATAAATACTAACAAGGAAGGGGCAATATGAAGGTGCTGGTTCCATGCCATCGGGGTATCAACAATTCAATGACTGCTCTACAATGACCTTGTATTTTGCTACCTTAGGAAATCCTGCTGGAGTCAATGGATTCAGAGGGCTTTCAGGCTTGGGCCATAAATCACTCAAGAGACGAATTACTGCCTTATTAGAGCAGCTTCATAACTGTAATTCCAGATAAATGCACTATTAGCCTGATCTCTTCTGATAACATGCCAACAGGAAAAAAAAAAATAAAAAGTCATCTCCTGCTAAGCTGACTGGCTATTTAAAGGCATTGCAGCAAACTTTCACAGATGTTAAGGCCAGCGGGACCATTATATTAATCTCATCTGACCTTCTGCATGGTGCAGGGCAGAAAAACTCACCTGGGAGTTTCTGTATTATCCTGAAACTCTGGCTTATTTTCTAGGAAGGTGCCTCATCTTGGTTTGAAGATTTCCAAAAGCAGAGAGAAAACAGCATAAAAAAACTGAGAAACCTGAGAAACTTCCCACCCACTGCCCAGGCTGGGACAGATGGACAGGAGACCTTGGTGACTGCCCTAGCATTGAGCAGTTGGGTGAAATAATGGGAGATGACTGCTGTCATTAAAATGTGTTCTGCATGGAGCAGTGCTGGTGACTTGTCTGTCAGCCTGGTGTGGTCAGCTCTGTGCCCAGAGAGGTTTTGCTGGGCAGGGAGAGAGCTGCTCTTTCCTCCTCACTGTGTTTTTTTGGTCCTCAAATTCATTCAGACAGGGTTCAAGAGAGAGCAGGAGTTTTCCTTACTACGGTTAACCCCACCTGTCTGGGAAAAGCCCACAACCAGATTTTGGAAGAGCTATTGTACCAGGCAGGAGTCACACCTATACAGGGGTATAGGCACACCTATACAAGGAGCAACCCTCCTTGCTGGAGCTTAAGGAAAAGAGGAATGCACGGCACATGCCAGGCTGGAAGTGCCCTTGCTGGTCTTACTCACGTTTGGCATCGGAAAGGGAATTACTGGAAGCTTTTTGTCATGGCAGCTGAGGTTCATGTGAGCACTGGGACTCTGCCACTGCTTTGATGGTGCAGTAGCTCTGACTGTAAAGGAGATGCTCTGACTTTACAGAGTGGCAACGAGAGATGAACAGTGAGGGGTGGAAGGCCCTCAACACATTTCTGAGGCCCTCCAGTCCTTTTCTGGGTGGAAATGAGATCAAACTAAACTTAAGTGGCACTGTTTGCATGAGTAACAGATAATCCCAATTACCCAGAGCCCTAAGATGAAGATCCCACGGCTAAATAACAAGGGTGTATTTTCCATACATGGGTAAAGACTGTTGACTCAACTTGCAGGGCTATAAAATTTCTCCAGTAACAAGCAGGGACAGACTCCTACAGCAATGCTGGAGGGAAGGGAAATACCCTGTCTCTATGAATCTAGTTATTTCAGTCAGCCTTCAAGAGCTACACAACACCGTAAGTGGATCTGTCTGCGGTTAGCGGATAGATGGGCGGAGGATGAACGCCCTTCGCTTCTCCTGTGTATATAGTCCAAAACTGTAAGATTAAGAGTGGGGAAGTCCCCTGCTCCTGGTTCATTTGCTTTAGAGGCCCTTTAGAAAGCAAGCTGGCATGGGGATGGCAGGATAAGGGAGAGAAGCATCTCTCTTCACCATGGGCTGCTGTGCCCACAGTGCTCTGGGGCTCTCTGACTTTCCAACTCTTGGCTCGGAAAATGTGAAAAAAAGCCACTTTTTCAACATTTTCTCTTTGTTGCTCCTGGTTGTGCAGCGCCACTTCCAATTACAGGCTAGCATGTCAGCTGCGGCCCGCTCCTGCGTGACGCGCGGTGACCCCGTGGGGCAGGCGCAGCGCGCTGAGGCTGCCAGGATAAAAATGTGCGGTCAGTGCAAACATGTGGGACCCAGCTCAGAGAGGGGGTCCTGGGTGACGAGACTTCAGCAAAAGGCCTCCGAGCATCACCCAGCATGGGGGACGGAGCAGGGAGTGGTGACCTGGGTCATATCTGCAGCTGGTGGAAATCAACATCGCTCTGTTGATATCGGGGGAGCTGCATGGGTTTGCTCGTGCTAAGAATATGGCCCTTTTTTTGTTCATTTTTGTTTTCTTCCCAGCTCTCAAGCACTGCTTAGCTCCCACAAAAGCTGTTATAATTATATGCTACCACTTCAGTGGTTAATTCATTTTACAAGTGCCAGTCCATTCTTCTTTCTCCAGTATCTTCTCTAACACACTTCCAAAAATATTCATTTGGGGCAGGGAGTCTTCTTCAACGGTGAGGCAATTCCTTTGGTGTAAGCTTACACTACCAACAGCCACATGCACACTTAAAGTGACAAAAGGTTCACACAATGAGCTGTTGAGGCTCACATAGGGCAGCAATGACAGGAATATGTCCAGCCACTGTGGGTGTCCCTGTCCAGTCTCTGAAGGATTTTGGACATACAATCCCCCTTACGTGCCTGCTTTCGGGCAGGCAAACAGCAAGAAGAGCAGCCCATAAATGAGAGCAGTGGGAAGGATGAGCCCTTTCCTTTCACAGCAAAGCTTTGCACACAGAATGAAAGACAGACTTCACATGTGGCATTAGAAGATAAAAACTCTTCCTCTATATGAGGCCCCGTGACAAATTAGACAAGCTGTTGTGCAAAGGTTTTAAAATGAGCACCCCTTGAGAGATTCCCAAATTTATCTCATCTAGAGGGGGGTAACACCAGAAAGGTAAGGGGTACGATGGCTTTTAACCTCATATGCTCATGGGACTATGAGCACATCTTTAAGCTATGCTTTCTTTATCCCAGAAACTTCAGATGAAAATCCCACTAGGATGGGTTTTTCCAAACAATTTTACGCATGCAACAGGGAAACAGCATAAAGGTTCTTTTAGGGAAAAAGATCATAAAATTCATATCTATGTTCCTCATGGAGACACTTTTGTGGCCATTCTGCTGAAGAAGGAACCTTCTGGCTGTGATGAAAAGGTACAAGCAGTTTCTTGTGGAATTTTATCCAGTCTCAGAAAGCTAAGATAAGTGAAACGAGGAGAGAAATGGCTGTAGGAACGCCTTGTGAACACCATAGCTGTGCTGGTCTGCAGGTGTTTCATGTGAGTTAGATAATAAAAGGAGGATTGCACTTTTATTAATCCAGGCTGGATCTCTGCCAGACCCAGGGCTGCTGTTCTCACAGCCACAGGCTTCAGAGCACCTTCTGCAAACTCTGCTTCCCCTCCCAAGCTCCCAAGCAGGAGCTCCAGCACGGTCCTAAAGCCTGGAGCAATTTTCCTTCCACCCTAAAGCAGAGCTGGGGATCAGCCCGGGCTGCCAGCTTGCAGCACGCTCACATCCATGCAGGATGCCAGCCTCCTGGGCTAAATCTCTAACCTGGGCCCCAGGTGTGGCTGAGGAGGAAGCTCTGAGCAGACCTTCATCACCCTCTCCCAGGGCATGTGCAGCCCCTCACCTCCTGCAGCTCTGAGGGAAGGGAAAAAAATTTTAAAAAGCCTTCAAAGAAACATCCTCTTATACATTCTCTCTGCAGGACGTGTGGGATAAGCTCTGAAGCCAGAGACATGAGGCCGTAAAGAAAAGACAGACATAGCTCTTTCTCGGCCAATGCCAAGTGCACGTGCTGGGGTGGTTTGTCTTCTAGGAATTCCCTGACATTTACATAGCAAAATTTGGAGCTTCCCTTAGAGGGTCTTTCTGGGGTTTAGCTTGGCAATGAGTCAGAGGCTAAACACCTCCCGAAGCCAGACTTTTCTGCTCCTTTGAGTCCCTCTCAGCAGTTATTGCACTTGTAAAAGAAATCCTATTCCAGATCTTCACCTCCCCTTAAAAACCCAGAGCCTGCTCAGGGCCATGAGCCTCTTGTCCGTCACTCAGCACAGCTCCCATCAGCTTTCTCAGCCACTTATAGCCCTGAAGCAGCAGCCAGAGCTGGACATTGTACAAGGGATTCCTGGAGTCTGGGTGACATTTATAAATCCTTCTCTTCCTCCTTATCCCTGCCAGTTGCAACTTGTTGGTGGGCAGTTTCCCAGTGTGGGACAGATAACCCAGTCCCCATCTGCTCCCCACGTAGACCCGAGAGCAGATTTGAACTCCCCAACAAGCTGCTCCTTGCATCCAGAAAGAGAAGATGCAGGAGCGAATGAAAGGTGCAAGAAATATTGTCATCATCTGGAAAACATGTGTCACTACCAAGAGCAGAGAGGAGTTAACTCCAGACTGAGAAAGCTTCGAGGCAGGTGCATTGGCTGATGACAAGTGAGATGCTCTGGGAGCCAGGATTCACAGCACCAGACACATTTTTGCCAATTGCCCAAGCACCTGAGGAGGGACTTACCCTTGGACTCGGGTCTCTTTCTCTTGCCTTCCTATGAGCCTGCCAGGCAGCGCACATGGCCCAGCAGCAGACCCATAAACTGGCTTTTTGGTGCAGAAAGCAGTCAGGCCTCTCCCAAAATGGTTATTTCAACAAGGCATTGTAAAATGAGCTGCACTGATTATTAGCAAGCACAGTAATTTGCAGGCTTGTGGCACAAAGGCATTATAATACTGCCATGAACAACACTTCATCAACGCCTCTGGATTCCAGCTTTCTCCCACTTTAATATTTCTGCAGTTTAACCCTGATTATTGCCATTTATCTGCTCACACAACATGATGGATGCAGTCCCAAGCCATCCTCCAGCTCTGTGGTGTACAACACTGAAAACTGAAAAGTTAGAAAACTGCTTGAAAAATGTCATTGCACAAGCACAGAAGAGAACTGTGTGGAGTTTTCATCCAAATTTCTTAAAAAAGACACATTTGGACAGGAGAAACTCCTAATCCGGTGTGGAAAGGCTCATTGCCCAGCAAACTTCAAGTACCACAGCTAAGGCTTTCTAACAAAGTGTTTGTGGATGGTTTTCCCTATCTTTAGGGTTTTTTTCCTCCTATTCATTTGTACAATTTCTGCTCCTTAGTTGTAAATGGTTCCAAGATGTTCATATGATATGAATTTATAAACCAGATGATAGCTATCATTTTCTTTTTAAGGAGGCAAACTCATGTACTCTTTCAAAGGCTTTAACTCTTAATCTTTGTTTTCACAGAATTATGCACTGCTCTATTGATATTTCTGACCTTTAGTTTCCAAATATTCAATCTCTTTCACATGAGATCTTGGTAGCTGACAGTATTTGAAAACACTGATGTTGCTAATCAGCAAAAGTCTTGTTGAATTTTGGAAAAAGCTCCTTGTTTGCCTTGCACGACACAACATTAACGCAAGGTTAGCCCTAGCCGACATAATAAGGTGAGGAGTAGAGAATAGGTCTGTAAGGTTGGTTTAGACAGAAAATATTTTAATCACAGCTGAGAAAGGAATAGATCAATGTCAGGTTTACACAGACCTGGGCAGGTCCTCAGCCGATGTAAGTAAACTTGGCTCTGCCGAGGTCAAAATGGTTTACACCTATGGGTATTTTCTGTTAATGGGGTGAACATGCAAAATCCCTTACTGAGTAATTTTCTGCAATTCTCACTAAAATCAAGAGGAATTAGAAGTCTGAGATAGACCACCCAGGTTATTGCAGGCATTGGTAGCTTTCGAGGAAAAAACTGGCCTTAAATCAGTGAAGAATGGAAATTCTTCCCCAATAAAAGCACAAGTAATGTATAGAGCTGAAATGTACTCAAAACCCTTTTTTTCCTTTTTTTTTTTTCTCACGTGAAACAGCCTCTTCATAAGCTGAAAGAACACCAAGTTTAAACTTTTAAGAGAGAAAAAAAATTGTCAGAAAAAGCACTAAAACATCAAAATATAAGTTCATCTCCCTGCTTTGCTCTGCTACGTGCTGTCAGGCTGGGCTCTGGATGTGGCCAGTGCCACGTGCTTCATGTCATCCATGGAGATGGGAGGGAAGGGCTCCACACTGCCTTGCTCCATAATTAAGTCACATTCAAACCATTTCACACACACATTCTGCAATGATCCTGGAGTAGGTCAGTTGCATGTGCTCCCTGCTTGGCTGAGCTGGAGCCTGCAGGCTGGACGGGGAGGTGAGGAGGGCAAAAATGCACAGCAGAGAACGGGGAAGAGCAGTGGGTCACCCCAACAAGATTAACTGTACCTTGGCAGCTTGCTTAGGTTGGTTTTGTAGATGATAGCAACTCACTGGGGCCTCAAGTGTATCTTGGTAAGGAGGCTCTGGGCAACCTGGAGGTTGCCAGCTCTCCATGAAGCAAAGAGATGAAGATCAGGCTAGGTATTTGGGGAACAGAGAGAACCAGGAGCTCACCATGCTACAGAGGGAGGTGGCCCTGTACCACAAGGGGCTGGAAGGATGGACAACACCTCTGACTGGGGCATGAGCACAGTGAGCATTCAGTTCCATAGCTGTAGACATCAGGTGTGTGCAGGACGTTTGATGTGGCAGGAGAGGGATCATCCTGGCAGCAGCATTTCAGGTAGACTGGAGCAAGTCAAGTAAGTAAATACTTGGGCTTAAGTATCACATCTGTCACTCTGAGGGTAGCTTGGAGAAATACCTGGCAGATGAAAATATATGACTAATAGCTGGAGGGAAAATGGAGAAGTACAAAGACGAGGGGAACACTCAGCTTTTAAAATGGACAGAGGAAAAGAGAATCCAAATTGACTCCATAGGAATGAGTAGAAATGTGGTACACCTCCAACAGACCATCAAAATCATCAATTATTATGAAACAAAAAAAAAACCATTTTCAGGGAGTCTGGGGTCAGAATTTAGACTCTGGGTTTCAGAAGCAATCTTACCACAATCAAGTCAATTTTGAGAAAAAAAAAGCTCACACCAAGTCCAAGAAGTCTTGGCAGTGCAGGTATGAGAACTGGAGCAGTAAGGCTCTTTTTGTTCTATGGAAAGCTACAAAAAAATCAAACTCAAACCTTGAGATTGAGCCAAAACAGGATTTTCTCTGTTTTCTTGCCAAAAATAAACTAAAAATATAAATTTTAAAAAATCATTTTTTATGGAAAGTGAGTGTTACAAATTTCACCAAGTTTGCGTATCATTCAAGTCAATCCCCAGCAACGCAGAGGTTGTCCCAACAGTGAGGAAAGCATACTCCAGGCAAAAGTGTCCAAAAAGAGGAGTTAAACCCACTTGCCCCAGTGTTTGTCTATGCAAAAATTGACTCCAATTTTATCCTGGTGTCCCTATACCCACACTGTCAGTAAGGACTTCCCGGTTACTTCCTATAAACTTAGTCGGTGGCAGCCATCTGTCATTGGGAAAACACAAGAAGGGGCATTATTTACAGACTGGCAGGGAATACTGGAAAACTCGCAATATATTTTACCGAGGACAGATGTAAACACAATGAGGATATTGTTTTGAAATTAAGGGAAGAGCAGGAAATTTCACAGTGGTCTCCTGAGGTTTTTCTCCTTGCCACAGCAGTGGGAAAAAAAAACAACTGGCAAGTGAGAAGACTAATTACGGGGCATAAATCTACCATTTTGTGGAATCTCCCCCAGGGTCTGCTATTCCTCCATTAGTGCTCGATTGCCACCGTTACTGCACATGAGATGCATGTATCTGCTGCTGCTAAATGCCACAGATGCATCTCCATTATCCTTGGAAGCATAAACTGCTTTTTGTAACAATCAATCGCCCAATTCAGAAACAAATATAATGAGCTCATTCTGTCTTATTTGTTAGAATCCAGCACCATTTCTGCTGGGACTAAGACAAAAAGGAAAGCACGCAGAAATAGCTTCGAAGAGCTAAGTGGGGAGCTTAATTACTTCAGTAATTTTGGTTCGTGAATTAAAGGGAAAAAAATGTTTCACAGATGAGAAGTTAAGATTTTCAGAGTGTCTCAATCCCAGTGACAGAGATTTCTGTTTAAAACACTGATGGTCGAAAAAAACCTCCAAAGCTGTGTTCATCGCAGAAGGGGAAAATATGCAGAAAACTGCCAAAAATGTCATCCAGGGAGGGAACCTCTCCCAAGATCTTGTCCGCACTAATAAGAGTTAGCTGGCACATCTGAATGCAGATGTATTTTCTGCTGGCAAAAGCCTTTCCCATTCCCTACCTGCAGTAAGACATGCTCTTCAGCTAGTGTGAATCCAGATATTGCTGCTCCTGCTAGCATCAAAATGTCATGAAAAATCATGGCCTGAGCAGCACTGCTGCGGCAGCAGAAAATTTGGGCTTTGGCTGTGCAATTGTGCAGGGAAGGGGCCTGGGGACAAGAAGGTTGTGCTGCCACATGGGCAGCACCCAGCAGCTCACAGCTGGCACCCCACCAAGCAAGCTGTGCCCTTCCTGCTGGCACCTAGCCCTGCACCCCACAAGCCCAGGGGATTACGTGGCAAGTGCTGGGTAAGGGGTAAAACCCACGTGAGCGAAGATGGAAAAGGCATGAAGGCTCCTTAGCCAGCCAAACCTGCAATTAGTAGGGTGATGCTAGGTGAGGAGTGTGATTCACATAAGTGATGGTGGCTGGCATGGCTCCCCTCTTCGCTCACCTCCTTTCATCTGGTCTTTTGGGGACTGACCCAAATCTAACTGAAGGAATGGAAATACTTCATCAGCTTGAATGGACTTTGGATGAGGTGTGACCGCAGCTGGCTTTTCATGACATTTTATCCTCTGGTACAACCCAAAAGGCCTTACACCACAACCATGCTACGGAGATTTTCAAACCTACTCCCGTCACTTTCAGCAGAGACTTTTCTTTCCACCTGCTGAGACAACCCTGAGCCGCTCGCATTAATAATTAAATAAGAGCTGAGGATCGGGGAGGGGAAGTGACAAATCTGCCAAACTCCTCCTGAGATATTTTGACAATCCACAGTCTGAAAGGATTGTAAATGAGGAACTGGCCCCTCGTTACACTCTGACTTTCTCATGCTTATCTTTAAACATAGCACGGATTACGCACCATCCATCCCAGAGACGCATTTTGATGTCATAACAATAGTTACGACGCCAGAGTACACAATACTTAACTGCAGACACCTTGGCACCATGATTAACAACCCCTCCTGCCACTGTACCTTCCAGACTCCCATCCAAGGAAAATTTGTCCCTATTAATCAAATCCAAGTGTTCGTGGCTGAAACGCTCGTTTGTACCGAGCAGATTTCTACCGTTCATCCCGGATGCTGTGCGCGGCTGCTAACCTTTCGGTGGAGCCCACCGGGAGTCTCTGCTCATTTGTATACAACGCGCGTCAGATGAAAGGGCAACTAAACATAATTTACCTGGAAGCGAGGTTAAAAGTGGTTTGCCAGCTTGTTGGCGTTTGGTTGGAGAAACAAGACGTTAATTGACATCTACCCATTGATTAATATTGACCGGTTCTTTTGCTTTCTGCTAGTTTTAAGTAGGCATTCCTTTTTTCTAATTTTTCCCCTGACCAAGAATATTTTGCCAACATTTTGGCAAATTTGAGCTTGCTTCTGGTCTGACTGCCTGATGTGGGCAGACAGAACCAAGACCTGAACCACCACCCACAGAGAGCCTCTGGCCAAATCCACTTGGCCAAATCCTGCTGCCTACAAGGCTTGGACTTGATGAGATGGCCTTGCCCTGGGAGCCGTGTGTCTAATTTCACCGCAGGCTTGTTAGAGAAACCCAACATAAATATCTGATTCCTTGGTTTCTTCCAAAGGCATCGTGTTTATTTTGCAGTAGCTGCCTGCTGGTCCCACTGCAGCTGTGATGTGGGGTCTTCACACGTCCTGAGTGCCCCAAGCTACGCACCAATCCCACAGACACCAGTTGGGCTGTTTCACCCCAAATGAGAGTGAAGCTTTGCTACCATCCCTGTCTGGGTGTGACACAGGTGACAATGTCCCCGCTGCTAAAGCGCCCCCCGTGGAACAGGAACGTGGTATCCAGTCCTCCTCTGAAAGAGCTCCTCCTGGTTAGAAAAGGGTTTCGTTAGCACCTAAGCTAGGCCTTCCTCCAGAAGCTTCCTTCAGGATGGCCAAAGCCATTGGAAATGATTTCTACCAAAAGTAAGAAATAAAAAAAAATAAACAGAGCAGGTGGTAAAAAAATCAGGAAATTAAGGCAAAGCCTTGAAGCTGCATCTGCCTTGGCAGGCCTTGAAACACAGCCCTTTCCTTGGATTTTTTTCAATGGTTCTGTTACTGCTGCTTATGAAAAAGTGACCACTTTTTAAACTTAAAAGATCCCTTTCCAAATCACTGTAATTTTTCTCAGCTGCCAAAAATTTGATTCTTTTTTCTTGAATTGAATTTTCCATAAATAAAAGACCCTCTGCATCTCTGAAGTCTACCTTTGATTCAAAGTTTTAATAAAAAATGTTTGAGGCATCCTATTTTCCTTGCCTTTGTTTGTTGGCAGGGTAGAAAACACTGACAGCAATGGCAGCTTCAAGAAAAATTAAATTTGGGGTAATTAACTGGTTTTTTGTGTGTGGTTTTTTTTTTCAATCAAAATTCCAAATATTTGTACATAGGGGTCTATATCTCAAATTATAGAATTATTAAAAGATGCGTTTAAATGTAAGCTATTAAAAGATTTCAATGCAATCAAGCATCAGTCTTGCCAAAGCATCTCAATCCTGGAATCATATGAAGTATTTTAATGGGGCTTCCTTTTATTGTGCACTTTTCACGGTAAATACTGGAAACAAGCAAAGAAATGTTATGCTTTATCTAATATAGTGTTGTTGTTGATTATGATCACAACATCTCTGTAAATTTCCAGAAAATGTAGCATTCACTGAAATTTTAGGAAGAGGAGGAGGAGAGACAGGTTTAAAAAAAGCAGCAGCGTCAAATACAACAAGCGGTTTCAGCCACTTCACAAGAAAAAAACATCTTGAACTGGTTCAAATGTTTTCCTTTGGGAATTTTCTGTTCTCACTTTCCATCTCAAAATGGGATGATTCTGCACTTCAGAGCAGTAATTTCATTTCCAAGCTGACCAAGCTTTTATAGGGCAGGTGAAACCATACCAGTTGCAATGTGATTTTAATCAAAACAAATACTCTGAAAACATTTCAAATACTTCAAATCACTTTTTTTTTCTCGTTACAAAAGAAAAAATGCCCATTTCAAATAGAATGAAGCCAAATTGCCCTCACACAATTGCTCAACACAATTGCCATGAAGGGAAAAACAATTGCCCTTGTTTGCCCAAACTGTAACCAGAAGATGCACAGAGCTGCTGGTGAGCGTGTTGGCTTGGCCACTGCTCATGGACACCAATGTGGGAGTTTGGTTTTGTGTGATTCATTGGGTTGATGGTTTGTTTTGGATTTTTTTAGATCAAAACTATTACACCTGTCATGCATGGCTTGCCCATCACAGAACAGTAACCTGAGGTAGTCTTGGCCTGTGTCTTGCACTCTTTTCTCCTAACCACCAGATTTGACCAAATATTCGAGTCTGAAATTCAGCCCTGGCCCAAGCAATTGTGCAGTACCCAGGGATCTCACTCTGGGTTGCTTTGTAGAAATGTGTTTCATTCTTTCTGCTCCAGAGCTTCCCAAGAGCATCTTAAAATCATCCCCACAAGTACTCTGTACCTTAAATACTGACGATGGATGAGACAGCCTCAGCACTTTGGAGCTGCTTCATGGCTTGAATGTTTCCAGCACTCCCATTATCTGCAAAGGGCTTGGGATTTGCTCCTTATCATGAATTTTATGAGCAGACAACAGGCAGGGCTGGTCTCCTAGGGCTCTGATGAGATGTGAGGAGCATCCTCACTAAACACAGGTAAAGAGAAGGATGAAAACTGTTTAGATCTGTGGCAGAGAGGGAATAAGCTATTTCCTTTCTATTGGAGCCTGGTTTCCCCTGAAGGGAGGGGAGATGCATTTGCTGCATCCCCTTAAGAGCAGCTCTGTGGCTGCAGCCACTCTCTGACTGTCACAGAGATTTAGGGAACTCTGGGGGCGATGAGTCACGTCCCTGGGGGGGTCTCCATCAGCCCCAGCGTGGGCACGGGGCAGCCAGCCTCTCCTGCTGATGGATGCATGCCCGTGCACACCATACCCATCACGTGCACAAACTGCAGCTCTCCAGGGCTTATAACTCAGTCAAACCAGCCCCAGTTTTCAGCTGCACTTACCAAGGAGACCCATTCCCCTGCCAGGATTCATTTGTCTGCCCCCAGCAGCTTTGTGCAGATGTTAAAAATCAAGACTGTTTGCTACAGGGAAAATGTAATCTTTGCACTCTGATGCTGCAGGATGAGCAGGCCGGCTTAGATCTCGATCCCTCACACTTTCTCCCCCAGCTAGCTCACCCCCACCCACGTGATAAAATAAATGAAAAAGCGAGAGTCCAGCTCAGCCTCTTGTCCAGGTTGAAATCAATGCTCTGGAAGGCAAATATAAAATTCCTTTTTAAACCCCAGGAAACCCAAACACCTCTTTAATTGCCCAGGCTGACCCCTCAGCAGCCTCACCAGTGGCTGGTGGGGGCAAATGTCTGCTGGAGCTCTGGTCCGGGTGCCCTTGGAGGACACCTGCCAAGACTGAGCAGTTCCTGGCCCTGCCAAAAAGCATATTTTTCTACCCCTTATATTTCCATGAACTTGTACTAGCTGCCAAGAGAGAGACTTTGTTACAGGGAGAATTGACTAAGAAAGCAGGAAGACAACAAAATGCCCCCCCACACCCCAGTTTCTCATTCATCCCTGAATTAATCAGAAGCATTTTCCAGGGACGCAGGCGATCCAACCCACTCCACACGGCAGGTTTCACACAGCCACATAACCCCGTGGGTACACAGCATCACCCAGGGCTGGCTTTGTGACAAAAGGGGTCCGCCATGGCCAGAGCTGCAGGCTTTGAGAACCACTCTTCAATTAAATTAAAAACATTTTTTTGCAATAGTGTAATTCAGAGCCTGGGGCTTAAGGGAAGATTTTTGAATGCCAAATAATCCCTTTATTAAAAATAAAGAAAACACCCTTACTTTATTACCTGCTATTCCAAGGTAAGAGACTCCCACCAAACCTCTGCAGAGTGCAACTATAGTGACTGCAAATGGGATTACTCCCAGGAGCCTTTCATTTGTAAGTTTTCTGTAGAGCTTGAAGGTCACACATTAAAAGGGACTACAACCTCCTCCAAATGCATTACCTCTGCTGCTGCTTATGCAAGGAAACAATAAATGCCTCTCTTAAATGGCATAAATCAGGCTGTGCTGATGTTTCATAAAGCCACGACTGCTCGTCTTATTCAAGTGTCATGTTGTTTGCCCCTGGATGAGATCCACAGCACTCCGACGAGGCGGACAAGGTTAACTCAGCAGCTCTGAGGTGGGAAGGGCCAGGCCGGAGCTCTCTGGGCTCTGAGCTTTGACACGGTGAAGTGAGAGGGACCTCTGGTCAAGATCCCTCTCAAGACTCCCAGGTTTGGAGAAGCAACCAAGTGCCCTGAACCCTGAACCCAAGCAAGGCAAGGTGGGCAGCTTCTTGAAGGCGGTGAAGACATCAAAAACCTGGCAACAGCTCCCAGCGGCTCGCATGGAGACCCGCGGGCCTGCGAGCGCTGTAGGCTGGGGCCATGTGTTCCCCTGGCTCCTTTCCTGCTCGCCTCGCTCCGGGCAGGGGCACCATGGGGCTGGTTTAGGAGCGAAACGAGCTCACCTCGGCCTTGTCTCTGGTCTCTGCAGCAATTAATTGCGGCTCAGAGAACCCCCCCCTGTGCCAAAAGTCTCACATGTGAAGAGATTCTTTTATTTTGAATTAATGTTCAGGTTTGTTAATTGTCTCCTTCAGCACATTTCAGTGGCACCTATCTTTTAAAGATGTCTTAATTAAAACGCCAGCTTTTCAGAACTTTAAAAGGTGGCAATGGAGGTGTTGTGGGGCAGATACCCTTGCCACACCAGGCACCAGAGAGTTTGACGGTCTTTTATTTTAAGGAAAGGAGTTGAATTTTCTGGTCTGTAAAATGTCTGCTTGTACCAACTTTTCAGATTCTTGCTATCTAAAATATTTAGTAATGTAGCTCTAGGCCAATGCAAATAATTAAATTAAATTAAATTAAAATAAAATAAAATAAAATAAAATAAATAAAATAAAATAACATAACATAAAATAAATAAAATATAAAAAGCATGTGAAGTTCCTATGATTATAAAACATGCTGATTCTATGCCTTCTATGCCTAGCAAATATTATGCTTACTGCTTTCTACTTGCAGCAGGGAAGGAACAGGGTACCACTAACACCCAGCTGATAGGAGCAGTTCTCTGGGTGAAGTGGCCACCCTGCAAGGAAAAAGAAAGAAAAAAAATGAATTAGTGTCTCTGGTCTGCAAACTTGTCCTTTGCTCAGTGGGGTTCCCAAAATGAGCAGAGGGGGCTCTGTTCTCACACAGGACCGACCCCAACCCACTGTACATAGAGCCATGTGTGGGGATCCCTGCAGGGACCTGGGCTTGTTGCCTACTAGGCTGGAAAACTCATTTCTGGAGGATCTGTTTGTCCTTCAAAGGGCCACCAATCACTCCCCGCACTCCCCAAAATCCGTGACTTGCAAGAATCACTTGAGGTGGCTCATCCTGGTTACCCCGAACATAAACAGTGGTGAAATCGGAAAGGAGAAAAGAGGTCAGGTGCTAGTGCTGGAGGGGCTTCATGGGGCCAGAAGAGCCCAGGACACATGACAGTGACTCCACATGGCTGTGTTAGTAAGCACAGATGTGCACCAAGTGGCACAGGAACTAAAAACCCTCTTGAAGTATTGCAGACCAGATTGAATGGTAATGGGGGACAGCAGCATAGCTGGGCTCTTCTGCAGCAGTTGGGCTGCCCTTCTGGGTCGTATCAAAGGAAAATCCAAAAATGCCTTTGGGACAAGGATGTGCAGTCCAAGGCAGTGCTGTACGCACACTGAATGCCCTGGATAGGCACCCTGAAATACCCATGAACGATCATCCTGTACCCATTGTTTAGGACAGCACCTAACACTGGGAAAAAGCTTGGTCTTGTCTGGCTAAGCTGACCCTAAGGTTAGCCACACAAGGGCTGCTGACTTCCCCGGAGTCCCCCAGACCTGCCACCCCTGTGCTCCTGGTAAGCACGCAGCTGCCCCGCACGGCTCCGGGGCATGGGTCATCTTCGTTTCTTGGCATCCTCATCAGGTATTGTACAATGACATGGGTTCTAAATAAATCATGTCTTTCATAAGCATTTAGTGCTTATTAGTTTGGACACTGAGCTAATGAATGACTCATTTGTCTTCTAAATCCCTAATGAGCGTTAATTTCAGAATTTACCCAGCCTCCTTAGAAATGGGAGTAAGAAATCAGCTGTCAGCTGTTTACAGATACATACAAAATGCACGGCTATTTCCAAGACCCCAGGATGCTTTGTCAGGGCACTGCAATCACTCACCAAAGCGCTGTGCTTTAATTTCCAGTTCGAAAGCTTCGGAGCTTTTCTCCTGGCAATTGTTAAGTGGCTGAATGATTGCTCCCCACCGACAAACAAGGGGATGGCAGGTCGCAGGTGTTTATACGCATTCATATAAAGTAGCACAAGGCAAGTCAGCGCTGCCTAGACGTGTGTGTCACCTCTTCATATTAACAAAGAAAAATACCGCAAAAGGTTTCAAGTGTTTTGCTTATTAAGTAGTTGACTGATTGCTCCAGACTGGCAAGTGACACCACGGAAGGCAGCAGGTGCTGCTGCTGCACGGTGTGCTGGAGCTGCCCGCCTTCTTCTGGGGCTAGAAAAATAGTCGCTGGGACAAAGAGGAGATAAAGTTTTGGTTGGATTATATACCTTAGAGTATCTATTTTGTGGTGTGTTCTCACCAACCCAACATCCCTCCTATTACAGAGGGAGCACATTTTTCTATTCACTCTGACAACAACAAAAAAGGACTTGACTAAACACTCAACACTCAAAAGTTTCCAGAGAGGCAGACAGGGGCACAACATAATTGGGTGTCAGATGAGGAAGCGTTTTCTTGTGTTCACTTTGAACCTGCTGCCCAAAACAGTCACAGTCTTTGTGTTCAACAGCGCAGTGAAAAATCCTTCTCCAGTCACTCTATTCATCCTCTTCAAGATGTTTCACCTTTGCCTCATCTCCCTCGCAACCATCTCTTTCCCAAGAGGAAAAGTCCCAGTCTGTTCAGTGCTCAGCACACGGCAACCCTTGCAAGGCTCAGGCCATCCCTCTTGCCCTCCTCTGTGCCTTCCCCAACAGATGAACCATGTTACTGACTTCATCGCACTTAGTACAAGATTGTACTTTGGAATCTGCTGATATCATGTTTGGGTTTTTATATCTTCAAAGTCACACACGCTCATAAATTCAGTAACACTGAGCTGGACAAGAAGTTTTGGTTGAATCACTATGGGCTACAAATGCACTGCTCAGTTACCTGGATCATGGCTAGCAAGATCTTAGTGATAGGCAGTTCAATGGCCAATAGATGCCTTTGAAATTCAAAATATTCATTTAATTCCTACCTTGTAATTTACATATTCAAGTGCTGGCTAATGAATAGAAATGAAACTTCACATTGCCAAAATAAAACATTAAAAAATCATATTGGACACCATCCTGCCTATAGAAAACACATGGGGGAATTTTCTTCTGGAAGGGGATTTTTTTAATCTGTGATTTCTGAACCTTTGTGGTTGGCTGAGTTCACGTTTCCAGGCTCTTTGCTGTAGCCTCCCTCCGGGCCGGCATCTCAGCACCAGCCAAGGAGCTGACCCACAGTGGGGGCTTTGCTGCAGCATCTTCCCTCCAACCCCTTCCCCGGCAGCCATCTCTGCCCTGCTGTGGCTCTGCTGTGGGACACAGGTGGGCAGCACGGTGGTGGGCATTTTGTGGTGTCTGATGTGGGGTCTTCACCAAAAAAAAATTAAAAGCATCCCCAAAAATGCCAACCAAGCCACCTTTTTCACCTTTCCTCTTCACGCCACTGCAGAGCTGGGCGATGCTCAAGACCTCACTATCTTTGATGGAGTGGAAAAAATGTTCCCCAACTAGTGCTGCCTAATTACAGCCTCATTAACAGGGGAACTGAGCCATGGGCAAACCCAGGCTGTCACAAGCGAGAACCTGGGAAAGGCAATGGATTTCATGACCTGTACTGCTGCCAGGCTACAGAGCCAGGGAGTGCCTGCAGATCTCATGAAGATCAGTCCAGAAGCTGTGTCTGTGCGTACACAAATACACCTGAGCGTGTGTTTCTACTTCTTTGTGGCTGGGGTGAGTAACAGGAGCTGGTGCCAGCCCAGTTGTGACCAATCCCTACGGGGACAGCTCACCCCCCAGCACCAGGCTGCACAAGCTCCCCGTGCATCGCCTCCCTGCCAGTTCCAGCAGCTCCCAGCTGGCAAGCTGGGACAAAACAACAATCACGAAGCTGGCCCAAGCAAAAATCATAGCGCCGAGTGTTTCAAAACACCACCACTGACTGGTGAATACCCTGGACGTGTTGCTCTGAGTTTGCAACGCCTTGGTGAGAGGCGCAGAGCAAAGGTGGAAAGCACAAACTTGGGTGTATGCAGAACACGCACATGATGAAAGCAGGCTGGCTCCCTGGGGCACTGCCATGACCCCCCCCTATTCCCAGGGGAGAAGTCACACCCCTGCCACCCCAGCAGCAGCCAGAAGCCCCAAAGTTATTTTAAAAAGAAGAAAAAAAAAAACATGCAAGCAGGAGGAGAGGTCTGGGACATGGGTTTGGCTTTTAACTTATTAATTTATTTAATTAATTGCCTTTCATTATTTTTTTTCCCTGGGTTGGCTCAGCCCTCTCCCACCTCCCAGGCACGCAGCAGTGCAGGAGAGCACCGACCAGCTGGGAGGAGGTGGGCGCTTGCTCCTGGTGCATCCCTGCTGGGATGGAAGTTTCAGCAGGTCCGAAAGAAAAGAGCAGAGCGATGAAAGACAGCTCAGATAGTGTGGCAGGGTGCCGAGGGTAATAAAACACCGGGAGGAAAGTCAAAATAAACAGGAGCGAAAACTTGGATTTGTGCTGAATTTCAAGCTTCCTTTGTGATAAATTGTGAAGCATTTGTTCAGAGCAACTCTTTATTTTTATGCAAAATGTTTGCAACGTAATTCAATTTTCTCTCCAGTCTTTTTTTTTAATCTAGAATGATTTTGACAGTATTTTCACAAAAGTTTTTGTAAACAGTACATCTAAAAAATAAAAAATTTAAATAAGATTATTTTTCCCAAATTCATCTTTAAAATAAAAGCTAATTTTTATTTAAATGTGCAACGCAAAAAGCATTGACCAAATCCTCTTAGCAGAAATCCTGGCCACAGTGTAATGAAGGGGATTTTTGTTCTTGATTACAATGAGGACCAAGATTAAACACAAGACTTTGAGAAACAGCTGGATTTGGGGCTGGAGGGGAGAGAGTTTAAAAATAAGGTTGGCATGAAGATGAAAACAAAAAACTTAGGCATGATGTTTAGCTAATTAGCTAATTATCCCATCCTAGCAGTTCTTCTGTCTGCACAAAACTAAAAAAATCTCAAGCAAGTATCAAGCTTCTGCAGACTCCCAAAAAAAAGTACTGGGAACCATTTTGGCCCTGATTCCTTCCCCGAATTCCTCTTCTCTCCTCAGCCCAGCTGGTGATGGACCCAGTCCCTGCCCCGCGTCCAGGAGCTGAGGAGCAGAGGCACGGAGGCGATCCCAAAATCATCCCAGTCTGGAGCAAAAGCTCTTCCTGGCTTCCCCAGGCTGTGGGTCAGGCCACGTACAACACAACCAGTCTCAGCTTCTCAGCCTTGCTGGTAGACAAGAAATTAGTTCCCAGTTCGTGTGGTGGATCGTACTGAAAAGATATGGGCTGGATCTGGTGGTGACTTCTGAGCCACAGGTGTCCCCAGGCGGTCGCTGACCCCCTGGGACTAGTGAGGAGGGGTTTCCAGCCACATGGGTAAGGATGTCAAGCTGCAAACGTCTTACAAAGATCAAAGCTCAAGTAGCAACTGACTTCTTATCATCTCAGGGTAATTAGTACTTTGCATAGCAGCTCCCCATGCAGAATTACCCTCACAGTATCTATGTCAGGGGCTTTGACACAGCACCAGAGACTGCAAGCCTGACCAGGTGCCTCTGTGGGACTGTACAAAACATGAAATCACTGTCTGTAACAGCACAGCCCTGAGCAGCACAGACTAAGAAGGCATTTTCAGCATAAGAGACCGCTACAGATAACCAGGTCAGGAGCAAGGGGATGAGCACCCACCCCCGCACGGACACGGGGCACCAGCAACAGGTTATTAGGGGTTTTAAGGAGCTGCTGAGGACTGCTGAGGTAAGGGGAGTTTTTCTGGGAGGTGGAGATGGCCACAACAGCCCGGAGAGGGACCTGCATGGCAGCCCTGCAGGAGCCCAGCGAGATGCATGTCAGGAGAGGGTGGGTGCAGGAGAGCCTGGAGGAAAGATGTAGCTCTGGAGGGGGATGGAGAGGTGGCAGCCTGGGGCTGCTGGACATAAATAGCACGTAGGATGGAGGCATAGCCTGGATGCAAAGGGCTTGGGGTGGTGACCAGACATCCGCTGAGATCTGTCAAAAAGGCAAGCTGGGATTGTGATGTGGGAGAGGGAAGTCAGCCTGTGAGCCACCAGCAAGGACACGGTTGAAGTTTGCAGATGAGAAAACCTGAATATATGCAGAGGGAGAAGAGAAGGGGCCCACAAAGCCATGTGGAACTCCAACATAAAGCTGGAAAGAGAGCAAGGATTTAGTGGAGGAGATGTTCACAGCCCGTGCACCACCAGTCCTGCGTCGATGTTCCTCGGGGAGCAGAGGGAAGGGAGGAGCAGACCAGTCTGCACTGCTGTGGGGCCAAGGGGGCCAGGGGCCAGGGCTGGGACAGTCACTGGGTGCTCAGCCCTTGACAAGGCTTTTTGGAGCTTGCCCGACCTGCTTGGACCTCAGCCCACTCACTGCAATGTGCTGGAGAAAGGGGAGAATCCTTTGGGGCAAGTCACAGAAGAGTCTGGGCTTGAGGCGTATGGACTAATTAAATCTTAAAGCTAGTCTAATGAGCTCGGGCACACTATGATGGTTGCAGCAATCATGTCGCCTTCAGAGACACGCCAGCACAGCGTGGGACTGTACGTACCCAGCACGTCCCTTTACACCCTGCAGGGAGGCAGTTGGCCAAGCCTGTCACGCAAAGCACCCAAGGGAGGGGTGGCGGCGACTCGGTCTGAAGGATTTGGGGGTTATTTTCGCTGCCTTCTTCCTCCAGCTGCTGACTCCCACGTCCGCCCCCACCAGGACAGCTATTTTTGTCTGCAGGTGAGCAACCTGTCAGCGGGTATCACCTCTTACTTTGCAGGTCCCTTTGTGGGGTTTCAGAGCTCGCCGCCTTCCTCAGTGAGGACGGCGCCATTTTGACAACGCGCTCCCCGGCCTCCTGCACTGGATTAGCGTGGCATGTCAAAAGGAATACATCATGCAAACATCTCCAACCCACATCTATTAGACCGGGTTTGCCCTGCCCCGTAAAAGCAAGTTTGATGCCTTGGCTATAATAACTCTTGATAAAGTGATCTCATAGGAGCAAAATTAACAGGGAGCTGCAGCGGGGTGGGATGTTGCCAGCAACAACCGCCTGCCTTTGCCAAAGGTGTGTCTGAAGTAGTCAGCAAAATACAGAGTGTGCCCAGGCACCAGGGCTTGGCTTTTGTGAGCACATCAGCCGGCGTGGAGGACAGATATCCCAGCACCCTGGCTGTGCACGCCTCAGGACACATCCACGCACCTCCAGCAGGGATGGCAGCCAGGGCAGCAACTTCTCCCCCTGCCCCAGAGCTTGTGGTCTTGGCCCTGCACCCTTTGGTGTGGTCAAGCACACCGATAAATCAATGCCTACTGGATTTGCAAGGCCAGTTCCTCATGCCTACCCAACTACGTGTATATGCAATGGGTTGTAACTATGTCCTTAAAAACATTATTCACTAGAGTCCAGAGTAAAACACCTCTTGTCCTTCCCTGCGATGTTTCAGTCCTCGATGATGTGAATATAACCTTTTTAAACAGGTATTTTCCTGTAAAAATGTTCTCTGGAACAAGTTGCTCTCTGATTTACAGCTGCACTTGTGTTTTCAGCACCTCTGCCTACAAGCCTTGCTCGGAGCTTCGATTACCGTATGGTGTGCGGTGCCCAGGAGCACCGCGCTGATCGATGTGTCACCGACGGGCCTGGGAGCACACCGTATGGTTTCACCATCACTGGTTCAGGTGCAAGCAGATTTTCGTAAGAGTTTAACGGCTTTGACAGCACGTCTATGAAATGGGGAGGGGACAGGCAATTCATCAGTCACAGTCTCTCCGAGCTGTGAGATGTTGCTCTCTCCACACTTGGGCTGGAGAACTGCATCAGCACTCAGTATAAAAGGCCAAACAACCTTGTCCTGAAAGGCTCTTCGCCACACTGTCACTGACAATTGTCACTGACAGATCCCCAAAACTTCCCAAACCTCCACACGCTGCTGTCAGATGTGAGCACATTTGACTGTTATTGTATGAAACAAGATACTAATAACTAATAGGCAATTTATTTGATAATGTCAGCTTTGTGATTATCAGAGACATGGCCTAAGAAAACGTGAATAAAATGCATGGGCCAGATCCTCCTCTTCACAAATCAGCCTCATTAGCTCCGTGGTGCAAGGGGGATTTTCAGTATTTGACACTAAATTCACGTGAAGGCCCAGATCAGCTCCTGTTTCAGCTGCCGGCTAAGAAGTGCCTCACAGAAAAGAGGAGGTGTGCCATCAAGCACTTGTTGTTCGAGATAGGATTTGAGTGTAGGGACATAAAGGGCCAGGAATGACAGAATATTAGGCTTACCTTCTCACCCACCTCAAAGACTGCCTCTTCTACGGGTAGGGCTTAGCACAAGAGCAAGTCTGCGTTAGGGCTCAGCGCTTGAGTGGCTTTTGGCATGTGTCATGTCAGGTTTTTTATCAAACCACCTCCATGTTGTGGGAGACAAACAGCCATATTCTAGATTCTAGTTAACACTGCTCACGGTTGCAATATATTCGGGATCCCTTGTAAACGTATGTGCTTTGCGGGTTCCTCAGCAGGAGGTCTGGTGGCCTGCTCTCACCCAAAGTCACACAACAACAAAAACCAGTCAAAATGAGCAGCCACCCTCGGCATAACAGAGTATGCAATGGGTCCAGCCTGGATCATGGCTGCTTTGACAGCATTGGCCTGCAGCTCCCATAGGAAGGCGACCTTATGGACAAACCAGGAGCTTTTCTACACCCCTCAGAGTTTGTTCATTACTTAGTGCTTGGAAACTTTCTGCTTTTAAGTCTCACTGCTCTCTGTCAGAGCAGCAGCTTTCAGGGTGATTTTTTTTTTCCTGAGCTTCCCTGGTTTCCATTCCTGGTGACAAGGGCTGGCACACTGCATAAAGACGATTTCATACCTGTTTATTATTTGGAAGGACACATGCATCTGTAACTGATTTGACAGAAGACAGCATGACAGCTGTTTAACAGGATTCTCCATTGAAATAGCGAGCGAGAGGCTTGCTAGCATGTATGGGACATATTTATATCCTAAACAAAAGGGCAATAACATACATAGTGACAAGCCTTGCTTGTACACAGCTTTCAGCAAGTCCGTGCCAAGTGCTGGCTCTGAGCCAGGCTCACTGCTGTTGCAATCTGGCACAGCCCCACCGATGGCAAGCAGCTGCAGCAATCTGCACCAGGAAGAAACGAGGTATAATTTCCTCAGTTATGCACCAGAATCACAAGAGAGGGAAAGCAGGAGATCTGCAGAAGGCTGGGGGCACGCTGCCTCTCCCCAGGCTGGAAGGGGAGGGCTCTGGACTGCAAGGCTGAGCAGTTTGGTTTGCGCACGTTGCAGGGGCTGACAATGAAGACACAACCATTCCACAAGCCACCGAGAGCTGCCTGCATCTGGCACATCGACTAATACAGCAGCCACCTTAATTTTCAGCCTCTCTGAATGGGAGAGAGGTGCGTGGGGAAAAGCCACCCAGCTGTGGCCGCTTCCATGCTGGGAAATGGGAGGTGGATTGATGGGGCTCTCCCTGATCCCAAGGTCTCCAATATTTCCTCCAACAGGGGGAAGAGGTACAAAGATCCCTCCAGCCCTCTCAGACGTGCACAATGCCAAAGGATGCTTCAGGGAAGGGGCTGGAGGTAGCAGCCAGTGGTAGCTGAAGCAGGGTGTCAGTGACCACAGCACCGAGCTGAATTTGGGCTGAAACAAGCACAGTTAACAACCTCTGCCATACAATTCCTGGCTTCTTTAACACCAGCACAGTCAGGAGCACTGTGAGCATTAATGCCATTTCCTGGCACTAGTTCAACATACTCTGTAAAGGTCTTCACCTTATGTCCATTTTAAAATGTTTGCTTACTTATTGTTTTGTTTTGTTTTTTAATGTTTTGTTTGCTTGTTTTTTGTTTTTTCCATATAACTTAATGACCAACTTAAAAAAATCATGTTCACTTAATCCCCCTCTCTAGGGAAAGCAACATTTCATTTACAGAAAATATCCTTGTACTGGTTCCTCAAGTTCAACCAGAAATCTGACCATCAAGTGACACTGTCAGAAGACCAAGAATTAGACAGTGGCCTGATCATATTTTTTCTTCTATTTTTTACTTTTTTCCATGGTTTTACCCTGGCAAAACCCATGAATAACATGGGAAAGACATAAATTTTAGCCAGAAGTTCCCATAGATCTGTATTCATGCCTATATGACAATTTTTTGGAAGGTCATCCTGAAATTGGCTTCTTATGTCAAGAATAGGCATATTAAGAGAAAGGTCTGTGCTTCTTTAATTCTCATGAAGGCAGGAACAGACTTCTCATTAGTTTTACTTCTGGCTTGCTAATACTAAAAGCAAGTTTGTTGTCAGGAAATTGAGATGATTTTGCCTCCAGCTACTAAAAGCAACAATAGGGGTATCATATGCTTTAAAAACAAACACGCAAACAGACAAACAAACAAAAACTGCAGAAACAATGGCAAAACAAGGAGCCCGTGTAAGCAAATGGATGAGGCAACAAAAACTGAATGAGACGTTTTCAAACATTTAATGATTACATGTCAAAGCACAATTTAAATGTCACAGCGCCTTATGTGTTCATGAAGGGGAAAACAAAATGACTGAGAACTCCTGGCTAAAATAGTCTTGTTCCTGGCACTGATTGATATTCTTGAATGGAGGACTTGATGGATTATGATTTTTGCAAGAGAATCATTACATGCCAGGTGCACAAATAGAGAAGTACAGCTTGTTGACACCTCTGTGCAAAATAAAGCCGTTCTAGGAATTTTGATTCATTATATCTCTATTAGGAATCAATCCACCTGACCTAAATTTTGCATCATAAATCAGATTAAGAAACCTGACTGGATCTCAGCAAAGGCTGTATGTCCTTGGTTTAAAATCACTCTGCTATATCCAGTGCACCATTATTATTCTACATCTATACTATACATTCAATTCTGTACATACATTCTACATCTATGCATTATACATTAATCTATACTGTATAATTTTGGCCAACTTGATCTCAGAGTAGACAGGAGCATTTCTACCCACTCATCTGCATAAGAATTTAATCTTTTTAGGGTATTTGTCTTTTCATGTATGGGTTGGGTTTTTTTCTTATTTTGACACTCACTGCTGAAGATATATAAAAAAAAAAAAAAACCAAACAACCACATGTATCAAATACCATAGGATGATCATAAAACAACTCTGGAGACCCTTGAAGTAGAGCCATATCATTTTCTTACATGGGTACCCTGCAATTACAGTAAATGGGATTTGCATGGATTGCAGAGGCATGGATTTTCACTGGCTGGCCACAGCCCCTAAGAGAAGCCAGGTGGGTTTGTGTTGCTGCCTAAAAGGCTCTGAGAACTGCAGATCTCCCCCCAAAGTATATAGGAGCACGCAGGTCTGGCTGAAAGTCAAAGGGATTTTCATCCAAGTCTGAGATGCTTTTGTAAATATCCCCATTGCTATCAACCTGGAATTTGGTGTCAGTCTTGAAAGGGAAGATGGCAACATTTTCTGCATAAAATTAGACAAGTTCATTAACCGTGAGGATGTTTTGCTTAACTTTGAGGGGCTGCGTCACTCGATCCTCTTTGAACCGCAAAGGCAAACCCAGGGGTATGGCCCCAGTCTTTGACAGTGAAAGAGCTACGCACAGAAACAAAATGGGCTTTTGAAAGCTTCAAGCCTATGACAGCTGCAAGGGAGCAATAACTCAGGGAAATGTCTTGGGTAAAATCAACTCGAATGACTCGATGCGTTGTTTTATCATTATGAACATAAAGGAGTTTCTTTTAGTTATCAGCTGAAATTCTCCAGGGGCTCCCCGCAAGATTTGATAATAACATGCCTTGAATAGGAATGGCTGCAAGTGGCAGGAGAGTAGCAATAGGAAAGGGTCGTTTTACCTGCAAGTGTCATCTCTGCCACTAACACGTGAGAGCCCATAGTGTGGCATCTACACCCTATTCCTAGTGCTGTCTAGGACAAGTCTCCCTCCACCCTTCAGTGCACTCATCCATAAAACAAGGATGCCAAGGTTGATTATTTACCTTGCTATGCAAAGTTCCTGGGAAGCTCCAGAAGAAGCAACTTATTGCTATGGACCCTACTTTTTTTCTGGTGGTCATTTATACCCATGTAAAGGGGGGGTGGGAAACAGATGTTAGTGCTGGAAAGTTTTGCAGATGCAAAATAATTTATATTTCTATAAAAAAAAACAATTCTACACTGAGTTCACACGTGCTCATTTCCAAAGGAGATGGCCCTTTCCCTGATGAAGGAAGCATTTAAACATGCTATTTGCTTATTTTCCTTTGACCCATAGGTCTTTGTCTGCCTTTAAGGAGGTTTCCCAGCAAGGGCATGGTGGAGGTGGTCCTCCTCTGAGTGCTTGGCTCCTTCTTCAACCACCCCTTTATCCAGCACAGCGGTGCGGAGGGACTAAGAAAACACTAAAAACCTCACCTACTCAGTATCCTGCAGAATAAGACCCTACCAAGTTTCTTTTTAACACAAGGCAGTGAATTCTCTTAAGACTTCTCTGAGTTTTTCCAAGTCCTTGTACATAGTTGATTAACAAAGAGCTAAGTTAAGCCCTTCTACCAGAACAATTAGCCAAATGACAATACGGGATAACAGATCATTCATAAAATGAATTTCCGTATCCCCCAAGCGTACATCTAGTTGCTGACTACCTACAAGAGGCAGCCAATAAAGGCTCTAGAAGCTATAATCCATAATAATAACACTTTTGCGATGGCAACAGCAAAAGGGGCAAAAAGATGCAGGCGGAGCCCCCCCACTTGGGGGCTGTTGTGGACGTGGTGTCCTGTGGGCAGGCTGGCTCCTTCTGCCAGCATCAAAGCTTTGAAGCACCCCAGATGAAAGCATCTCTCCTGAACCTGGTCGTGCTGTTGTCACTTCCCGGAGCACTGGGTTTAAGCAGGACTTTTTTAACCTGGTCCTGAGCCCCCAGGTTGCTGGTGCTGGCAGCACCGAGGTGTTACAACACCAGAGGTCAGACGATGCTTTGGGAGCACTGTGCTGGCAACACCTGGTTCCCCTGTCAAACCTTGCCATTGTGCCGTGTCCTCATCACTGGCAATATCAATGGGTTTTTCACAGAAAATAAAGACTTTGCGATAGACACGATTTAAATAATACAGTCTTGGCTTTTTAAAGAAAAGGAAACAAACCATTCAAATGTGGAATGATTTCTTTCTCAGAATATTTCAAAGTCATGTCAGTCTATCTATTACCCAAGACAAATTACTTTGACAGCACTATCTACTCTTGACATCTGAGTTGTCTCTCTAGCCTATTATATTTTAGCACAGGCATAAAATATTGTTCAGACAGTACGGTTAGTCTAAAAGAGTAAATCTAACTGCTTTGAAATGGCCTATTAGGAGATGAACTCTCAGTTTGGCTGCAGGCAGAGAATTAATCCAGTGCTTTTCTTAGTCCTTCAATGGCAATCTTTTCTTCCCCGCTAACTAAATGCTCTTTATACTGAGGGATGTAAAAAGGGAGTAATCTTCAGAAGGAAAGGGGGCAAATTAAACACAAATCAGAGAGAAAAGCGTCATTAAGAAATTCTGACACATGACTTGGTTAGAGGACATGTATCTGGGCTCTCCTGCCCTTGCAGAGGTGGAGACGGGGTCAGCTTTTGACTTCGGTCCTGGGAACAATCACACAGCCTGCTCAGCTCCCTGCTTGCCTTTGAATTACAGCCCATCTCTGCTCTCTGGCCCGGTGTATCCCGAGCGCTCAGAGGCACAAAGGGACACCCTCGGGGACCCCTTTCCCAGCTTGAACCCCAGCCCTTCTTCCACCCGCGCCTGCTCCGATGGTTCGGCACGGCAGAGGGGTGCTGCTCAGCTTTTGGCCACGTTACAGCTTCACCTTCAGCCGTGGAAGTGGCGTGAGCTCGTGCTTGGGCACAGCACCCTCTCAGGCATGTGTGCACACGCAGTTTTAATAAACAAGCGGTCCCAGCTGCTCCGTGCAATTCATTTCAATTCTCCCCCGGAGCTGCTCCTCTCTGTAGCACCTGCTTTTGCAGTGCTTTCTTTTGCATTGCAAGTTCGGTGTTTGGCTGGCCGGGCTATTCAGCAGCTGCTTTTCTTGTAGCTCATGCATCCCTTGGCAGCTTCTGCAGGAGGGAATCCGAAATTAGGGCCATGCACGCATTCACAAGGCCTGGTTAAACACCTCCCAGCAACTTGCCGCTGGCCGAGCGTGTGATGGTGTCCCGGGGGGTCCGGCAGGTTGTCCCACGTCCCTACAGAGCACCGCGGGCTGCAGCAGCAGTGGAATGGGCTGTGCAGCTGAAGGCAGGCATTGCCACCCTGTGGAGAGAGAAGGGGAGCAGCCAGCTCTGCTGGGGAATGGCCGTGCCCCTTGGCCCCACCGCCCGAGCCCATGGCCACCCCAAAACACCAGCGCGGACGAGGCTCGCAGGGACCGGGCCCAACTCCTGCCAGGTCCCGGGTTTGGGGTCTGTCCCCAGGACACCCAAAATGTGCCTGGCACCTGCTTGGTGCCCACCGCATCCTCTGGTTCAGACAGGTCCTGGAGGAGACGGGGTCAAAGCTCCCAGCAGGTTTGGAGGCCGCGTGCTTGAGAAACAGCCACCCACCCATACCTGCAGCACCTGAGCTCGCTGAAGAGGAGCCCAGAGCCTTTGGGTACATGCTGCGAGGCCCCCAGCACCTCGTGGAAAACCCACCTTCAGTCCCCTCACCCCAGGGTGGCGGTAAGGTTGAAACCCCGCTGTGCTTCCCTCACCGCGAGGTCATTTCTTGCCAAATCGCATTTATCGCCGTCACCGCCTCGCTTTGTGTAATTATCTGTTTATCAGCCACCAGCCTACCCCTGCTAACGTGCTTGCCTCTCTTCTTTTTTATTCACCGCTCCTGATTAGTGCTGAAGATAGATGATACCAGGCGAAACGAGCTTCCTGGGCCGATCAATCAGCTCCGGAGACAGCACCTCGCGGTGCTGGATGACAGCCCCCGGCCGCCCTCCCCGCGCGGGGTGATCACCTCCCCTTCTCCTGGGACTGCATTTGGTTTGCTTTTTTTAATTGAAAGGTGAAAACTCTCCTAATTAATGATCCACCTACCGGGCCCCATTGTAGCATTACTCTTTATCGATGAAAAAGGAATAACAGTCATGGGATAAATTAGGGCAGGCAGGCGCTCCAGGACCTTCACGGCTCTCCTAAATGGCGTGTGCTGTCTTGTGAAGGACAGAGACAGGCACGCATGAAGGGGCTCACTGAGAATAGATGGGTGACTGAAAGGGACACCCCACAACTGCTGTCTCCTGCCATTAACGTCCCTGAGTTACACACCCCATCCGTAAGCCAGGAGGGGTTTGTTCCCTTCCTCACATCCTCCTGGGAGCTGTTCTCCAGAAGCTCTTGTGCGGGTAGGTAGAAATTTTTGTTCCCCTCCATCCTTCACAGTTATAGCCATATGAAGTCACAGCCATCTTTTTTCCTACCCAGCACTGCCCTCTAACTCAGTTTCTCCTCCACCCCATGTCTTTGTCAGAGCATTCAAAGGCAAGCTCTCCTGCCTCTGCTCGCCACGCGCTCCCAGCCTCCTCCATAGGACAAGCTCTCCGTGCCTCCTGTTGCTATCAGTCTTCCTCTGTGGCTGCTCCAGGATTAATTCATCTTTCCTGAGGATGTGTGACCCAAATACGCAGTACTCCAGGCAAGGACTTTAACAGACCTACTGTGCTGGTTGTTTCACTTTCCTGTATCTGGGGTAAGTCCGCCCCATCTGAAGGCTGCAGTTGCCTGTTTGATACCTGGAGCAAACGGGGTGGGTGTCCTCACTACGTCTCAGCCCCCTGTGAGCACCACAAGTTCCCAGGACTGTATCAAGTGCCCAAATGCAAGGCTTCTCACAACATTTTGTTCTGTTTCTGCTGGTTCTTCCAAAAATAATAATAATTAAAAAAAAAATAAAATGTGATTCTACTTTTCACTGACCAGATCTCCTAAATGTGCTTCAGTGGCTAATGTGATACGTGCAGTCTTGCCTTATGGGACATTAAGGAAATAACATTTTAAAAAATCTGCCTTGTAACATACCTTTGACAAAAGTCTTCATTAAGGTCCATCCAGACTTATACCTCTTTCAACACCTTTTGCTGTTGTCCATCTATAAACTAATTGTCAGCCTTATGTGGTTCACCTGTTGAGAGCCCACTTTGCTAGTTTCACCCAGGGATTCTTGTAAAGTACTTTCTTAAGAGTACTTTTCCAGGGAGGAGGTTTACTGCACTCGTGTTGAAGGTGTCTGATAGCTTAGCCAAGGTGAGAGAGAAGTCAGATTAGTCTGGCACAAAGCTTTTTGGCAACACCTGGCAGGATTTTGCCTTGCCAACCTTCCTTTTAAACTCCTCAGGACTATAATCCTTTGTCTACAGAAGGTAAAGCAGACTTTCCTGCTGTTTCAATAGTCCATGGATCAAATCTTGCTTCTGGCAGCAACCTCTGAAATGTCAAACAACTTGACAAGTTCATGTCCTTCACAGAGCTCTGTCCCATGTGGTGCCACCTCTTAAAGACGGGGAGAACACTCAGCCCTCTGAGGTTAGGAGAAGGGACAGGGGAAGAGCACTTGCCTTTTAAAAAAAAAAATGTATTGGAAGGGAAACCTTCTCCAGTTGCATGAAACCCACCTTCATGCAGAGACTTGGAGAGTTTAAAGGCTCCTGGGGACCTTCCCAGCAGAGCATCAGTCCCCGTCCCATCTCAGCGCACAGCAGAAACAGTACAGTGGAGGCTACTTTGGGGGGCAAAATCGGTCCCAAACTTGGCTCAGATGAGGATAAAGATGACATCTCATACTGTACTGATCAATAGGCAGATTAGAGGTATCATAAACTGTAATCACGAAGGTGTCTCCGGGGCACATGAGCTGTTCGTGCACACACAGTTGTTTAAGTGTGTTATAAAACATCTCACCTTCTGAACCACCCCGAACCAGCCACGGGAATCCTGCAAGCCCAGCAATTGCAGGGCAGGGAGATTCAGGAAAGACTGGCACTTTTATACAGGCAATAAATCCTACTTCATGAAGAAACACGTTGAGGTGAAATTGCCAGTGGCTGTTTTAATAAGTATTTATGATACATAAAGGGATTTAATTCATAAACACAGTAATTATGTCTTTACTACAAAGCAGTACAAATATAAAGCCTCCTACCTATTACATTGAAACTGTAATTGCATCTCATTAAAGAATATAAGCAAATCAAAATTAAAAACTTGAGGGGGGGAGGAGGAGGGGGCAGCAGGGAGGAGGAAAGCGCTACCCAAAGTCTCGGCGGTTACACGTTATGGGCGTTGTGTTGTGCCATTCAACCTGCCAGACACCTCGTAAAACGGAGTGAAGCCCTGAGGATCTGGGTGGCGTTTGTGCAACCCAGAGGAAAGCTTTGCTCACCTAGGACTGGTGTTTCCAAAGAGACCCGTGCACTCGAAAGGCACAAATGTTGGCTTTGACCCCAGCCAGGTGGAAACTCCACCAGTGCCTTCCACGCAGCTGCGATGGCGCTGCTCCAGCCACGCAGCCTCCCATGAGGGAGGGTTAAAACCTTCCTCGTCCAAACACAGCTGATAGACTGAAACAAGCATTTACCTTTTGAAATCATGGTTAGGTGCACTCGTCTGAAGACAGGGACATTTGCACTGCGGTATCAGAGAGGTGTAACATCACTGTATTCCCATACTGCAGGCACGAGCTGGGTAGAGGGTGAAAAATGTCATTTAAAGAAATAACAGCACTGATGTTCAGGCACTGGTCACAGGTGAACAAGAGGCTGATGAACCCCTTGATGGTTTTGTCCCCTTTAAAACTAATGTCATCCTGCACGGCCCTCAACAGGACTCCCGTGGGCTCCTCGCTGGGTCTTTCTTCAGCATCTCCAGAGTTTCAGCCCTTTCCCCTCCGCTGTGTTCATTAAAAGGTGTGATTTTGGGGCGAGGAGCTCTCCCTCCTCCCACGTGTACCTCGTTCCCAACCAGTTTGAGTCTCTGAAGGCGTCAGGCTCCACTCGCTGGGCTCAAGATGATCTCCTTGTGACCCACAACAGGCTACATCACTCCAGGTCGGTGGCCAGCCTGGCTGCAAGAGCACCTCCACAGCTGGAACAAGGCTGGCGTTATTGATGCAACTTTCCTACCAAATGTTCTTTGGTCTAATCGCTTCCTTAAACTACACAAACACAATCTCTGCACCATGATCAATTATTTAACAGAAAATGATGCATCGAGTTAGAAACTAAATACCATTTAATATGCTCCAGGAATTCTAATCAAGAGATATCACTGTATTGCTAATGAAAACTTTAACTTTGCGGTGTTTTTAAATCTTCCTTGAATATAGATAAGCCAATATCTATATACTTTCTTTTAATGTCTGGAATTATTTTGCCATTTTAATGTAATCAGTCTTTCTATTTTGAAGAGGGTGCCCTTGTAGGTTATTTGTTTTCTTTCTGTTTTGCAAATTGTTCCCTTTTCGAGATTGTTTGTTTAGTGTCAAGAGGTTATTAAACAAACCAAGCATAGTCCTTAAACTAATCAGCTAGAAGTGACAATACAGATCAGGAATAATTCAATATTAAAGAGATTACTTTTAAAATTGATCTGAAAATGTAACGTATTGGGGGGGGAGGGAAGGGGAAGCACACGCACATTTCTAATGAAAGTTGAAAGGATGAGCTGGAGAAGATGCCTGGACACAAGCCAGGAGACCCCGCTGATGGGAAGAGCTGAGCTCAGACACACCCCAGCCCAGTGCCACACTCGTGCACATTTTCCCCCACCATAGCGACTCAGGATAAACCACCAGGGGCCTTGCAAACAGGTGAGGGCTGTCTTTCCGTGAGTGTTTGCTGCCAGTTGGTTTTGGTGTGTGGGATCTCCTGGAAGAACTTCGTGTGCTTCCCTGGTGCAGGACGAACCCTGACTCATGTTGGTGCAGCAGCTGGGCTTTCTCTGTGTAAAGACAGAGAGGTCTGTAAGTCTGCCTCCCTCCAACACTCTGCTCATTAGCTAATTAACATGAGTCACAGCCCGTGTCTTCAGGAGGGACACTTTCCAAATACTTTTCTTGACACACTCTTTGGAGTAGTGGCCAGCCTTGGGCACAGTGGTGTTCCCCTTGGCGTGCTCACTTTCTCATCTCTCCTTCCACTTGCCTGCAGCTGGCCAACACACAGAAAGGGAAGGAGAAGAAAGCTGTCCACTAGCGGGACTTTCTGAAGGACTGTTAGGCTCACTTTGGCTGGGTGCTGATCCTCGCGCAGCAAGCACCGTGCCTCTGCCAAGGCCCCAGCAAACCACTGGAGCTGTGAGTAGCATTTTCTGTGTTTGGCTCTGCTGCTGCATCCCCAAGGGTAAATGCCCTGCTAGAATGCAGGATCAGTCCTCATCCGTGTCCTAAAATTCCCAAACCACCCCAAGGGTTTTATACTTCCTCCGCTGATTTCTGCCTGGGGTGGTGTGGGGACAGGATCTGCACTGACCAAGTGTCAGCCTGCAGAAAAGGCCAGCAGCAGGTCACTGGGTCAGACCCACAAAGCCAGGAGATGTCCAGGTGCCCCCTCTCTCCCGTAGATAAGAAAGGAGGTGGTTGCCATTGCCTGGAGAAGTAGCTGATGGAAAGCTGTGGACATGTGAAAACCAAGTGCAGTTTGCCACACTGTGCTCTTCACCAGGAGGCCACCTCCATTCCCTCACTGTTTTTCCCCTTCTGGCTTTCACAGGTGAAGCAATCTTTTCATTGGGGTCTCATTCAGTCAGGGGGAAAAGCTGCCCCTGAGCATAAAGCACGGGCAAGCAAGTGTCCAAAAATATCAGCCCAGACCACAACCTGGGCAGCAGAAGGGAGCAGCTCACCCTTCAGTATGGCTCCGAATCCTCGTGTCTGCTAACAGCTCCGAGCAGCCCTTGCTCAGTTTAATCAGCGTGGTGCTGCTGATGGAGGCAGAGCAGAGAGCACTGGGGTCCCTGCGTGGAAAGATGGCTAGCAGAAAAGCTGACACGCTGAATTAATGTAAAAAACTCCCTCCCATCAGCATTTTGGGCAAAAGACCCCGCAGCCAGCCTATTTATACCAGAGATGCGCATGGCGCAGGTCCTCCGTGCCACGGCCTCCAGCTTGCTGCCGGTGCTGATTGTTCGGGAAGTGTCACCGGGATGGTCCTGCTCGTGTCGTGACCGGCTTTGGGGACGTGAATTAAGGCAGCAGCTGGTGGCAGCCCACTGCTTCAGGTGGCCAAACAGCAGAGCCGTGCTGCGCAGCGAGAGTCCCGCTCGCTTGAGGACACAACAAGCGGTGGCAGTGAGCCCCTGTGTGGGGTTCTTAGCCACATTTTTATCATTAATAATGTGAAAACACCTAAATTGTTGCCTCTGGAGGTCAGGAGAGGCCCAGGAGCCCCTCTTTCCTGGGGGCGGTCAGGGTGGGACACCGTGAGCAGCACCAGCACAGCAGAGCCGTAGGGGAGGCTTGGGTTGGTTTTTGTTCTTCGTCCTGATGTCACTTGAGATCAGAACCAAGCCGAACTGAGCAAACACGTGGAGATGTGGTGGATCTGCTGGACTCGCCGTAACACCAAACTTCCCCCTCTATTCACAGCTAAGGGGAAGGAAGGGAGGCTGGAAGGGCAGAACCTGGCAGGAAAGCTGCTGCTGTCAGCCTGGGCGGTGATGCTGCTGTCTTCATCGCAGAGGGGAGCTCCTAAAAGCAGAAATAATAAAACCGCCGGGCCAGCCTTCGAGTAAGTGCCACTTTCCTTTTTTAATCCATTCTGGTTACCATTGTCTTCACAAAAGGGAAATAAAATATGCATTGAGAAAGACCCACAATCACAAATGAGGAATAAGGCATCGCAAAGAGGACAAACACCACAGCCTAAGTCTCTTTCTTTGTTACAATCCTGGAATAAACAAAGCTGCTTAATAAATATTGATATTGTTTGCATATCATGCCTTTGGAAATGATCAGCAGAGCAATTCTCTTGTTTTTTTCCCTCTCTGGACAGACATTAAGTTCAACACACCCCTCAACATTTTTCAGAGAAAGCTGGAAAATGAATCTACACCACCACTGAAATATCCATTATGTTTTGGGTTTTTTTCCACGTTTTTAGCCAACACCACAAATGTCCCTTCACTCGCAGCACATCTACAGACTGAAGCCACCACGGCGATGGCCAGGGCAGAGTTAAATCGCCCCCGGGCTTCCCTCCTGCTGCCGTCAGGAGACATCAAGCCAGTCCTAACTCCGGCCGGCATCTCCGACCGAGGGCCAGCAGCGGTGGCTTTTTTCCTGCTTGTCTCCAGGGGCAAGGACGATGCTCCCCGGCACCAAGGGCACCGCGGCCGTGCCAGGCGGCTGGCTGCCAGCTGGGCGCCGTTCTCTGTCCCTCTGCCCCTCGGCTGGTGACGTGGCTCTGAAGGGGATCGGACGGGGAAAAATTCTCTTTCCTGCAGCCTGGGGCTTCAAGGGTGTAAAAATAATTAACATGACTCTGCCCGAGGCTGTTGCCCCAAATAGCGCTGAAACGCCAGGTTTGGGGGGGTGCCAGCAGGTCAGCTCCAAAACAGCACCCCAGTAGTGCAAGGGGTGGTCACCAGTAGGGTCAGGTTCCTCCTCGCTGGGGGAGATGGGCTGGCCCCAGGGGGTTGGAGCAGGCTGCCACGAGGTGTTTAGCCATTTTGAGGCTCGCTGGGAGCTTTGGGTGCCGGAGCTGAACTTTCCATGTTTTTGGCTTGAGGTTGAATCCCAGAGCAAAATTTACCATGAAGAGAGGTGTGATTAGCGTGACCCATCGCAGAACTGCAGCAGGAGCCACGTTACCCCAGGCACACCCCATGTTAATCCCACAGCACCCAACCAGGCGAGGCTTTGCTGTCCCCCTCCCCACCAGGAGTAACTGATGAAGCTACTCCCTTCTCCCCCTGCATCTTTTTTTAGTACTTGCCACATCTGTTTGTTTTCCCCGGCAGTCAGATGATGACACGAACCACGAAAAAACAGCTTCCAAATGTGCACGTCTCATTTAGACTACCTGGAGGTGTTTAATTAGGGCTTAGCTCTGGCGCACGCTGCTGCTGTTCCTGCATCTTATTCTAAAACATGTCCAGCGCCGAGCGGGCTCTGCTCTGCACCAGCAGGACCATGCGCACAAGGGTATTTACAGCGCCCTGTGCCTCCCCACACCCTCCAACAAAACCCATTGCTTAGCACCATTTACATGTATAATCTTTATGACTTTCTCTGGTGGTGAGGAGCCACTTTGAATTTAGCAGCCAAGCAAAAATTCACGTTCAGGTGCAGGCAGTGTGAGAGGCAGGAGACGATATAACAGCATTTGTTCTCCCACTGACCACGCATCCCACCCCAGGCTGCTGTCTGAGGCCGGGGCAGTGCACAGATTTCCTCTCAAGCAGCAGCTGGGGTGAAATCATAAAATGCAGTCGCTGCCGGCACGAAGCCCTGCACAAGGCTGGGGTGCGTGCACATTTCAGGCACTGCTTGGTGCACACCCAGCCCTGCTCTTCAGCGCTCCTTCCACACAAAGTATTACCTGATTTCAGCTCCGATTTCTTGCAGGTCACAGACCCTGCTGCTCTCATCCCTCCAGATCCTGCTGCTTTGCCTCACTCTTGATGCATCTGTCGTCCCTCTAATTTTGGGGTGAGCTCAAGGATGAAATTACACCTGAGCTAACCAACATGAAGTACAAGCACCGAATATAGGGGTGGGTGTTTTCCTGTTTTAGTTTACCTGGCCAAAAACCTGTTGGGAATATTTTTTAAAAAAGCTTTACCCCAAGGACTGCTATTAGCAGATGTTTCTCCACCCTACACCAGAAATTGATATTCAGGGGCTAAAAACACAGCGTCAGATCTTTGTCTTTCCTCTCCCTCCTAGCTGCAAAGAGGAACAGGCTCGTGTTAGTCTGACTCAAAGTCATTTTAACCAAAAGATCATGCTGTCGATGGGGGCTCTGCCAGGACTTTGTCCATGCCCTCGTCCCTGCCCTCAGGCTGCAACAACACCGTCCCATGAAGGTCACACCCCACGGCTCTTCCTGGATGTCTGAGCCTGCACCAAAAAATGCAACCCCCAGTGTGGTTATTTGGGGCTGGAGGTGCTTTCACTTCTCTGTTTTAGCCAGGCCCAACTCCAGGAGCTCTATCACCACAAAGGCAGGCTCAACCACGTGCACTGCAACACAGGGCACAGCGGGAACCCCTGCACACATGGCAAGGTGTCCCCCGGCACACGGACCCCCTTTTCTGCATGGGTTGGGAGGGCGAAGCAGGAGAAAGCTAGGAAAGCACCGAGATGGCTGTGTCCCACCATGCAGAAGGGGGGGAGAAGTTAATGACACCTGCTCTGACCCAACCAACACCGATTCTCCTGGCAATGCACCTTCCATTGCTGGTGGCATGGTATGTCTGCTAAGTGGACATGTCCAGGATGGACAAACCGAGAACCTGCTCCAGGTCCTCAGCAGGGTGAGCCCAGACAGAGCTCAGCCTGAGCCCCAGCCACCTGTGAACCATGAGCCAGAAGTGCCCCCACTCCGTGCTGAGGCAAGACAACAACAGTCTGTGACAGCTGAGGCAATTTTTTCAAAACTCAGCTCTGCTGTTGTTAATACTGCCATCTGACAGCACAGGGTTTTGGTTTTTTTACAGGCCAGAGGGGGGCTGTTATATCCACCTTGTTTGACCTTCTTAAGCAATGCAGGCTTTAGTGTTTTACTCAGCGATTTTCCAGGAGCTAATCAAGCGATAAACACAGATCACCCAAAATTTAGTTACTGCAACAAATCCCAGCCTATGTGACAAGTTTGCTTTTCTATTGCTTGGAAAAAGTCTGAGAAATCTGGTATGAGAAGCAAGCTGCATTTTTCAATTTAAAGTCAGCTGGGATACAAAGGTTTCTGGTGGCTACAGGCTAGCATAAATTCATGCTCAGGCACCTTGCTTCCATGAACCAACTACTCTCCTTTTGAGAACCTTCTAAGAAAGTAAAACTTGGCTGCCCTATTAGTCTGCTAACAGAAATGAAGAAGTAAAAAGAGAGCTTGTGGTTGGTTGTGGGTGGGTAGGCAGTGCACTAACTCAAAGGAAAATCAACGTGGACATGCCATCAAGAATTCTGCTGCTTCGTTGTGGCTGAAATCAGAGAGAGCATCCCTGATTTCAGAGAGAGCATCTTGTATATTGTTCAGACTCCATTCAGTCTACTCGTGTCTAAAGCCATCACACAGACTTCCCCACCCCTGCGTGCGCGGGCATCACACCAGCCTCCAGGTGCCGCAGCTTTACCTCCCTCTCCCTGTCTCTTTTTTGGAAGGATGGTGGTGGGAAAAGGAAGAGAAAATTTGAATTGCAGTTCCCAGAAAACGCCAGCCACAAATTAAATCAACAGCTACGTATTTGATTTGTGCCGTTCTGGAGTAAAAGCAGATCCATCCCATGCTCTGCTCCACCGCCTTCAAGGAGTGCAGGTATCAATACAGAAGCCTATCGATTATGCCAAGACCAAATCGAATAACTTCACGAGAACTGAGGAGAGTAACCAAAAAACCACCACGCTACCACCACAAAATCTCAGCCAAAGACTAAACCTAACCTTGATCCTGCCCCATTAAGCCACCGAGAGCTTGCCCTCTAGCTCTGATGGCAACCAGATCAACCCCATGGGGAATATCCAGCCTACCAGCCTTTCCTTGAGCCCTGCCACCAAGAGAGCAGAGCTGCTACAGACCAGGGGACACTAACTGGTCTGAATGTAAGGACCTGATTTTTTCAGGATCAGCTGGAATACCTTTCCTCTCCACCACCATCATTCCTAAAGCAATACAATGTGCAAATACCCACTTAGACACTGCGTGTGCTCGACAGACACACTTCTGCATGGTTTTCCTGTCCCATGCTGGCAGTAGAGGCAGTGGTAGAACCGGACACAGCACAAGGACTCACCTAACAGTTTAACTGGGACCACAGCAGTGTTTTTTGGACAGTGCACGCTGTCTATATGTAATAACACTGTGCATTGTGAGATATGGAGTTGCTGGAATCAATGGGATTTTGCATATTAATTGCAAACACACCAAAAAAAAAAAAAAAGACAAAGGAATTTATTGGCTTGAGCTTGATTGGGTTGAGCGTCAGAGATATTTGACATCCCTCCCAAGCAGGTTGCTAGATGCTGGCAAAAGGAGTTGTTCTACCCTCTCTGCAGATGCTAGCAGTGTTTTTCCCTGAAAGGTGTTTGCAGAGTGATGCTGGGCAGGACACAAAATGGGCGTAGACTATTTCTATCCCTCAAGTAAAAAATCTGAGTTTCATTAGAATATGGCCCCAAATTCTACATAACAGGAACCCTGTTGTCACACTGGCAGTCCAAGGGTAGCTATACGTTATATACTAAAGGAAAGACACCGATAAACACAGAGAAAAACTCAGTTTGAGAAGGATCAGACCAGTGTACCTGGAAGCAGAATTTGTCCCTTGGGCTCCCAGCTCCCAGGAAGGATGGCTGCGTGAAAAATTAGGTGCCAGGAAAGGGAGAGGCAAACTTCAGGAATTCAACCATATCCCCAAACAAAACAGAGAGAAGCCCACCTGGATGTGATCCCTACCACCTCGTGCATTGACATGCTGCAGCGGTTTCGGAAGCAGCATTACGATAATGAGGGAAGAGCCAGACACCACCCAAAAGGCAGCTTCCTCCCCAAGGACTTAAAACATTTTCTGCATTATCATACCGTCGAAATTGCATCTTCAAACTAAGATTGGACAAAGATTTGCTGTTCATAAAGCCTGTTCAGGGGGGATCTCACCTCTTCAAACAAGTTATTCTCCTGGGTATATTCCCCCCGTTCTCAGAGGCGGGTCTCTCCTCTTTGGGATGGCAATCACATCGCAGCACTTAAGCAACAAGCAATTTGTTGACACAGAGAAATGCCACCGAGGAAACATTTCAGCTGCATTCAAGACCGGGGTTGGATATTTTTTGTTTGCTTTTCTAGACATGATCTGGCAGCTGCAAGCAAAACGAAGAGCTGGGATGATGTGGCCATTCCCTCCCTGGGAGGAGCGCAGCCAAAGCCGCAGGCGAGCCGTGCTCTCAGTGTCACCATGCTCATGGCACACCGGAGGAAATAATCCTGCATTAACAGGGCAGCAGATCACAGGGATCAGACAGGCCTTTTCTGTTTCTACCCTAGCTCATGCCAAAAAAATAAAAAAATAAAAAACAAAACAGGAGCAAAAACAACAGAGTGAGATATGCCATTAATCCCCAGTGAAGAAAATCTACTCCCATTTATTAGAATACAGAGCTGCGGCACACAGGGTGATGCTTAATCCAGGCTATCTTACATTTGGAAGAACCCAAAGAAGACAGGCTTGCATGGCTTTCCCTCCAAGCAAGCGCGGCCATAACCCACAGCTCCTCCAGACTTGCGCTCTGCAAAATCCTCAGGGCGAGGTCCTGCAGAGCAGGACACCCCAGGGGCTCAGCACTTTTGGGGATATGACCCAAAACAAGCAACTGTCGGGGCTTCAGCCTGGAACATGGGGCATTACAACGCATGTTCCAGCCTAGGTTATCAAATCGTACCGCAGCCTCATCGCCTTGCACCACCAGGAGGTAACGCCCCATGCCACTGGGTATTTCCAGGGAACCAGCATTGCCCTCTGCTGGTGAGAGGTAAGGAATTAGGGCCAGTAACAAACGACCTGTCCAAGGGGAACAGGATGGAGCCCAGGCCCCTGCTTCGATCCCTACCGTGGCCCTCAGAAATGAGCCAGGGAGCGCGGTGGCCTCCAGGGAAAACCTGAGAGGTGACCCAGGAATAAAGCTCTGAACTGGCACGGATCTGGTCTAGAGAAATGGACCCCTCTTTTCATGTTAGCCAAAGCTCATCACCGATCTGAACCTCCTGAAGTTCAGCCATGAAACCACCAGCGAGGAGGCTCTCGCCCCTAAGTGCCAGGGTGTCCACACAGTAGCAGCTCACCTCCTTCGTCTGTCATTAATCTTCCCCATCTCTGCACGATGTGGCCATTCGCAGTAAAAAGGACCAAGCACTTTGAAGCCTCAAAGTCAGTGAAGATGCTGTTAGTCTTTATTTTATTCTGACAGGCTCCTTTATCCCAGAGACGATGCTAAGACACAGAATCTTGGCTGGAGCTTTTCCCCAGAGTTCAATCCAAACGGAGTAAGGGAAAAAATTGGCATGTGTTACCAGAAAAAAAAAAAAAAAGGGGTACTTAACATAAGCGTAATAAATAGACTTATATGCCATTTTGCCTCTGTCCTCCACAGACCCCTTAATGTAATCCGTCTATGGGATAAGCAGAAAAAGACCACACAAATATTCACCAAAACACCCTCCCTACTTTGTGCGTTCACAGATTAAACCCATCCAGGCCCCTGAAGGAGACAAGCAAGGATACAAGCGAGCATTAAATCACCAAGAAATATCCAGAGTAAGTTTCAACAGCAGGAAGCCCTAGACCAAAGCGTGGCTCAATGCATGTGTGTAAAGCCATGAGGCACAAAAAGCTGCACTTCGCTTTTTTTCTACAGCAAAAGGGGAAAAAGAGGAGCCAGACCAGGGGCTCCCCTGCCCTGCTTTGCAAGAGGATGAGTATTGAAGAGAAAATCTGCAAGCCCAGATGCTGGAAAATGCAGAGGCACCAGACTTTGCACAGGAAATGAGGCACCCGATTGCTCTTGCTGCACCCCAACTGCAAACGAGCAGCACAGAAAACTCTTTCAGCGCCAGCTGATTCTGCCTATCTCAGGCAACTCTTTCCACACACCAGCTGGTGAAAACCCAGCTGCAGGGTTTCACTCAAGCCAAAGCAGGATTTCCTCACCCTTCTGCCTGGGGACTTGCCAGGAGACCCCCAGGCCGATGAAGGCCACAGCAGAAGACAAGTGCCCTCCAGCCTGCAGGAGAGCAGAGGGACCTGAGCACCCTCCTGCAGAGAACGGCCCCAAGCTCTCAGCAGCATCCCCATCCCCTTCCCCCATGTTTCATGCCCTCAGATGCCTCCTGCTCCCTTTTCCCAGGGACCCCTTCTGCAGCCCAGGCACGGTACAAGGAGCCCAGAGCAGGGCAGAGGATTGCCATCGATGACACAAAGATCCAGGATTTGTTGCTGCAATATCTAAGTTGCTATGAGAGCATGGACACCTTTTCTTTTTTAATCTTAACTGGTTTTTGTCATTAGTTTAACTTGAGCACACAGCTGGGCACAAAACAGAAGTAACCTTTGTCTGAAACTCTGCCCTTCCACTCCTTTCAGGGAGGTTTCCCAATTCACACCCCTATCATCCCTCATTTCTTAAAAGCATTTCCTTTACTCATTGGGTAAAACAGTCACTCTAGGAGCATTTCCGAGGGGCTAGCTCTCCAGAGCTTGCCTGGAAAACCACCATGCTGTGGTTCCCTGGACAAGCACACTACCCAGCGCAGAAGCTTCCCATCTCCCAGTCGCTCTCCCCATTTCTTCGGGAAATAGACAAATAAATAAATAAATAAAACCACAAACCGACCCGCACTCTGAGATGCTACCACGCTGCCTGGGCTGGAGGAGCCCGTCCAGCACCACCGCCACAGGTGCTGGGTGAGAGCCATCACACCCCGCAGAGGCCATCTCAAGGGTCCCTGCTAGGAGGAGAGGGAAGAAAAAAAGCCCACGAGGCAGCTGGGCAGACGTTGGCCCTATCGATTGTGTAAACTGTCAGTGGAGTGGCAATGAGCATTTTTGTGCTTCTATCCCGGGGAATAATCCAGCCTGATAATTAGTACATAAGAGATAAGTGGAAAATGAGACATCTAGCGAGGGTGGTTCAAGCCTCCTCGTGACATTGATAATGTGCAGATACATAGATCACTGTCGGGGCAAACCGCCACCGCCAGCCTGTGTCTTCCCATTGCCTCATCAATCCATCATCCGCTTAGCTACTGACACCTTGGCAGGCACACACCGCCAGCCCCGCATTTGAATTGCAAGGAGCAGGCTCCACCAGGGAATACAGATTTAAAAATCTAAGATTCAAATTTGTTTAAGTATTGTGAACAGCAATTCCCTTGCAAGGCATCTTCATTGCCCTTTTGCCAAGGGGGAACAGTTGGGTCTTTGTTAGAAGTACAAATTGCTTCTTAATGCAAAGGATAAAGCGGAGCCCAGGCACCTCCTTAGAATTCCTCCTGGCGCCCGCTAATGCTGCTGCATGTCAATTTTAATTTTTTGAAATTTAAACCGAGGGCTTTGTGTCTAAGCTCCATTTCGTCAGAAGAGGGGGGGGGAGGAATAGTCAAAAAGGATTACAGATCCACGGGGAATTGGGGATCCATAGCAATTATACTTCATTTGGGTCTCAGACACCGGTTTTAATCATATTCTAAATGGTACAAATCGACAAGACATTAGAGATTGATAAGTGTCTAACACATGTACCTGGTTATGAACTCTGCTCCCCTTGGCTTTGGGAGGTTTGAGGACCGGATTTAGGGAGGAATTGCTTTCTCCCTCCTCCGGCAGGGCAGCCTGGGGCCCTCCTGGTGCACCACCAAGGACGATGCCCCCTGAGGAGCGGGCAGGAGGCGCAAGAGGCTGCAAGAACCTGGTGCCGTGACCCGGGGCTGGAACAAGTTCATCCCAGCTGCGATGCCCTGTGCTTCTGCCAGGCCAGAGAGGGGGCCAAGACCCAGCCGGGGCAGGGATGCCGCAGCCCAGCTCCTGCGCCCCTCGGCTGGGCAGCCGCAGGAGGGCTGCGAAGGGCAGCAAGCCTCTGGGGAGGCGAGAGCTCCACGAGGGGAAAATGGCACATGGAAACAGCACGACGGAAGGAAGAGCAGACAAGGGGACCGGCTTCTGTAATTCGGTTTAGCTCCCTTAGCTGGAACAGAGCACACCCGCTGTACCCAAGCTGCGGGGTTTACCTGTTGTCTGAGGAAGATGCCCCCCCTCCACCAGCAGGCTCAGAGCCGCATGCATCAGTACGCACCCCTGCACTGTTAAAAGGACACACAGAGCCCAGGATTTACCATGTCCAAATGGTTTGAGTCTGTTGGTCCTCAGTGAGCTTCCTCTCACCCCCACCTCCAGAGCCAGCTGGGGTCTCAGCCCCATGCACGCTGCGCTGTGGGGGGCTTCAGGCTCTCCCCCACCTCCTTCTTGTATTTGTCAGGCACAGTACAGAGACCTGGTGCTCTGTAACTGCTGATTAAATGATTTTTCTTGAACTTCAGTAACTCTGGGTCAGGCTCTGACCCAGTGAATGTTTTGCAGAGGCACTCTGCACACCCAGTTTCACCCCTGGATGACTACACGCCTTCTTTTTATAAAACTGCATAAAGGTGAAGGTTTTTTCCTTCTCTGTCTCCTCCCAGACCCCTTGAACCATAATCAAGACCTAGACAAGGTGCCCCATCCTAACTTTTAGCTTTGGTGCAAACCTAAAGAACTGAAGTGACACCCCCTATGCCTCCCACCCCGCCGTGCCCCCAGCACAGCGCTCCTTTGCAGCACTGGAAGAGACACACAGCAAGAAGCCATTGTCTAAAAACATAATTTAATGTGGTGTTTTGGTGATCGTGGTCAAGGACTGAATTCTTTTGCAGACAGGAACAGATTTGCCGTTAGTGACACCGTCATTCGCACGAGCATCGCGTTGCACAGAAAAGAAAAGTTTACACTTGACCCCATACAAACGAAGCAGCAGAGGAAAAACCAGTTATGGCCACTCCATGAATAATCAGAACCACTTCATGAATAATCAATCCGAAAATTCGGCATCGTAATTAATACTCATCGACCAAAAAGAAAACGACCGGTTCAAATTCCACGTGTGGCACAGGCTGAACTCTGAGCCCCCGTGCGCACCGCGGGGACGACTCGGGAGTTTCAAGCCGCCGAGCTCCTGGTGTGACACACAAAACACCACGGCTGACAAATGGACAGCGGGGGCTCAGAGCAGGGTATCGCTTTGTTTCACTCGTATTTCGTTTCCACGGGAAAAGAAAAAAAAAAAAAAACATACGAAGTGGTAACGAAGCTAAAGTGACCTGCGGAGACAGCGGACACCACCGGGAACCGCGGCACGACGGGGTACGGAGACGCCAGCCAGCCCCACACGCATCACTGGTGGGGTCAGCAGGGTCGTGTCGCTCGCTCTGTTTTAATCGGGGTATAAAAGAAAGCCAGAGAAAGTGCTGTACTTATTGTTGTTGCCTCCGTGCGCTTTGCCTCCGTCCAGCTTGACGTACACCTCGTCGCCGGAGTCCAGGTGCAGCACCACGCTGTTGCTGGCGTAGTCGTAGTTCTGGTCGGCGTCCTGGGCGATGGCACTGGCCCGCACCTGCCAACACAGCCACGGCCGCATCAGCCCCCTCGGGCCCCCGCATGCCCCCACGCACCCCTCTCCCCTTCCCCAGGCCCCAAGGGGAACGGGGTTTCGCCGGGGCTCTGAGCTGAGCCGCCGCCGTCGGTGCGCCGTCGGGGGCTCCATCCCCGCATGGATGCTGGGGATGCGGCGGGGCACCTTGGGGCTGGCGGGGGGTCTCGGGGTGGGGTGGGGGGGGTCCCGGCACCCACCTGCCCGTTCTTGCAGAGGTCGGCCCACATGCTGGTGCCGTCGCCGCCGCGCATGAGGATGTGGTAGGTGAAGAAATAGATGCCGCGCACCTGGCAGGTGAACTTGCCGCTGGCCGGCTCGTAGTGGTTGCCCAGGTTGGTGACCACGTCGTCGAACTTGAGCACCTCGTAGCCTTCGTGGGGGCTCTTGAGCCCCACGTAGAAGGCGATGCGGGGCCCGCTGAAGGCGGCGCTGAGCCCCCCCGCCGCCTCGCCGCCCCCCGCCGCCGCCCCGCCGCCGCTGCCCCCGCCGCCCCCCGCCCCGGGCAGCGGCAGCCCGGGCGGCCCCGGCTTCCCCGCCTCGCCCCGCTCCCCCGGCGGCCCCCGGGGACCCGGGGGTCCCTGCTCCCCGGGGGGGCCCCGCGGGCCCGGCTTGCCCGGCCGACCCGGCTCCCCTTTGGGACCCTGGTGAACGAAGGGCGGCGGCGGGGGGTTGGCCCCCGGGTCCTGCAGAGCCTCCACGGCGGCCGTGCTGCCGGGGCCGGGCGGCCGGGCGGCGCTGTAGGGGTCGCAGATCATGCGGCAGGTGCCCATCATCTCGTAGTGGGCGCCGCTCTCGGCGGGAGCCTGCAGCAGGAGCAGGGGCACGGCGACCAGCAGGGCGACTGCCATGGCCAGGGCGAGCCCGGCGGCGGCCAGCAGCCGCCTCCTCCGCTGCCAGAGCCGGGAGGCGAGAGACAGCAGGTCCTCCTTGCCGGGAGAGGTAATGGTGGCGCGGGGGCCGGCCGCTCCCTGCGGGGGGGGACGGCAAAAAAAAAAAAAAAAAAGAAAGGCGGTGAGCCCCCCCCCCCACCGCCGCCGCCTCCCCGTCGGGGCCCCCCTCAGCCCGCTCGCCCCTCCATGCCGCCGAGCCCCCCGGGCTCCCGGCGGGGCTGGCACGGAGCTGGGGGGCGGCACGGAGCGGCACGGAGCGGCCGCCCGGCGCTGCCCCCTTCGCCCGCCCCTCGGCGCCGCCCCGACGTGGGGGGAGCGGGGCGAGGCGGGGCGGCCGGACCCACCTGCGGGTCCGGGGGCTCGGGGGAGGGCTCGGCACCGGGGCTGAGCCGCTTGCGGGGAGCCGCTTCGCTCGCCGGGGCCGGCCCGTGTGCGGAGAGATGCCCCGGGCACCGGCGGCGGCGCGGCCCCCCCCGCGGCGGGGCGGGCGGAGGGGCGGGGAGCGGCGGCGGGGCTTCGCCGGCCCCCGACGGCCGGCACCGGTGCGGGGGACCCCCCACATCCCCTCCTGTTCCGTCCCATCCCGTCTCATCCCCTCCTGTTCCGTCCCATCCCGTCCCGTCCTGTCCCATCCCGTCCCCCCCGTCCCGTCCCGTCCCGTCCCGTCGGGGCAGCACAGGCAGCGGCTTTGCCGTCCTCTTACCCTCGTTGCCATCCTCCCCTCGGCTTCCTCTGCCTCCTCCCGTCCAGCCTCAGCCGTGCCGAGCCGAGGGGCCGAGCATCCCGGAGCAGAGCGCCCCGGTGGCCCCGCACGCCCGTTCCGGCCGCCTCGGCCCCCCAGCTGCCGGGGGGGGAGGTGGAAGAAGGACACGGCGAAGAAATGCCTTTTCGCAGAGTTTGGGCTGGGTTACGGCACGGTGTTTTGTAGGTTTCCCTGCGCGCGTTTGCGTCCCAATCAAGCGGTGTTTGCTTTTCGGTTTGGTTTTATCCCAACCCAGAAATCGTAATTAGTTGCCTTTGATTTTTCTGCCTAAACGGTGCTAAGGCGGCGGGAGCTTTTCCGCATCGCTAAGCGCCTCCAGGGCTCTGCCCTGCGGGGAATAAACGGGGAATAAATGGGGACCTTGCCCCAGTTCCTAGGGGTGGGCTGAGCACCCGTCCCGGCGTGGGAGCGCAGCCCCTGCGGAGATGTCCCGTGGGCAAGGCGAGTCCCCCTGCCTCGGAGCACGGGGGTGGGGGGCACTTCGAGGGGGCTCCCCGCAGCTGCAGGCGGTGTGGTTTGTCTTAAAACAGACAAAACCTGCAGGTCGAGAAGCGAACCGCCCAGCCTGATCCCACGCTTGTTGAGGATGATGGCCCGGAGGCATCGTATGCAAATGGTGACACGCGTTTGTTCCGAGAGCGGCAGGAAAAAAAAAAGCCCTAAAAGGGCTCTAGGACTCTTTGTTAGCTCTCCTTGAAATTTAAGGAGGGGACAGCGAGGCTGTTCCGTCTGGCATGCAGGCACTTGAGGACCAGACCTCATCCCGGTTATTCCGATGTGAGCATCCTGAGTGCCACCCTGGTGTTCCTCGGGCATCACGCTGCTGCTGCTGCTGCTGCTGAGGGCAGGATCCAGCCCTGGCCCTCCGGGTCCTTCCGATTTTTTTCACGTCTAAGTATGTAAATCTGGAAGGGAAATTAATCTCGTAAATGAAAACCTATCCCTGAGTATTGTATCGATAGTCATTTTAGAGTAACGATGCCTATTACTTAGCACAATGCAGCTAAGTGTTCTAAGAGGCAAGATTGTGACAAAGACGTAAGTCCTTTTCTCTCCTCTGAATTAACAGTTGCATCCTACAGTGTTATTATAAGCCCCCACACTTGTCTAAAGCCTTGTAAAATGATTTCTGTTACAGCCCTGGTATAAGTTTCCATATATTAACTGCATTAAACACAAATACATTCACAAATAAATTACACCGCTTTGTTGATCATCCCCACTTTAGCTTCTGTTAATTTCCTTTTTGTTCTGGAATTTGCCACTAGCTTGGCTCTCCCCGTGTGCGTGAATCCTCCCTGTTCCCCCAGAGCTCTGCAAACCTCACCAACGTCTCTTTTTAATCTCCTGTTTTCCGAAGGCGGCAGCCACACCGTAGCTTCCCTAACCCTTTTCTGAATAATTAAGTTCCTGCATCATTTGGGCTCTGGTGCCACTTCCCTATTTGCATTAAATCCCTTTTATAATGAGGTGACCGGTACCGGGAATGTTATTCTGACAGAGGCTCACCGGCCCCTTCTGCAAAACCAGAATAATTTGGGCGACAGGGGTCTGCTGCGGGGACGGGAGGAGAAACGTGGTCTAACTTCCAGCAGGACAAAACTGGCACACTTCTTAGGAAGGACAGTTAAGCACTTGAACAAGCAGGCAGAGATGACGGAGATATCAGCAGTGAGGTTTAGGTGCCAGATTCCAGCGGTTTTGTTTGGGAATAATTTAATTACTGCTCTGTAATGCAGTGAGAGGGGCTGATCCCCGAGTTAATCCCTCCACCGGATTGCTCTAAGGCAAACACAGCGTGACTTCCACGTACACTGCATCCTCTCCAGGAGGATCTGGGTTTCTGGAGACCTGAAGCGATGGGCTGAGGGATGTAATGCATCCCGTGCCCCCTGTCACCAGTGCGGTAGCCAGGCAAACCCACTGATCCCACACCGGGGTGTATTTAGGACTGGTCACAAACAGAACTGTTGAAAAGTTTGGGCTTTTATATAGTATATATAAATATATATATATACTATATAAAAATATATATATAGTATAAATTCCCAAATTTATACTGTCAAGAACGCAGACACTTTGCACCAGAGCTCCAACTGGCTCTGGCGTGCCCAGTCCCCCCTTTCTGAGGGGGAACCCAATGAGGAACATTTTTATTTCCAGTTTGGATTTCAGTGCCTAAGTTCTGCTTTAATCCCCTTTTTAGGTTTCTTTTGAGACTTGGCCCTTAGCTTGGAAATGTAAGAAGAGCTGTAACAGGTCAGGTTTGTTATTTAGCAAAAATGACAATATCTATTTAATACGTCTATGTCAAGTCCATGGTGATACTGCCCTTGTATTTTCTCTCAACCTGCAGCAATTCATGGCTTAGGGACTTCCTGAACCATAGTAAAATATTTTCAACAAGCTGAAATAAAGAACACTGTGAGTAAAGACACAGACCTTGGATCAATACCCTCATCCCAGTGACCAGCTTTGCTTTGCTTTGTTTTGCCATGATTGATGAAAGTTTTGGATAACATTGCCCTCTGCTCCCCTCAGGTGTTTCATTCATTGCCTTTCTCACATCACGAGACTCGCAGACGATTCTCATTGCCAGAATTAACTCTCTGGAACTTCATGTATTCAACAGCCAGTAAAACATAATATATATACTCCTTATACTAAAAAGTTCACGTTTCTTGCTGAAAGCAGATTTGAATCTGTTAATGTTCAGAGTGCGTATAACATGATTTCCATTCACAAAATATAAAATATGAAGGTACTGGCTACTTTTACTTAATGGAGGGAAAAGTTTAGAAATGTGTAGGACCTTGGAGAGCAGAGGAAACATTTCATTACATTGAAGAAGGACAGGAGCTGGTTCTCATCTTGCTGTCTGGAAGGCAGGGTTGGGATACCCCACAGAGGCTTGTGCTGACATAAGAGCAGGGCCATGCAGCCAGAATAGGGCCCCCAATAGTGACATGGCATCTGTTGCAGACCATGCAGAAGAAGTTTTTGTACACACACAAAACAGACGCTGCCATCGGATAGGCTTTACTGTGTTTATTGATCACTGTGAACGGCTGCTACTTGCATTTTACAGTGTCCACTTGCTGTACATGAAAGATACAATCTGCTGGTTGTCTCTTTGCAACGGGGTGCTTAGGTAAATATGCTTAGCTGCTTACAAGGAAGCAGTACAAAACACGGAACTGCCTTCAGGGCACTGCTTGGAGAAATACCAACGGGTGTGGAGACAATCAGTGGAAGACAAATGTCTTCGCATCCCCAAAACAGCAGCTGCTCATCAAACTCAGGAGACCTCAACTGATATTTTCTGGAAAAGAGCAATCAGAGGGGCTGAACCTTCCTCCCCACTTTCGAGCCAGTGGGGCTTTGCTGTTGCCTTCTCCCAAAGCAGGATCACACCTTGAAGTTAATTCATGAGAGTTTATCTAAACAGTGTGGGACGATGGAGATCTCACAGGACTGAAGCTGATGCTGAAGATGCCTGGTCCCTACACCGATACGTGTGGCTGCTCATGTTCCCAGGAACTGGGAAGGGAACAGCAGCTGATCCCCAGCCCTGGCAGCCAGGGCTGGTGGAGGAAATGTCAGTGGAGCTCTGGGCTGTCTGCGGTCCCCATCCCCAGAGCAGGTCCTCAGCTGAGCTACGGCGGTTTTGGAGAGGATCAAAAATGTCCTTAACAAAAGGCAGGATCTGAGCAACATCACTTGTCAAACTGCCAGGTTTGAATGAAGTCTCACTTAAAGACAGTAAATTAAAATGGAGCAAGAGGCCAAATTTGCTTGCTCTTAACCAGCTGAAGGCTAGAAACGTGGGCCACAATGAGAGCAAATTTAACTCTCCTCCTCAAGTCCCCTGCTTCTCTGTGTGTTTACAGACTGCTTGAGGAGAAACAGGTTGGCCCCAGATTTGTCTTGTTCAATTTGTGTCCTTGGATAACTACTGCTTTTCCAGTGTGACTGCTGGAATTAACTCTGCACTGTCTACACAACCAAGCAGCCGTTTTTATCATTGAGCTGGGGCCTTCCATACAAACTACAAATGATGAAAGCATGGTTATGGTAAACATAGGGGTAACTAGTACATCCAACCATGTCAGGGAACTTGGAGATCTAATAGATCCTCCCCCTGCCTTCTGAATATAACACTTGCGTTTGTCCAAGCTCTTCAGCAATGTCTGTGCCTGTAAAACCAAACCCTTGGCAGAGTCTCCTGTTGAAAATCACCCGTTTCTCCTATTGAAAGTCACCCATTTCTCTTCTGAGCCCTTTGAAATGCCTGGCAGGACTCAGCTCTCAAGCCTTCGTGACTTCAGAAGAGGGAAGGGGGAGGCTGGAAGGTCAGAAGAGCTAAAATCAGTCCAGTTATGCATATCCCTTGTCTTAATTTAGCAAAATTCCCACATCCAACCATTAGGCTAATTATTTCTATTCTGTGAAGGGAGAAATTGCTGCGGGGAGTTGATGTGCATGGGCAGCTGGTTTAACCAGGATGAAAGACATCCATTATAAACACTTCTGAAGTGTATTTGGGCTTCCCTCTGGGACTTCACTAAACCTGCGGTCAGGTACCAGAGAGAATTTGTCCCCTCAAGACAAAGACAAGAATAAAATTAGTAAGAAATAATGGCCAAATCCACAGGTGTGACAGATGGTGCTGAATGGACATCTGTGGCATAACATTCTGCTACCGTGAAAAACTTTTACCATACATTCCTCCAATTAAATGTGTTCTGCTGTTAATCGTATAGCATGAAGAGAAAGATGTAGGATTGCAGAACCAAACCACCTAAGGATGTCAGGATTTGCTTTATGCCTCTGTCGGTTGTAGGAAACACAGAGAGCAGGGTGTAAAAGTCTGAGGAAGATGTATGGAAGAGGTGAGGCTGACAGTCCAGCTCTGCGATGCTTGCTCTGGTGAAAAGCCCTGTGAAAAGGAGTCGGTCCACTGAGCAGAGGCAGCTGCAAGGTTTGAGCAGAGACAAGTCGCTTTGTACCTCAGGACAAGCAGCCCCAGGTGAAGAGACTTGGCTGCTGCTCCTGCAATACATGTACCTTGGGGTGCTGCTGGAGAGGAGACAGAGAACCAGAGCCAAAGGTCAGGGGAAGTCAGTCCTGGCGCAGCCACGTGGATCAGCTGACAAGAACACGTACCTCGGGGATGCTCGGGGAATTAATAAGAGACTAATGGTGACAATTATTTCTGAAAAAGCCTGGTTAACCCAATAGAAAGATTAGCTGTAATAGAAAAACACAGATTTCTGGAAAAATGGAGCTTCGGGAAACTGAAGTAGGAAAGATGACTTTGTGAGGTTAAAAAAAAAAGTTCGATTAAAACGTGATAAAATTGTCCCGACATACATAGCCATCTCTGATGACTGATCCGATATAAACCCAAATTAAAAGCATGACAATGGGCTTTATTTAGAAACATTCTGACCTTTCTCGTATGACTTGTGTCCTGCCGTCTCGTTACTTGTCATTCTCAGTCACTGTATGTTGCTTAAATCAAAAGTGTAAGCTCTCCAGGGCAAAGGACTGCATCTTTTTTTTCATCTGCTTTGCACAACAATGCATGCAGCAAGGAGACACTTAAAACTGTTAAATAAAACACAAATAAAATATTTAAGCTCCAGTTTTGCAGCTTGGTTAATTTCCTTTGCAAGGAAAAAAAATAAAAACCTGTAGTGTGGATATTAATAAGAAGTTTTTTGTTCACTTAAGCCAAACCTAGGCTAAATAATAACCATGGACAAGCAAGAGATCTCCTTGGCAATGATTTTTATCAAGTTGCAGAGCAGTTCCTGGGGGAGAACAGTGGAAGCTCCAGTGCTTGGGATTTTGAGGGCGAGTTTGGGCAAAGCCAGAGACCGCACTGCAGGGCTCGGTCCCCGCTGGCAGGAAGACGAATGCGAAGCCCTCACAGTCCTTTCTGTTTCGCTCTTCTATGATCCTTATAAGAGAGATTGATGCTGACAGCATCCAGGTGGTGTGTCCATGACTCAGCTGTCACGTCACTGCTTACAGCTCAAAGCCAGTGAGTCAAGGAATGAAAAACAGGTGGAAGGAGGAGGAGAGCCCTCCCGAGGTGCTCACCTCCAGCCATCTCTCGCTAAGCGAGCGGAGACAACTGCAGCAGACCACAGGGGCAAGGAAGAAGGAGAGGCGATGACAGAAGGAGCGGCTGGTCACCTTCCTCCAAGGAGACAGCAGGGTTGCAAGCCTTTCTCCATGCCTTACGTGGTGCGGAAGAAAAGCCTGGTGCGAGTTAATGTACTTCTCCAAGCCAGAAGTGTCCGCCCTGTGTGGTAGGCCTGAGGCCTGCTGACACTTGTGAATGCGCACCGTAGGCAAAGCTGTGGGTGAAACAAATATCAAATCCATCAAGTTCAGCTCATGTTAGGCAGAAAAGGTAACCTTGCAAACGTCTGGCCGTGTGCTTTTGTCAATGTAATGATTAATGCTATAGATCTGATCCCAAGTGGTACCCTTGATCCTTTTCTGAGAATGTGTCCTCACTGTGCTGGTGGCCGTGGTGACAGGAAGGTTCACAAAAGAAATCTGGGATCTAAACATGGATCTAATTTTTTTACAACTGCCTTGACTTCAAGGCTTCCCTCTTGTAATTCACAGCTGCAGGTCGATGCCATTTTCAGAAGGTGGGTATCCCACCTCTGTCTCTGACTGCGGGCATGATCAATGTCTAACACATGGAAATCTCTGCAGGGCTGGAAACTCCACAACCTCCCCAAGCCATCTGTCCACGGAAAAAAAAAATAAATCCCAATGTCAAATCTTAATTTCCCTGCTGCAGTTTAACCTCTAATTCCTTTTTTTATCTGTCGTGGACAGAGAGAGCAGGTGATTCCCCTACTGGGGCAGGGAAGGGTAGTTTTGGTGTTAGACTTTCACATACTTGACAATTGCTAGTTTGCTTCCGTGGTCTGTCTGTCCTTCCGAAGCTGATTAACCCCGGTCCTTTCCACTTTTCTTCATCACTGGTGCTTTCTGGGGCTCAGGTCATGCCCAGCACTCTGCCTGGACTTTCTCCCATGTTCCACGTCTCTTAATAAGCAGTGCTCAAGACTAGACACAGGAATCTTTGGCCAAGGCCTTTCTAGTTGCCTGTTTCATAAAAGCACATTGCTGTGAACTCTTGCCCTGCTATGATCCCTGTCACCCGCAAATCCTCCAGAGAGCAGTCAGCAGCCTTGTGTCTGTGCATCTGAACACCCCTGAATGCTTCACCTCGCAGTTGTCCATGCTGATGACACTCCGGTTTCCTTCCATTCAATCTCTGATTTGCCACTATTATTTGGACTTCTCAGCCTCTCCCTCAGCCTGCCAGCTGTCACCACCAGCTTGTAAGTTTAATAACTGTTCCCCATCCCACCACTGGTGTCATTACTAGCAATATAAATAGTACCAGAGCCCTACAGAGCCCCACCTTCTGTTTTGGTGATGACTAGCTGATACCTCCTCTGCCCAGACGAGTTTTGAAGCCATCCTATAATATTTCCAGCTGACAACTCTTCCCCACTTCCTTTGTAAGAACATTACGTGTAACAGTGTTAAAAGCTTTTTAAAAGCCAAGGGATATGGTATCTAATGGTTTGCTACACACACAAAGCCTATTTCTAGTTACAGAAGAAAGTTACATTGGTGTGACAGAATGGATTTTGACAAAAATAAAAAATAAAAATGGTGGCTAGTACGTTCCCCTTTACTATGTGACTATTGCATGTTTTGTTAGCTGCCCAGAAACTTATCGTACATTTACAATCTCTTGCACAAAGTGCTATGCAAACACAGAACAAAAAGATGGGTCCTACACTCCTATACCAAGAAATTCACAATCTAATTCACCTTCTTTTTTTCCCCCAAGGAAAATGCTAGCTCCTTCCCTATCAGACTTCACACTGAAACATCTAGGAAGAGGAGAGAATTCATTCTGCAAACTCCTTTTATCACAAAACAAGATGACCACTTCTTTCTGAGGAGCTGCAAACAAGTAGTGTATCGTATTCCTGGCATCATAGAGTCAATCTGGCAATCTGGCAATCCTGGCATCAAGAGTCATAGCTGCGTCTTGATTTTAACCACATTAAGCCTTGCTGGAGGCTAAAAGACATCATCTCTCTGCATCCCCCTCGTAGTCTGCTCACTCACTGTCTGTGCCACCTAGGATGCAAGTCAGGCAGTTCTCCGGTTTTCAAACCTGACTGCTTCCAGTATGAATGACACATCTTATGGTGACACAACTGCTGCAGGGTCTGCAGGAATTGTCTGAAAGCCAAGAGCTCTGTCCAAGGGAAGGAAAAATGGCAAGGATATAGCTATGTGAAGTGAATGAGTAAAAGACATCAACTCGAAGACTGCAAGGCACAGGGACTGGAAACGTGGCATTTTGTACTGCCCCTGCAAAGTAAACCAATTTTTAAAAGTGCTAAATCATGGCACTGGTTGTGGCGAGCAATGAAACTTGATCTTATTGTGTGGAGCTCTGCTGTGCAGAGGCACAAGGAGGAGTGCTTGCAGGTTAAGGTCTTCCAGCCAGGCAGTCTCTGCCTGGGTGTTTGCATTGCACCCAGGGTTGCAAAATGGGGGCTCTGCTGTTGCAACTGAAACAAGGGAATTAGTAACAATGAATATTATAAATGCAAAGCATTTTGAATTAATTACAAATTACAGTTTTGCTCTCTACTGAATTGTATTTATAATTACTTTTGATTAACATAAAGAGGATTGATTTTTTTTTTTTTTTAACCAATTCACAGGATATTCAAAATATCTGGAAACTAAGGTAATTCTTTGAACACTAGGTTATTAGTGGAAACTTCAAGACTTCCAGAGAAAATATTCCAGGTGCAGGGAACAGCTGAGGCATCCAGCATGACCTGTATGACCTGGGGACCTTGGCGCCATGAAATGGTTTGACATGAACCTTTCCCTTCTGTGGACAGCCATGGTCTGCTGCTCGACCATGCATGTTTGCACAGCTTCTAGGTGTTCAGGGGCCCAAATGGGACCATGCTGATTGAATTGGGAAGCAGCATCAGATGCCAGTGATTTACAGGGATTGCAGGAGGCTGCTCATGTTAATAAATGGCACATATGGCGTGAGAGTGCTAATGGAACTTATACTGTAAAAAATTATCTCCTTACAAAGTGTGGAATTAGCTGGGAGGATTTATGCAACAGACATAAAATCCAGTGGAAACAGTCTAACCTTTCTGAAGCTTAATAAGTTTTTCCCTTATTTACAGAAATGTCTTAATTTATGCAAGGTGAATGCCAGAAAAGAATGCTATAGATTTAGTCAGAGCCTAGCTCTTGTTATTTATAGACCTGCATGGCCTTATTCTGCTCTAGTTTACATCAGGAGTAAAATTATTTGAAGTCATTGGGCCTAATCCAAAACCTTTTATGTTGTTCTTTTGAAATGGCTACCAGCACTATACTATTAGTTGACCCCAAAATAATTACAATAATGAGTTAAAAATTGTGAAGAAAAAAAAAATGTTGGTAAAAAGGGACTTGGTCAAAAATTGCTTTGCATCCTGCTCTTCCTTTTTGCTTGTTACACTAAATATATGTCAAAATATCACTCTTCTGTCCTCATCTGTGCACAAGCAGAAGACACAGGATCCCTTGAGCACAGAGGAGTTCCCCTGTGGCCCCCAGGACAGGCTGGTGTTTGCTCTTTGCTGGCTTGGCAGGTTCTTCAGCCAGGTTACTACAGAAAGGATGCTTCAGTAAGCACTCTGTCTCTCCGTCAGTGTTTACCACATACCCTTTGAGTTTGTCAGCCAGTTTTATTCAAACTGTGACAACGTCCTTCAAAAAATGCTGCTCCTAGCAGTGTCATGAAAGTCGGAGACATGCTGGTGCTCTGGTGAGGGGAGGCAGAGAGTCACCAAGTGTGACATCGCCTCTGGCAGGGCTGGTGGGGCAGGGAGGACACTTTCACCCATCCACCAGGAGTGCCACACACAGGATGGAATTTGTAGTACAGAGGCACAAGGTGTGTAGTTTTAAAAATAATAATCGGAAACCAGACTTCTGTTCTTCATCAGTCAACACATCTTACTAGGTGCAGCTACATCCCACACAAATTTCATCCTGTGGTTTCCCACAGCTGCACCACCAAAGCATCTCAATTTCTCACAGACACTAATGAATGCCACCTTAAAATAACCCTCCAAAGTCAACTGGGGTTATTAACCGGGGGCGCCCAATATATGAACTCCAGCAAATCTTGCTCCAGTGGTTTCAGATGTCATCACCCCATTCATCTGCTTCAGCTTCTCCCCAGTGTCACCACCACACAGCTGGCAGAGCGGAACCGGGGTTCCTCCAGCTTCCCAGCCCACATTCCCTACACAGGCAAAACAGTGCAGCATCAAATCCTCCTGTTTCTCCAGTAGTAGGCATATTGTGCATTTCCAGCAAAGCTCCCGGTAACCTGAGTGACCCATGAGGATGGGGAGGCTCAGGACTCCTGCAAAGCAGATGTTTGTGCTGGGACCTGGGAAGCATAATTCAACTGTCCTGAGCTGTCTTTTTGCTCTCCTTTCCTCATTCATCATACGCCTCTCAACTTCCTACACAAAACAGTGCTATCGCTGCCTCAGAGGATGACACAAAGGATTTTAAATGCTCCCTGGCAAGGAACCATCCTCACCCCATGGGCAGGGGAGAGCCCAGGGTGGGGGCAAGGGGCAGGAGGGGGGATTGGGACCTCAGAGTCCAGATTTGGCCACTCTGGGTGGTGGCCAGCAGAAAGCAGACGCTGTGCTGGAGATGCAGCCCCTAGAGGGAGTCAGTGATCCAGGCTTTCTCAGCCAGGTTCCTTCTCCAGGCAAGGATAATTAGGGTCAGCACCAGTCTTTGGAGTGTCCTCCACCAGGCTTTTGGACTACCTCCTTTACCTTCACCAGCACCACTTCTGTTTTCTTGCTCTTGTCCTCCATACCTGGTGCCATTTGCCCCATCTGAGCTGTGTCTTACTCTTCCCGTCCTCCCTTCTCCATCCTCTGCTCTACCTCCGCCTTGGTTCGCTCAAATCCCTAAACCCTGTCCCAGCTCTTCTGGATACTGCAGAGTCCTCCTGGCTCTCTGCTGTGCAAGAGTGAACCGAGATGTACCAGGGCCCAGCACTTCACCCAGCCTGGGTTTTTAAATAGAGCCTGAACAGCCATCAAACTTGGAGCTTCCTCTCCAATTCATGGAGCTTCTTCCAAGCAAAACACCCATAGCAATTTGTATAATATAGATAAATCATGTGATTTTTCTATAAATTTATTCCCAAGCATAGCTGCTTTCTTTAAGCTGAAAATTTGCATTAGTACACGCAAGCAAATCTATGTGAGCATCTGTATGTATCAGCCATAAGATGAAAAGCTTCAGTGCAAACAGCTAATGTTTGACAAAATTATAATAAAATGAAAAACAGAATCTTATCATGAAAATTGTTCAGAAATCTGAACTGCAGATATCGCAGTCCGTATTACTTAGAATGGTAAAGGAACTAATTTCTACATCATTCTGTATCACAGAGAAATCTGAAAATATTCATAGTTCATTTATTCTTCACTCCACTGAAACTCCCTTTCAAATTGAATCAATGTTAGCTGAAAGTAATGTTTTACCACACAGGGGAAAAAAAAAAATCTTCAGATTTGTTCTGCTTCCATCATTTTAGTTGTACTTTTCAGAATTATTTTGAATGAAGCCCTGCAAATCATAACTTCCAAGCTCCCTGACAGGAGTTCTGCAAAAGCTGCCTTTGCCTGCCTAGCAGTTATCGGAATGGAAAAGAAGAGGGTGAAAAATGTAATAGGGAATCTGTCAGCGTTACCAAGATGTTTTTATTGCGTGCATGCCAGCAAGCTTGCTTGGCAGACCAGCCATGAAATCCCACCTCGTCTCCCATCCCTATAAACCAAAAAGCGTCTACAGCAGCAGTGCTGGAAGGGGCTGTTCACCACACAGCGCAGAAGGAGCCGCAGCCACTTTCTGGGCACGGACAAGGCCCCAGCATGGCACCTCGCTGCTGGCATGGCCGCCAGGGCGGGGACAAGATGGCGCCTGGGGTGGTGGTGCACTGGGATGGTGCTGGGCCCGAGGGCTGCAATCTGCTGGCTTGGGGCCACTCGGAGAGCACGACTCCAACTCTTCCACTTGGGCTGCTTCCAGCTGCGAGGTGGTGAAGATCCCATGGGGAGCTTGCTCGTGTCCTTGGTGCCCCTACAACTCCATGGGGAGGAGAGGCTGGCACGTGGTGGTGTGAGGCCCCTCAGCAGTGCGGGGAAAAGCAGCTCTGTGCGGTCCCCTTCGCTGGTGGTGGAGAAGAGGGGGTCAAAGAGAGATGCCCAGAATTTGAGAGGGTTGGTTTCCTAAGCAGTGTTTGAAAACAGAGATCTGAAGGCTTAAGAGCCTGATCGTTTTATGTAGACAGAGGTTTTGCAAGTCTCTTTGAAAAGAAAATTGAAAAATAAGAAAAAGGATGTTTAAATAAATAAGTAAAACTGAATTAAAAATAAAATTAAAATAAAATAAAATAAAATAAAATAAAATAAAATAAAATAAAATAAAATAAAATAAAATAAAATAAAATAAAATAAAATAAAATAAAATAAAATAAAATAAATACAATAGATGCAGCTACACCAACAAGAAACTTCAGGGGCTCCTTTACTTCTGTGAGCTCCTGCTCAGCTTCACAGCCAGACAGACAGTTGGGACAGAATGAGGACTTAAACAGCGGAAGGACCCTGAGAAAGAAAGGAGAGGAGGTTTCATGGTCCAAACTCCCAAAGTTTTGCCCCCAGCACACTGGCTGTCAGCAGGGGTCTTGGGACACACACGGGGCTGCTCTGCACCAGGGCAGCTTGCCGGAGGCAATGCATGGTGCCACAGAAGGACAAAATCCTGCTGGCAAGCCACTGCTGGGGAACACCTCCTGCCCCTGCCACCCATCACTGAGCAGGCAGCCTCGTTTGATGCTGTGCCCTCACTGGTATGGTTTCATTAATCTATGTACCGTTAGAGATGCTTAGGATATTAGCATCGACACTACTGGGAACAGCGGCCTGCAGAGGGACACTCCTGCAGAGCCTGTCACGTTTTCTCCCCTGTGTCAGACCAGTAATCCTTTTCCAAGCTAATTGGCCTGGGTGTGCTGCACACACTGTCGCATAAAGCTCTGGTTTTACCGTGCGGGCAGTGTTACCCGCACGCCATCCCTCCCTCCCTCCATCGTCTGTAGAGAGACTCATAAACCAAGCCTTTAAATCAGGTACCTGAGCCCCTACGTTTTTATTTGCTGCCTGCTACATTGTTATTCAGTAAATAGTTTTATTTGGTAGATCCTATTAGAGAAAGAGAGTTTTATAGGCAGATAGAGCCAGAAGACCTCTTCGCGCATCTCAGGCTGTGCTGCATGATTTGTGGCAGGCCGAGCTGCCGCCTGCAGCACAGGAGGTGAAGCAGGGCAGGGCAGCAAGCAGACCCTACAGGACCTCCAGCAAACCCTGCCAGCACCGTGGGACTCAGAGCTTGAAACCCCATAGGGCTCAGCCACAGGCATCCCAAACGACACAGGTCCACGTGCCCACTTTTCTTAATACTTGTGAGCAAACCCTGCTGGGAATGATTACTCCTTCTCTCTCTGGTCATTTCATTTGGATGAATTTTTCTTCAAACTTGCATGCCACTGCTGGGCCTCTGTTATTTCCTTGCATTTTATTTCTGACAAAGCATTTCTGTTGGTAAATACTCACATCTTCCTGCTGAGCACTGCTTTCTGCCACCCTCTGTAGCCCTGGGGAGGACAGGACAGGAGCAGAGCCAGCTAAATCCGTATTAACACCCCTGACCATGTGGTTTCCATAGGGGAAAAACCCCACAGGTTCCACTGTGGCCCCACACATCCCAGAGGACAGCAGCAGCAGGCGTTCACCCTGCTCTCAGACTCAGCACCTGCTTCCCAGTAAGGCCAGCACGTGCACCGGGCTCTGCCACCCACAGGGGCCACGCTCTAGCACTGGGAAGGGGAGCACACCAATGCGCTGAGCAGCTTTCAGCTCTCTTAGTATGAGCCACCAGGAGGAGAAGCGACCCTTTACGATTAAAAGCAGAAAAGCAGTCCTCCAAAACTGAAAGCAAAAATGAAGACGTGTGCTTTTAGGTGGCAGCCTGCAAAGCCTGCCCCAACGCTGCCCACGCCCTCTCCACGATCATCTCTCCGCTTTCACTTTTCCAGGAATCCCCTTTTCTATCATCTCCCCACCAAGTCCCTGCTCTGTTCTTTGACCCTCTTCACCTCTTGGGGCCATGGGATGCTTCGTGTCCTTCTTGGCCCAACATCACTAGAGGTTACGAAGACTGAATGGTGCTGAGCTACTGATGTGAATGTGTGCGTACTCAGAGCATCATTTAACAAATCACCTCAACCTTGAAAATGCTCTGACTTACGCCTGAGCCTGGTGATATGCACATGCAAAGTTCTCTGCTTACAGCTGCCTGCAGATCCTGCAGGTCAGCAACGCTCCTAATTAAAGCCCTGATGGGGCTCGGTATTTAAGGCTATGCTTAAAACTGTTGACTTAATAAAATTAAATACGTTAATTATTTTGCTGACTTATGCAGGCACATGTGGGCTATGCACTCCTTTTACACTTCCACTACGCACTTCTGGGGGCAGAAGCTGGCTTTTTGTTTAATTTGTGTATCATCAAACAGAGCCATGGGTCCAGGCTGCAAGGCACTACAAGGGAGAGAACAGTTTAACTGGCATCATTACACTAATTTAAGGCAAAAGGGCTTCTTGCATGCCAAAGCACATGCATAAACTGTTATCAAATTGAAGCCCAGTGCTGGAGCCAGTTCAAGCCTGTGATTATGAACTTCAACAACCCACAACCTAAATACGCTCAGTATCAGCGCTGGGGAACTGCAATACCTGTTAGGGCTTACAGGAGAACACATATTCGGGCTATGGCACACCTGCACAGCAATATCCAGAAAAAAATACAAATATTCAAGCCCTTCCCTGTGCCCTCCTGGTAGTCTGACATTTCAGGACTGCAACATCAAGTAATTTCAATACCTCCAGTTTATGCAGCGTCTCTGTTATCCTTTAATAGTATACTTACTTTTTCTCAGAACAGAGTGGTGTCTAATCACGTCAGGATTTTCTTAAGCAATTCTGCCTGGGGGTGAAGAGCATTTTTTGTACAGCAGCGATGGATCTATATGGCTTTAAGAGGCAGATTCTCCCAACACTCAGGGCCTGGCTTAGAGGAGGCTCCTGAACTGATTCTGTCAAGAAGGGTTTGCGTTTTCTCCAGGGCTAGTTAGAAAAGAGGAAAATCTAAATGTGTTTTGACATTTGTATTTCGAGTGTTATCTGTCAAATATGCCAGGACCGGATCACAAATTTCCTGAAGATTGCTGTGGCTCTCCACAACATCAATAGCAACCTAGAGCTTGGGTACGACCCAAGCAGAGGGCATGTTTATGGAGTGCCGGGACAGATTGCATGTCAGCAAGGAGGAATAGTGGGGATGTAACATTGTCCTTAAAATTGTTCCTGGCCTTTGTAGGTAAGTGAGGTCCAGCAGGGCCCTTTGCAAAAACCAGAGGGATCAGGGGGCAGGGAGGGTGCCTGAGGCCGTGCCACCTGCTGCTGCTAGGTGGCTTCGTCCCACAAATCTGTCACCCACTACATTTTCTGCTGCTGCAGGCAAAACCTCTCTTGCAGGAATTCCTGGCCCTTCACTTCCCATGTACAGGATGCATTGTTTTGGAGCTGCAGGGCTCTTCAGTCTCTGAAGTCAGGCTGGGGAACAAGTGGGCACCCACCTGGGCAGCAACAAGGGTGGCTGCAGAGGGCATCCAAGAGACTCCGTATGTGTGCCCGCTCAGACCAGAGGCAGCAGAGCACAGAGGCTGCTTGGATTTTACATCACTTTGTATATTTAATCCCCCAGGCTCATTAGTGATTCCACCTGTGACATTAGGCAAAAGTCCCCATCGACCACGGGACCATTCAGGATGATTTCTGATACTCCAGCAGCATTCAATTAGATCTGCCTCAAGGTGATCTGCCCGCTCCGTAACACAGCAGTGGCTATTTTCCAAAGCACCGCATCCCAGCCCTCAGGTTTAATATCATGCAGAGAGGAGTTTGCAGGTCCCATTACTACATGAAATTAAAATTCATTGTGTTGGATGCATTTCTAGGCTTAACGTATTGGCACTGCTAGCAAAACAGCGAGAACTCGCTGCATGCAAGATGCCGCACATCGCATTAGCTGCATTGATTTGCAGATGGGGAATGCACAAATTGATGACACACTGTACTCCAACGGTGTAACTAAAACGCCAATGAAATGTAATGCTGTGGAGAGCCCTGAGTTGTTCCTGCTGTATTAATAGCTGGGCCGGACTGGGGGAAGAGGTATTTGTGTGGTTGTTTCTGAATGCTCGAGCCCCCGCGCAGCATCGTGACACTGGTCTGCTCAGCAATGGGTGACATTGGCCTTAACAGGAGCGTGTTTGTCCCAGGGTTTTCCAGGGATCGTCAATTCCCTGAGCCCTGCTGCAAATTCTGTCAACCATTTAATTATGGATACTTAATCACTGGCAATGGATCAGCCCCTCGTCTCCTCCAGGCATACGTGGGCAGCAAATCCTGAGGTTCAGAGCCTGGGCAGAGAGCTCCCAGGTAGCTCCAACTTGCCATGTGAATACCTTCAGATGACATCCAGGTGGATGGGAATGGGCTTCCAGAGGTGTTTGTTTTCTCATGTGGTGAATCCTTGTCCAGAGCCAGGGCAGGGCTTGGCCCGCAGGAAGCATGCTGCAGAATGTGGACTGCAGCGGTGCAGGGATTGAGAGATCGCTTGTGTTCCTGATGTGGGACCAATCCAGCATGCAATATTTCAGGAGGAACCAGGGTCCCCCTGTGCCTTACGACATGCAGCAGAATTGCATCTTGCCTCCCCCAGGGCTTCCTGAAGGGATGCTCAGCAAAGCACTGATCTTAAACACAATTCACGCTGAGCACCAGCCTCTCTTCTCCCTCCCCATTTAATCCCAGCCTGGTCCTAGCATCTCCCCCCTTACCCCCCCCCCCCCAGCCTATAACTCACGCTGCACACAAACACTGAGCTTTTGTAGTCCTTCCTCTCCAGTGGGTCACGACATTAATCACTGACACGGTGAGCAGGAGTCATTGGCCATCACAAGATTGATGGAGTCCCCAGGGGTAGGTGGGATAGCACACAGAATGACTCCTAAAATATCGCTACCATCTATTTCACAGTCCTGATGGATCTGAATATCAGCTGTGTACCTGTTATGAATAGTTTACTAAATTTAAAGGACTTTTAATATCCATGTTTATGCTGTAATTCCACTTTCGTACCGAAATCGAACGTCTTCTGAATCCTGTGTCATTGCAGACGCCACAAGCTGCTCCTGTTTCAACATTGAAAAGAGGCTAAAATAACTCATCAATAATAAGGAAATATAAAGGGTAGATTCATTTTTTAGCGTCAGCAGGATGCCAGACCCAGGATGCAGAAACAGCTGGGAGTGCTACGGCATGACCCCCAAGCCTGTGCTGCTGGGAGGCATCGCTGCGGAGCCGAACAGAAAAATTTCTCTTATTTAGCTGGGGGACCGGGGTCTCAGACAGGCATCACAGCCCCTGGGGGTGAGCCACGCAGGGGGCACAGGGCAGAGGGCACCCTGGGCATCCTTCCGTGCAGTTGCAAACGCACCCACCCCACGCACGTTCCCTTTAGAGTTGACATCTCACTAATAAGACAGCTCCAAATCCTCGGCAAGGTCATCACAGGACGCTCAGCAACCGCCTCTCGTGCTCTGCTAATGGGCTGGGTAAATATTTAAATCACATCTCAGCTTCCTCATGAGCTGCTTGCAATGCACCGAGAGCAGCGGGAAACTTTTGGTCTCTGTGGCCCACGGGGCTTATTCCTGATGGTGAAGAAGAAGAACCAGCACCGTGCAGGGCAGGGGGAGCTGGCTGCCCGCAGGACGGCTGTCTGAGAGCAGAAGCATGGCCCAGCACTTGTATTTTCCTTAAACACCTGAGCCAGGCACAGCTGGGATTTAACACCTCCCTGTGTGGGTTTGCAGTGCCCAAGGACACAGTGCCTGGCACCGTGCAGGATGCTCAGCACCGCTGGAGTGGCCCTGCAGGGCAGCTGGGACGTGGCTGGGACACAGCTGGAACATGGCTGGGACACGGCTGGGACATGGCTGGGACACAGCTGGGACACTGCAGAGGCTCCTCTGCCTCTGCCAGGCTGAGCCACGGACTCACTGAGGTGCTTTGGTGTCTGCTTGTAAATATATCAAAGCACTTCCTCTTGATGGACGCATTTGCGGTATAAATAGTTACGTCCTCTTTATTTCACTCCAAGGTTTAATTAATATATAAATCAAATGCTTATAAAACTCACAAATGCTTGGGAAGATGTAAAATTTAATTAGTTTGCCCACACAACTCCATATGTCAACTGTTAGCTCAATTACTCTTCACCATGAAATACTGACTGCACTTTCCCATATTAGTAATTTCCCTCTATCTCGGAGTCATGGTTAATCAACACGCTGAACTCAACACACACGCTCCTTTTAAATTAAATATTGAGCACAAGGAGCGAGAGCCTCCTTAATGAAATCACAGCTGGATTCTGCTCTGCGCTGAAACCCTCGTGCTGTATTGGAGCAGATTTTGGTCCCTGGGGCACGGGGTTCGTCCTCCCCACCCCGGGCACGAGCACTCCCAAAGCCTCTTTCCCCTGAGAGCTGTGGGACAGGGGGGCATGTGGATGTGATCAGGGATGGGGAAAGGGATAGGGATGGGGACAAGGATGTCACCAGGGCCAGTGGGAGCCCCAGCTCAAGGCATTTCTTGCTGGGAGGGCGACACCAGTTGCTGGATGTGCTGTCGAAAGGGGTGTAGCAGCCAAGTGGACATAAAGAAACGTGGGGAGAGGAGTGCACTAAAGCATCCCACGCCTTCAGGAGAACTCTCTGGGTAGAAAGATCCTTCTAACTTGGGAAAAAAAAAAAAGAAAAGAAAAAAAAAAAAGAAAAAATATTTTAAATTAAGACCTTCTTCACTTTTCTGCTGTATCCGATATATTTTTCCATTTGTGCTGTGAATAAGAACTGTTCATTTTGCCTCAGACTGTTTCCTTATCAATTGGCCTTTCAGGAGCTGGTGCACAAGCTGCCAGCGCTGCCTGCCCTGCGCGCAGCACGGAGAACACAGCGCCGTGCGCTGCACCACGATGCCTGGTTCCGACACCCGGGGACAGGTTGATGCCCTCCTGCCACCAGCAACAGTGCTGGGAGTATCAAAGCCTTGGATCAAGTGAGACCATTTCCCTATATGTGGTCAAATCTCCCCTAATCCTATCAGATCAGAAGAGAACTCCATTTCCCTGTGGTTTGTGACCCTCTCCAAAAAAAGTTATAATTTTAAAGGGGAATGTTCTTTTTTTTTTTTTTTTTTAATAGTCCTGGTACAAACAGAACTGGAACCCAGATGCAAAATAAAACCATTTTCATCCTCCAATTTCTTTCTTCAGGCAATCAGCTTGTTTCTTTAATCCAAATTAGCTCTTCATATTCGAGTCTCATTTTATTTAATCTTCTTTTTCAATTAAATTCAATTGTCTGTGATCTTTTTAACTTCCCATGCTTCCCTGCATCGCTAATACTGACAAATTTTACATTTGTTCCTTTCACTTCCCTTTTTTTTTTTGGTGGTTATCTTTTGGCCCGGTGACGTGTCTCTGAACAAGCCAGGCTTCTCCTCCCTGATGCTGGCCGGGCTTTTTCCACCTAAATGCCCCTGGGTGATGCTGGGGCAAGAGTGCTGCTTGAATGGACCCAAGGCTGCGAGGCTGGAGGAGGCTTTCCCCCTCCGTCTGCCAGCACTGAGACAAGGGAAAAGCCACGTCCCGCTGCTTTTTGAGGTGTCCCAAGCAAGTTCCCCATGCTCAGTTTGTTGGGACACAAGTGCCGAGGGTGGATAAACAGGTAAAATAGGAGCCCCGTGTTGTATGAAAGGGCACAGATGTTGCTTCCTGAGCCTCCCTGGAAAAATAAAAGGAAGTGTCTTGAGAAACGCAGGGTTTTGAAACATCAGTTTCTGGTACCTGAAGGAGTTCTTGCAAGGTGAGAACCTGGCGGAGTTCAGGCGAGGTAAAGCTCCTGATTTACTCCAATATTTACTGCAGGGCCTGCAATGGAGCTGGGCAAGCTCTGGACAATGCTGTCAAAGTGGGATAAAGTCAGGAAAGCTGCAGCAGCCAAAGGATAAACCCCAACACATACGGAGGCAATGCAAAGAGCCAGGCACATCTCCACCTGGCTGCTTCCCTGATGCAAGAGTGCAAAATGCAGCTCAGAGCATCCTGCCCTGCACGGCTGCCCCCAGGCCTGGCACTTTGCAGCAGGACTTGCTCAGCCATTGCACCACCAGCATCGCCCCGAGGTTCTTGGTGCTGCTGCAAAAGGTTACAGGAACCAGCAGACCAGTGATCAGGTGAGACATTCAGTTTCCACCACATTTTAAATATTAATAAATGCTAAGTCTCTCTGATGAGGTGAAAAAGCTAGGAGCATTCCCCTTGTGCGTTTCAAAGACTGAAAGACCAGAAGGCAAAGAAAAAAGCTCCCAATTTTATTATTTTGAATAATCAGAGTGTAATTGGAGAGCAGACGCTGTCTGTAGCTTGCTGCCATTAGGGACCCTGGATTTCTAATAAGAAATCCACAAGGGGATCGGACGCTGTTCAGAGTTTTGTGGCTGGTTCACGGGGATGCACCTGCAGACAGATCCCTGCCCTGAGTCACTGCGTTGCACCGAGAGCAGGAAATTTGGGCCCCGTTTGTAAATCCCTGCGAAAAGTGGGTCTGCAGCGGAAACAGCAACAGCCCCTTAATTATTGCAGCACTGGTGGGAGCTATGATAATTAGGAGTTTCTGGTATTCTGGAAATCAAAGTGATTTCTATTCTCTTCTTTAATTAATTCAGGCTTTTATCTATGAAAGCGGAGAAGAATTAAGGCTCCGCTCCAGGCAAAGTGCAACCATGCCGGTGCGGTCCCCAGCACAGTGAAGCTGCCGGACCAAGCATCCCTGGCCTCCAGTTCTCGGTGTTTTGGGGAAAAAAAAAAAAAAAAAGAAAAGAAAAAAAAAAAAGAAAAAAAAAAGAAAAGAAAAGTAGGAGAAAAGCCAGACGGAGCCGTGCTCCTTGGCACACGTGTGTCACAGGGACCCACTGGATGGGGACATGCGTGTACCCCCGGCAGAAGGGGGAATTCCCCCACTGCCAGCGGCAATTCGTGGGCCACAGATAACACACACGCGGCATTATCACCTCCCCATGCTGAGAAGGGTGAGTCAAGCTGCGTAAAAATCATTGGACTGCTATAAAATCTCGTGGTTTTTTTTTTAATACAAATTAATGTTATGGGTCTCTGTTACTTAGCCCTTGGGGGGTTCATGCAGGGAGGTTTCTCTGGCGCACCCCGAGGGCTGGGAATTCACGTAGAAAGACATCAGATGCGCTTCTGAGGCACCCATGTGACTGTCAGAAAACGGCGGCGGCACTGTTATGGGATCTGTGGTGAAATCATGCGGTACAACGAGAGCAGATGCCTTTGCGATGGGAAATCACACGCGCAGGGATGGCAGGAAGAGGTTTCCGATGCGACCTCAGCACTGGAAATGGGAGCGCCTGGCACCGACCAGAGCCGGTTTGAACACAGCAGCCCAGGACAGTACATTGCAATTAACCCATGCGGATAATTAACGGGATGCAACCCTGACAAAGTTATCAAGGAGCAGCCGGGAAATGACGCGTTTTGCCAGAGTCCCCTGAACCAGCCCCAGCGGTCTGTACGGTGGTTATATAGAGAGGTGCTGGCCTCTAGTTTTATATTTTCTGTATTTTAATATTCAGCAAATCAGGGCCCACTCTGGACAAAAGTTGCTTAATTTTGGGAGGTTTTCATACCCTAACCATTTGCTGCAGATTCCCAAGAGCACTATCTCCGGGCTGTACCTGCACAGCCTCAGAACAGTTCTGTGTTAGATTAAACTATTTTCCTGCCCCAGGTGGATGCTCCTGCAAGAAACCTCATTCCAACTTCCCACCGTGTTTCATTCTCGGTGTTTTTCTCCTTTTCCTACTAGATGGCGCCTGCACGACAGGCGGGGACGAGCCCCGGCAGCGCCAGCGCTGAGCATCTCCACCAGGTCTTCTCCGCAGAGGGCTGATAAAATACATTTTTCTCCGAAAAGCCGGGCGGCTGCGAAAGCGATAACCTGACGGGAGCTGATTAGTGGCAGGAGTCGGTTTTCTGGTAGCTCTGCGTTACGTTTTCCAACCGACCTCCCCGAGGGATGCTGCCAGCCCCCCGGGAGGTCCAGGGGGGGCCGAGGATGGGAAGCGACCCAAAATGGGGACCTCGGGGGGCACGGAGGAAGGGCTGAAGTGGGGTGGGGGTGGACGGCAGATCTCTGTAAGCCACAAAGCGGTGGTGTGGCCTTAGTGGTGAATTTGGGGTACCCAGATTCAGGTAAACCCTATTGGGACATGGGCACTTACAGCCCAAGCATCCTCCTGGGTGCCACAGCAACACTTGAGTGTGGTGAGATGCATCCCAAGTGCAGGCAGTTCGCAGGTTAAAAGTGACAGATGGAGGGCGAAATGAAGTCCCTGAAAAATGTGCTCAGTAACGCCATACATCTCGGAGGTCCAGCAAGCGGGGAGCAGTGATGGGGAGGGAGGAACCATCCTGCACCTGGATTTGGGGAGACTTCAGCTGCTTTGCAGCTCAACGTCTGCAGGAAAAAAATGGTACTGCAAGGCTTGAGGCACTCAGCAAACGCGTGGCCTGTTCGGATCCAGGAGATGGAGAAAGTTATAAAACGGGTGTTAATCCTGGCACGTTTCTTTCTGAAAGAAAGGTGGTGAAATTTGGGTGAAAATGCTGGGGGAAAAATCAGAAAGGTTCCTATATTATGAAAAGGGAGTGACGTTGCAAAAGTAAGCAGGCGTCAGCACTTTGGGATGAAGGGACTCAGAGGGGTGGTCGCCGCTGAAGTCCGTGATGGGGGATTCACCGCGGCAGGCTCGCTGCCGGCCAGGCAGGGCCGTGCAGGGAGCCCTCCGTGGCTGCAGCTGAGACCTGAGACCCTAGTGGGGAACCGTGTGGAATGAAATCTCCGCGACCAAGAGAGAAACAGGCAATGGCTAAGGGGTCTGTAATAAACTAAAAGGGCAGAAAAAAAGGTCTGATGCAGGAGGGCAGGTAGCAAGATCCAGAAAGCTGAGCCGAACTCAATGATTTCTTTCTTTCTGCCTCCACACCAGGCCGTGGCACAGCAGTGACAGAGCACGGGACACCCCGTCGGGCCACGACAGCCTTCTTTCTGCCGGCACCGCCGAGCTGGCAGCACCAGCTCTGCCACCCCAGCGGGGCCACCAGGCAGTACAATGGGTTGTTCCGGGAAACCACAGGCACGAATCACACCGGCCTCTGGGAACGGCTCGAGAAGCCTCAGAGCAGCGGCTGCATAAAGCCCTGACCAAAGATGCTTTCGGGAAGGCTTCGAAAAGCCTCTGAGGGAAGGGGCAGGTGAGGCAGCTGAGCAGAGGGAGCAGCTTTGGGGGGACCATTAGTGGATCCCTGGCGCTGCGGCTTTATTTGTAGGGCTGGTAAGGGAGCAGGGCCGTGCCGAGCCTGGGGGCGGCTGCGGGGGGACAGGCCTCTCTCTCCCCATTATCTGCCCCCCGGCACGGGCTGCAGGGACAAGTGCGCAGCCCCCGATAGCGCCGAGCCGCACCCTCCCGGCCAAACGAAGGCGCTCGGCGCCTCCAAAACGCGCCCCTGAAGCGGGGAGCCGAGCCGTGCCCGGCCTCCTGCCCCCAAGGGGCGGCCGGGGCGGGGGGGGGGGGGGGAGAAGCCGTGCCGTGCCGTGCCGAGCCGTGCCCAGCCGAGCCGTGCCGAGCCGGGCACATGGGCAGGGAGGGCGGAGCTGGCGGCCTGACATCAGCGCGCCTCCCTCGCAGCCCCCGGACGGCTCCGCTCGCCCTCCCGCTGCCCGGCCCGGCGCAGAGGTGAGTACCCCGCGGGGAGCAGCAGGACGAGGCGGCGGCGGGGATCGAACCCGCGGCCCCGGCAGGGCGGCGCGGGGCCGGGCGCGGCTCTGCCCGCAGCGGGGCACCGGCACCCCGTGGGGCTGCGAGCCCCCAGCCCGGGGCTGGGACCCCCCCATCCCGGGGATGAAACCCCCCCTATCCCGAGGCTGGGACCCCTCCATCCCGAGGCTGGTACCCCCCCATCCCGAGGCTGGGATCCCCCCCCCTCCCCGGGGCGTTGCGGAGGGGCTGAGGTTTTGCAGGAGCGGGTCGCGCTGCCCCGTGGCTGTGCAGGGCCGTGATTACGGAGCGCCCTGCCCGGGCAGAAATGGGAAACGCTGCGAGCTGGGAGGCTGCGGGGACAGCCCCGAGCCCGGAGGTTTGGGGTGCTCGGAGCCCACTCGAGAGCCGGAGTATTTGGGGGTGGGGCAGGGAGCTGCAGGTGGACGCACAGCAGCGGGATGCGGCGCTTGCCCCATGGAGCAGGGCGCGCTCGGCTTTCACTTTCTCATCAGCAGCTTTTTGAGGAGGGTAAGGACTTCTTCCAGCACAGGAGGAATCAGGAACTGAGATATTAAAAATAAATAAATCTCAGTCCCCCAAGGGTGAGCGGGGAGCGGCTGCCAAGCTTCCTTGCCTGTGTAGGGTTCCTAAAAGGCTGCGGGGTTGGATGCTCCGTGGGGCGGCTTCAGCGTTCGCCCCGTGTCAGAGCGCTGAACAGCAAAAGCTGTGAAGGAGCTGGAGAGGCAGCATTCAAGTAGGACTGTCCCATAGGCAATGTGACCCGGCACGGGACTGTCCCTGCCCTGTGACCCTTGCTGGGACAGCACGGGGCCACGACAGCCCCGTTTTGGGGACAGCCCGGAGGTCTGCACCCTGCAGAGCCATGCAGAGGATGGACGTGTACCAAGAACCCCAGATCACTGCCGTCCGTGTGGTCTAGATAAAACTGGTGCGTTGGAAAATGTCTCCCATGGAGAGAAATCAAAACTGAGATGGCGAGAGAGGAAGGCCATCGTCTTACAGTATCATTATCCTGCGGGCTGAGGAGATGGAGGGCTAACAAGATTTAAATACTACATCAGGCTTAAGAATTCTCCTCTCTTAAAATCTCATTTGCTATAAAACAAATGTACGGTAATACAGGATCCGATACTCACTGTACATATTCGATTTCCTCCATAATTGTAGAGAAGAAAATGTTGGTGACTCAACAAGTCTTTGTTTAAAAAGAAAACACAGCGTGCCTCAGGAAAACGTGCTTCTTGAAAGCATAATTTTTGTTTGCTTTGGTTTTTATTTTTGCTTTTTGTTTGTTTTGCTTTTTATTGTCAGGAACTATGCTTTGACTGCGACCTTGTAGCATTACACCCATAAATAGAAGCAGCTTTAGATTCATGGGAAACACATCTTTTCCGATGGTGGAAGAAGTAGGCCAACCAAGCCGGCTCTCCGGAGAGGTGTGAAAGGCACGGGCAGCCGTGGCTATGGGATGTCACATAACAAGAATTAAAACCCACCAATTAGTTATATAGATGTTTACCGTCACCGATTAGAATTACCTTTCCTGCCAACCTCACGATGGAGGCAAGTGCTAATTATTTCTAAACTTTAAGTTACTGCATCTTCACAGAGTTGCTTCCCCTGCAGTGGACTAAGCTGCTTTCTGTCTGCATCTAAGTGAAATGTAGCTTAAATTAAAGGATAAAATGTTTGGAAAGCATGTCAGTGATGTGGGTGCTTACATCCCATTTCAAAAGCCCTTAGGTACTTTGGTGCCCAAATCAGTTGAACATTTTTGAAAATTTTGGCTAGGGTTCAAGGAGTTCAGACATGAACTCCTTCCGTCTTTTTCCAGGTTCTCAGATTTTCAGTGAGTCTGTCTAAAGACTCAATTGGGATAACACTTGCATATGCATTTCAGTTTAGTTCATATCAATACACCGTTGTAGTCTTTGCAAAAATGTCCTAAGAGTTACCCACAGACCGCAGGCTTCAGGAATGGGGGTCTGTAGATAATGTGTCCACCACAGAAGTATGCTAATCCCAACCACTGATCATCACTAGCAGATACCAACCTGCACCTCTTCAGTTACTTAGAATAAATGAACTTCTTACCGCAGGGATGTTCTTGCCAAAGGTAGGTGCAGGAGGTAGTGCTCCAATAGATCTCCCATTAAAAAAATGCATTAAAGCCCATGAAAGAGGGATCCCAGCTGGACAGAGCCTAAAAGCCAGACAGCACCAATTCCCGTGGCCAGCCGGAGGCCCTCCACCATCACAACCACAGCATGCAGCAGGGCACGGGATGGCTGGTGGGTCGGTGAAATATTTGCTGGGTGCACTCGTCTGGCACACGCTGAGTCGCTGGGGTCCTGTGTGCATGGTGTGCACCCCTGCACCATGCTTCCCTCATCCTGGAGAACCTACCGGGGAATTATGATGTGCTGCTATTTTCCTCCCCAAACACCTCTCCTGCCCATCACAGCTGATCAGCAGATCAGGTATGTCTGTCACATACCTTGAATGTACCCCAAAGGACATACAGTGTGTTCGGGCAAAGCACGGGCTGCATTCACAAGGCAGCATGATCACCGTAGTCATTGTCCTTCTGTGGTCAATTCCCAGTGAAGCCACCTGCCCTCTTCTCTTGCTTTTCCTCCAGTTCCTCAGTCAGTAACAATTCTTCCTTTCCTGGTGGTCTCAGCACCCACCTGAAGGAGTGAAGAAAAATAGAGAGAAACATATAATAGCTGGCCAGAACTACACATACACCATTGCTTCATAGCAAGCTGTTAGCAGCTGAATGTCCCTGAAGAAAAGGGACCGGGGCAATTCACCTCCCCGAGGTGACCAGCAAGACCCCGTGCACTTCAGAGCTCACCACGTGCTGTGCCTGGGCTTCGGGAGGTGAGAGCAGGAGTCCGCAGGAGCCAGGCTGACCCCACGCTGTGGGCTTCAGCTCCCCGCCACCCTATCCACCGCAGGGCCCTGTGCATCCTCGAGTCGCTGCAAGAGGCAGAGCCAGAGATGCGAGGGCGTGCTGATCTTGGAGACCCTTCTAACAGGCGGCAATGGCCAAACCAAATGTTTGCATGCGCAGGCAGCGTAATTCCTCTGTGTCTTTCTGGAAAGAAGTACGAGTTTTCAAACAGCCAGGGTCTGCCAGCTCCCTGGGGTGGCCGCTGGGCTCAGAGCTCGCCGCCACCGGCAGCAGGGCAGGAGCGGAGACTTTCCCCTGCTCGTTTCAGGCAGCAGCACCTCCTCCAGTCATGCCTAGCTGCAGGCTGTCGTTAGATCTACCCAAAAAGATTTTGCCACCCGTGCTTTTGGCTACTTACCTCCTCTCCCCGCATTTCAGAAAGGGGAAAGCTCAGGAGCGGGTGCGTCACTGTGAGATAGTCGTGAACTTGGAAAGAGCAGCAAGGCAATTAAGACCCCAAAAGAAAGCAACAGAAGCCCCCTAGGACTTTGCTACAGCACTTAACGTTGCTGTAAACTGTCCCTCGATGATAAGCTGGGGAAATAACCTTCTTATTCAGGGACCCATCAACCAGATAAAGTTGTGTGTGCTATGCCTGTAGCACGGGAGACGTGAGCTGCTCTTAGGAGACAAATTTGGGAGAGGAGAGTTTGGGGATATCTGTGGCACAACCTGGTGGTAACTGTGCTTAAAAGTACATAGTTTGGGTGAAAACAGTCGGCCAAAAGTTTGTTTTCCGGTTCAGTCGAGTCACAGCCAATGTTGCAGATGGGTGATTTTTCTGCCCAGCGTCAGCACTGCCCATTTAACCTCACCAGGTGCCAACGGGCTGTTGCATTTCTATAGGAAAACCATGGCCAAAATGTCTGAGCTTGTGTGGGAAAAGCCGACTTATGTTGTTCCAGCGGAAAATTCTGTGAGCCCTCTCTCCTCCACTTTCCCTTGTTTTGAAACATGTTTTTGAGTTCGGGACACGGCGAAGAACATCCTGTGGTCAGGGACATACCTTTGGCTTCAAAAACCAACATCCTCGATATTTATCAATGTTTAAACCGGAGGGTACATGGAGCAGGGGGGGGCCAGCGCCCGCCAGCCCGCGTTGTTGTGAGCAGGTGGCGGAGCAGGGAGGCACGCGCCCGCTTTGTGGGTGACCCAGAGGAAACGTTCGAGAGGAGAGGCTCAGAATTAAGGGCTGTGACAAACTGGAGGGAGGGTCTAAAAAAGCAGGGCACGAGCTGTGTCCCGTGAGGTTGGACTGACCGACCGTGCGGACAGCGGGTGAGGGACCGGCCAGGCAGGGGACGGGGATGGGGACGGGGTTAGGGGCATCACAGAGCACAAGTCAGCGGTGCCGTGCGGTTGTGCAAAAGCAAACAGCGTGCTGGGAGGTAGGAGCAGACGTGGCACGTGGGGGAAGCGGCGTCTGCTCGGGCCACTGCCTTTCGGGGGCTCAAATGGAAAATTCAGCTCCTCCAAGAAAACATGAAACTCATCCTCAAAGCGCAAAATGTGTCCGCAGAGAAGGCGGGGGTGAATCACATGCTGTGACCTTTGGGGGTTAGAAAGGAAGCAGCGAGGGAGATTGATTCATTGGGTCAAGAGACGCTGAGGGGAGAAAGATGGGCTCTGCGCGAGCTTATGGAAGTGGTTTTAACAACTGATCAGATAAACACCAGCCCAGGGCTAGGGAGAGGGATGAGGGCACAGCACGGTGTAGTGGCAGGCGCACGCTGCAGCCCCGGGAGCCCACAGCGGGTCTGTCCCCACCGCATGGTGAGGGACAGCCTCAGCACCCAGCGGTGCCTGCCGGGGATGTCTCTCCCCAGCAAATGGGGACCTGGGGGACCCTGATGCTGGCATTTCCTCATTCTTACCGCCTGGCTGGCATCCCAGAGAGGTTTGCAACATCGCTTTTCTGGCTGAAGCAACACAGACGGTTGGTTTATTGCATTTGCTGGTTCCTGGTTTACACTGGTGGGGAGCTAGCTCAGTCTGTTTTGGAAGGAGTACGAGGGAAAGAGGCAACAAGCCTGGTTTTCCCCTCTTCCTCCCTCTTCTGCAAGCTGCCCACAGAGCAGACGTGTTATTTCCAGTCAGCCTGGACGGGACTAAGAAGTATCCTGAAGTGTGAGCAGAGCTGGGGTTAACCAGCTTTGGATAAGCCATTTTCTTACTTAAATCTCTGCCAGTCTTAGCAGGTACATGGTACTGGCAGTGCTCTTTGGAGGGACTCTCTGGGTGTGAGAGAGACTTAAATGCTTTATTTTCCTTGGAAACAAAGCAGCTGTAGCCAAAAAGTTGGTATTTCTATGGACAGCAAGACCTGAACAGAAACTTCTGGCACTGAATGAATTTCTCCAGCTGTGACTTCTTGGTGTGTCAACTTCATAGAGAATGCCAGGCTCTGCAAACAGGAGCTGCAGGGCTGTGGTTTTGTGGTCAGTCTGGGAGGTACAAAGGTCCGTGTATGCAGACTGAATCACCTGGGGGCAGAGACCACTGCCATCCCTCAACTCTGTGTGTACGTATGGGACCATGCTCCATGGCACACAGGGAATATCGCGGTGCAGACACCAGGACATTCCTCTGCAGTGCCTTGATGAAGGAAGGCCTCTTCCATATCACTTGTTTCCTCCTGCTGCTTGACCCCAAAGCTTATTAGGGGATGTAGATAATAATCATGTGCTTTATCTTAGATAACCCACAATGCCGAAACTGAAGTCCTGATGAGGCTCTGTAAGGACATGCACCAGGCTGAATCCACAGCTACTCAAGACTCAGTTGTGGTCAGTCTAAGCAAAATCTGACCTCAGGGGAAGACACAGAAGCGGTTATTGTAGCCAAGGTGCTGCCTGCTAAGACTCCGTACGTGATGCTGAGCTCGGAGATGAGGCTTTGTGCAAACAGGAGCCAGTTTCATTGTGCTGTACAGCACCATTACACGGAGCTCCTTGTCAGATTGCTGCCATGTTCTTTGGCACAATTTGACTCAATGATATCTTTGAGATATTGCTTTTTTTTTTTTTTTTTTTTTAATCAGAACTGTTGTAAAACTAGATTGACTTTTATCTGCTAAACCCTAATACCAAGACAGTGAAATGGATCTCAGGTTTTTTTCTGTCCAGAAGTGAAGCAAAGCCTGTGCTTTGCCATGATGGGTACATCCTGGTCCAGGGTTTACAAGCCAAGCATCGCCAGACTGTGAATTATGGGAACCCGTGAGGCTATAGTCCTCTGCCCAGAATAACCGAAAGGGTCCTGAAAAGACGGTCTTGTTGTGAAAGACGTGGACAAGGATATCAGGGTCTTCCCAGGCAAATGTGCTGGAGCCCTGCTATCATTGCTACCTCAGTCGCCACGTCTGTGGAGGGAGGATAACGATAGCACCAGCTTCCCATTAGCAGTGGGGCATTATCTGAGTGCAGATTGACGTTGCTGGGAGTGCAGCCACACCTGGAGGGGCTCCTGCAGCCCAGCTCAGCCCAGAACTGCCGTCCTGCTGCAGAACCCTGCTGTGTGGCAGAAAAGCTTTGTTTCCTGGCACCAAGCCTAAGCTAACAGCTTCTGCCAAACCTCAAGTGAAAAATACATCGAGTTATCCTTGCTTTTCTTCTGCAAGAGCCCCTCCTGCTCTCCACCTGGGCAGCAGAGATTTGACTGCTTCGTTTCACCCAGCTTTTGTCTGTCTGATCCCATTCTTTGGGGCAGGAGCTGCCTTCTATCCGGTTTTGGTTTGGTGCCTGGAGCTCCTGATCTTGCTCACTGCTGTCACCGCTATTGTACTGCAAATAATAGAAGTCATTGAGATGCAATAGGTGAACTGCAGGCAGTAACAAGCACAATGCATCTGGGTGCAGCACCCCCAAGCAGTGATATAAGGGTGTCATTAATAGTCTAGCTGAAGGGCAGCTTTACTTTGTATTAGATATTTTAATTATGGAACCGCTTCCCGGTTAGGAGTGAAGCTAGTTTACTTCCACTGGGCTGAGCTTTAAATCATCCCGTAGCTTTCTTGGTAAGACACCGATCTGCTTGAACTTCACATGCCGTAACTCAGCAGGGGTGCAGTTTCCTTGATGGGGAAGATCAATAAATGAGGTTTATCCAGGGCTGCGGCATGGTAAGGCTGTGTCCGGCCTCTGTGGCCTCCACTCCCGGGTGACTCCGCAGTAACCTGGGTGGGCTGGCCTGGCCGTGAGGAGCCAGCCTTGGCAGGGAGCATTGCGGGCAGGGTTTGTAGGTAAACGTGAGCACGTTTACCCCTGGCTTCACAGGGCCGAGCCCGAGGTGAGGGGCAGGCGTCCCGGAGAGGAGCCGGGTGGCAGAGCAGGGCGGCGGGGGGGGCGGCAGAAGCGGGACTGGTGGCAGGAGAGATGGGGTCTGCGTGTTCTGCAGAGATACAGAAGTTAAAAAGAACTGTTACCTAATCACAAGCTCCATTTCCAGTCATCTGTTTGCCAGAGACCACGGCATTTCTCTCAACAAAATGTGTTTACTGCCATAGGGAGATTTTCTCCCCCTCCATCACAAGAGCCTCTTGTGGCGAGCAGGTGTGAGGTGGCCGTGGCTCATGGCGGCACAGGGCCTGCACCAAGCAGGGACAGGCCCTGCTCCAGAGACCTGACGGGCAGCATATGACCGAAATAACAGCAGAAAAGCCCATGCCTCCAGTCCAAAGACATTCTGAGGAGCCTTGCTTTTTAACTGTTGTGGTGACTTCACAGGCCGTTTGGTTCTGTCAGCCTTTTTAATCAAAATAACAGGGGGCATCAAGGCTGTTTACCCCCCCCCCCAGCACTGCAAACACCTCAGAGCATTTTCAGCAGTGGTAACAGGACAAACAAAACGCACCACAAGAAGGCTTGCTTACAGCACGCTCCACATCCCTGCAGTCCCATTTCATAATCACCTGCTCTGTTACCCTGAACATTGATTCGTCTCCCCGTGGCCGGGAGCCAGAGATGTGTCTCTATTGCAGGGTAACAGTTTGTGCACACAGGTTGTTGGAAAGGAGGGGGTTGCGTAGGCAAGAGAGCCTGTTAAGCTAAACAATAGCTCTGGCCCTAGAACAAATAGTGCTGGCCACAAATAAATCTAGGTGGAGCAAGAAGGTTTCTTAAAAGAGAAGCAGTGAACTTTTGATAAAGTGCCCGATAAAAAAGGGGCAAAAAAAAAAATCTTTTCAGACAGAGCTGGCGTATTTACTGTGTGGTTTTGTGGCCTGGTTGGTTGAGGACGAAGAGTACTGGCGTTGTTATGTTGCTCTCCAGCCTTCTCAGGATCAGGGCACAAGGGTTGGCATTGACCTGAGCTCCAACCATGAGGCTGTTCTTCACGTAGAGAAGTTCTGGGTGGTCTCTGCTCCATCTTCACCTACGTGTTTCTTTTTGCAGTTGGCAGGCCCTGTCTCTTCTCTCACTCATTCCCAATGGCCCTTTTCTAATTTTATTCCCTCTTCTTTGCAGTGGAGTGAGCAGAACTGCAGTGTGCTATTCAGTGTGTGGGTTTATACAGTGGCATAGTTGGGTTTTTGTGTTGTTTTGCAGTGACTGTGATACATACGGACTATACCTAATGCAGGTGAGTGTGCGTAGGTAGCAGCCTTGATTAACCCGCCTGACCTGACCTGCATAGCCAAGTCAGCCTTCAGGCATACAAATCCTTCCATGGGTCTGGAACAGAAGCAGAAACCTTCGGAGTGAAATATGAATAATTCTCTCTTACTCATCCAGCCCATGAGAGGAAGTCTACATGATATGTAGAAAGCAGAGAAGAGGTGTTCTTAAAGGGGAAGAAAGTTTGTCTTTCTTTGGCACTTGTTTCTCTTCCGAGAGCACTTCTTCCACGTACACATCTCTTTTGTCTCTTGCTGAGAGGCAAGGAGAGCAGACAGAGAACAGTGAATGATAGCTTTGAGGTCCATCTTCTGAAGGTGTTTGTAGGCTTTCCATAAGGAACAGGGCTGAGAGACCAGAGATGGCAGTGGCTGTTGTGTAAGAAATCTCCCTGCTCTGGTAACTCAGGCTGTGTTTGTGGTGTGACTCTCAGGGAGCCCTAAGCTGGTACCTGCACAGAACTGTGGCTCTCAGATCTTTATCTTATTTATTTTCTGAGTGTTTTAAACAAATTTACAGCTCATTAAAGCATACTGATAGGGCTTTTTATGCCCATATGCTGCACCTGGCATGTGCCAGCAGTGAATTTTGGTGCTCAAGCACTTTGAATGAGGAGACCCTTCTGCACATTTCTCATAATAAAGATTGACGGTACTAAACAATTATCACCCATAAACTCAATCTTCTCAGTATTCAATGCCTTTCCCAGCTCACTTATGAGCATGTTGAACAACACAGATCCTTGGGGATATCCTTTGACAACCCGTTCCCATTATGAAAATTATTTATTTACTCTTACCCTTTGTTTCCCATTGGTAACTGTTCATGCAGGAGTGCCCTTCCTCTTTGTACCAATATTGCTTCAATCCCAGAAGAGCATTTTCAAACATTTTTAAAGCATTTTTAAACATAAAGAACATTTGCAAAAGCCTATGAAAAACAAAGCCTAGTGACTAGGTCACCCTGTCCGAGTGGTCACCTTCACTTTGAAAGACCTGCATCAGCTGTAAGGCCAGACTGTACTCTGCCAAAACCAACTGTCTCTTTCCCAGTATATCATGAGTCTGTTAATTCTGCTCTTTATTATCATTTCTACCAGCATGCCCAATACAAAAGCCACATGTCCTGGTATGTAAGTTCTCCAGGCCACCTCCTGAGCACTTTAAAAGTATGGTGTCACATTTGCTATTTGCCATTCTTTAAGCACAAAGGCAGATTTGAGCTGTAGGTGACACTTCAGGTGAACAGCCTGGCAGTTCCCTGATTGAGCTCCTCCTGACCTCCAGGCTTGGCTGGTGTGCTGCTGTTGAATTTATTGATCTGCTTAAAGCCTCTTCGTGGTCTTAATATCTAATCTGTTACGGAGAGCAGAGTGTAACAGGGCAAAATTCATTAATGTTTGTAAAGCTCATCAAGATCTTTCATGAGCAAATCTCATCATATTTTAATATATTGTTTTAAATGTCATGAGTAAGTTCTCATTATTCATTGAAGAGATGAAGCAAACAGACCCAAATATTGGAACAGGCAAAGGCTGCAACTCTCTTCACTTACCACTTCTAGGATGCTTTCATTTCACCTCAAACTCCTTGCCTTCATTCTGCTCCCACAAATCAAAATCACCCCTTGCCACTCCCAAATGTGGGCTCTGAGATCCCCCTGGACTCCAGGGCTTTCAAGAAGATCTCCCCTGGTTCCTTGGGGCTCCAAGAGCTGCCATTGCGGGTGGCTGTTAGGATTGCTCTGGCTTTGCAGTGTGAGATGAAGAACCACAAAGGACAAATGAGTGCAGCCAGCAGGTGTTCGATCACTCAAACCAGGGAAACTCCTTCCTAAAACCACCTCTGCATGGTGTCTTGTCCCCCTCCAACGGTGGCTGGACATTACTGCACACATGCTGGCGGGTTTAGCAGATGGGTCCTGGGCTACTGGGACCCAGCACTGTACATCTGCCTGCAGGCATCAGGGAATTCCTTCCTTGCCCAAGACCTCGCGCACTTCTATTCACGCGTCATAAGTGGCATTTTCCCCATGACCATGGTTGTGGTCTGAGCATTTACAAGAGCTTCATGGTGAACTTGCATTTCCCCTTGTATTTCCCCCCAGGATGTCCGGAGGAGACATGGCCAAACCCCTCCTTGGCCACCGGAGCGTGGAGGGTGACCCCACGGCGCCCGCAGCCGGCCGCACCATCGGGGTGCTGGGGAGCGGGGACTTCGCGCGGTCGCTGGCCATCCGCCTGGTGTGCTCCGGCTTCAAGGTGGTGGTCGGCAGCCGCAACCCCAAGCGCAAAGCCGGCCTCTTCCCTTCCGCGGCAGAAGTCACCTTCCAGGCTGAGGCGGTGAAGAAGACGGATGTCATTTTTGTGGCGGTTTTCAGGGAACATTACTCCACGCTCTGTGACCTGGCCGATGTGCTGGTGGGCAAGATCCTGGTGGATGTCAGTAACAACACTGAAATCAACCACCACAAAGAGTCCAACGCCGAGTACCTGGCCTCCCTGTTCCCAGCCTGCACTGTGGTCAAGGGCTTTAACGTGGTTTCTGCATGGACGCTGCAGTCAGGTGCCAGGGATGGTAATAAGCAGGTATTGTTTTCTTCTGGCAAGGGCTAAATCCACAATATTTCAGCAGCTGAGGTCTGACTTCAACAGTAAATGGCCTTAGGCTCCCGCAGTTTCTGCGTTTCTTTGCTCTGAAATGAAATACCCCAGTTACTCCTTGCTTTGTAGTCTTTGAAGTCTCTGTGTAAGTGAAAAGTACTATTTATTTGTCTGCTTATCTAAACACAGACGGTAAAACAAACTGGTGGTGCACACATGAAAGGAAGCCCGTCCAGGAGAGGTCCTTGGCAGCCACAGTAAATCCCCATCAGAAAGCCTGCCAAGAAGCAAGATGCTTGGTGATAACACGGGCTTCCTTTAGCATAGCAGCCCTCCCGCCACACTCGTTCCTGCAGCCTGATCTCTCTTTGCCCTGTGTGTATCCCTCCGTTTGTTGCAGGTCCTGATCTGCTCAAATAACCAAGAAGCCAAGCGCACCGTTGCAGAGATTGCTCAAGTCATGGGATTCACCCCCGTGGACATGGGCTGCATGTCCTCAGCCTGTGAGATCGAGAACATTCCCCTGCGCCTCTTGCCAGCCTGGAAAATCCCCATCTTTTTGGCTCTGGGGCTCTTTCTTTGCTTCTTCACTTACAACCTGGTGCGGCAGGTCATCCACCCTTACATCAGGGAGCAGAAGAACAAGTTCTACAAGATACCCATCGAGGTGGTCAACACCACGCTGCCCTGCGTGGCCTACGTCATGCTGTCCCTCGTCTACCTGCCCGGCGTGCTGGCAGCCTGCTTGCAGCTCTACTACGGCACCAAGTACCGGCGTTTTCCGGATTGGCTCGACCAGTGGCTCCAGCACAGAAAGCAGATTGGCCTCCTCAGCTTCTTCTGCGCTGCCCTGCACGCCGTGTACAGCCTGTGTCTGCCCATGCGCCGCTCCCACCGCTACCAGTTAATTGAGACGGCCGTCAAGCAGGTAATGTCGGCACCTTCCACGTCAGCACCCTTAATAATCTTCTGCGCACCTCCAGATGTCGGTTAGCAGGTTTCATATCTCGGCCTTTGCACTCACTTTCCAAAGCACGCGGGGGAAGAAGCTGTTATCTTTGTGAGCACTTCTCTCACGAGGCAACCGTGCCCCGCTGCGGCACGCCGCGTACCAGGCACGCACCCATCCGTCCGCACTGAGGACCAGGCACGTTAGCAGGATGTTGTCCAGGCGTTTGCAGCCAGGTTTAGGATCAAACTCCCTCATGCCAGTGCTCCAGAGGAGCATAGAGAAGCCTTTGAATCCAGCATTGCCTGGCACCTGGCGTGCCTGAGAAACGCGGGGATCCCTGTTTGCTCACACTGATGGTCACAGCAGATGCCTGCTGGAGCGACCAAGCCATAAACCTGAGGATTTGTTTATGTAGGAGGTGTGTCCTCGTCACAACGTGCCTCCAGGACCATAACAAAATATTGGTGAAGAGCTGGTCATAGTCTAAGGGAACGAGGAAATGGAAAAGTACTTTATTGCCTTATTGAGGCTCTTGGCAGTGTTTATCCAGCGTGGGATTGCCTACCTTCAGGCGATCCAGCCAGCTCTGGAGCCTGGCAGTGCCATGGAAAAATGTGACTGCCCTTCCTCTGCCCCTGGCTTCTTGCTGCTCCTCCCTGCTTCTCCTGGGATGGCAGAAGAAGCCTTGTGCAGCTGAGAGGTGAACCAGATCGAGGAACTGCCCCCAGGCCAGTCTGCTTTCTGTGCTGGGATATTTTCCAAGCGTTCCCCACTGCAGCCACCCAAAGGCTTGTCCCAGCACAGAGGAGGGAAGGGGCTGTGGAGGCAGCTGGGAGCAGGATGCCTGGTTTTGGCAGCAGTGCCTGCTCAAAATATCCATCAGATGACACCCCCAGCCTCCCAGTTCCAGCCTGGCACAGGCCCTTCTCGATTGCCAGTCGCACATTAATCTCGGGCAAGCATCCTCTGTTCATTTCCCCTCTACCTCCTGTTTTCTAGCAACATCTTTGTTTAGTAAATTAAACCCATTTAATGGGCTAAAGAGGATGGTTCTAAATGTTGTTCTCTGCCATGCAGCATAAAGCCCATCTTCCTTTCCATTAGCATGAACAATTTCCCCCCCCCCAAATGCACTTAAAATGAAGGTTATTAGGAGACTGCTGCATATTCAAGCATCTGTATTTGTTTTCATGGCTTTAAACTGAGTTCTTATTCCAATTATCTTTCCAAATGCAACTTTGGGGCTTGCTGCTGTGGTTACAGGCTGTGGGAGCTGTGATCATCCAGCAGTTCTTCCCAGCAGGCTTCAAATCTGAACTAGCTGGGACAAGCAGCAGGGGGATAAAAGAGCATTTTCACAGCTCCCAAAACACAGAGCCCAGTAGCGCTGGAGGTGGGACTAGGAACTAGTGTTCATCCAGGAAATCTGCTTCCAGAACCAGAACGCATACAGATAAAAATCAATTCCTCTATTCCTAAGCGCTCCATTTTAACAAAACTTCATTGTCATGCCAGGCTGTGGAGAAGAAGATGAATATCTGGGTAGAGGAGGAAGTCTGGAGGATGGAGATTTATATCTCTGTTGGAATAATTGCCCTGGGCTTGCTGTCGTTACTTGCCATCACTTCACTTCCATCCATCGCAAACTCTCTCAACTGGAGGGAATTCAGTTTCATCCAGGTAAAGTTGACATTTGCCCATGTCACGGAGTGATTCTGCAGCCAGGGTCAGGCCCTCGCACACCACGGAGGGCAGGGGTCGGCCTGCCACCCCCACACGTGGCCACCTCTGCCACTCCACACATCCCCCGTCGGGACGCGAGCCCGGCAGACACCTCGGGGCAGCGGGATGTGGTGCGTCCTGGAGAGCGCCCCGCTGCCACGCAGGATGCGTGCCGTCTGCTGCTGCGTCAGGGGAAGGGAAAATGTGTGCCTCGTGTGCGCCCACGTGGCGGCTAGTGGCGAGCTTTGCAAGAGCGAGTCTTTAATGTGCTGGCTGAAATTCTTCCTCACCTCTAGCAGCATTAGACAGAGATCCCGAGCAAAGCCAGCCTGGACTTCGCCTGTGGGATGTCTCCGTGCAGAGTCCTCCAGGCTCCTTTTCCCCTCACTCTGTGCCCGCGAGCAGCGCTGCCGTTCACAGCTGAAACGCTCCTGAAGTCACACAAAGTAGAAAGGCAGAAAGCCTCGGGGCCATTTAGAGAAGGCAGGGTTATTCCCTTCTGTGCTCAAGGTCCCCCGGGAGCTGGCCGTGTGTCGGTCACGCCCAGCGTGCTGGAGGTGCTGCGGGGAGCTTGCAGCAGGCTGTGGAAGGCAGGCAGAAAACAAGCCGGGGAGACAGCTGGTGCGGGACGCAGATCCGAGTGATCAGTGAAAAGTCCGTGTCTTCTAAAATGTGAATTAGGACCATAAGGGTAGTTTTTCTTTCTCCAGATTTTCTCAGTGGTTTAGGAGCCTTCTTCCCACTTGCAGCAATGTCCAGGTCCCCAGAGTGACCTGAGTACCCTGTGCGGGACATTCCCAAAACCTCCCAGCACAGGGACGCACATGGAGCCAGGCTTCAGGCTAACAGGGAGAGCAGGGGATAAAACTTCTAAATACCCTCTGCACTTGAGGCCAAATTCACCAAATTCAGAGGTCTAAATCCCATGGTTAATTGTGCCTCCTACACTGCTGCTGCTTAGCCTGAGCCAGGCTTCGGGTGATGCAGCAGTGACCAGCGTGGCACCCAGCACACGCAAACCCCGTGGGACGCAGCCCCCAGCACCTGCCCTGCGGAGCACCTCCACCCGTGGCACCAGCGCACGCCCAGGGATTAGGGGACGCAGGGTTAGGGCACGCGGAGGTGCAAATCTGTCATTCATTCTCCCCTGCTGAAGCTCTTCAGCTGCACATAAATAATTCAATATTCATTAGAGCAGGAGTTTGAAGCTTGCTCTCCCACGAGTGCCCTGATCTCCAAGCTAGCAAGTCAGTTAGGGTTTTTTGTGTTTTTGTTTTTTTTTTTCCTCCTCTCTTTCTGTGGGCTGGTGAGTAATTATTTACACTGCGTAGAAGAGCCTCACCTGGGGAGCTTGACCCCAGGAGATCGTCCCTCGGGGATGGCAGAGATCTGGCTTTAAACATCTCGTTCAGATCGGACAACAGCATATTAACTCTCACCATCACATTTCAGGGGAGGGCTGCAGCCGCTGGGACATCGGATAAATTCCTGTCCTGGCTTAGGCATCTCATACCAGGAATCCCAAAGGAAGGGAAAAACTTCCTTGCAGCCTGGAATGAGCCTCTGAAACTCCCTGCATCTCCCTCTGGCTCCCCAGGCAGCTCTCCTGGTGGTGCCGTGTCGTGTAACACATACATTGTCTCCTACCCGTGCACGTCACACAACTGTCACATCTCTGCCCTCTGTGATCCCTTCCCGCGTCTTTCTGTCAGCACTGGCACCACACAAATACGTGACACTGGGCTCCAAAATAGCTCTTGGCTGCCCCACGTAGCGACTGCCTGGCTCAGGGCATGGAAAGACCACTCAGAGCTTTGTGTAAGTGCGGGATGAGGCATGGCAGCGCTACACAAGCTCCCAGCTGAGGACGTGCAGGAGATGCATGGGTGGCATTGTGCCTGGAGAGTAATACAGGTCTCCTAGCATGTTAGCTTCCAGCTCATTTGTTCTTGTTTTTAATTAGAAATACTTTAATATTTTTTTCTTCAATAAGTTGGTGATACCTTTCTTGAGGATATGAATAGGAGACACGGGTGCTGTTCAGGACATCCAGCACGTGACCCTATTACAGCGCATCAGAGGCATCGTGGCTTCCCATAGAAAAGGGAGTAACTAGGTAACAGGAATAATTCGTATGCAATTCAACTTATAGGAGACATTTTTAATGTTCCCCAGTGATTTACGAATCCAGTCTAATTGGCGCAGAAGTAAAAACGTGTATGATTGCCTTTACCTCCCCACCCTGAAAAGTCCTCCTGGAATCTGAAGGTTGAATTGACCTGGTTTCTTGCTTAGCTCCTGATTGCAGGATACAAAGAATCTGTCATTGGACCCTTTCTGGCGCTCCTGTCAATGAAGCCAGAGGCAGAGCCAACTTCCACACAGCTAATGACTTTTTAAGACTAACGGCAGCAGAAGTCAGAAGCGTATTTGGGTCAGGAAGGGGTCTTTTGCTTTGGATGCTGCACTCATTCCTAAATGAGCCACGTGTGACAGAGTCACCTCTGCTGATGCATTGCAGGGAGCCTTCCGGACACTGAGGAGATGGAGGAGAGAGAAAAATCAATACAGAACAGAAAATGCATGCCAAGCCTGCATTAGGAAGATGCCATCCTCATACAGCCATCGCTCAGAGGGCTTTAACACCTTACCTGGCAGGCGGCCCCATATTCCCCGCGCTGTGACAGTGCAAAAATCCCTGCCGCTGTTTAAAACATTAAAGCCTCACAGCCGGGCGCTGCGTGGAGAAGACAGCCAAGACCAGAGCTTCCAAGCTCAGGCTGTGTCATGGGCAAATTTCTTGCCAATTAGCTTTTTTGCTTCACGTGACCCGCTGCCTGCACACAACGGCGGGTCACCGCGCGGCTGTGACGGGGTGGTGCCTCTCATCGTACTAATTTCCACTTCTGCTCTTCCCCGCTGCCAGCAGCGGTTGAAAGAGAAACCGTAGAGGACCAAACTAATTATCTGCAGCTCTGCCGCACACAGAGCCCCGTCCGGACTGACCCCAAAGGCCACCCGTGCCGCCCGGTGCAGAAAGCACCTGCTGCCTTCGGACTGCACTCCGTCACCTTTCTCCCTGCCCCGTTTTACATCTGTGCTCTGCCAGATTAGTCTCACGCTGCTACTTCCAGCCTCCTTCCACCCAGGGATGCTCTGCCTGTTGGAGGGAAGCTGAGAGTCGATAAATGATGGATGAGCCACGGGTCGGTTCCCACTGTTAGGAGCATTCTCTCTTTCAGCTGCAATCGTGGCATGTTCCAGCAAACACCTTCATTTTCCCAGTGAAACAAATCTTGACCCTCTTTGGGTTTGCTGCCTGTTGTCACCCGGGCTTAGGAATTGGATGTGGCTTTGGGGACGAAGGCAGCCTGGAAGAAAAGGTGGGTGCGGGGATGCCCACAGGACGAGGCTCAGCTCGCAGGGCTGCTGCTGGCTCCGGGGACGACCTTGAGCAGCGCTCAGCTGTGGCACGGAGAGAAGAGCTCCCTAACTTGGCAGGCTGTTGGGAGGGTGACATCTTGGCCAGGCTTACAGGCACCCACATGACGGTCTGATAGGTGCTGTAACAGTAAAGTACATAGATAATGGGGCATATTTTAGAGATCTTTCCTTGCCTGCCCAGTCCTCTCGGCTGCCTAAATAATTTGCGGTGAAGGGTAGAAGAGACTTGATCTAGCTTGCTGTTAGCAGCACGGTACACTTTTAAAAGTTATCTGGGTTTTAAAATGGTTTGTCAGTGACCGCAAACAGGAAGGGATGTTTTGAAAGGAGACATTTTCCAGCTGAGATTTTTTTTTTTCAAGAGAATGTGACAGGTTCTTCCTCCTGTTTGCCCCGATCTCTGATCTCCCTGCTGTGCCTTCTTTCCTGGCCATACCTGCAGGAAGACAGCGTTTCTTGCTGATCTCTGATTGCAGCAAGCCGGGTATTTCGACTTCTAAAGGCTTCCTTCCCTAAGCTGGGGACATCAGCAGCGTGTGGTGAAATTTCTCCCATCCGGGCACCTTGAAGGTTGGTTGTCATTACAGGCTGAGACCAGACAGTCAAAGCTGGGCAGCAGACACACACGTTTTTGCACCACAATTTTGGACCCACATTTTTCTTTGAAAGCACAGCCAGCGGCCCCTGGGGAGGTGGCAAAGGCGTGACTCTGGAAGCTGGAGCCCAGCTCCTGCTCAGCACCCATGGGCAGGGCTCCGGAGCCACCACCTTGGATCAGGCAGGAAACTGTGAGTGAGGGGACCACAATTTAAACCCCCTCTTGAGAGCAAACGTGAGCAGGAGCTGGCAATATTCAGGCAAAATGTTGTCTCTGTGGGTGCTTGGGAGCCACAGTCTCAGCTGAAAATAAAGCAAGTTCTTGTCTGCAGAGCAGGGGCTGAGTCCTTGCCGACTCCTTCAGTGGATAAAGGGCTCTTGGCTCCCAGTTCCAAGGGTTTAGTCCATCACATAGCCTCATGGTTCAGCTCACGAACCAACACACATCTCTAGGACGGAGAAGGAAACCCATCAGGGCTGTTGCTCACCTGAGAGCAGAGCGCTTCAGTTTCGAGATCAGCCTCAGCACGCTGCAGTTTTCCTGTAGGTGCCAGCAGTTACCTGCAGATCTCTTTGCCAGGCTTCACCGACTTCTGACAGTGCCAACTGCTGGTCCGTAGCCGCGATGCTGTGCGAAAGGTGCGTGCTTTCCCTGGCTGGCCGGCAGCCCCTGGCCACTGCCAGCCACGGATGGGCCACGGCAGAGCCAGAGCATTTGTGAGCTCCCCGCGGTTACGGGCTCAGCGGGCGCCGGGGCGGGAGCTCACCCCTTGGCTGGGTCGGCAGCATTTTCTGGGAGACTCCTGCTGAACTAGTATCACATTTAACATCTGATGAGAAAAAGCAAAACGCAGGCTGGCACACTACCCGTGAAAGGTTTCCAGTCGCATTTTATTCTAGAAAAAATAAAACACGGGAATCTTCATTGCTTTCTCTGCACTATGTACCCCTACAGGTGAAAATACCAGGTCCTCCGCTAACCGGTGTGTGTTTCTCTTCCTTTTAGTCCACCCTTGGATTCATTGCCTTGCTAATCAGCACTCTGCACACCCTCACGTACGGGTGGTCGAGGGCCTTTGACGAGAACCAGTACAAATTCTACCTGCCTCCCACCTACACCCTCACGCTGCTCGTCCCATGTACTGTGATCCTAGCAAAGGTCATCTTCAGCTTGCCCTGCATCCACCACAGACTCGTGCGAATCAGGAGGGGCTGGGAGAAGGGGAGATACGTGAAGTTTGTGCTGCCCAGCGCAACAGGGGAGTATTCGAGCGGGGAGACCTCTAGCCACGTCTAACGAAGCGCCGGGGCGACCGCAGATTTCAAAGCACTATCGACATTTCTATAAAGGTGTTTCTTTTTCTTAACTATATGTATGTTTTGGTATAATTATATTGTGGGTAAAGAAATAAAATTTGGTGACTTTAGAAAATGGACTACCATGAAAGAGTTCAGACAGTAGTATTTAAATGATATTGCTGGTTTGCTAGGACAAATGTTGCCTTAAAAATCACCGTGAAAGCTGAGCTAGCAGCACTAATGTACACAGAAAACCAATGGATTCTGTCACTGGCTAGCAGCTCTCCATACCAGTACTTTCTCTGCTGCTCCCTATGTACTTTCATAAATGTCAATGCTTTTGTTCTTTTACATATGAAGGAACATGGATTTTCTGAGCTTTATGACAGCAGAGACATCCTGCCTCTTGAGTGTCTGGATCAACACAGACAGTGAGGTTTAGAAAACCAAATCATCTCTGGATTTGGTCCCCTCAAAGAACTCTATAGCCATGTTAAAGCAGAACAATATCTGTGTTATGTAGAGCCTGCGGATTTTAGTAAAGGTATCCAAACCCGACAGCAAATCCAAGTATCCTGCTTCCTCAAATACAGCCAGCAGTTCTGGTCCTGTAAGCTGTGAAGAGAGTTACCAGAAAGACCTGCTGCTTCACAAAACTTCAAGGAGGAAGCCAAAACCTTATGTCAGATAATACGGTGAAGGTTTTATAAATCATAGTCACCTGAACGTGCCCATTTACACAGACAAAACAGCAGCTCTAAAACTGCGGGTTTCACTAGCAGTGATAAGGTCTTTGAACTGCCTTGCAAAAGGATCAGTGAGTTCTTGACCACAGCATGAAAATACAGGAATTGCACATTTTGGACACCACCCTTCATTGCCTTGCACCTGAAGAAGGCACTTCCTAAATCACAAAGCAGGTATCAGATGCTTTCCTTCTGACTTCACACCCACTTTGGATGAGGTACAGGGCAATGAAGAATTCCATCCCAATTTGATTTTGTACCTCTCACTTCATATCCCTTCAAGCCCTTGCTCTTTATCAGAATAATTCTTTAGCTTTCGGACATCCAAATCATCCAAATAGAGAATGGACAGCCATTCACAAAAGCTTAAGCAATCAAGATGACACTAGAGGACTACCTCAGCAAGGTCAGGCACAAGGGCATGGCTGTAACAGCCTCATTTTCCTACAGCAAAGTAAAAGACACCACTCAGTGTTCAGCATTGCTTTGAAAAACAACAGCTGTCAGCCCAAAACGAGGCATTTGTGGGACCAAAAAGCACCTGTTACAAGACCAGTTAATACAAAAAGCAAAATATGGATTGATGTGGGGGCACATAAGCCCTTCTACAAGCCAACACTGCTTCTGTAACCAGAATGATTCACGGACAGAGGAACTCCAAACTTCCCTCTTGAGTCTCAAATGACAACCGTGAGCAATGTTCTCCAAGCACTGCTCAAGCTGCCAGTGAAATGGAGGGGGTTCAATTTTGCATAAGGCTTACAGTAAGGTCTCCAAACACCACTTCTTTTCACTGAACAAAAGGAAATCGGCATGAGGGAAATGCCAAGTTTTCACAATCAGCTGATTTTATTTATTTATTTTGGCAGCACAGGGAAAGTACCATTCTTTTCCTCCGTCCCTTTCAGGAAGCTGCAGTGATTCAGGTTTTCCCATCCACCTCCACAGCCCAGCCCAGATCAGCACCTGATCAAATCACTCACCGAGCGGATTGATTACCCAGCGCTAGTTATTTGTGGTTGAATGGTAGCCTAAGCTTCCACACGGATTTCAGGCAGTTTCACATGAGTATAATTCCACCCACTCCAGCTTAACTCATGCTTGAGGGAAAATTGGATTCAGCAAGCTTGTTCCTAGTCTTCTGTTTCATCATCGAGCAAAGTCAACATAAAAGCACCAGTTTGCACATTTTCTGTTTACAATAAAGTATTCCAACATTTGGATTTTTTTTTCTTCTTTTTTTTTCTCCTCTTGGCCAAGCTTATTTTCACATCTTTAGGTCAGGCAAACAAAAGAGTAGGAAGCAAGGAATGAGTATTACGCAGGCTTGCAGGAGGAAGGTGTGGTTTTATCGTGAGACACTTGAAGGCTAAAGACTCACCTTTTTGCCCAGCACAAGTAAGGATTGCTTTCTTTACACGACTTTCACGCCCACATGCCCTTTCCCACTGATGGCAAAGAGACAATTGTCACGAGCAGGAGCTGGCTGTGTCGGTGAGGCAGCACAGTGCTTTCCAGACAGGTCCCAGCCCTGCGGACAGTTCAACACTCCCACAGCTCCACAGCATCTAAAAAAAGGCCGATCGGGTGTCTCCGGGTGAGGCCCCGTGCCAGCACTCTGGGCAGCCACTCACCGGCTCTTCAAAAACTGAAACCTATTCCTCGTAACGCAGACCGGCATTTCTGCTAGTGCCCTCTGTAGGCATCAGGTCTCTAAAGCCTTTGACACACCAGTTTGGATAATTGATTCTGATTCTGGAATACTGAAAAGTAGTTTGAGGTGCTTTTGAATGATCATTTCCATACGCATGTCTGTGGATAGGGGATTTAGTGAGGTTAGCTTAAAATTTCCCAGTTAATTGTTTTTAGCACTTGGACATTCTGTCTCTCTGTGTATATACGGACATACACGAACATACATTACTGCAGAGTATATAGGTGAAATGTAAATTCTTTATATTTTTATTCTCTGTATTGCCTACTGTGTGCCTCTAGGACAGGTAAGAACCAACTGAAGAGCTGTAAGAGTAAGGCCAGTTTTAACCCCTGGCCTCTGTAATTATATAAAAGATATTCTGAAAAGGTCCATAACATTACGTCAGAACTCATTTGGGTCTTTCTTTATCCCATTTCCCTCCCACCTCCCCAACAATACCATTACTTTAATGGCAGTAGTAGAGCGTAGGGTAATTATCTGGAATTTAACACTAGGAAATAAAACACAGGCAGGCCAGCAGCTGGTAGCTCCTTGCTACCACGATAATAAGTGAAAACTGATCTTTGCTGTGAGCCAGCGTGCCAGGACCTGTATTACGGAGCTACGTACGCACGTGGGAGGTCACCAGTGGGTGCAGACACACGTCATTACACAAGGCTAGTGCTATTGCACAGCAGCTGCAGCACGGGAACAAACGAGAGTAATTCAGTAAACTGAAAGTCCTGTCGATACAAGAGTTCAAGGAAGAGGGAGTTTCCAATGAGGTTTACGGGACTGGAAAGGTAAAAAAGGAGTTATAATACTATCATTTTGTTCTCCGTTACTCAAATCACTTCCTCATAGAAGTGGCATGCCAGATCAACCAACTTCTAGATCTGCAGCGTTGCATTTTAATGAGCTAATTTGTAACTTGATTTTAATGAGTTCATTTAAATGCCTGTGCTGAAGCTTAACCTCTGCAGGTACAGTTCTCTCACTCCCTCTGTTTTATAATACAAGGCTTTTAACAGTCCAATCGGTTTCTTGCTCTTCAGGGATTTACTTACAAAGTGACATATCAAGCTACAGTTAAATCTTTAGGGGAACGCAGTTGCTTCAGCACCTCTGTACAGACAATTTCCTTCAATCTCTCCAAGATGGCCAGCACAACGGTGTGAGCTGCTACAGGCAGCCCCAAAAGTCTGCTGTATCCTTGGGCTTAACGTTTCCTGCACAGAGCTGGTGGGATCCGCAGGCTGTGCCTCAGCTTTTGAGGAACAAGATTTGTTGCAGTAAAACAATTTTCTTTTACCTGTTTATTGCGTCTTAATAAGAAGCATGTTTTTCAGAACTTCTGTACAAGGCTTTTAGTGCCAGTCAGGGCCGCCCTGAAGTTGAGCATGCAATAAACAGCAGGAAGATGCCATCTGTGTCTGGGGCCAGTTCTTTTTGGCAGAGCATGCATAGGAGTTTCTTATTCAAAGCCTAAAAATAACTGCTGTGTGCAGGCAGTCGGGAGGATCACATAATACACATAGCATTAGAGGAATCTTTCAAAGACATGAAATGGCACCACAGCCATTCCCCTGGAAAGATAATCTGCTTTGCATTTAGAAACCTCAGCAGCGGAGGACCTACTGCAGCTGCTGTTAGCTGGTTACTTACTCTCGTTATCTGTTTCTCTGTATCTGATCCACAATTAGCAAGCTTCAGCTGCTGCCGTCCCATGCCAGCCTGCTGGCTTAAAGAGCTGTCTACAGTTGGACGTCTGCTTTTAAGCAGCTGCATTATTCTGCACTCTGGAAAACAAAGATACTGTGCAAGATTTAAGCCCGCTTTCTGCAAGACCAGGTTCCTTCTGTTTGAGGGGTGGGGAAGTGTGGAGAAATTGCCATAATACTAACTATTAGGATACGGGGTTTCCGCTTCTAGATTGCTTCTTTGCCTCTAAAAGCAGCAGATGTGCTCCAGTTGGACGGGCACCAAACACATGCACAGAGCCAAAGGTGTGACCTCAAAGTAAGGTCAAAACCAGAGTGATACCATACCTCCCACTTAAAAAATCTCCATCCATGGAATAAAAAGGGCCAAAAATGGCCTTAAAGAACACATTTGGAGTTTTGAAAAGTCAAGGAGAAAAGTAACACACCAAGAACGTGTTTTCCTATGCTGGGCCCTGTAGGCTCTCTGGGCTCTGGGTTAGAAAGCAGAATTAAACCTTCCCAGGATGCGAAATGAGGGCAGACAGACGCGGTTCTTGCAGCCCTTGCTGACATTGATGGTACACAACACCATGTCACCTGCCAGAGGGCAGAACTGGACATACAAAGATAAATTCTATTATTAACCTGAACTGTCACACTGAGCTCTTGAATGCGTTCACTACCGACTGAAACTCGCACCCTTCTAGCTTTTGGCCTACTACAAGAGGAGAATCTATCGCTACCAGACAGAGAGGACGTTAGCAAACAAAAAATACAATCCATATCTGATCAAAAAATATATCTACAGGAAGACAAAAGTTTTATGCTCCGTCCTCTCCCCCACTGCTTCTCCAGCCCAAACACCCACCTCCGCTGTCAGCCACCCGCCAGGCGTACCACGCTTCCAGAGGAGGTCCTGGTCTCCCATGAAGCGGAACTGGGTGCTGAGCAGAAGGAAGAGAAGCGAGGATAACACCTCGCAGACCATGTGCACCACAGTGCTGCCTGCACCCACACACACAGAAGTCTTCCCCCGCAGACAGCAGAAGGCTGCAGGCGCCCATGCGTCTCCTCCAGGCTGTGAGCGGCTGCTGAGGGTTACGGCGACAGCTTGGAGTCGAGGCACAGCTCCTAGCACACCGGTGCTACCAGGGCAGAAGGAAGGAACAGAAGCAGCAGCCCAAATCAGAAGGAAGGCTTGATGTCACCCACTCTCTACCCATCGCTTATTTTCCTCTTCTGCAAGCGGCTGACGGGAGTCCCAGCAGAAAGCTCAGTCACGCCTCGTCCCTGTGCAACAATCCTAATTTACCCTCTTAACCAGGCACCATCCATGCACACGTCAATCACTCGAAGCATAAAGCTCTGCACAGTGCTTGGGTCTGGGCTCCACAACTCATATCCCATCTCAGAAAGCATGGCCGAGAGAGCACGGTGCCAGGTTCTCCTCATCCACGGCACTCCGAGGGAGAAATAGCAGGAGCTTAGGGGCAGAAGCATGGAGGACACATTTGTTGTGTGTTTAAGCTGTGTTGCCGATGATTTTTTGCTCTGCTTTGCACGTGTGTCTGTTCTGAGTGGTTTTCCTTGTGTTTAAAAAAAAGAGGCATATTTAAAGTCTACTTGACAAAAGCTCAGCAAATTAACACTGATCTTTTCCAGACAATTCCTCAAATGAATGTTCTGCAAATGCCTCCTCACAACATGCAAAGATTTAGACACGCTGGAACTGTCTCCGCAAAGGATGCGCTCTAACAAGAGGAATTTAAGCACTGATACAAGTTCAATTTGCCGCTCTTTGATTTTAATATAAAAAGAAACACTTTCAGCAAGGAAAGTTTCAGCTTTCATCACCACAGCCTTAGCACAGACTTCGCAGGCTAAACCAATTCACAGATAAGCACTCTTGCTAGACATTCAATATTTCTTGGCTTATGCAGGTCCTGGAGAAAGAACAGGCTGTGCTGACATCTGGTGGCTTTCTCTGCAGCCAAAGACAGTTTATGGCGATAGGTCTCAGTTTTTCGCTGGATTTTTGAATCCCCAATGTAACCTCTCTCCTGTTTCCTTGCAAGACAGAAAGCATTATGATAAAAACCTTGTTGTTTCCACTGACCAGTGGACAGTGCTGTCATCTGCAAGTCCTTTTGTAAAGCAATAAATGATCCCTTGCTCTGCACAGTTAGCTGCACTGTAGAAAAGGTCCCTTCTTTATTTCAAAGGATATTCCTTCTTGAATTAAAAAGGTACATCCACTGCCACAGAAAATGTTGCTATTGTATAGCAGGTGAGGTACAAACCTAACAATTAAAGCACTGCAAATAAGCAGAGATTGCAGCATGAAAGAAAGGAAAGTAGTAAGGAAAACATGCAAAGGTGCGTGTGTTTCCCCAGTGTCACAGTGGGAAAGTAGGTAGCAGGAAAAAGCAGTGTCCTGATCACCTGAGTAGTAATGAAATTATCTACTAACCATCTTTGGTTGATTCATCAGTCATCTGCACATCCACACTCAGCAGAACTATGAAAAGGAAGTGGTGGAAGGATGATCTGGAGCCAACTGGTGCCATTCAGCCAGAATGAGCTCAGCCCAGCAAACCTCAATAAGCAAAAGCGTGCACTTGCCTTAAGCGTTTGTAATGCCTCCAGCCAGCTGCCACTGACTCTGAAGCCCGGATCACATCAGTCCTATGAGAACAAGAACAAGTATCACAGGTTCTGTTTTCTCATTCTTGATCTCTGAACATCCAGGATTTCAGCAGCTATTAGCTTGCAAGGCCAGAACCCACGGATGTCCTGCCACGGCTGTGCCATTGTGGGACTGCGACCTGCAAGGTCGCTAAGCAAAGGATCTGTTGGGATGTGCTGAATGCTCTGAGGATGAAAGTGAAACATCACAGCTTACAACTTATCTCTGGATCACTTCTAAGAACATTTTCATCAGATAAAGCAGTTCTTCAACTTTATCTGCGGTGCGTATCTGATTTTTAAGGGCTCCTCTGTGCCGTCAGTAACTGTCAGCATCTAACTCAGCTACCTGTGCTCTTGCATCTGCAAGAGGCAACGTGACTGCCTCTGAACAGAAAACTACACATGGACAGCTGCATGTAGAAAGCACTATATCAGAGCCTGAGAAAAAATAATCTATTACACCAATTTCTGCATTCAATTATAAAAAAAATGATTAAAGTGCATAATGATATAAAAACACTATTCCAGTATGTATGTGCCAGGAGTGTTGTACATTTACCATCTGCGGTGCTTATTCAGTTACACCATTACCTCTTCTTCTTCCTCATGGTAATTCCTTTCCTAATATAATCTCCTCCTTTAGTAGGTATTCTTCCACACCTCCTAGCCAAAACTCCAGTCTCTTACATAGTTTTCTTTCTCCGAGAAACACCATAGCTCCCCCAGTCCCAGCTTGACCACCTTTCCCTGCTACACTGCGATAACTGAGAACACAGGTCTTATTTCACTATCCAGCCAGGATACTGTTCTTTTTGTTAAGAAAAATAAATAAATAATAAAAAATTAAAAAATTAAAAATTAAAAATAAAAAATAAAAGGCTGGTGAAACACTCGTGGGACATCATATTGTAAGACAGAAACTTATTTACACCACAATGCCTAAGAATGCTAACAAACCTATATAACTTATCCTGCTATATGTTATAGAGGCCACCTTTGATCAACAGTAGTTGTGAACCCACGTGGATCACAGCCTCTGCCAGGGTAACAAACCCTGGTACCAGCTATGTGGGTGGTGGGCGGTTTCCTTTAATAGAGGATTTCATAACACCAGCAAAGACGTCTCAGTCCTTACTGATTTATTAGCCAGTGTTCCTAGATTTCATTCAGCGTGCAACAATCCTGGAACCAAACCCACTCTGAAACGAGGCTACATACGGCTCTACCATATCCCACCGAAAAACATTGGAGCAGCATCTATCTTAGCAAGCTCTGTTGTTATCTAAGGCTTTATGGTGGCTCTTCGTTTTGGTTGTCAGTTTTATTTTCATTTTTTTTCTGCAAACATGCACTATTAAAGCCTCAATTAAAAACAACAGCAACAAAAAACACAGTAGAAACACACTTCAGGAAGAATCCAGTTTCAAGTGTGGTCACTGACAGCATTACAAAAGGCTGTACAGTGCTGCAGCAGAAAGCAGCCAAGGAATTGCCACTGCCAGAGTGCACAGAGCTCACAGAGCACTAGCTTAACTCTTTCCTTAGAAAGAGAAACTAACCTAGAGTGACAGACAAATAATTATTAATTGGCATTAAAACATTCACATTTTTCTTGTTGGTGTTGTGGAACTTCTCTTTCACTGCAACACACTCAGGGTCACGCTGAACTTCTGTAACTGTACCAGCTGTAACTACAGACAGGACACTTGTTAAAATGTGGTGACTGTCCAACATGAATACGTTAGAGAGAAGGGATCACAAAAACAATCCAAATCTGTCTGAAAGGGATGGAGACCAAATTAAAATCCTCACAAGAGGAGCAAAACAATGGCAATCTTTGCTCAGAGATCCTAAGCGTGCTGAGGGACACCACCGAGATGCCCTGGTAGGACAGCTCAAGACAGTGATCTCTGTGGTATGCCATCTACTTCCCACACAGTTACATTCATTATTGTAAATCTGGTGTAAAAAAATATTGTAAAAAAAAACGGCGTATTCTGGAGCGGAATGCATTAGTTTTAACTGTCTGTGAAGACGAGTACAAACCCTCATTAATCAGACTGAGCTGGCAAATGTGACAGATTGTATAAGAAGGTAGCTGAGACGTAGGCCAACGTTTGGGGAGCAGGTACCAGCCACAGAAAGGAGGCCTGGACTGAAATATGAAGGAAGTGTTAAATTCTCCCCTGAAACTGATCAGAGCATGCGTATCAGCATCTAAATCCCAAGAGAATGCAGTGGTACAGGACTCCTCACAAGATAAAGATATATCCCGAGTTGGAAGGGACCCATAAGGATCATCACGTCCAACTCCTGGCACCACACAGGTCTACCTAAAATTTTAGACCCTGTGACTAAGTGCACAGTCCAAACGCTTCTTAAATTCAGACAGGCTTGGTGCAGTGACTGCTTCACTGAGTAGCCTGTTACAAGCACCTTTATAACAGCAGATAACAATGTGGTAATCTCTTTCACAAGAGAATACAACTATTTGAAGCAAAGCTGCTGGGGAGTAACACCAGCTACCTGAGAGGTCTCCAGCCTACACCAGGGAGTTGTCAGGAAGGATGAAGAAAATGAGGTGGGAACAATGCATAGAGGTTTCTTTGGCCCTACATCTAAAGTAAAGGGAACTTTTATTTAAAAGCTTTGGATATCACACATCTGCTTTCACTATCACCTGTCTATCACAATAAAAAAAAAAAAAAAAAACGAAATAAAAATCAAAGTTCTAGGAAACTGTAAGCGTACGTCTCTGGAAAGTCTCTGGTGTTGTCAGCTCTCACCCAGAGCTGAGGGTACATGTCTGGGTCTAAAGCAATTGCACATGAGGTCACATTTGATTTAACAGAGCCTATGCCCAAAAAGCCTACAAGGCAGAGAGCCAGAATCACTTCTATTTCCCTGAAGAGAAGCTTAAAGACACAGTGTCCCATCTTGGCAACCCCCTAATGAGCAGTTAAGTGTCTATCTAAACTAGAAGCATGACTATCTTTTCTTGTTCTTAATTTGGTTAGTGTCCTAAATTTGGCTAATTCCAGGAAAGCCTGGAATTACCAAGAACTAACATACAGTGACAGAACATTTGGCTCTTGGAAAGCAGGAAAGAATAGTCTTGAAGACATCTGTTGCGCAGATTTGGCTTCTCCTTGCAAAAATGCAATCATTCAGGTTTCATTCTTGAAACTGAAACCATGAGCTTTCACTAACACTTGGAATAAGGCCTGACTCCTATTTATGCATGTTGACGCCCTGGCAGAACTCAGGTTGCTACCTCTTTCATGAAGGTGTCTCCATGAAGTAATGTAGTAACAAGCGAGCTGGTCCTTGAACACAAAGGCCTCTAACAGTCATTTTCTCTTTCAGCATGCTAAAGAGGGCTAGAAGAAAGTATAAAGGAAAGCATTCACCAGTGAAGAGCCTGAAACACTTGCCAGTGTGCACCATTTAAACAAAAGAGCCTAAACATAAAGAGAGTGAAGTAAATCTATTACTTGAAACAGAGAAGACTTTCTTGACAAACTCTCTAAAACGCCCAGCGATTGCGTCACAAAAAGTTTCCATTTTCATTAGAAGTTACCGCTAAGAGGGACTTTTACTGTGCATTGTGTAATACCAGTACGTAGCTAACATCTGCTGTAGGATCCTACCAAGAATGTGCGTCACAGGTCAGAGATTGGTTGCACCGCCGGCATCGTAAAAGGCAAGCAACGGAAAAAGAAATGTGGGAGGAAGAAAAAAAAAAGGCATGTGTGCCCCCCAGTCTTCCTTCTCTCAGTCTTAACATATTGACAGAAATTAATTTCTATAGGAAGGGAATTGCACTGTTTGCAAAGCAATCCTCGAGGATTTATTGATCTTTAAAAAAAAAAAAAACTCATTAAGCAGAACAAGGAAAATTTACAATGAGTATGGGAAAACAAAACAATCTCTTGGGATCTTCACCAGGCCGAAACAGGATTAGCTTTGTAGTTTCTGTAATCTTCCTCACAGAAGAATGCTAATTCGGTCTCATTTGCTAGAACGAATAAAAAATGAAATATTTAGCACGCCAGTAAATGAACCACCCAACAACGAGCTATTTAGAATCTCAGAAGACAATTGGCGACTTTTTGGGCAAAGACAATTGTAAATCACCACACAATCCCCAACCTCCCCATATTTTTACCGAAAAAAATTCCAGTACTAAAGATGCAGTTTAACCTTGTTAAAAGAACAAGAACCTGAACATATAGAAGAAAATATGTACACAAGATCCCTCAAGATTTGTTTAACGCAGACGACAGAATTGTTTGTATAAGCATTCAGCAAATTAAATGACTGCATTTCTAATGCCTTCAAATGCCGGAAAAATAATGAAGCATGATTTTCTCTTTTTTTGTGCATTTTTCTTCTAGGAAAGAAAAAGAAACATTTTTTTTTCCGTGAAATTAGCCTGTAGGTATAATAGTTTAATACTTAGAGGATCAGTAGAATATTTTACAGATCACTTTACATTCTCCCTCATGACCCATCAAAATATGTGTCTGAAGAAGTTAATTTTTTGCCCTGCTGATGATTAATTCATGAGGCTTCAACAATATGCAAAGTGAAAGACACAAATTGGCTTCTCCAGCAATACCTTCAAATACCTCTAATTATTCACAGGGGATATGGCAGAGCTAAAGGACCCACAAAGGTTCAGAGCAGTCACAATTCTTTCAACCCAGTAGGTCAAGGACTTCCTCTTCTAAAACGGTAAGTCAGCAACATTACTAATTCAGAACAGAGACAAATCTGATGGAAAGCCTTCACAATTATTAAACATGGAATTCTTTAAGGTGCTGAGCCAATAAGTTCCACATTCGTTTTTTAAATTAAACCTGAAGTTAATGAAGTCTGCCTGTCTTGTAAAAAAGAAAAAAAAAAGTAGAAGGGGTTTCAGACTCTCAAGTAGAAAACAGACAAGACTGTTTGCAATGAATGCTGAACACTTTATTAACATACACCCTACTCTTAAAAAAAATAAAAAACAGGCAAGCGTTAACTTTGCTGAGTAGATAATAGCTGTAATAATAATCACTACCACAGAGGCTTTCCCGAGGATACTTATCTAATGTCCTCATAATTTATAACTCTCTAGCCCAACCCTGTAAAGTGCCAAGGGCAATCAACTGCAGCTTAGAAAAAAATGGTCTGCCTGCCTCAGAATTTCCCAGATTTCCTAATAGAAACTCTGTTTTATTCAAGTAAATCTTGTCCAGACTAGATATTGAAAAAAAAAAAAAAAAGATAATATGCCAATAGGAGATTTCAAATCTTACTGATTTAAATGAAATGTACAAAATGAGGACTAATGGCACATGCCATCATGCTTCACTTCCTTGGTTTCCCATTTTCCACTTCTTGTTGAAGGACTTCTGCAAGATTTTACGACAAATACCTCATTCTTAACTTAGCTAATTTTCATATCAAAATATGCCAGAACATATCAAAATTCAAAATCGCATAATAGCATGCTGCCATTTACAAAGCAAGAGTTTTTCTTTTCTGTCACAAATACAAACTACATGCTAATGACTAATTGGAAAACTTCTGCTAGCTACATTGCAAATATGTAAGACTTGAGTCCCAATAATCCTCCTTCCTGAGGAGCCATTCTTCCAGATGAAAAGGTCTAGTTTACCTGGTTTAGTTAAAATAAATAAATGAATAAATAAATAAAAGCAGCCAGAGAATAACTATTTTTCATATTATAAGAATACCCAAAGACCTTTAGGAAGGGTATACTGAGGACAGGTGCAGTACACTTCAGAGAAAACATTAAAGAGGCACTCCAAATCACTTAAAAGTGAAAAGTAAATGGTAGAAATCTTGAAACAATGAAAAGGGGAAAAACAGAACTAAAACAAACAAACAAAACCACCATCACCAACAAGAACAAAACACAAAACCTCAACTTAAGAAAAATCAGGTCCCCTTTCTCACACCCCAAAAATTAGGGTTTTGGTTGGTAGGTTGGTTTTGTGGCCAAGAGAAAAAGGAGGTGGCTTACAACCATGTCACAAAACGTAACCAAGAACATTGAGGTCCTATATTCTAAGAAAGATGCAAGCAGAATACCGGCCAAATGTCAGAAGTTGAACTCTTTGAAACCTTTCAGACTATATGACCATGAGAGAGAAAACCCTTTCTTTCTGGGGAGCAATCGGAGGGCATCAGGAAGAGGAGGGAGTTTTCTCTGTGACACCCCTGCACTTAGAGTGCAGGTGGTTAAACATCACAGCGAGGCAAATCAGAATCAAATGAGCAAATGTCTATACAAAGGTGGAATGCTACTACATCCCTCAAGTACCCCTCTGCCACAAAGTCATTCAGCCACATTTATGAGAAGCCCAAAGGACATCCAGGGACCATCAATTTTATCATGACAGACATTTCTTTACATTATTACCAAAAGACATGCCCTATATGCAGTCCCCTGTCAAAACGTGAGAAATCAGGTCAAGTTTCAACTCCGTGCTGCGTTCAGCACATTCTCTAAATGATACTCCTCGAGTCTTCCCAAGCAATCTGACTACCAAGGACTGTACATTGCACATTAAAACAAATCGAATCTTACTTCATTATTCCATACTGGTTCCACTACTTACATTTCTAACCAAAACATCAGTTTAAATGTTACTGATAAGACTAAGCAGACACGGTACTAATAACCTATCTGCCAATCATTTAAAATTACTCTCAGCAGAATTATAAGCATACCTTCTGAAATCACAATTTGCATTCTGAACATTCGGAGTGCAGATACCTGCTGCCCTCAGTTCAATGACTTCAATGTACGTTATCCCCCCTTCTTCCCTGAATAATTACCAAGTAGTGTAAAGAGAATCAGGAATACCATTTACTTTTCAGCAGGCTATCCAAACATAATCAGCCAGTTATCAGTTTAATGACAACCACAGTGAACAGCACCTTCAGTCAATATAAACATACTCATACCTACTCCAGCTGCTTTCAGTGTACTCTCTTCTTTCAAAATCAGTTTGTCATCATCTTCCAAACTCACTACGAGTTCACCAGTCTGCAAATTAGAGAACCAGAAGACAAAGATAAGAATTTACTGTCTCTCTGTCCCAGTCTTGTTTTACAGTGCAGAGGTCTGCCTGCATCACAGCATGTAAAAGGGGAAGAAAATAGCTAATAACCATACCTTTGATTTGTGTGCTTGGTGAATAATCTTCATTGTATCTGAAAGAAAATACAATGTTTTCCTAAAATAAACTTTAATATGCAGGCAACACTAAAAGTTATGCTTGGGGAAGAAGACCGTAACAAAGGGGTAAGGTTTAAAAATTGTTTATTATTAACAATTTTACGTATTCAGTCTGAAAGAGGAGAAAACATTTTAATTTCCCAGTCCTGCAGCCACAGCCTTAAACCAGTCAATCCACCACCTTATTGGGCTTCTGTCTACTGGCTGAGTTACAATAACTAACTAAATGACCACCCCAATTGCCAGTCAAAACACATCAATTTAAATGCCAGCTAGGGTGTTTTAACCTAGGAGGTTTTATACATGCAATTGGGGCAGGACAAACTGCATTTATGTGCTGTCAACAAATGCAGCTAAATTGACAGACAGCAAGTGATTAAGACACAGTAACCTGACCACTTCAGATTATTATTTGAAATCTTCCTTCTCATGAAGAAATCATCCACGTTAGAAAGCGTGTTGAGCAAGTTCTTTTTCCATGAATATGTACAATCTCTCCTTTCCTTCTACATCCTCTTCATATTTACCTGTGATATTTTTGTGCATTTTGTTTCCATACCTTCAATGCACAATTTTGTTTCCAAGTTTGTTTCCATAGCTTCAATGCACAAATGCATAATACTCTGTCCCCTTTTGAATGTTTTATTTAAAGTATTACAGAAGGTCAAAACCATGAAAAGTCAACACTGAAAAGGCATTCTTGACATGCAGTCCTAGCTGCAGTATTAGAAACAAAGCACATATTTGATTGCAATTACCAGGATCCATCTTGCATAGTAGCATTGCAGAAGAACAACAATCACAGCAAAAAGATACTGTAATCATGAAAACTTTCTCCCAAAGCAAATACCATCCAGCCTCTGTCTCTTAGTTTTAAACTTCTAGATCTACTTCGGCACATTCCCTTTTTTCCGGTCTTTGCACAGTCGTTCTCTGAACTATTGACTCAATTTTACTTGTCCACATCTTCATCACTGGCATCCAGAAATTCACTGCATCTTCATTTGAGCTATTAAATAGCTTCTCCAATTCTGTTATAGAGATAAAACTGCTGTATATTCTCATCCTAGCTACTTCCTCTCAATTGCTTTTGCTATATCAGTTAGTCCCAATCTAGTCCCACTCAATCATATTTCCATTTTTTTTAATATTTTCCTTTTTTTTTTCCTAGATCTTCCATGACAATAGATAAGAAAACACTTTCTAAGTCTCTCTGTGAATTACTGACCATACTGCTCCACATTTATGGGGGAAAAAATGGAGAAGCTGCTTATGAGACAAAATGGCACCCATCATCAGTTAAAAGGAGGTAATGACAGGGTAGAAAGATGAGAAGATAGACTGAGAAGAGTTCTAGATCAAGGACATGAAAGATGTGTACAAAGAAATGAAGAGAACATTTGAAAGTCGTAAGATTGGAGATTCAAGTGAGTCAGAGCACCAAGCCAAGAGGAAAAAGGTGGCGGTGATATACATGAGGTCAGGAGAACCAAGGGCTGCTGGATTCTGGACAGAAGGAAGCCAAAGCAGTCAAGATGAAAACCAGCCAGGTCCAAGTGAGATTTCTGGCACTGCCAAACAAAGCGGAGAGAAATCTGACTCTTAGTAGCAGTATTCATGCAGAAGTCTTACTGCCCCTCGATCACCAAAATACAAGAAAGACAACAGAGCACGCAAGAGATGCCAAAAACACAAACCTGGATGATTGACAGCCTAAGGGGAAGGTGAGGAACTCGGGCTTGATTTTTTCTATGTGAAAATTTCAGCATAGCTGTCACCATCCCACTAAAAGTAGGCCCCCACTAACTGGTATAACAAGTTTTAAAGTTCTGCTGTGCTTTTCACCCACATTAAGCTCAGTCCTACGCAGCATAATCAGGTGCTCAACCACAACATATGCTTGCAGCAAAACTAAACTGATGTCGTGAGTGATGAAAGAACTAGCAGCAGGGATAGGCAGCACCAGAAATACAACTAGCAGCAGCCCTACACGGGACTCCCTCATCCACTCAAAGCAACAGATATTAGGGGGCTGAAAGGCAGCACCAAATGCAAAATTATAATTACCTAGATTTTAAGATTTTAAGTAAAACATTAAAACTAATAGCATCCAAGTCCTTGTCACAGATACTGTGCAAATCTTAATCCCTGACCCTTTTTTCTGTTTTCATTTTGTACTGTTTCACCATCACCAAGAACAAAGTATGGAATGTTTGCCCTTTTTTTTAAGAGGCAAATAGAGTTGATCGCCATTCACACGTATTATGAAGGTTCCTCATTCACTTCTTCGAATCACTGTAGAGGAAGGAGTTTGTTACCGCCAAGAACGTGGGAGACAGATGATCACTTGTAGCAAAGCTCCAAGGGAACTTTCAGAACTGTCAGGTTGAGGAGAAGGTATGTGACTGACATCTGAGTTACCAAACTCCACGCAGGGAAATAGTTTAGTTTACTTTGAAAGTATCTTCTATCCCAAACAGATGCATAGCACACATTCATGCCAAGCTTCACAAAAGGAAATACACACGTACATTTACATTAGAAGATAAATTCAGTCTAAACTTGACACCAGACTATTTTTTTCCATCAGCTCTTAAGAATTTTCTAACCTACTTTTGAGCAATGTTCCCCCGCTCCTCTGATATTATGTAAATTATTTAAGAATATGAGTTTTATGCATTTTCCATTTACTGCCTTAAGCTTCTGCTTCATGATCCTTTTTGACCTCACAATTAGTAAAGAGATACTGAAATACGTAAGTACAAACAGAACTAAAAATTCAAAGTGTTTGAGGCTACAAGCTGCTCTGTAAAGTAAAAATAGAGTTAAAAGGTGGTTATAAAAGTAATAAAAAATTAGTATCAAAAAACATCAATACCAATTAGCAAAGAATGTACAACATGCAGCCTAACTCAAAGATTAATACAGAAAGTCAAAAGAATGGTCAGGTTCTATAGAACCCACTGGCATAGCCCCAACTACAAGAGCTTGACAGAGCTGCAAATATAGGCAAGCGCTGCAACCAGCGTGAGTATGCTAAAAGAGTTGCGTCCTAAAATGTCCAAACTGTTATAGATTACATCTAAACTGGTGTAGATCTTAACTGGTATAGATTCTATGATTACGGCTGCATCTTCCAAGAATTAAAACAAGAAAAAACACCTACCATACTTGTAATTTTTAAAAGGAGGAGGAAGTCCTGCTCTTGAAGGCACATCTATTAAAATAAAATCACCAAGTTAAAACAAAGTTGTCTTTTTTTAATTTCCAGTAATGCACGGAAGTGCAATGCATGCATCCTAGACACCCTTTACATCAAAATCAATTGTTAGCACAAGTGACTTGTTTGAGCAACAAATACTGAAACACAGCCTTTGGCTCAGATTTGACAGTTGCTCCGTATCAGCTTAACTTCACCCGAGCACAAAGTTCCTCTGAACAGCATGACCCCCGTGGACAGCAAGTCAATGCAATTAGGATATGATCATGGGAGTCCGATCCTTCAAACATATGCCAGAAACATCCTGTTGTGGTTTGTACAGTCCAAAGTTCAGAGGCTCTCACTACCTTCCACCAACAGCATCCTGATAACCGCCATTCATAACTAATTGTTCAGTAAACACAGCCATGCTAACCGGTCACAAAAAGGAAGCCAAACGGTAATAAATTAACTCTTTAGCCACATGAAGGACACAGCCAATAAGCCACTGCAACAACATCAACATCTCCCTGGTGCTAGCATCCCCAGTGACATCCAGGAATTTAAGCAGGGCCTTGGAAGGCCAGCCGCCTGTCAGCTTCTTGGCAGCAACATGGCTGAAACCACAATTTCATCGGTAGTATAAAAAATTATCTCAAATTCCTCCTTCAAAACAGATTATAGTAAAGGAAGGAACATGGATTTCGGGCCAGGAACAACACTGCCCATCTGGGGAATGAGGTTCCAAAAAGCCTCACTCAAGACACTAGCTTTGTCTCAAATAGCAGCAAGTTGCAATATTGCACACATCAAAAGCAAGTTTTTTTTAGGTTTGTTTCTTTTATTTTCTTACTCATAACAGCAGCTGTACCATATGTTCTGAAAGTGCTAGTAATTTTCTAAAAGCAACCTAAGATCTAGCCATGCCGATCACTGTCTACAAGTAAGGAAGTTGCTGAAAACACAATACAGCTGTAAGGCCCAGGGCAACATCCCAGAAGTTGCTCAAATGTGATCAGCTGCAACAGTTCCAGACTTGTTTAGGCTGACATCATGCAAAAAAATAATAATTAAATAAATAAAACCCTGCTACTCTGCACACTTTGAATGTCTCCATTGATGTGTGAAAAGTACACCTGCAAGGTTAGTTAACACCCTAGCTGCTGAGTTGGTGCGTGGGCTGGTCTACATTTATTAACTTTCAGATACACTGTCACTTTCATCCAGGCTTCTGAAACACAAGGTAGATGAGTAAATCGGCACCATAAAGCTCCAGATGGAGACAAACACAGAAGCCAACATGCAGACCAAGACCTCACAGTGTCAGAAACAATTTTCACAGTGCTCTTCCTTCTCACAAATAGCAAACAGATGTTCATTCCCACATTCCACATACTGGTGTAGCTCCTATGGATCAAAGGCTCCCTAAATTCTCTTGATTTTCCCCTGTTAATTTCTGAGTAGCTGTCTGAGAGCACTGCTCGAGGAGCCTAAGCACAGAGCCAAATGCAGCAATGCCTTTTAGTCAAAAAGGACCAAGCGTGAGGATTTAGGCAGGTGGAGGAGCCTAACCAGATCTAGGCATGGCACACTGACCATGGAGGCTCATATTAACTCCAGACCTCTCATCCAAGGCGGGAGAGTACACAGGGGATATAAAAACAACTCTGGCATCTCTACCAAAGCTGCAGAATTCCCACTCATTTATTTCCCTCCATTTTCTTGTGGCAAAATAAGCGATGAGCAAATAAATAACAGTCCCTTACCCTTCTGTACAAAAGTAATGAACTGCTTCACTGTCTGATCCAAGTTAACTCCATGATACACCACAGGTCTGAAATTCCGGTGCTCAAAAGAGCGAACAAGACGAACTGTGATGGTTGAGCTTTCTGCCGACATGAGAACTGATTTCGAATAACCTGGAAAACATCAAAGGGGAATTATTCGCTTTCCTCAGTGCATGAGCACAGCTAAAAAAGAAGGTGCAGGTGAGCCTCAGTCAAAGATTGAAACATGGTGAGAAATTTAACAGCGTTATGTCTTTCAAGACTTCGCTTTTAGTAGTTCTACAGCAGCAGTAAACTAGAATCTCAAAGCAAACAGTTTTGTTTTGAGACATAGGATATTATTAACACTGAACGTGAAATATTCCAATATTTGTACCTGTGCTGTGTACTATATCAGACTCTCTGTTAAACAGACAAAATGTTATGGATAAATGCAAGTATGCTGTTTGGTTTTCAGGTGACAGAAGGTTTTACCTGCTAAGTGAGTAACCTTGTGCTCTAAAAGAATGTACTAACGTGAACAAAACCTTTTTAACATACTTTTGTTGTACAGAGCATAATACCCTGAAAAATGCCTAAGCTGTTACACAACGCTCATTTTCACCTCCTTACAGAAAGTAAAACAACTCCCCCGCACGCATACACAAATAATTTTCCCGGTGTATTACTGTATAATCAAGGGTTTATAATAATAGCTACCTAGAACGGCTCTACAGGGTTCATACTGCTTTAACAGAGAGCAGAACCGACAATGGTTTTGTTTTACCAGCCCAAGCGCCTCTTTAAACAAACCACACATTGTTCGGTTGGCTTCTTTGTCTCCACAGGAAAATGAGCTATTTCCCATCCCAGCAATCTTCCAATCTTCTCTCTTTTTTTCTTTTTCTTTTTTTTTTTTTTTGTGCTGGGTACTCTAGCCACCTTGCTTTCTGTTCACACGCTAAAGCTCTGTAGCTGCTACAGAAATAAGACCGCAGGGCTGCAACATCAATCAGGAGCACAGCACGGCCTCCGCATCTCGCCTAGCCATCGGCGGCCTTTTCAGTCACCACTTCCACAAGGGATTCCCTTGCGTATTTCATCCCCGTATGGGCTTTTATTTTGGCTTTAAAAAAATAACAACTGTAAATGCGGTGGTGGTGTTTATTTAAACGCCCCACCTTCGTGCAGGTATCCGATATCGCCCATTCTTTGCTGTATTTATCTTAGCCACACCCTGAAAAAGTAAAACAGGAATGTTTTCCTCAAATGGTTTCTGCAGAGCGGAGACACAGAGCTGGCACCCCACACGGCTACATCCTCACAAGGGTTTACGTCCCGCTGCCCAGTAATGCACAGTGCCCTGCTCCATTTTCCTTGTAAGTAAGTTGCAACCCACAAATGAAGCTGATAGAATACTCCTCTGCACCCAAATATAACCAGAGGGACACTGAGCAGAGAAGGAGACGTTTTATTGATGCTGCTGCCCAGGTCGAGACCTGGAGGGTGCGAAGGAACAGGCACTCGAACTCGCTTCCCCTGAGCAACCCGGAGGAGCATCTCAGAAATACACGCACACAATTAGGAATTTTGGCATTTATTGGACAGGTCCCAGAGGCTGCTCCAATCCGGCCGCCTCGGGCGCTGCGCTCCCAGGGCAGCCCGAGCAGCCCCCCCCCCTCACCGCCGCCCCTCAGCCCCCCGCCCGCAGAAAATGGCGGCCGCCCCCCCCCCACCCCAACGGCTCCCAGCCTTACTGCGACGCCCCAGCCGGCACCACCGCGGCTCGCCCTTCCGCCCCGCCCCCGCGCGGCCCCTCCGCCAATCACAACTGAGCCCTGCCGCCCTCTCCGACGCGCCGCGACGCCGGATTGGCTGCGAGCCGCTCCGGCCCCGCCCCCTCTCCTGGCGGCCCCTCCCTCCCCGCGGCCCCGTGTCCGGGCTCACCTCGGCTGAGCGCGGCGCCCACTCCGAAGCCCGCCCGTGAGGCAGTGCCGCCTTCCCATTGGCCCTTTTCCCGGTTTCTCCCCGCCCCTGCAGAGCGCTGATTGGCGCGGCTCTGCCCGCGGCGCTGGGATTGGCCAGCGGGCGCTGTGGTGAGGTGTGAGGCGGTGAGGCGGCCGGGGTGGTGGGGCAGAGCTGGGCATCATGGCGGAGGTAGGGGCTGGGGGCGGCGGCGGCGGGCTCCGGGCGCCTCCTTCCCCTTCATGACTCCATCTTCCCCTTTCCGCGTCCCGCTGCTCACCCGTCCCCGCTGCGGGGCCTTCCCTTCCCCCCTAGGCTGCGTTCCAGAAGGCCGCCGAGGAGGTGAAGCAGCTCAAGTCGCAGCCCTCGGACCAGGAGATGCTGGACGTCTACAGCCACTACAAGCAGGCCACAGTGGGCGACGTGAACACGGGTACGGGCCGCCGGGGGGGGGCTCTGGGGAGCCTCTGAGGGGGTCTGAGGGCTCGGGGGGGGTGGGGGGGTCTCTGGAGGCTCTCTCTCTGGGGGGGGGTCTCTGGAGGCTCTCTCTCTGGGGGGGGTCTCTGGAGGCTCTCTCTCTGGGGGGGGGTCTCTGGAGGCTCTCTCTCTGGGGGGGGGTCTCTGGAGGCTCTCTCTCTGGGGGGGGGTCTCTGGAGGCTCTCTCTCTGGGGGGGGGGTCTCTGGAGGCTCTCTCTCTGGGGGGGGGTCTCTGGAGGCTCTCTCTCTGGGGGGGGGTCTCTGGAGGCTCTCTCTCTGGGGGGGGGGTCTCTGGAGGCTCTCTCTCGTGGGGGGGGTCTCTGGAGGCTCTCTCTCGTGGGGGGGTCTCTGGAGGCTCTCTCTCGTGGGGGGGGGTCTCTGGAGGCTCTCTCTCTGGGGGGGGGTCTCTGGAGGCTCTCTCTCTCGGGGGGGGGTCTCTGGAGGCTCTCTCTCTCGGGGGGGGGTCTCTGGAGGCTCTCTCTCGGGGGGGGGTCTCTGGAGGCTCTCTCTCGGGGGGGGGTCTCTGGAGGATCTCTCTCGGGGGGGAGAGGCTGAACCTTGCCCCCCTGTTGCTTGAGATGCTTCAGGCAGCCCCGTGCTTTACACAAAATGACTCAACACCCACTTGGCGTGGGTCTGTAAGCACGCAGGCATAAGCTGACCAGACAGGGCCCTAGATAAGGGTTTGTGCAATTCGTGGTTTTTAGATTAACCCAGTTGCAATTCTCTAAATTGCGGAGAGGATTCTGTGCGTTAGCTTTGCGCAAGGAGTGGATTTGGGGATTTTTGGAGTCCTCTGTCACTAAGCAGCTGCCAAGGTCAAGGGATGCTGCTTTAACATAAGCACATCTCAGTTAAACAGACTTCAACAGCAAGGCAAGCTACACAAGTGTGTAATAGTGATATTTGGTGGGGGGAGAGGGTTGGTAAACTAGTCTGACGGCTAAGAATAGTACTGGAAAACTAAAAAAGAACAAAATAACACAGGATGTTTGCAGTAGGAAGAACTCTTAGAGGAGCTGCAATCAAATATCATGTCCTGGAGGGAACTGGAGCAGAAATATCTCTGCAGATGCGCTGTGCCAAATCCCTGCTGCTGCTACTTCGGCTGAGACCGTGCCTAGCATTTAGAATGAAGCCTGTCTCTGTTGACCTTGCGTAGTACTTGAGTAACTAGAGCTAGAAAGAAAAAAGGGCATTTGTTTGCAGCCCTGGCCTCCTGACCCAGTTGCTGCTAAAGGTTATTGGGTGTTGACTGAGTTCAAAGCTGGCAGGGGAAAAGTACTGGAAGCAGAAGTTTGGGTGTATACAGCCTTTTTTTTTTTTTTGCCAAGGCAGACAGCACTTAGAGGGATGAAAGAACTGAGCTGGGTTTTAAGATGCGATCCTTCCGGTGTGGCTGGAGCTCAACGTTGTTTGAGGTGAAGCGGTGCTGGAGCTCGTGGTCTGGCAACATTCAGCACAAGGGTTTTGCTGTGGTTAGTGTACAGGCTACTGAACAGTCCCATTCAATTCATAATCCTAGGAATTGTATTTAATGAGATGAACAACTCAGAGGGGACTTCATGTGAAAGCTGATCACTACAACATCTAACCCATTTCTTCTCTCTTTGGCTACAGTGTAGCTTGTCATGGAGCTAGAATTCAGTGTTTATAACCCGAGGATAACAGGGCAGAGGAAGAACTATACGTTAGGAACGCATGGTTAACTTGACGTTAATGCTTTCTAAGCTGTACGCCACTGGCTTTTGATTTCACATCTCTGTGTGTAATGGACCTTAGGGCATTTCTGCTTTACCTTAGGGCTGACGTTCTTTAATCAGGTTGTCTTCATGCCCCAGCGGTCTCTTCAGAAAGCACAGTGATAAAACCAAATTGCACCATTTGGTGCTCTCCTGTTCAAATGCTGGTGTTTTAAGGGAACTTGGCAGACCTTTTCTGTTGCTACGAGCAGCATCCCAACATGTGCTCTTCAGCACTGGAGGTGGCTGACTGCAGGTGATTAAGTGATAGCTGCAACCGTGAACCATTGTATTTTATCATGGTTAATTGCTGAATGGCCATGAGGAAGTAGGTATTACCTGCAGCGAGGCCGCACAAACTGATTCTGTTGCTTATCTTCTCTCTCAGATCGCCCCGGTATGCTTGACTTCAAAGGCAAAGCAAAGTGGGATGCCTGGAATGCATTGAAAGGTAAGTGTCTGCTTAAAAAATCAAAATGAGTGAATAAAACCACTGACAAACTAGTCAGAAAGCCGTATATGGTTCAGTAAGAAACCAGATGGTGTTGTCTTGTAAGACAAGAGCTTTAGGAGTTTAAAACCATGCTTTTGATTACTTTTGCAAGGCAAATGGAAAATGTAGGCTGTCCGTAAGGAAGGGAGCTAAAGTGCAAAATGCCCAACTGCCTGAAGATGTTACACAAGGGATAACTGTAGCAGAAGCCAAAACCTAAATCTCAGTTTTCTGGGTCAGCTGTCCCTCCAGTCATTCTGTTTCTTCCAAAGTTTTCCTCACTGGAAGATCCAACTGGGCTTCTTGCTCGACATGAGGAGCAGAACAAGTGATATAAGCTATGAAAAGGAGATTTCCCTGGTGTTTTAAGAAGTCACGCTGTATCTAAATGCAGTCTGAGTTGTTTGAATAGTTTTCATGTAGTAATTGGGAATGGAGTTAGTGGAACGAAAACACTGTGTGATTGCTGCCTACACAAATGTAACTTTGCTTTGAAACGCTGCTTTCTTAGGACTGTTGAAAACTTGTTCAAAACTTTACAGGATTCTCAGCCAAGTGATCTTTTTAGTTTCTCTGCTCTCTGTTAGTAAGCTGCAAAGTTCTGTAGCAGGGAGTTGTGACTTGCTTTTGAACGCTGTCTTAATGCTAAAGTCCATTCTAATGACAAAGTCATTGTTGAATGTTGTCTGGTCAGGCAAGTGAGCAGTAAGGAAGGACTTGGCTTGGATGTACTCTTAGATGAGCAGGCACATGTAAATCTGCAAGGCTTCTAAACAAATGTAGACATCACCTGAATTTCCACAGCATAAATCAACAGCCCTAGCCATTATTTTATGCTGTTGTATTCCTGGTGGCACAGTTTTGGGGTCTTTGCCAGCCTGGAAGTGGTCCTTGGAGGGGATGGAACTAACAGGAAATGCAGCAGATGTGAAATAAGCTCAGACCGAGCTGCTGAACCTGTGTCCTGCTCAAAGAAGAGCTGCTTCAGGGCAGCCTAGTGGGATGGTGTCTCTGTTCTGACTGATGCCTGTGTTGTGTCTTTCAGGAATGTCCAAAGAAGACGCAATGAAAGCGTACGTGGTAAAAGTCGAAGAGCTGAAGGGCAAATACGGGATCTGAGGACTGGAAATAGCAACTACTTGCACACCTGAACCATGCCTTATTTCTAATACTGTGGAAAACTGATTTCTGAAGATGATTTTACACGTGAAGTATACCGTAGTCTGTTCTCATAACGCCTGTAGTTCAGGGGAGGTCGTGTATCTGCCTAATGTACTGACACGCTAAAAATTCACTTTGAGAACAAAATAACGTGGAACTCATTAAAGTGCATTTGGTACTTCAGCTGTTGTGGTGGTCATCCCTTAGGGGCTATTCCGAGTTCATCCCTTAACGGCCGTGTTGCAGCTTTTGAACACTTCTGGCAGGTTAGAGCAGGGTTAGCGCTCACCTCTCCAGTCGTCACACCACTAGGGGGGGCTCGGCAATGGTTCATGCGGCGCGGACCTGTGTGCAAACCAAATCAGTGATGTTTACTGCTTTCCTTTTGCATGGATAAACGGCAACCCACAAAAGCTGGAGTGCAGAGATTATCCTGAAGAGGCTAGGTCTAATGCTGTGTGTACTTAAACACAGCATAGGTATTCACTGCCTGTGTCTTTCAGATTCATTTAACAGTTGCCAAATCATCTTCCATAAAACACTTCTCAGAGATGTTATCCCCGAACAACAATGTTAAGGTTCAGGAGATAAGGCAGATACTCATCATCTGAACAAAAAATGGTCCGTGAACGAAAGGGCTCTGTAGACAAAGGTACTGTTGATGCCCTTGCTTCTGCTTTAAATACAGAGCATCAGTGGTGCCATCTACTGCAGCTTTGGTGAGGGGTGGGTGAATCAAGCATACGTTTACTGCTTACAAGGCTCTTTGAGCAAGACTTGCAAGGGTCATCATCAAAAGTTTGTTGCAACTGTGGGTTTTAGAGAAATCTCTAATAGTTCTTTAGCTAGGGAAAGAGCTTTTGCCTTTAAAATGTGACACTGAACTGTTCCAGCATATGAGAATGAAGTCATAACCTTATTCAGGAATAGTGCCTTCTAACTCCTGCTGTACTGTGCATCGTCTGGATGGATGAAGACTTCAACTCGCAGTGCTTTCAGATAAGCAATTGACTTCTATAAATACACAGGGATGAAACCTGTCATTACATACGTCTAGGTAAATATGTAATTCTGTACTAAGTTACATAGGCTTTGCTGTCTATGTTATTTAACTTGTGTTTTCTCATACCACTGGTAAGAGATAGAGATGACTTTCCTCCTTTCAAGCATGAGGAGCGGCTGAGGTCCCTTGGGTTGTCCAGCCCAGAGCAGGCTGAGGGGAGGCCTCATGGCGGCCTGCAGCTCCCTCACGAGGGGAGCGGAGGGGCAGGCGCTGAGCTCTGCTCTCTGGGGACAGCGACAGGACCCGAGGGAACGGCACGGAGCTGGGACAGGGGAGGGTCGGGCTGGGGGTTAGGGAAAGGTTCTGCACCCAGAGTGCGCTCAGGCACTGGGACAGGCTCCCCAGGGAAGTAGGCACAGCACCGAGCCTGCTGAAGTTAAAGGAACATTTGGACAACACTCAGAAATATTGTCTGATTTTTTTCAAGTGGTACTGTGTGGAGCCCGGAGTTGGACTCGATGATCCTTGTGGGTCCCTTCCAACTCAGGATATTCTGATTCTAAAAACTAACTTCCCCCTTTGCTACTTTCATTGGGAAATGCTCTCAGAGCTACTTTCCAACTTCCCTTTGAAACGTGTTGGGATGAAGAAGGGTTTGCTCACTGCTCTCATGAGGAAAACAGTTGCTTATTCTTGTTCTTCCCTGTTCTTCTGGGTAAGTAATATAAACATTTGGGTTTTTTTACTTCCTCTTGTATCCTCTGTTAATTGTTTGATATTAAGTGTTTAAGTACATTCAACTTGCAAAACATGGGTAAGAGCAGACGTGCAGCATAGGAGATGTCTGTAGCTTCTTGCCAGCCCTGAATTCTACCCAGCTCTGTCTTCACAGCTGTATTTTGTGATGCTGGGGAGGATTCTGCCAACTGGTAGCAGAATGCAGCTCACGCTGGCAAATGCTTCCACTTCTGCTCTTGTTTGCTGGAAGCTTATAAACTGAGCGTGCCATGTTTTGCCACCGCGCTTTCAGTCAAAACTAGTATTTGGCTCTTCAGAAACACCCTTTGCTAAAACAGCAGAATTGAGCTCTCTGTCTAAAGAGAGGGCTGGGAGTAGTAAGTTCTATATCCTGTTCCTAAGTCAGCTTTATTTTACCTATGAGACCCAACTAATTATAACAGTACTGTTTTCCTGTTGGCCATTAGGAAAACACGGCTGTGCATGCAGCGCTTATCCCAGCACGGGCTTGGTCTTGGCCAGACTTAGTACCTTGTGCTTACAAATAATGTTGCTTGCCTGTCGATACAAGTGACAGAGAACTCTTCTTTGGACATCTTTATTTAAGTACTTTCTTTTTTTACCATAGTAATATCTTCTTCCTGCTTGCAGCTTCACCTTCCTTAGGAAAGTAACGTCTGTGGTCGTGCTATCTACCCTGCTTTTTGGCGATCAACAGCACATCTCACAAAATTCCGGTTATTACGGAGGTAAGAGTTACGCAGTAAGAGACTGTGAAAGGTATCGAGGCAGAAGCAAAGGTACTGATATCTCTAGGCAGTGTTGGTGATAAGAAGCAGCAAAACAAAAGTTGGTTGCCCATCTAGTAACTATTCATGTGCTTGGGAAATCATTACTGAACGAAGCACTGGATGCTGTTGGTAAGCTGGCCTCCTGCAGGCGCTCTCTTTCTTCAGAAATGCCGTGGTGTTAATGGATCCTACCACTGCAGGGAGAATGCTGAAAAAGGCTGTGAATTAAATCAAGGCGCTGTTGGTTTAGCAGCAGGGTGAGTGTCTTGAAAATGCGTGGGCTGTGTGGCTCTTCTGAAAATGTTGCTGACTTACAGACCACATAGTGTGTGCTGGCATGAAGCATGAGGCTCCCGGGCTGCACAAATAACACTTTGGCAGCAGTGATGCTACAGCAAGAATAGTTTAAAGACATCCACAGTCAAACTTGTAGGTAGAGGTACAAGAGGCTTTTATTACACTAATATAGTGGTAAGAATAGACAACCATTAAGGCACACAGCCTTTCTTGAGCCTTAAAACAGAAGCAGCAAGTCTCAAACCAAAATATGACTTCAGAATCATTGCTCTGTCTGTAATAAGGTGCTCTCAGTGGAGGAACAGATGCTTTTCATGACAGGACAGTGCTGCAAAACAGGGGATTGTTCTGACAGCCGTTCAGGGAGTTGCTGCTATTTCCTCTGTGTTAGATCAAAGAAAGGACAGCCACATCCTGATCCTTGCAGTGTTTGGAAAGGGGAAAAGACGTGCTCTGAAACAAGCCCAACACGCCGGAGGTCAGAGGCCAGCTGGCATACATGCACTCAGGTCTGGTTTGCTGAGTTTGCAGAGCGTGCAGAACGGAATCTGGACTTTGGATATGGCAATAATAAATGCTAACTTGCATGTCTGATAAGAGAGTGTTCTGTCTATCGCACTTCTTCTATTAGTTCTTGCATAGAGAAGTCAGTGGACTGGTACCCAGTGCAATTAGAGGTAAACTATAAGGGGTGTGGCTTTTCTTTTTTTTTCTTTTTGCTTTTGGGTTATGCTTGCTCTTACCAAAGACTCATGGAAGTGCAGCACCCCTTGTGCAAATTTAACAAATCTGTATTGGTGTGCTGCAAATCTGTATTGGTGTGCTGCTTTAGGACCGTAGCAGATTTCTTCCATCCTGAGAGGCTGAGTTTTTTGTTTGACTAAATGAAAGGCATTCCGAAGGTGACTGCAGTGTGCAACTGTCTCTCTGTCAAAATTCTCCAGCCCTAATCTGGAGTGATCTCGTTTCTCAAAAACAGTATTTTAACCTTTGAACTTATTTGACCCTGATGATAGTGCTAAAAATAAACGACAATTGTATTTGCATTTTAAAATATAGGCGCTCGTCCACTGAGTGTTCAGAGCTAACAGTGTTGGGCAATACCACTTCGGGGTGACTGGGTATCCAAGCTGTCTTGTGCATATTTGTGGGTTTGATTGTTAACGAGGGGCTTGGATGGGTTTTTAAACACCACAACTGTAATTTCAAAAGAGCTAAAACGACTTGATGTTGCATAGACGCAGCAGATTTGAGTGAGTCACAGTAGTAAATTAGGAAGTACAAAAGTTGATAGAACAGAAATACAAAAAAAGAAGACGATCTGTTTTTTTTTCCCCATCCACAAGTACATGAAGCATCTTCAGACTCAGATAAGTGATCTATAGATTAGCCAGTATGCAGCTGCTATTTTACAGTGCAAATAGCATAGATTCATGCCTAGAATGGATCAGTCTCCTTCATTTACAAAAAGAGCTTATTTCCTCTAGAAAAGACATATCTAAAATTTATACACAGCCTGGGTGGGTTATTCCCAGTCCACGTTTTCATGTGGAGTTTGACTGCAGCAGTATTTTAACTTTCATTCCTGTTTCTGCCTGTGGCTTCTGGATGTTTTAGTCCCAGTCGGCATACACTTGTTTTTCAAGCTCTGACCCTCTTAACACTTTGTTCAGATTAATATGAAGCTGATTCATCTTTTACAACCATCCTGCCATCCAGGGAAGTTTTAGAGCAATCTTTTTGTCATATCAAGTACCTGACGACATACAGAGGTGTTCTCAAAATTTTTTAGTATGTCGTGCTTCTAATGTTTGCAGACTTTGATACTTGAGACTGTCTTGACTAATGGAGAAACCGTTCAAAAATGCAGTGTAGTTAATAAGCATGGGACTGGGGAGATTATGGAGCATATCTGAAAACCTGAGGACCCATTGCAGTCCAGGAACATCTGGCCAAAATTCCTGTATTTATGAAATTTATGAAAGCAGTGACATGAAAAACAGCCTGGATGTGGAATCAGTGGCTCAGCAGATCCCTTATGTGATAATCCTTATGTTAGCAAAGATTATTTTAGCTCTCAGTACTGCCGCTGCAATGAGAAGTTCCTTATTGACATGAAAAAGAGCCCAAAGTCCTGACAAGCTGGGATGTCGTGTAATCTCTGCTTAGTGGGTTCTAAGTCATACGCGTGTTCTGTTTGCAAGCCTGGATTGCCTCAGGCAGGTCACTCCACACCCTGACAAAACGATATTTCTTAGCTAATACAGCCAGAAAGACACCTTTTTCCACAAAGTACACAAGACACTGTGTTCACCACAGGGCTGAGATAGGAGCGTTAGGAGGAAATGGCATACTGCGTATTTGAATGAGCTCTGAATCTGAAAGGTACGCTCACTAGTTCAATGCACTCGGTACTTTTAACTCTGAGTATTTAGCTGCATTGATCTGACTTTTTACAGAAGGGGAAAATTGTGTTATTCAGTTTCTCTCCTGTCTTTTATAGGATTTTTCCTCCAGCTTAAATATAAAAATGTGGGTCCATATTTCAATATTGAAAGGCTAGAGATTTATTTTCTTTCTTGAATATATATTTTAAAGCATCAATTTATGCTGCTATAGACTCATGCAAACACTTCACAATATGACCTAAGCCAGCACAACTATTGCTAGAGGTCCCTGAAAAGAGTTGAATCCAAAGGAGAACGAGCAAGCACTTGATATTGGGTCTCTGTAATATGATGCTTCAGTCGGTCCACAAACTGATGAAAATAAAAACAAACAAAAAAAATCCAGAATAAAAACTCTTATTTCTTTAAGTCTGTCCTTCTGTTTAAAGTATCTCTTCTTATTTTTAGATATATTTAGTTTGGGGAGGCTGGGGGGGAATCAAGGAGTAGAGTCACTGTAGTGGATGTGCATATTATCTTTTTTTTTTTTTAAAGTAACAAGTACCTTAACAGATACTGTGTGATCTGGGTGAATGATCCCAAACCTCTGCGGTGCATCCTGCCATGTCCAGCAGTGGATGAGAGCTTCGGGGGCTGCAGCGTCCGCGACAGCCCCCGGCTGGGTGAGTGCAGTAAGTATATAAGGAATTGGCACAGGAGAGGCCTCGGACAGGAGGCGAAGTGAAGCCATCTGGCCCAGGAGCTGTCTGCTCTTCATGCGCTGAACTGCAGCCTTTACGTGTTCGGGCAAGGCTGTCCTGTTGGCTGCAGCAACTTGCAGTGATGTGAGGAAAATCGTGAGCTAAAGCGTTTGTGACAAGGGGTTGGTCCAAGCTGCACGGGCCCTGGTACAACCCAAAACCCCCTCATGTTAGGAGAGTTGCCTGGGGCACAACTCGTTGAGGGTGACTGTGCCCGTGTTCCCGGTAGCTGCTTGCCTTAAGCAATTTTGCCAGCTACTTGCTGACTCTTTACCCCATTCCAGAAGCTCTTTTTCAGTTGAACTCAGCCTGAGCTGAATGTGGCTTCTTGAACTTGTGTTTTCAATCTGTTGCCTTTTTTCTTTTTTTTGCAAAAGAACAATGATGCAAGACAGCTAGCCTCTTTCTCATAATACTGCCTAAATTTTATTATTTTTTTTTAGCAAATATGAAGGAAACCATCTTGCCCTTTGTACATCCCCTGGGCATCTCTCAAAGTGTCAGTCCCTACTGAGGATCTCTTTGTCTCCAAAATCAACTCAATTTCTGTCTGGAAAGACACCTTGAAATAGGGATCTGACAAAAATGAAGACTTAATTCCTAGCTAGGTCAGTTGCTATCCCAAGAGTTATGATGACATGACTGGAAAGAGTTTTTCTCAACAGGCAACTAAATGCATTTGCAGAACTAGCTGACTGCAAGATTGGAAGAACCCGTGCCGCAGGGTACGTGCTGTGGGGAGAAAACAGAGGAACAGATCCTTCATGTTGCATACATAAGCCAGTGAAGTATCATGCAATATCCAGTCGCTTCCAGAGCGTGCTAGTTTGGGTTGGTTCGTAATGTTTGCGGGCAGAAGTTGTGATTTATCACTGTTAAATATTTGTAAGGTGCCTGGCGGTGTGGCAGGTAATCGCTGCTTTACCTCAAAGTGAAATACTTCACCAGGTAACTGCTTCCTAAGCCCCGGTGACTCCCAGACTTTGAGCTGACCGTCTCGAACGTTCCTCGTGCCTCTGCAGGAGAAAAGCTGGAAATGATTCGTCAGTGTTAAAAATATTATTTGAAATGAACCAGATTAAACTGTCCCATGCTTTACAACAACCTCTGGTAATTTCCATTATTTATGAACACATTTCCCTGAAAATTTTCTCTCCAGGGATAGGATGTGAAATACCCACTTAAACAATAGAGAAAAGGGACTTTATAAACAGAATAATGAAACTGGCAATGTCCCAAGCACTCTAAATTAACACAGCTGAGGTAAAAATACATTTGAAGTGTTTTAAAGGTCATTTACCATACTGTTACAATATAGGTAACATCTACAGTGTTAGTCTACTAATTTTGGTTTTCCTTTTTAAATATAAAGCACTTTTTATTGTAAAACATTCTCCATACACAATTTTCCAAACTGATCATCTTGAGGCATTTTTCTGCAATCTTTCCTCTATCTTCAAGCAATTCTGTTATTTTTTAACTTGGAAAGGCATAAAATATGTTTGGCTTGCTCTGTTACAAGATGATGAAGAGAAATTTTTTCTTCCCCTTGAAAAAGATGCTTGGTTCTAGCAGGTTTTATAAATCCAGACATCTTTAGCAGAACAAATCTCCAGCCCAGCAACAGCAGAAACAAAGAAATACTAAACTATGAGTAATTTTAATTTACAAGTGTTATCTTCATCTTCCTCTTGGGTACTTAAGTAAAGAATGAATCTGAAAACACAAATCCAATCCTGATATTAATTACATGTCAAGTTTCATTCTGGTTTGAGTTTTATATTTGAGGGGAAAAAAATTAGGTGCAAAACATCAAAGCAACTTTGTGTTTGCAGGAGAAATAGGGTAACAACACCATTCTTATCCTTAATGAACCATCTTGGCAGATAACTGCGTATCTACTAAAGGATCTAAATATGAGAAGGAGCAGTTTTGGTTTCCAAAATACTAGATTCCTCTTTCTGTAAAGATTTATGCACATATTTACACATGTGAGCCTCCCATTAGCTTTCACAAAAAAACGGTCTTGTTCAGCAGGATGCACCCCCTTTAAATAAAATGCTGAAGTCATTGGGGTAACACATGCTTTAAAGTCAGATCTATTCTTAATAATTTTGTTAATTAGGAGCCAAATTGCCTAGTGCTTTGCTGGATTGAGCCTATGTTACAGAAAGCATAAGTCACGTGAGGTTTCTGCCAGATAAGAGTTGGTGTATTTTGTCTGGCCCCAGCCTGCATTTGCTCAGCACCGCTACGTGCAAGCAGAGTTTGTTCATCTCATGCAGCAAATGAGACAACACAGCCTGCTTGCCATTTTGACCCATAAGTAAATGTTGTTAAATCTAGAACTTAAAAAGCAGAAAGACATAACAGCAACTGAACGTAATGAGTCTCAACGCTGATGTAGAAACGCTGTTTAAAAACCTGTGTAATAAATCGCTCAGGATGTTCACGAATCCCTTCTACCATATGATGAACCTAAAATGAAAGGGACACAGTAAGCATCCACTTTGCTAGCTTGGATGATGTTGTTGGCAAACAAAAACTGATGCAGTTCACAAAGCCACAGAAGATGTTTTACCAACAGACCCTGCAAAAATTTTGTGTTGCAAAAGTGGAAAATCCCAGTGCAGTGTTTGATCGAAGTATAATCCAATAATGTATACAGCCTGGAAGAAAAACAATTAAATGAAGGCTTTTGTAGGACAAGAGGAAGAAGAAGGTCAGAATTTATCATTAAATTGTGAACTGCAAAAACTAAAGTAAACATGTTGTTCTGAACACTCCTCCCTGGAAGAAAACTACTAGAAATGGTGCTACAGGAAACACCCCCAGCCAAATCAGAGCAGATATAGATATAGGTATGTATTTTTAAAGGAAACATAAGTGTACGACCGAGTAGAGATGACAGTGATGAGACAACCCGCATAAAGGCGGGTTCAGAAATTCAGAATTTGTTCAGAAGTGGAAACTGGAGCAAGGGTGAAGTTACGAGAGCTTCTGCCACGGCTTGGTGGAGAGGATGTGGGCAGCTCTTCGTGCTTGGGCTGACCCACGAGCAACCACCCACGGTGCGTGTCCACCACGGCCCACGGAACCACCACGGCCATCTCCGCTGGAACCGAGACCAGCTTTAGGCAGTGCAACAGGGGATCCTGACAACCCAGCGCAAGCCAACTTCCTTTAGGCTTTTTTAAAGCCGCTTGTGCCCCCCCCAATAATAATAACAAAGTAAAAACCGATCAGTAAATTCATCAGAAGAGGGCAAAACACGAGCAAGGAAAAGACCGAGGGCGTGAAACTCTGGGAGCAGAGCCGGTTCTGCTGATGCAAAGCACAGGTGGGGAGCGATGAGGGGGCGCAGGCAGCCCGGGGGGAGGCCGCCGGGGGGCGAGGGGAGCCCAGGCCCGGCCCTGGGCTGTGGAGCCCGGCTCGGCCCGGCCCGGCACGGCTCGGCTGGGCTCGGCACAGCCCGACACGGCTCGGCTGGGCTCGGCCGGGCTCAGCACAGCCCAGCGCGGCTCGCCTCGGCCCGGCTCCGCCCGTCGGGGCCGCGCTGCTGCTGACTCAGCCGCGGGGGGGGCCCCGCAGGCGTGGCGGCCGCCTCCGGGGCCATAAAGGGCCGCGGCCGGAGCCCGCCCCGGCCTCTCCTCGGCGCGAGGTGCCGCCGGCAGCATGACGGCCATCGGGGCGCAGGTAGGGCGGAGGCAGCCCCCTGGGCCCCGCGGAGCCCGGACGGGGTGGGGATGGGGGGGAAGCTCCTGCTCCGGTCGCCCCCTCGGTGCTTCCCCCCCCCGCCCGTCCCTGCTGGGACCCCCCAGCCCCGGGGGTCGGAGCCGCGGGGTGCGAAGAGCCGGGCTCGGGGTGGGCAGAGCCGGGGGGGCTGCACCCCTGGGACCCCCTCCTGCCCCCTTCCATCCTCCCCCCGGCCCCCTGCTTCCTCCAGCCCGGGCAGGGATCAGGATCTGGCTCTGCACGGAGCCCCCGCACCCCAAACCTGTCCCCCGACGTGCAGGCAGGCAGAGCCAAAATCACCTCAAGCGCTGCCACCGGTCCTGCGAGCCCCCCTCTGCCTCGTCCCCACAGCCTCCTTCCCGCCCGAAGAAGCGCTCCTAACTCTCTTTTTCTCCTTCCCCACCACCCTCGAAGGCGCAGAGGCTGCTGGCGCACCGGAGACCGCAGAAAGCCTTCTTCGAGACGCTGATCAGGAGCCTGATCATCCTGTGCGTGGCCATCGCCGTCGTCCTCTCGTCCATCTCTGTCTGCGACGGCCGCTGGCTGCTGGCGAGGGGCGAGCTCTTCGGGCTGTGGCACTTCTGCATCGTCAGCAACGGCAGCGTCCTGAAGTGCAGCACCGACCTGGGCCTGGCCAACGTGGAGGGGCTGAGCGTGGGCATGATTCCCATCAGGAGCATGGTGTCCTTTGCCGTCGTGGTCGCTATCTTTGGCCTGGAGCTGCTGATGGTCTCCCAGGTCTGCGAAGACGCCAACTCGAGGCGCAAGTGGTCGATGGGCTCGGTCCTCATCCTTGGCTCGTTTTTGCTGTCGGCCGCTGGGGTTCTGAGCTTCTCCATCCTCATGAAGGATCACCTCACCTTCATGGGCTTCACGCTGACGTACTGGTGCGAGTTCATCGCAGCCTTTCTCTTCTTCCTCAACGGGATCAGCGGATTGCACATCAACAGCATAACGCACCCCAGGAACAGGGTAGGAAAAATCTAGGTGCCGAGGGTGTACTGTGCCTTTGTGTAATCAGCTTTGCCAATTAGACTGGAAAAAAAAGGGAGTCTAATGAAGTTTGAAAAGGACACCATGCCTTAAATCACGTGCAAGGAGGGAAGTGTGAGTCAGGCAGGCAATTGCAGAAGACATGCCCACCGGTCAGCGCGGAGGCTGGGACTGGCTGCTGCTGGCACACAGCTTCCCAGAGGAATGGATGAAGAAGGAGGCTTCCTGCTGAGCTTGTGCAGGAGGAGCAGGCTGCAACCTACACAAGTGGGCTCAGCTTTTGAGGCTTACACAAAGCCTGTACTGGTGTGGGTTTGGTGCTGCTGGGCTTTCCCCTGCGCTCTGGAGCCCGTGAAGAGTGTGACGCACCTCCAGAGCATCTCACGGCTTTGTTCTGTCTCAGGGATGGATGACTTGTGCCTGGCCATGCTTACTGAAAACCTTCTCTGGGCCTCACTCTCCTCCTTTCCCCTTTCAAAAGAGAAGGCACGCAGGCAAACTGATCACTTACGTTGTGTCCTACAGCTGCAATCCCTGTCCCAGCCTCTGTAGGTCTGTCTGTAGCTCCTCTGAACAGAGGGACAGGGCAATGTGGCTGTCCCGGGGCCCGAGGGCAGGCTCGGGGCGATGCAGGAGTACAGGGAAGGCTGCACCGCCTGCCTCGGGCAGCAGCATGTTCCTGCACTCACAGCCTCTCCCCTGCTGCTCGTCAGTGCCCATACAGCACCTTGGTCAATGCCAAGTGCCCCTTGCCCATGCTGGCTCCCTCACAGCCCTTGCATAGTTTGCTGTGGTGGGGTTTCCTCTTGCTGGTTTCTTTTCCATCTGTCTGGGGATGGAAGGAGAGGGACAAGCTTTGGGTGGGCATTGTGGCTGGGCAGACCATGCTTACTCCTGCATCTCGGCACACCTGGGGTGTTTTGGTCAGGAAGGCTTCCCTCCAAGGCAGTGGGAAATGCACTCATCCTCTAGCTGAGAGTTTCCTTTAATATTCCTCCTAAGCAGAGAAAACTCCAGGTCCTCCTGGTCACACCAAGTCCCTTTCTTCCCTTGATTAACAGTGGATCTAGGAGGAGAAGCCTGTGATCATTTAAGGAGCAGCTGGTGGGGGCAGCTCTGATCTGTCACAGCTGGAGGAACTCCAAAGAGACTTGACTGAAATATCAGTAAGGCTGGCCACCCCTTGCCATTGCTTAGTTAAGATCTCTAAAATTGTTGCAGCTTTGAAGTTCCCCGTGGTGTCTGATGTAAAAGGAGAGAAGACCAAGAGGTTGTTTGTCCTGAATGTCTCCTCCCTGTGCAGTGTACAACACTGACTGTGAGATAAATGTGTTCTGAGTATTTCAGGGTCTTTGGTTTAAAGTCTTTTTTTTTTTTCTGTATCTGCTGTTAAGATTGCTTGTATTTTGTTCTAGTACATGTGTTTCTACATGTTTCATCCCTGTAGTTTGTTTGGTAGCTGTAGAGCAAGATTTTCATTTCCTGTGCAGCACGTTTAACACAATTTTTCACCCAAGACAAAAGCATCACAGCATGAAGGCCAGGTAGGCAAGCCACAAGTAAACAGATTGATGTTTGAATGCTGTTTGTAAGGCAAGAGTTGTAAGATCATACATCTGCACTTACTGAACGCACTCAGGTGGACTTCCTTCATGAGGACAGTCCCTGTACCTTCTTGGGTGGCCGTAAACTTTTAAGGTAACATTCTTCAGTCTCCTGCAATGCAGTTTTAGACCAGGCTTGCTCTGGACAATGCCACTTGCACATCTTCTGGTGAGACAAGTGCTGTTGGCTTTGGCTGCACCACTTACCCCAGAAAGAGACTGCAAGGTGCAGTCCCGGATGGCTGCACCCTGGCGTTACCAGGTGGTTGGGTGCCCCAAGTAACTACCGATCAGTCCTGGTGTGCAGGGATGCCTGTGCTGGGCAGGACAATTTCTCCTTTTTCTAGGAACCTGGCGGTATCCAAACAGACCTAAACTGCTTGCGGGACGGTGCCTGCAGCCCCTGTGCCCTTGGGAGGAGGGCAGGCACAGAGAGCACGTCCCCAGCCGGTGCCTCTGACTCCACTCAGGAGGCAGATGACAATTGGCCTTTGAGTTCACACAGGGCTCGGTGCAGTTGAGGGTGGTTTCAAGATGCCCTCTGCTAACTGGAGAAGAGGCCTTTTGTTGGGGGTAGGGAATCCTCCAGGGAAAATACAGTAACTTTTTTTTATTTTTCCAGCTAGTTTTGTATAGTACTGCTTGACTTACTAGTGCTGGGTGAAAATGCGTTTTGGTGGCTAAATGCTACAAAACAGGGTTGATTGTCTCGGAGACGTCCTCATATACAGCATCCTGCGCTGCAGTTGGCAACTGTTCATTTTCTGAAGCAACTGTCAAGCAAGCAATATTACTGAATTTTGTTAAATAAATTTCTTTGAAGAAAAAGAGAATTGTCATTTTCTGTATATTTAGAGGTTTAAGGGGATGAGTGGGGTTAATGTAATCTCCCAGGTGTGGTCTACCCAGCTGTTTACCCAGCCAGACTGATGAAGAAATGGCAGCTCGGCGCTTTGCTGAGCTCCCACAGGGGGAGATGTGGCTGCGTGGCCACTGCTCACCCCTCTTCCTTCCCCTCTGTGTCTGCACCAACCCAAGCAGCCAGCTCGCTTGCTTGTGTTTTGAAACAAGGGGTGGTCAGCTGCATTTTGTGGGAATTAGAGATAACCTTACAGGCTCCGAATGACTTCCTGCTGCTGCATGTGCTCTGTTTACCAGCTAAAGAGCTCTTTCCTGTGTCCTTTGCCTCCCTTTTCCCACACCGCACCCTGTCTGAAGCATCCTTGTTCTTCCCCCAGCTTTGCTCATTTGGCCCGCAGAAGCGGTATCTGGGTTCAGATGTATTTCTACAGGTTTTGTTTAAAGCTCGCTGTACTAATAGGCTTAGCTAAATGCAAGAAAGGTAAATTTCCAACATCACCACTGCATTAGTTTATGTAATCTCAAGCAAGTTAATCAGCATCTGGTGCTCTCCTGAAGGGAGAGGCCATCGGCCTGTCTCATAAGGTCTAATTTCTCTTAAAAGCAGGGTAATGAACACCACCTCCTGCTGATGAGCTGTTCTGACTTGTCCAGTTCCTAACTTTAATCGTAAATGTGTGCACAAACCACTGCTTGTGGATAAGAATAAGGAAATCATGGTCTAGGGCGTACTAACTAGGGACTTATCCTGGACTGTTTGTTGTATTTTGATTTTAAATCTACAGTGGCTTTGCAGTCTGTGCTTTGAGGGATGTGTGGTTTGGGGGTTGAGCATTGCTTGTTTTTGTGACTCTGGAGAAGGCGATTACAGGAAGATTGCTGCACTTGCCTGGCTTCTCCTTCCCTCAGCTGGGGCCTTTCCTAAGCAGGTAGTTGCCCTTCTTCCAAAACATCACCTTCATGGCGTTTCACTTGTTTTCCAGCCGTGGATCCAGACCCTGTGAACTGGCACAGCCCCCTTCTGAAACAGTTTCTTGCAGCTCCCCCAGTGCTCAGCGAAACGTTGCACAATGTCATTATTCACTGCAAAACAATACAGCTTTCTGGCTTCTGACAGTTTTGCTGGGAACTTCCTCGTTGCTGTGTTGGGAGAAAAAAATCATTAATCACTTCCTCTTAAATTCAGCCTTATGTCTGAGCGCTGGCATTAGGGCTGAAGGAGCTGCTGCCTGCGGAGCTGCAAGTAGCCTCCCACGGGACTAGGAGAGAATAGCCACAGGTTTCACAAGTCTAACACCCTAGAAGGATGTTAAACTGCTTGTCTGAAAGTTGGTGCCAGTCCTATTTACTGCTAACAACTGCCTGCTGTACGCCGAATACTGGGGAGTGAGTACTGAGAAGGGAAAAATGGGTGAACAGTAAATATGGAGCTCGTGTTCAGCCTCTGTGGGTAATTTCAGGACACTGAAGGTAGAGCCTGTGCGCCTTGCACCCAACCATCTCCTGATTTTTGCATAGCTTCCCTGTTCCTCTTCATCTAGCTATGGACATGTCAGAGTTCCCGGAGTTAAGCACCTCTTTCCCCTACTATTCACCAGCACAGTTAATCACAGAGACACCAGCAGGGAAGAGCGCTTTCGCAATGCCGGTGCAGAAGATGGGAGAGGTGGCACCACCTGCTAAGGTGGCGCTTGGCAGCAGCCTTCTACATCCAGGTCACAGCACCACAATGCACGGGGACGCCTGCTTCTGGCACCTGCCCTCGTGGACCTGCTCTTCCTTCCCTAAGCTCCGAGGACTCCCAGCGCCAGCTGACGTGACGTCGGAGGGGTTTTATGAAGGCAGAGCTCTCCAGACAAACCAGGACAGCGCTTGCTGCCCGGGTGCTCAGTGCCTGGAGTAAACGTGCAATATGGCAATCTGGGAAGCTTCCTCTTATCTGTTTATTTCAGGAAGGTCAAATAAAACCAAAGTGACCGGGTAAAACAATAGCTTATGCTTGAGCACAGATTTAAAAAACCGCCACCACCAAAAACAAAATACAAAATGCAGCATTTTACTCCAGGGGATGTGGTTCCTGCCGTTTGGCCAGGACTTCTGTACAAATAGGTAACACACTCAGCCGTAGCTCCACCCAGCCTTGTGCCATCAGTGCTGGGCTGGGCTCTTGTGGGATGGCAAATAATTGCATCAGAGCTCCTTAATTAAACTTGATTGGATCTCTGGATATATATTTCTTCATTCATGCCAGAAGAAGGCATTTGCGTTTAAAGCAAACAGCTGCTTTGGCTTAAATTATAAACGTTTAATTCTCAGATAGGGAACACAGAGGTTGTGTCACTCTTCGTGGTCTTACAGTAGCTTTTGTGGGCCATAGAGGAAATTAGGCTAATGGTTGTCTCGCTTTGGAAGTATCTGACTTGCTAAATACCCTGGGACTGAGTGAAACTCGCAGACACTTGAAGGATCTGCATGGCTTCAGAAAATCAGTGAGAAGCAAGAGTTTTTACCCAAGGGTGTACAGGGAGGGATCTAATTTCTCTCCGTCACAGGACTGATCCTGTTCTGCTTCCTGGCTTTGGCTGAGTTTTAAAGGACTAAGCCAACTCAAAACCTTGCCATTTCCAAAAACATAAGTTTAGGACTAATTCCTGGGAACTCTTGCCAGTTCACTGATTTGTCCTTGATTTTTTTTTTCCTCTGGTGTTAAGAGGTTCAGCTCTCCCATTGCAGGGCGACGAGCATTGGCAGGCAAAGCCAAACAGGCAGAGGAGGCTGAGCGAATACAAAACCCTTCCCCCTGTCAAGGCATCTGTCCCAGCCCAGCCGCGGTACCCAGCTGATCAGGAGAACACAGGCTGTGCAATCTGTCAACACGAGCAGAAAATAATGGGATTTTTCCTGTCCTGAATCTTGCAGTTTGAAGCAGCGCTAATAACAGCACTCAACAAATCGCTTCGGTGCAGGTAATTCAGCTTTGAAGGCATCCTTTGAATCTCTCTGCATGTTTGTCTTCTGGTGAAATGGCAGAAACCTGCCACGAGGGCTTGCTGTAAATAGAAGTTTATTTGAGTGGTTTTGGCAGAGCAGTTGGGGAGCGCCGCTCAGTCAGCGCTTGGCAGAGCTGTGCTTATTTTGCCAATGTCATATGGGTGACCGGGAGCGGGGAGAAGGTGATATATGCCACTTGCTTTCTGTTCAGTCATCTTTGCCCTCAAGGAAAGCTAGGCAAGAATTGCCTCAACTCGGTAAACAGAGATAAAAAATCAAATACCAGACCTGACTGACTGCATTTGTCAGCTGAATTCTTTCACCCCTTTGCAATACAAACCAGGGCAGTTTTCATGGCCACTCTTGGAATTTGCTACAATAGCTTCTACATTTTCAAAAACTGTACAGAAACCCAAACAGGACCACTGCTGTTTCCAAGATCACCATTGTTAGAAGAGGCAAAGGAAGAAAACTTTGATGCTGCCACTATCGCTGAAGAATACCTGAGCAATGGGTATACAATCACAGTGGAACGAGAAGCCCAGATGTGCTTTATATTTTCAGTGTCCATCATCGTTCCACCACAACAGAAAGACTTTGAACCTTGGAAAACTTTAGGCACAAAGTGACTTTGTATTTCAAGCCCATAGTCTGTGTTAAAGGACGGTATGCAACCTTCATCTTACAAAGCTGAATATCCTCCTAGCTTCAACAGCAGAAGAAATACAAAACATCTAAAACTCACCCGCCTGGCCTAGCATTGGAAGGGAGCCACGTGGAAAATGAGAGGCTACATTTAAGGTAGAAATAGCAGCTTAAAAATATTGGTGTGGAAAGAAACACAAATGACTGTGGCCAGAAACCCAAGGAAGAGCATAATGTTTTGGCCCATTTTGCCTTGCAAAATAACTTTGGTGCTACACAGGATATAGACGAACAGATGTGCTTCAAGAACTGCTGATCCACAGCCAAGTCCCGCTCTCGGATATATACACAAGACTCCCAGCACAGTCCGTGGGATTTAACCACGTGCACCTGAGCATGGAGGTATCCCTCAAGGGTGCAGTGTTAAAGCATGCTTGATCTTTGGAGGGTTGCTCTCCTGTCCTGTGGTGGGCTCGACTTCACTACCTGCATCTCCTGAGTTAAGCCACTTCCTCCGTTACTTGCTGAGGTGCTCAGATGCTGACGCAAGTGTTTGCTTAAATGCCACTGCCTCCATTTTCTCTGAACTTCCAGCTGAACCTAGGTAGAAAGATCACAAAATACTTGGTTCAGCTAGTTTATCTTGGAGCCCAGCATTGCAGAGAGCAGTATAACAGGAAAAGGAGAGATGGTTACCTTTGCCAAGGTTTGGATTTATTTATTTAACCCCCAGTTTAAGGGATTAGGGTAGGGCCTGTTTCTTGTCACTTCTAGTGATATGGCTGTTGCAGCTACACAATTTTCTGTGAACCTGTTTTTCTGTTTAATTGGTGTTGAAACTGTTTGTGCAGACTAGCTGGCCTTAGTGTCCGGTTTGGATTTGTCAAAGATTTTTATTTTTTTTATCAGAACAGGACATTTTGACACAAAGGTGAAAAAAATGTGGATTTTCTTTTCAAAACAACTTTTTTTTTCTGAAACCCTGTTAAAGCACCATTCAACATTTTTCAAACCCATCCTCCCTTTCAAATGAACTTTTCCTTCCAACCTTAGGAACTAACAGTTTGGGTTTTTTTCCTTCCCTCCAATAACCTCAGGATCTACCAGGTCTGGATAACATTTCTCCTTGCCTCTACCAGCAGCAGTATTTTAGAGTGCCAGTTCTAGCCCAGGAGCCTCGGAGTTATAGAACCACAAAGGCAACAGACCTTCTTCCAAAAGCTTTACCTTATGAAAGTCCTAATAAATTTGGACTTGCTACAGCTTTTGCTAAATTCCCTCCCAAGGATCAAGCAACAAAAACAGACACAGGATGACAGATCGTACCATCATACATCAGAATCAGGTTCTGATTTTCAGTGTGACCGTGTGCGGGATGGTTCTCCCACCCTCCACTCCCAGACAGTAATAATGCTATCTGATTTAGGAAAGGGTTGCAATAGATGAGAGATGAAGTTCGCATCTGGCGTATGATTACATAGGTTTGCCAGGTCTGGGAGGTATTTCAGGAGTGACGTTAAGTAGCTGGGAAGAAAACTGTCAGATAAAACATGTAATTCATTGGAGAAAACATACCCTACTAATTAACGAGATATACTTGAGCAATAAAAAAGAATGTTATCTACACAAAACTCACCTCACCATTAAGAAAACAATAAAGTACAGCCACGAAAAAACCCTGAAAGACAAAAAGAACCATGGTCACAGAATTAGAACTGCAGTTTCAGCTTTTAAATTCAGATGATATATCTCAAAGGAAATCAGACCGCTTATTGCCACTGGGCCTCTGCGCAGGGCTACATGTTATACTTCGTATTACTTAAAGAAAAGAGTAGCATGTCAACTATTACCTGGAACGATCCAAGAGCCAATTCAAAAAACAGCTGAATTTCCATTGTGCCACTACTTGTGTCTTCGGGGAAGAAAGCAAAGATGATGTAGTGAACCCCAAAGAGCGGGATGAGGAGGAGTGTCGACTTGGCAAGCCTCCTGGGAGTGGAAACAAAGGGGAAAACGAGTGTAGAAGGGGCAAGGGGAGCCTGGTGGGTTGACGTGGTATAATGCCACGGTGTGCAGGACGTACTTGTACTGGTTGAAATCGCTGCTCCGTCTTTCAGGTGAGCTGAGCTTCTTCATCAGGATTCTTAAAATGTTGATGAAAAGAATGAAATTAATCTGAAAATAAAAAGAAAGAAATAAAAAGAAAATGAAGGATATGAAAAAAAAAATAAAATAAGCAAACAACAAAAGTGCCCCATAACCAAAAGTGAGCTGCCAGGTCTCAGTTTGAGGCGTTTTGGCTGAGCAGGAAGAACTGGGGCTGGGGCTGGCCTGTGGGTTTGCAGCTGTCCCTGTCCCCATCCCCATGCCCAACCCTGTCCCATGCCTCTCCAGCCTGCCCAGCCACTCAGGGCTCGGACACTGTCTGGTTTTTCCACAGTTTGCTAGCTATGGTCAGGGCTTATTACCGGGAGAAATCACTGAAGTGCAAAGGGGCCAGGAAAGGCCTTGGGGAAGCCCCTGTGTGCGCTGGGGCATGAGGCCACAGGCCGTGCTTTGGCTGCCAACACCACCTGCGCGCACCCTTTGCTCCCTGCCGAAAACACCAGCACAGTTTCGGATGGCGGAGGCAAAGCCATTAACAGTAGGGATAAGGGAGAGCTGGGGCAGTTCTTCCTTCTGCAAACCCCCATCTCTGAGGGTGGATCCCACGTAAAGACGCTGATCTATCGCTGCTTTTGAGCACGGGTGAAACAATGGCTGCTTCTGTGGGCTCGAGCCCCTGACACAGAGCAGGAGCAGCAGGGGAGGCCGTGCCTACTCCCACAGCGGCGCCCAGCCACCCTTGGCCTTATCGGCACCACAATGGGGCCAGCAGCACCCGGCTGCACGCCCACAGCACCTTTCACAAGCTCCCGTGCCGGGCCCTCAACCCTTCCCTACATGTATTGACACATACAAGCGCCATACAGGCATGCAACCACCTCATGGCCGCCTGTGTGTGCAGGGCTCTGGGGTGGTGGGTTTCCTCAGGAGATGGGGATCAGCATTGGATGGGACAGACCCAGGGTGTCCCTGGGGCAGGGGGCTCCCGAAATTAGTGGGTGAAGAGGAAGCAAGCATGGCTGTGTGGTCTGGGCTGGAGAAGGTGGGTGGGAAGGCTGAAAGTTTGGGAGCTGGGGGTGAGGGAAGGAGCAGAGCTGTGAGGAGCTGGGGTGGGAAATGTGAAGGAAAGGCAGTGAGATACGGTGGGGGTCTTGGGGGGAAAGGGGGCTCAGGTCTGAGGATTCTGGTGTTTTTTTTAACCCAGCAGGTCAGACCTGAGCCCTGGAGGCAGTGCAGGAATTTTTGCTGATGAAAATCCACTGGGAATGGGAGGACTGCGGGACTCCCGCTGGGAGGAATTGCCAGTGGGCAGCACAGCGAGCGTGTTAGTCTGGGAGGACAAAGGAGCTTATCAGTGTTGATTTTCTGCCCTTTGAACTGCTAAGGACTGTGTGCTGTGAGGAATAAAGAGATTAGATCTGAATTCTCAAGGACTGGCTGTTTGTTTGCATCTGTAGCTATGGGCTTGAGAAAAGCCTCTGTTAGGTAAGGAGGCAGGGCCATGCAGACTGGCTCCTGCCTGAGGCAGCTGGCTAGATGTGATCAGGGTTTCAAGGGGATGGTGGGTGGCCCTCAAAAGATAAACGAAGACTGTGATTTTCACCTTGCAGAACTTCTGGGCCTTGCTGGAATTTAAATATTGCTGAGCAGCTCCTTTTCATTAGGGAAAATAAATGCTGTGGCCTCGTTGATCCTGAATCACTTTGTGTGGTCTTCTGTTTGTCTTGTGGGGGTGAAGAATTACTCAGTGGTAAAAGGGAGCAGGGCTTAAACCACCACCTATACTTGGGTTTCCAAGAGAGTGTGCTAGTGCTGCAGTTTGTGATTTGTAAACATAATGGAGCCTACTGGCAACACGAATACCTCAGCTTCTGCATTCTTACTCAGTGTCAGCAGGTCACTTGAGAATAGCTAGCAGCTCACATGTTTCTCTAGTAAGGCTTCAAATTAATCATTGCAGACCCCCAGGGCCCACACTTGGGCAGAACTATCTCCACGAAGCAGCTGCAACCCCTTGGTACCTTAAAACTATAAAGGTGAGCACCAGCAAGTGTTCAAACCCTAGGTGATGAATATTACTTGTGCCAAAGTGTTAACATCTCCTCTGCTTTGTACTGGGCAGGTTCACACTGAGTTTCAATCCCTACGTCTCATTTCAGTGAGCAATGCCTTAATAGCCTAATTGTGGTCTACTAACAGACGGTGCATGAAGCCTGTGAGCTGCTCTCATTGCTCAAAACAAAAGCTAATGATCATGTAAGGCAAGTTGTTTTTGGCTTTGCTAAGAGGGGCAGTGACCGTGAGACACAAAGGCTATTGTACTGAAATGTACAGCCACTTGGTTTCTCCTCCGGAGCCTTTCTTGAAACAGTCCAAAACAAGCTTCCACAAGCCAGCCAAATTCATATGAAATCAACAGGATGTGGAAACCTGATCTTCTTCAGGCTCTTGCTTCTTGGGAGGACACTCTAGCTTTCCTTGCAACTTAGCTTCGGGGCATTAGTTACTGACAAAATCATGCTGAGCAAAAGTTGCTTAAGCAGTAATTCATGTGTCACACCAGTTCAGGCACATGTCTAGGATCAGTTCATTAACACACTTCTAAAGCATGTTGAGTAGATGATCTCTGACTTCACAATATTTGAAAATACAGTTTGAATGTGCTTGTCCCAGAAAAAACTTACAAAAATAGACAAAACTACAGGGCCTCTAATGATCCACCAGGTATTGGCATTAGTGTTAATGTCCCAACACCTGCAAAAATAGAAGAGAAGGTGCATTCAGTTATCAAAATACTGGTGTCTTTTCAAAGGGATTTAGTCTGTTTTGTACTTCAGATAGGCCCCCATTCCCTCTTCTACATCATTAATTTCCTGTTCTCACTTAGCTGGTGCAACATTTTGGGAAAACCCTGACAGAAAACCGTTCACTTCCACTGGGCAAAAGTATATCCTACCCTTGAATTACATCCACTTTTCAAATTTTTTCAAGGGAGAAGAGAAGGGAACAAAGCTTCACTGATCAAATGCAGGTGTTTAAAACATCATGGGCAGAATTCATTCTTGAAGGACATCTCCCACCCTTGAAAATGGTCAAATTAAAATTGAGGTTCTCTCTCGGCTTGCTCAGCTGGATGTTTCTTCCCTGCCTATGCTGGGAACCAGGCTTGCACCACAGTTGAATTGCAGTTGATTTGCTTGGCTGACAGTGCTTAGGAATGAGCAGGAAATCCCTGCAGCAGCCTTCACAACTCCACCGCCCCTCCAAATAACTTACCCGGTGTTTTCATGGAGTTGCCTCGCAGTGGCCCACGCAGCCACAAAGACAGTTGGGGCACCTGCAATTGGAAAAGCCAGTTACTGCTCTACAAATTCATCCCAGAGGCACAACAAATTGACAATTATGCATATGAAAAGGAGAGCCGTTACCCCAGCCAAGGGTGATGAACCACCAGAAGAACTTCCTTTCTGAGAAGAAGGAAATTACCAGGAGAGTGTGGAGGTACAGTCCCTCCACGAGAAGCCAGCAGTAGTTAGACATAATGCAATACTGAAAGAAGACCATGGTAAGCTTGCATCCAGCCTGAGGAAACAGAGGATAATTAACTTCTGCTTCTGTTTGTGTCTATTTTTAAACAGAGTTTAAAGCACTGAACATGGCTTCCAGTGCCCTGCCCCCCAATATTTACAAGATATTTTGCTGCCAATAAAAAGAACAGAGAAAAAATCATATATTTCAAAGTTCAATGTGTTCTTATATTCTATCTGTGAGCCCCATTACCAGGATCTAAAATCCACATAAGAATCTCCACCCTGGTGGTATGTCCCATGTTTACAGACTCTGACACCTGCATTTAGGTGTCTCTGTGTTCATGTGCTGAACTCCTGGTCTCTTCTGTGGCGATCTAGTCAACGCAGTCAAGCTGATGAATGCAGACACCTACTTTAGACCAACCTGGGTGGGTACCCTCTGTGTCAACACTTGAGGGGACTGTAGATACCTGCATATTAGCTTTAGCTGTACCTGGGTTTCTGTGTGTTTCATCCAGCCTGGGCCCCTTTTACATCCTCATACCTCCCTCACCCATGCAGAATCCTCCCAAAACAGGGAAATCTCAGCCTGGAGCAACTAACGCATGGGGTGAAGCAACAGAGAAGGGACAGGGCATACTTTTCCCCTCCCATACCCTGGTATGACAAATAGAAACCTAGGATGAAGATTTCCTGCCCTGCACACTAACTATGGCTTGGAAGCTGAGGTGTGAAGTAAGCTGGAAGGCAGAGGGTTACCGTGTATGCCTCACAGTAGTTTGTGTCTTCAGAGGAGAATAAAACAGCATCTTTGATGAAGTTAGATGAGGCTCGCAAAATGAAGGACATGAAGAGATGCATGTGGATGTAGTTCCTCGTACAGCGAAGTCTTCTGCAAGGAAAAGAGAGAGCTCCTACGAAGTTACATTCCTAGACAAAGCAGGAAGCTTGTGGCTGTAACCATCAGGTTTCAATCCTTATTAATGCTGAACTGACATCTTAAGAACAATGTTTTTCTGTCTGTGAAAGGAAGACAAATGGATTTCCAAAGGGGAATACCCTAGAGAAGACCTTGAAAAGCGGAAGGCACATCTGCTCCACCCAGGTACTAAAAAAAGCTGAACGTTGTCTGAAGAACTGAGATTTCATGCCAATATGCTTGGTGTAGCCTCTGTCCCTCCTTCCCAGAGCATCGTGAAACCAAGGAGCTGCTGTTTATCCACACCTGGATGGATTTCTTTGGTTTATCTGAACAGTGCACTTGTGCCTGCAGTGTTTTCTGTATTACAACTTCATATAATTCAGTTTGGGAGGCCTTGCAGACTCACAACTAGTCTGCAGAGTAGTTGGGGTTCCTCTGACCAGAGGTGCCTCCCTGATATTTACTGTAAGGGAAATTCATTTCACTGAATAAGCAGCAAAGTGCAAATTCCAGGTTATAAAGCTGTATGAAGATAAACCTACTGTCAGGTCACTGCTGTAAGCCTGCAACACCTCTCTAGAAGTCAATGCACTGGTTCTTAGAGCAAAGTTTTAGCCACAGTCTTGGGTGGGGTAAAGAACAGTAGGAGGAAAGACACTGTTCCCCAGGGACATCAAAATCATGGCAAAATCTCAGCAGGGAGATGGTGCAAACTCCAATCTGCAAAATATGATAAACTAAATGTTGGGAAGGACAGGAGAGCACAATATGAGGAACAGCCCTGACATTTTCTGTGAGACAGGACTCAGCTCATTTCCGTCACTGATTTATGTAAAAGTTTTCAGAAACACTGCAATGTTTAACTTGCCCTGAAAGCCAACAGAAGGGTCTGTGTCAGCTGAGATGACCAGACGTCCTGCCCAAAGGCAACCCAGCGGTGCTTCTCCTCACCTTAAAGAGGCCAGGACCACTAAGGCTATTGTCAGCGTCACAAGGGAGGTGCAGTATCCAATGGTGTACATGGTCTTCAGGGTCATGAAATAGGCACGCTGCAGGAGAACAGATATTCACATCTTTACCTTTGACTATCTGGCAGAAATCGGCCCATACCAAATGAAGGCTATCCCTTATTTCTTATCAAGTAGATTTTCTTGTAAAATCAGCTACGGAAGTTTTAAACTGAGCAAAACTCATTGAGAAAGCATTTGTGCTGAAGAACACCCATACCCACAACCCCACCTGGGGTAGATCCCATTATTCAGTCTCTCCTTAACAGATTGAGCATGTCCCTTTCCCAGAGCCCCAGAGCAGCAGATCTGTGGTCACAGGCACTCGGACTCACCCTTTTCTCATTTGTGGTGTCATTGACATTGTAGCCACAAGCAATATCTGGTCTTGGATACGGGTCTGACCAACCCTCGCTGGTACAGTTTCGATAGACGAAACCTGTATGGTAACAACAACAACAGAGACAAAACCAGGTGTAACCATTTCCAATTGTATCTTTGTTCTCCTCCTTATTGTCACCAACGTGAAGGGTTGCTCCAAGACCAAGGAGAACATTTTTTCCCCAGGCAGTGTACTCGGCATAGCTGGAGGTGAAATGCAGCTGAGCTGATTATGTTGATACTTGCCCAGTGTATTTGTGTGGGTCATAATATTGTTTGCCAACTCAGGGATGACTGTGATGGATGTGTTTTTATTAATTGCAACATAAATAATACTGTTCGGTACATCTGGTGTTTCTTGGCCAGAGTTCCAAGATCAGCAAACATATGACTTGTTCGGTCACGAATTCATACTCCATACAAACCTGATACTTTCTTGGACATTCTCACCACCTCAGGGCTGTACTATGGTTTGTCACAGTCTGAGGAGAACACAAAACGTTAGATGGTCACAGCTTTTTGGGGAGACTTAAATGGAAACTAAAAGGCTTGTACCCACAGCCAAGTCCAGGCGTTGTCTTAGAGAGTTGATTTCCTTGCTTACTTAGAAATCAGAGGCTAGGATGGGAATCCCCTCACTGAAGTTAGACTTCTGAAAGCAAAATGCTTGAGTTTAAGTGTGTTCCTTGCAGCCATCTTTCTAGGCAGTGGAGAAAAAGAGGCGTTTGCAGAAATCATCTCATTTTCAGACAGACATCTGCACAGGGCAGTTTGTCTGACCTACTTCTTTTTGGACGTCTGACTCCTCAAGCTGGGTGAGATGGGTCACCACCAAGCTGCACGTGGTTAAACAGAGATGGATCACCACCAAACTGCACGTGGTTAAACAGGACAGGTTTGACCATGCCCACATTCATGTCCAGCACCTACACACCTTGCAATCTCACACGAAGAAAATGGCCCCAGCAGGCAGGCAGGCTACGGGCTGAAGAGAAGAGAAACTTCCGCAAAGAAATAAAACCACTGCCTGCTGTCCTAATCACATGCATCTGCGCAGTTGGAGCCACCCTTTAGAAAGAGGGTGTAAAACCCTGGCTCTGCTGCAGTAATAGCTCTACTAGCAAGGACTTAGGACCTGAAATCAGCAGTCCTTCTTAGTGGAAGCCTTGACAGCAGGCACCATAAAAGTCTATTTCTGACTACGCATTTAGCCACAGGGACCCTAGGGCATCCAGTTTCTGCAAAAGATCCCCGCAGTGCTGAGGGAACAGGGGGAGATGCATATGCAGCAGTGTTTGGCACTGGTTTATGCTTTTGGGAGCCCTGCTGGGACTGTCAGGACAGTCAGGGCTCCTGCTACCTCTGGGCTAATTCTGGAGACCTCAGAGCATGTCCACGCTTTTTTTGGTTTGCACTCACCTCTGTAAAACAGCAAGGCACAGCAAACATGCTGAGATCTCCAAGCGGGGAGAGCTCTGGGTGTGTCCATACCCAACTATTATTCTGATGCTTTTATGAACATTTTGTTCCAGGTTAGCATCTTTGGAAGGGCCGGGCTTGTTTTTTAAGCCGTTTTCTGTACTCTGCTGCAGCACAGCAACAACAAAAGGAAGAGAAAGAGCTCTCCCAAAGAGCTCTCCCCAGCCAACCACTGGTCTCTCTGTCCAAAGCAGGGCCACCAAGCTGACCAAGGGACTGGAGCACCTATGAGAAGAGGCTGAGAGAGCTGGGACTGTTCAGCCTGGAGAAGGGGAGGCTCAGGGGGATCTCATCAGTGTCTATAAATACCTGGAGGAGTGTACAAAGAAGATGGAGCCAGATTCAGTGGTGCTCAGGGACAGGACAAGAGGCAATGGGCACAAACTGGAACACGGGAGGTTCCCTCCGAACATCAGGGAGCACTTAGTGCTGTGCAGGTGACAGAGCACTGGCACAGGCTGCCCGGAGTGGTTCTGGAGTCTTCTCCTTGGAGATCTTCAAATGCCATTTGGACGTGGTCCTGGGCAACCTGCTCTGGGTGGCCCTACTTGAGCAGGGGGTTGCACAAGGTGACCCCCAGAGGTCCTTTCCAGCCTCAGCTGTTGTGTGATTCTGTGATCCTGCCTTGGTAGTCAGCACACGAGAGGTATGGTGGCAAATGTTCTACTTCAGCTTCAATTAAAGACCCATGTACTCGGAGCAGAGTGTCATGCTTGTAAACAGGTCCATAACTGGGTTTCGCCTAAGGATGTCAAAGTTGATCAGACAATGAGAGGTGAAGTTCTGTGCTGGTGTGTGCTTGCAATTGCATTACAAGCAAACCATAGGAGATTATGCAGGGCGTATTATATGGATGGACGTGAGCACAACTTTAACAATGCTGCTTGCTTATGGCTGAAATACATGCTGGGGAAACTGCAGCATGCCCCACTCAGAGCAGACTCAGGGGCTGCAGCCCATCTAACGCTGAGTGCCTTGGAGGACTTCAGGGGCAAGGGGGAGCAATGTCTGAAGGGATGGCTGTGGAACTGGGGCCATTCCATGCAGCCTCTTCTTCTGCCTCTGACTTCCCGCAGTCATCACACCTTTCCCCATTTCTTGCCTGGGACATGATGTGGGTTGTGAACTTCTGGTATGTTCCTAGGTTTCAGATTATTTTGTTTCTTTGGTCTGTTATGTGGGGAGAGGCCAGACAGTCTGGGCTGCAAATGCAAGTCTGGATGTCAGCACAAAGCTCAGCTGCACAGAGACCAGCGTTTGGGTTCAGAGCTATCTGCATCCCTTCACATATGGGTCTTTGGCATTTGTGGCTGCCCATCTCTTTTGTAAGTGGCAAGGAAATAAAACTTTTGCTTTTCTTTCAAACGAAATGATATTTGTTTTTCTTTTGCAAAATTGCTGAAAACAGGGCAACAACGGTAGCGGTAATTAAATGCATGAGTCAAAAGCCAGCCACAGTGCAAAATCAGAGAAGAATGTGGCTATGAGAATGAGAATAAACTATTGCTGACTTGGACCCAAAATGCCAGATGCAGAGACTGAAATAAGCTGTAAATGCCAATGAACCATGTCTTGGGTTTCTGTTTTGAACACTGTCACTTTGATTAGTGCTTATCAGAAGTGGCTCAGCTCTCAGCTTCTCAGTAAGGAGGGCAACCAAAGTTTAAAGCTGTTAGACTATCTATCTCCGAGATAATGCAATGCACATTTGATATGTAATTACGACCTTTGGATGTACAAATTCCTGTTTTTCTGCCTGGCCGGTGCTGGCTGGGAGGGCAGCGGCAGGGAGCAGTTCCCTCTAGTGGCTGCACCAGCAGGGATTTCCTTTAACATACTTAAGGCTCAGTATCACAGTGCTGAAATTTGTAAGCACATGCCCGACAGATGATTTTCTCAGCCATCTGTGTCTTTACATAGTTTCTTTTCTGTCTTTATTCGAGACTATAGGATTCAATGTGCAGCTACTGTTTCTGTGTACGGAAAGCAGCATGGTATTTCTTTTAATGCAAATGGTTTGCATCTGATTTTATTTAAAGAGAGCTAAATGCTTTTCTTCCGACTTATTTAATCCTTAGTAGACAGTCTAATACTTTGCCTTCTGTTCCTCCCTCCATAAAATCAATCTGTCTGCTTTTCTGTGAGTATCGGATCTCATTAATCCATGTCCTATAACCAAAGAAAGGAGAGCCCTCTTCTGATTCGAATCATTAACTCACCGAAGAGAAATGCAAGCACATTTCTCAGGCATTGTTGAAAAGTCAAAATTAACAGAAAGCAGGCAGAAACTACTACTTAATGGCTCACAATTACTCTGATATATTGGGAATAAATTTCACTTCATTTCCAGCTGAGAAATCTCAAAGAACGGGCAACAAATGTTGCTTGAGCTCATCTCTTTTTGAGTAAGGGGTTTGGTGAGCCATGGGACTAATGAAGCTTGAGTTCTTGTGCATTTGTGCTGCATCCTTGTGTAGAGACTGTCACACATTATGGGTGAACCCCTGTAATTTCCACTTGATGGAAGCACAAAAGGGGTTCTTTCCCTTACCTGGCCGGTTGTTTTTGCCAAAACTTGTGTGTGCTTAATGCTGTGTGAACTTTTGCCCTTTTGTCAAGCTTGGCTGAGATCAGCCGCCTAAGAATTATTAGAAGGGGAAAGAGGCAGAAATACATAAACAGAGACTGTGTGAAGAAAACTCTTTCCCTCAAGAAACCATGTTAAATCTGCTTTCCAGGACAGCATTTACTTCCTGCATTTTTCTCTGCCTGTCTAAGAGAAATAAACTCTTAAACCATCTTGCTACTTTAATTCCAGGCTTTCCCACGTTTAGATTAGTGATGGAAATGGAGCTGCTAAGTGGCCATTGGTCTTTAAAAGAAGCAGGGACATAATTTCCTTCAAGTTCAGACCTGACGGTGACATTTTTGTAAACACGATGTTTAACAAAAGACATCTCAGCAAGAAGAGTATTTTTAGCATTACCTTTTTTCCCAGTCAGCATCTGGAAGAATTTGGGGCAGGGTGCATCGACAGTCTGTCCCACAGCTGATGAAGGCCAGCAGCTCATGTTATCCCACATTCCAGCACATCTGCCTGGGGGCAGCAAGGAAACACCGTGAAACTTCTCCCAGCGAGGAAACACCATGCAACACCTCCCAGCAATGCAACACCATGAAACATCTCCCAGAAATGCAACACCACGAAACATCTCTCACCAATGAAATACCATGAAACATCTCCCAACAATGAAGCACCACGCAACGTCTCCCAGTGACCAAGGCAACTATGGGAACAGAGATACTCAGTACCCTGAAAAGCAAGCTGGATGAGACAGAACAAGTCCTGCTGAGACCTATAGAGGCCTAGATGGGACAGAACAGGTCCTGCTGGCTTCACGCCATCCCCTTGCAGGCTCCAGACCCATCCCACTCTGGTCCTTGACTGCACTGGTCTCTACCAGCTGAACACAGAGAAAGTTGGGCCATGGGGAGCCTTGCACCAGGCCATTGGCTACCAGTCCGTCTTCTGGTAACTAGTGAATAGCCCTGGAAAGATGAAGGAAACCAGATGTCAAAAATTTAGCTCACTTTTCAACCCTTCGAAAGCTTCCACTTTGAATCAGCCCGATGTTTTCCCTACATAATGCTTGTGTAAACACAACAAGGCACAACGTGACTAGGAGTTTAAACAGCTTCAGAATGATACTGGGGAAAGGACAGAGAGGAACAGCATTGTACAAGCATAAATACTCTGCTTCTTCTTCATCTCCTTCATTATGTCCAGACAGTGCTGGAGTGAATAATGCCAATAAACCACGGACTGGGCTCGGCTGTGGGTGTCAATGGCTCTTCCGCTGCCGGAGAGCAAAACTTCACTAAGGTCTTCCCCGTGGCTGTGAAGGGAAGATCACCACATTTACAGGCCAGGGGAAAATGTAAATCCTCTCCTGTCTTCCGGCAAAATCTGCTGGGAATGTTTTTTCTGCAACCAGGCCTCTGACAGCACAATGTGCCTGGTGTAGGCCCGTTCTCAGTGCTGCCATTGGGCTTGGAGGCCTGCTGGGCTCCCTCCTCCAGGCCACTGGCATCACAAGGGCAGAGCTAAAATATAAAGAATCCCTCTCCCTGATACTGTAGGACAATAAGAAACACTTTCTGCTCGGGTACTTTGTGCCTGATTCACTTGCAACCAATCCTGTTCATTTGTGCCGTTTTTGTAAGGATGTGAGCGTGGAGCAGAGACAGCACTGTGGCAGCTTGTCCCTCGCTTTGCCTTTCTTCCTGCTCCTCCGCTTGGTGCTGTCTACCCACAACAGGCAAAGCTTCTGGGGCAGCAGGTGCAGGAAAGATGGGGTACAGAGGGTTAGCACCATCCTGCAAAGCTCCCGCTCTCTTTCCCTGCATGGTACGCCAAGGGCAGGCACTGGATCCCCAGAGCTTTGTTTCTCTTTTTCAAACTGAAGTCCCTGTGTAGGATTTTCTCCACGCAGACCTCAGGCATGCAGATAAACAAAGGATGGAGAAATGTGCAGAATAAAAACATTATTTCCTGGAATAAAAGCGTAATTCTATAATTCACCAAGGTAACAAACCCTCCCTGAGTAAAGAGCAGCAGAAGGAAATTCCTGTGCTCTCTCTTCAGAAGCCATTACTTGGGGACCGCTGTGCATCTTACACCTCTTTATTTTGGGAGGGTTTCACTGTCAGGAGAAGATGTGTTTGCAGAGTTATAGCAATGGAGAGGGGCTTAGTCACTCTGGCCACTTCCAGCTTAAAGCTTTCTGCTACGGGGGGTAGCCCCAAGCTCATGCCAGTGTGCCTTGTTTGATCTGTTTTGCAGAGTTTAAAGAGGGATTTTGATGGCCACTGGAAATGCTTTCTTAAAGGTTTAACACAGTGCTATAGTTTTAACTTGCTCCTTTGGGGAGAAGGGCACAGAGGGTAGGGGTGTCCTGTATTAAAGTATTTAGGGGGATGTTTAACATTTGGATCCAACTTAAGCCAACTAGATTTTCTTTTTATATTCGATGAGTCAGATCTGCATTCCGGAATATCTGCCAGCCTGCCACAAAGTACCCTGTAACTTCTGCTATACGGCGTAATGCCCCAGGGCAGTCTCACACCCATCAGGCTGAAAGGGAAAACACAAAGGCAGAGAAAAAGGCTAGGCATGCTATGAAAACAGGCAGTAGATCTTCCCTCTGAGTCCTGCCCCTGGGCCAGGTCATGGTGAAACCTTTGTTTGTCTTAACACCCTCTGCTAGAGAGGAAGGCTTTGAAACTAAGCAAAAGCTTCATGTCTTGCTGCACAGGGCAGCTTATCTCTGGCAGGACACCCTGCACAGAGCATGTCTCACGGGAACTCCACCACCTCCCATGCTGGTGAGGACCTCACCACTTCACGGTCCATAGAAGTCATCCAGAATCAGTTCAGTCTGTGAGATGTTGTGAATGATACAAACCCACCCTCAGTGCTGAGGTCTGTCACAGACAGCCAGTTAGAGCAAGATAGGAACAAGGAGAGTCTTCAGGCCATGGGATGGAAATGTTGGCTGCTGGTATTCATTGTTTTTGAAGGCAAATACAGTTGAGTAACTTTGTACTTAGTGGGCTGACTCTATAAAAATATCCTTGTCTAAGGTGAGAATAACTCCAAATCCTCTCCAACTCACAACGTTTTGTCGCTGATGTGCTCTCTAGCTGTGAAGACTGCAGCCAAGCCACTGACTTTGAAGCCTCATAAGGTTATTATTTGCCATCACAGTAAGGTTGAATCCTGCTCTCGGAGCCTTGCAACACATCTTACCTGTTTTTCTGCCCCTCACCGAGAGGCGCACACGGGGTGCATGCCTCCTGTGGGGTACTGAGGCCACTTGGCTGACCTGAGAATGGTTTTCACCTTGCACATTCCCCCACCCTTTACCTGATGTCAGGAGCAGATCATTTTCAGGTGTCCTGTTCCTCGCCTCCAGGGACAGTCTCTCAGCACAGTTTTCTTCCTCCTTTTTCAGGACGCTCAGGAGGTCACAGACAGGTGGGGCAGCCCTGATCTGCAAATTTGCAAAGCAGTGCGATCACTTTTCCTCTTAAAACGTGCACCCCCTCAACAGGATTTGCCCTCCTTATGCTCACATTCTCCATGCAATGCCGTCAATTGATTGTGGAGGGTATTTCCTTGAAATACAGTCGATTTTCTTAATTAAGTCTGCGTTTTTATGATAGCAGTAGGCAACCACAGATTCAGTTCCTGTCTGCTCCCATTTGCTGAGGTTGTTATTGAGAGAAATGAGTCTGTTATTCTGCTAAATAAAGTACCCGAGCACGATGCTGTTCCCCAAACCTGCAGAAACATCCAGGGCACTGCTGGATGCTCCTACAGCAACGGAGAATTAATTATCTACCTCTGGCAGTATCAAACCGCAGACCCTTGCAGTTTGTTTCCCTGGATGACATTTACTTGCATGGCTGGCCCAAATATGTCCACTGGCTGCAGACCACCCAAGCCTGTTTCACTGCTACCGCTCACGGAGCTGCAGGAGCCAAGCTGACAGCAGAGTCTCAGGGAACTTTTTTTTTGCGAGGAAACCGATCGTAAATTGGCCTGAGCACACCATGTCACATTCCTCTTTCTCCATCCTCCTTTCTCACAAGGAAGGGTTGAAATGTTAGTCTTAACTCAAGCCCGATGTAGCAATTAAATGTTTTGTTAACGTTACATGTAGGTGGGCCAAAATGAATGCACAAAACAGCTACCCACCATTAACATGGCATGTATTAAAAATCAGTGCAAAATTATTTGTAGGACAAGATCCCAGTCTTAACATCTCGCAGTATGTTTACTGAAAACTATCCCCAGAGCCTGGGATGTTTCAGCTTTCAGGCAGTATCCAGAAAGTCACCCTGAATCGCTGTGGGACACTCTTCCAGTCACATTAGGCACCCCTAACGTCTGTATTTGCCTGAACCAAAAGCCGTAAATCTGATTTCCAGTTGTAACAGACCTGCTTGATCCCCAGTGAGTGGAAAAAAGTGCTTTCACTATTTTTGCTTTGTCCCATCATTTATGGCAATAAAAGTATTGGATACAGCCAGGTTCCCATTATAACAAATTACATAATTCCTGCCTCATTAACAACAACAAAACTTCATAAATTCCCACTATAGAAATTATACGCAGATATATTATATACAAGTGTATATATACATACATACTTAAAAGATTAAAAACAAGTCATCGGGATGTATTATTTGAATTTTTTTTAGACGGAAATTTTTAATACATTCTGAGTGGGAAAATGTAACCTGACATCATCGTATTACTGCTCAACCTATCTGATAGTGTAGAATTGCTGATCACATTCTGATTAGTTTTAGGAAAAAAAAATCAGACCAAATTCCCATTTTTTTCAGCTGGAAGTATTTGGGGTATTGCAGTTCTGAACAAAGTTTGATATTTTCAGCAGTGTTTTGTGCCTTGTCTAATTGGTATGTTCTATTTTACTGCAGCATCTTTCTCCTTCGTCGTTGTGCATCCTGAAATAAAGAAACTTAAAACCATTCATTTGTGCATGATGTAATGAATTTTCTTGAATCACTCATGCAAAGAATTCAGATTAAATAAACTATTCTCTGATACCAGGATTTAGATACATTAAATCCATTTAATCTTTGAAAAGTTGGAAATGTCCAATTGGAGTAACATGGCTAAAGAAAGGTGATTGCATTGAGTAGTTTCAGTTGGTAGCTGAAGGCTAAATTTTATCATTTCTAAATATTGACAGATCTTTCAAAATGTATTATTTATCATTCTCTGTCGTTATGAATTTGATTACCAATAGTAAAGCTATTAACTACATTTTCATAATACACAAATACAAATGCAACTGTCCAAAAGTTACCTTGCAATTGCGTTAAAAAAGAATATTAGTGTTAAACATTTAAAGCAGCCAACAAAACCTGTTTGGTGTGCATGTGGGTTGCTCATCATGATACTGAACGCATGTAAAAATAAACATTAGCCACCCCCTGAGTGATGATCTCAGAAACAGGAGTATTTTTCACCTTATAAAAGCGTATACATCCTGCGGGTGCTGCTTCCTTTTAAGCAAGGTATGTCCTAAGCGAGCTTTTGTTTTAGAAAGATTTTTAATGCCTGCTTTATTTTCCTTCTAGAATGGGGCTGCATGCTGATAGCATATCCAGAAGTGAAGACCACCTAGACAATTATTTTTTTTAAATAAAATGTTGCTCAAGCAGGAGCATGGTGTAGTTAATGCCTCCCCATTACTGTTTGACCCAGCAGAAGGATGTTGACCTTTCTCTCTGGATCAGAGACACCCCTGTTTTACACCAGACCTGGTGGCATCCGGATTTTAACCCCAGTGAGAGCAGAGAGCCTGCGGGTGCTGGCTCAGACACCTTGCTTCCCACAGCCTGCCTCCCTCCTTTCTGCAAATCTGACCGGACAGGCCATGGCCATTTGCTGAGCACCCTGAAACCTGCCATTAATGGGCCACCCGGCCCCGCTGCCACCCACAGCAGCCAGCACGCTTCTGCCCTGGCACCTCCACGCACGTGTGTGCCTTCCTTGTGTGTGTCCCGCTGTTTGCTCATGCACAGGCACCGTATGAGTCCTGAGGGCACCTTTTACTCCAGAAGGAAAATCCACTCCTATAGGTGTGGTTTCTCCATCTCTTCCTAAATATCTCCCTGAAGCAGCTCCCAGGTTGTCAGATTTTGACAAAGGGGCAAGGCATCCTCTTATTTTCTACACTTTTTATTTTTTTAAAGAAAATGTAACATATCGAAACCATTCCAAACAGAAATAGTTGTGCTAACTAGATGTCAAGAATGCATAGAAATCTGCAATTTGTGATATCACTAGCACAGCCAACTACATTTCTTAACCTGTGAATGAGTGGATCTAAACACTATTTAATATGAATACTATTTGCAGCCACAGAAATCCCAGACATTTGAATTCAAAAATAAATGTTTCTAGTTTAATGAGAGGGCTTAAGGGAGAACAAAGGATGCCAGGCTATATGCTGTAAACAAAATCTGTATTTTGAAGGACTAGAAAGAGAGCAAGTAGAAGGAGGTGCTCTCAGTGGCACCCTAAGTAAAGACATCTATTTACAGAGTCCTTTGGGTAGCACCTAAGAATAAGAAATCCAAATAACAAGAAAACCAGCACAGTCATTGTTTTATTATGGAACACAATCAGAAGACAAAGCAATGCAGATTGCATTCCCTGTGCAATTAAAACACCTTTGCAGAGCTCAGCTTTTGTCAGAGTTCAAGCCGAATCCCCTGCTGGGACAGAGAGTGAATTTCCCAGTGGCTGCAGTGACTCTCTGTATTGACCGAGAGTTCAACCATCTCCCAGCTGAGCTGGGCATATTTCAGTCTTGGTTTTCTATGTTTTGCAAAATCTGAAACACCTGAGGAGCTCAGAGATCATACCCTGCGCTCAGCTGTCCTGCTGACGGTGCTGGGCACACGGAGCGCAGCGGTGGCCGTCCACCACCTAAACTCGCAGTAAACGCATAAAGCCAAAAAAAGGGAACCAAAACGTGTGGGGCAAACACCGCCTTACACTCCTTCAATCTGAGTCAAGTGAGGCATTGGCAGTGCTGGGCATTCCCCCTGAGGGGATTGTTTGCTTATATAAACCAGCAAAGCTTCTCGAAATGACATCGAGTCCTCCCTCCTTCCTCCCAGCACCGGCTGAGTTTACCAAAGCAGGTTAGTAACACTGTCCTCTTTGTGCAGACGGGGAAACTGAGGCACCCAGCGTCTGGCCATCTGGACAATGTCAATTAGTGCGGGAAGCAGCAGAAGCAAGAATAATAATAATAAAAAAAAATCCCTGCTTATACACAGACATTTTAAAATTATGATGCCACAACTTTGTGGAATAGAGATGCACTTATTCAGACAACACGATTCCATGCAATTCGGAATAAATAGCTCCGAGCACCTACCAGGACGGTTGAAACCCAGAAGATGATCACCCAGACGGTCCACATAGTCACTCAGTCTGCTTCCTTCATCCTTCATGCACCAGAGGTCACCAGGCTGTCTGCGTGCTCTCCAGCCTGGCTCTCAGCTCCTTTCACTTCATTCCTTTCCCTCCTCGCTTTTTTTCCTTCCCAGCTTTGACCATCCTGAGTCAACGTTTCTCTCCAGCTGCCGAGCCCCAGAGAGCATCAGCAATGACAGGACCCCCCCGTCCGCCCTCCAAGCTCTCCTCCTCCTCCTCCGCAGTTGCCTCCTGTCCCAAGAATAACAGCACCTCTGTTGAGCATGTTCCTACTATCGTCTGCCTCCCTTCCCGGCTATTACTCACTGCTATCGATGGGTGTCGGTAGGGAAGGATCATTCCTCATGCTCCCATGATAAGGGACCAAGCAGGGCTCCCGTGTAAGATGTCAGCCCCACAATGGCATGGGTAATCTATCAAGGGGAAATAGTCATTAGCACAGAGCGCAGCCAGGGGAGGACCCAGCCCTGGAATAAGCGCCCTGCTGGGAAACAGGGTTTGAGGAATGCGATTCAGGCTGCCTGCACCGCTCCTGCTCCCGGCAGCTCTGCACGTGCCTCCCACAGCGAGCTCACATCCCCAGGCGCTGGAAATCGGGAGGCTGGCAGAGGGAATCGGGAGGCTGGCAGAGCCTGCCGCAACAGGGCCAGCTTCACGCGCCTCCTGCCCAGCCGCTGGCGCTGGAGGTGAGCTAGGGTTTGGGGTTAGGCTATCAGAGAAAGGGCGCAAAGAGGATCTGGTCTTCCCACCGCTTCCAAAGGGGGCTCCAAACGCTCCCTGGAGTCCAGCCTCTCATCCAGCACCCAGAGAAACAGGCAGTCTGCATGTGGTCCTGATGCTACGGGCAGCAAGAGCCTCGCGTTCGGGTCCTTGCGGTACCTCGTGGTGGGATGTTCCCCCATAGGCAGCTCCCCGGCGGCAGAGCATGCTTTATTTCGGCAGGTTTCGTTTCTGAGGAAAAACTGTTACAAAGGTGGGCTTATCCAGGGTGTGGGCTGCCAGACACCAAGGCAGGCACTCCAAACTCGGCTTGCCGAGTTTACTCGTAGCACAAAAAGGAACACAGCCTCAAAAAAGAGATGAAGTTTGCACCATGCACTAGTGCCCACTCTCAGAGCACTGCAACCCTCAGCTACACTAACGTGTCTCAAAGCACCTTTTGCTGCCTTTTCCAATTTACCATCTCCCATCACTCCAGACATAGGCCAAATGTGACGAGGGGCTCCCCAGGCCATCAGGTCTGCTCTCCGGTCTGCTGGGATTGTGCTCTAGAGCTACCAATAAAGTCAAAGGCTGTTACTGTAAGACATCTAGCTTGTTACCTGTGCACTGAAAATCCCGTCATTGGATTGAGCAAGCCATCTGCCAAGCAGCATAATTGCTGGGGACAAGCAAGGACAGCTAAATTGCAATGCTCTGCATCCCCTACGCACTACACTCAACTCTCCCCATGTCCCCAAAGTCACCAAGCGGTGGCTGGACAAGAGGCACCACGCTATGGCTGTCGTGCCCAGCCACATGCCCTGCATGTGCTGACTGCCCAGACAGCAGGAGAAGCACGACAGAAAGCTGCCATGCTCACACAGCATCGCTGCCCTTGCAAAGGGGAAACATTTCAGCCGTCTTCTCCCCTGCCCGCTCTAAACTTTCAGGAAATTTCATTTCTTTAAGAGCTCTGCTTGCCCACAGAGTTTGGTTGGAATTGGCCAAAGGGTTAAACAGATTGTTAAAAGGAGGTATGAGAGGCAGCCAAGCAATGTGATTATAGTGGTCTGAAGAAACCGCATTGGCAGTGCTGCATCATCTCAGTGGGCTGCTAAGTCATTCTCTCTCTTCCTTTGGCTCAAAGAAAATGTTATTATTCTGTTGTTATTGACAGAGCTTCCCCTGAAAGCCACTGCTCGTGCTTGTGTTTGTGGCATCACTGCAGCTTTGCTTCTGAAAGCGCTTTTAGATGGGTGTGTGTGTATGTGTGTGTGCATTTTCTGATACAGGCAATGGTTGCCCAGGGGCTTTGAAAAGCCAATGCTGGATTTAAACACAAATAATGTGAATGAAGATCCTAATATTTTGTGACCCTTGCATTATATTTATGTGTAGGCTGAGGGCTCTAAAGATGATGGATACAAGATAAGACCTGGAAAACTCTCACCTGTGCAAACCCTTGCTTGATGTCAGCACTCTGGGAGGGACACGCTGTGCTGGGAAACCTATGAGCAGAAGCAGACTGCAGAGAATTATTAGGAGAGAATTATTGAAAGAGATTTATTAGCAAGAACTCACAGATCTTGAAACAAGGTGTTGCTCTATTAAATAGTATAGCATTGCACTTTGCTACATTCATTCCTACCCAGCATATCTATTTTAAATTTGTCACAGCTGGAATTTGTTTCAGTAATCTAAGCCAGAAATGAAAAACTGGAATTTGTTCATGCAATCTTGAAATACTTCAAATGGTAACTTTAGTAGTAAATAAATTAATTTGCTTTATGTTACTTTGATTATAGGATTATTTACTTATCAAGTACCTTAACGAACCTCAATACGTAAAATTTCCATTAGTTCTTCAGTTTAATCATTCATTTTTCTCCCTCCTTTGCGAAAGAATTGTTTGTAATCCCTGTTTTACAGCCTGACAACCAGGCCATGCGTTTTTCCTCTGATATTCGGAATATAGATATAAAATCGAGGTGAGACTCACCTATTTAAATCCCAGTTCAAAATCCTTATTTACACTAACCATCCCAAGGAAATCTGAAGCTTTGTTGGCCAATAATCCTCTGTTTCCAGCTACCTTTTCCATTTATTTCCCACCTCTCAGGAAACCTTACAGAGTGCTTTTCCACCAGGGGTGCATCATATTCAGCTCCTCTGATGTGGAAGTGGAGATGGATTTAGTTGCACACTCCATTATGACCGTGCAAATAGAGAGACACACAGGTGAATCATGTTTCCGTGGGAGGAGAAATATGTTAACACACTATTTGCTCCACTATATTCCCACGGCATTTTTCTTGGGAGAGAAAAAATAAATAAAATAAAACGATAGAGCTAAACAAGTTCAGTACTGGTGGGACACTGTGATTAAGCTCTGGAGCTGGTGCTTCTGTTCTCATACCAGATCGTACCATGTAAAAAAATGCAAGTTTTGCAGAGACCTCTCGCCAGAGCCGTGGGCAGCCCAGCCGCGGCTCTCCCACAGATCCATCCTGCAGGGGGGGAAGAATTTCAGCCATCTGCCCGGCTCTCGGGCTGTCAAGTGGAGAACAAACTGCTGTCAGCCCTAGCAGCGGCTGTTTACATAGCTGAGGTGAATGCATAGCTTGGAAAAAGGCCGGCTGCCTTTCTCCTCTCGTACTTGACCGGAGCAAAGCTGCGCACGAAGCAGAGCTGCGGCTGTGGGGCCAAGAGCCCAAAACCCCCAGCAGGCGTTGGGTGGGCAGGAGGAGGGTGGTTTCCAACCCAACTGAGTTTTGCACGGCTTCTGGTCATGTTTCACCTGTTAGAAATGCTGTAAGGGGAGAATTTTATTCTTAGAGAATGTAAGAGGATAAAAACCCGGTTCTGGAAACACCTCTGGCTTCCTACACTGCATGCCCTCAGACCACTGTGGAGACAACAGTGGGGCTACGAGCATGTTGGTGCCTAAGACAAACATGATGAGCTCCTGGCAGGAGGGGCTGGGGCACACTGTTCTCCCACATGTACTTCATTACCCCAATTTTGTTATGATTGTGTCACCTAACGCAGAACAGCCATGCAGATTGCTGTGGCGTGAACTACTTCGGCTCTTCTGCTGGGAATCTGCAAGGCTAACAGGTGCGGGCCCCAAATGAAAACGCTCACAACGACTGCCGGGACACCTTTATTAACGTGTTTTCAGCCCCAAACCGTTTGGGTGTTACGAAGAAGCGCACCACAGACACCACCAGAGCTGAGGCGGCCCCGGCGCCGCCATATTGCGGAGTCCAGGGCCCAGCCCGCCGAGCACCACCGTCAGGGCGCGACCACTGCCGCTGCCGGGGGGGTTCCCTGGGCCACAGCGGGCGGCGGGACGCCCTCGTACCCCTCTTCCTCCCGCTGAGATTCATCCTCTCCTTACTATGCTCTAAAAAGCAGGTAGCCTCCCTCGAGGGGATTTTCTTCTCCAGAACGGTCGTGCCTGATGGCTGCGGCTCGCCTCTTCTCCCCCCGGGGAGGCGAGAGTGGTGCGGCCCGCTTGGGCTGCCTGTTGCCGAGCGACCGCGGCGGCCCGCCGCGGCGCTGAGGTGAGCGGGGCGGCCTGAGGGGGCCGTGGGGCCAGCAGGGGCCGGTGGGGGCTTGTAGGGGCTGCCTCAGGGCCGAGGAGACCCGTGGGGCTGCCTCTGGACCCCAAAGGTCCACAGGCGTTGGGGCAGGACCTACAGCTCCCCCCCTCCGAGGCGGTGTGAGGGGGATGTGAGCACCGGCGGGGACACCTGTGGGGAAACTCGAAGCCCGTCTGTCCGCTCGGAAACTCAGCTGGTTGAATAAAAGTGTGTGTTTTGTCGTTTGTAAAGTCACAGAAAGAAGAGGAAGGGTTGGTCATACCCTGGCCTTGGCGGCTTTGGGTTGACTTTTGCCGTTGCCTCCGATGGAACCAGGATTTCACAGCCGCAGAGATTTTCTGGTGATGGTTTTGCACAAAAGTGCCACATCAAGCACAGACCTGGGTCGCTCAGAAAGCTCAGGAACATGGTCCTGTCAGTGATTGCAGGGCCTTGGTGTGTAACCATCTGTCCTGGTTTGGTTCTTTCAGAGTAACAAACACTGCTCGTGTTATTTACATTGGTGATGGTATCATGAGAAGTGACAGTAGCATCGCTTTGAGTTACCGATACGATTACACTGGGAATAGCATTTTGCCATTGTAAGTCTGTCTCCAGCTTTTCAAAAGTTGTCTTCATAATGGGGCATGCTGACCAGGAGAAGAAAGATGGCAGATTTTTAGAAATTTTATAAATTCTAGTCTGGAGAAGGGGAGGCTCAGGGAAGACCTCATTGCTCTCTACAACTACCTGAAAGGAAGCTGTGGGGAGCTGGGGTTCAGCCTCTTCTCACAGGTAACTAGTGATAGGACTAGAGGGAATGGCCTCAAGTTGTGCTGGGGAGGTTCAGGTTAGAAATTAGGAGACATTTCTTCTCAGAAAGAGCAGTCAGGCATTGGGACGGGTTGACCAGGGAGGTGGTGGTGTCACTGTCCCTGGGGGTGTTCAAGGAGAGGTTGGACGTGGTGCTTAGGGATGTGGTTTAGTGGGTGACATTGGTGGTAGGGGATGGTTAGACCAGATGATCTTGGAGGTCTTTTCCAACCTTAATGAGTCTATGATTTTTTTTTTGTTCTAACAATTCAGCTTCGGATCTGTTGAATCTTAAAGCACTACCGTAGTGTGGATCATGTCACCTACCTGTTGTCCAAGCAGCTAATCAGCCTTTGTGCCGCAGTTCCAGCAGCCAGAAGCTTCCTGACAACAGGAGACTGTCAGGAGGAGTCTGTTATACGTAGCACTGCGGGAGTTCAAGTGTGCATTGACATTAATGTGGCACCATCCTGAGCTGTGCACCCATCTTCCTGTTTGTGAAGAGCAAATACAAAATGAAGCATCTTGAGGGATGAAAAACCCAGCATGACTGCCTTTGAGCTCAATACTTTTGCCAAAAGTGTCTTGTCTTTTTCTCCACGCAGCTCATAGGAGAGCCAAGGGCCATGTGCTGAATTTAGGAAGATAATTTTGTGTGGATGGATAGTGTCTGGTGTCCTGATTGTGCAATATTTGCTCTTGTCATTAGAAAAGTTTATGTTCTGATAACTGTGCTTACTTAACATGAGATCTATAATACCTTTGGCCTTCTGGGTTTACAGTTATCTTCACTAAACAAATAACCCAACTGATGCTATCTAAACAAAAGATTCAAATGCCAATTTTCTTATCCCTCATATTAATATTTAAAAGTTAAAACGGAATCTGCAAGTTAATAACCCAAACACTCAGGAGACGTTGGGAGAACGTCTCTGCAAAAATCAGTTTGGATTGTGGGATTATCAGAAGAACCTTCTCTTCTTGTCTGTGCTGGGGGACATGAAGGAGGAGAGAGACGTCCTGAAAGCCAAACATCCCCAGTAAGCCCTAAGATCATTGAAGGTGCCTTAAGTGCTAGGGCTTGCCATGTGAGCAAGGTTTCCTGGAATCACCCCGTCCTGCAGACGCGTTAGCGCGCTGTCTCTGCAGCAGACCCCTTGGGGTTTGCTGTGGAAAAATGTGGTGAACCATGTTTCCTTGGGCACAGCTTACCGGCTTCCAGGTGTCCTGCCCTGTTGAGGTGCCAGGCCTGTGCTGCTAAGGGTGCACCCCTGAGGGTCACGGTCTGCAGGGACAGGGTATGGCATGTGAAAATGCTGTGGAATGGTCTTAGGCAAATGTGTGCATAAGCAAGGTAAATAACAAGCGGTTGTCTAGTCTTTGGAGCACGCTTGTGCAAAATGGGCTGTGTTACATGAAGACTTCTGATCACAAGCTTGACTTGAACTGAGGTGGTGGAGTTCTGGTGTATGCCATTCCTTCCACAGCTTGTTTCTTTCCTGGTTCAGCCATGCCCTCTCCAGCAGTGGGATGGATACCGTTGCTATCAGCTTTCTTTGGAAGTAATTACTGGCTGAAACTATTACCTTGTGTACTGGCTTGACTTCTCCTGGAGCTCTGTGGACCTGCTCAGGCTGTGCACACCTGGCCGTGAGACAGATCATGGCTGAGCGTGGGTTCCCCGGGGTTCAGTGGCCACGTAACATCAGCAGTAGCACAGAGCGAGGCTTCCTGAGGAACTGCTGGCTGTTGGCTCTGTTTCACAGTGGACCTAGAGTGGATAACATCAAAATGAATAATGATGTCAGTCTGCCTGATGGTTTGACACTTGGCTCTGTCAAGTGATCAGAAGTTTACCTTCTATTTTTGTCCTCCTTGAAGCATGTTTGGCACTTAGCTGTTTGCTACTTATGCCTGCCAGTTACAGTCCAGAGTGTGAGACAGTAAATCCATTGTTCAGGTAGTGGGGAGGAATTTTAACTGGTCTTGGGATTTGGTTTATTCTGTAATCTGCTTCAGCAGGGGGGGAAAAAACAACAAAAACTCGCTCTCCTAAATGGTTTTAAGCAGTTTTAGCCAACAGATGTTAGCAGTGTAAGGGAAGGCACTTCTATCATTATGTTGTTTTGATTTGACCCCAGGTGCTGATGAATTTTAGTACCCTTCAGACTCCATTTGTGTCCTAACATGGATGTGATTGAATCAGCCTCCACAGAAAGCACGATTGCTGAGAAACCCTTCAAGAAGATACCCAGCGTCCTTCTGGACAGCCTAGTGGAGGAACCAAAAAGAAGACGTGCTGTCCCCAATCACTTGCTGGAATCAAGTAAGTTTGTGCTCTCTGACTGTTCCCCAACCTTGGAGCAATCCTAGGAGGAACTCCTCTATTATTTTTCTCAACTCACAGGCAAAGCTCTCATCCCGTTGCTTATCCTGTGTCTCCCTGTGAGCCCAAATCTTGGGAGAGGTAGTCAGGAAAGAAATAATGGTGGTTCTGGCTGATCTTAAAGTTTTGAGGTGGCTTGTTGAAGCCATGAAGAGACAGATTCCAAAAGATAAAGTGGTGAAATGATCATGGATCTGCTGAGGTAGTAGTTGCCACCTTAACTCTCCGCTTAAAGAGTCATGCCTGCTTAACAAGAGCTCTGTTTCCTTTTTCTCTCTGTAATACATGAGGTGCTACATAAACATACTTGCTAAATGTAAGTAACACTCACCATGTATGTTTCACCTGGTCTCCTTCCTAATCTCCCTGTCTCACCATCTTTCTCTGTAGAGGTTTATTCAGAACGCCAGAGGAGCAACGTTGTACAGGCCGAGCCTGCTGTGCTACACTACGGAGGGTATGAAATTGGAAAACATCACCAACAGACGCTGGTAAGTGTCAGGGCAGGGATCCTCTTGGGGCTTATAAAAGGATAACAGAAGCCAAGTAGACTGCTTGTGGTCATGAGGCCATTTGCTCTGTGAGTGCTCTAAAGAGGAGCACTTAAAATCAGTGTCCCTGTGGTAACAAAACAGACAAGTGCCATGCTGCTTGCATCGCTGCCCTTTACGGTCTCTTGTGCCTTTCTTTTTCCTGTGTCTGTGAGCAGTGTAAGAGTGATGTGTGACTTGCAAGTCACACGATGAAGGACTCATGCTGTAACTCCATAAGGGACTGTTATCAAAGTGTGCTTGGACTATTTCTGTGGCTGTAACTGGTGCAAGGACTTTGACTGCACCTCTGCCTTCTTCCAGGAGCAATATAAGCTAAGGAAAGAAAGTCAGGACGTAGGCTTGGTTTCCTTGTCTACTGAATAGTCTGAGTATCTCCTTTTCTTCTCTCTGCTTTCCCTTTGTCTGTCTTCTTTATTGATGTGGTGTTTTGAGGAAGAAGTTGGGTGATTATGATGGATTAGGTCCACCAGGTGTAATGAAAATAAATAAGGATCACCTCCTTTGACCTGCTGGCAATACTTTGCCTAATGCAACCCAGGGTGCTGTTGCTGGCCCACCCAGGAGCAGAAGCAGAAGACCCTCGTCCTTCAGCTGCATGTCCCCCCCTTTGCTCCTTCTTTACCCCAGTTTTTCTTGCTGAGCATAACGCCACGTGGTATGAAATATCCCTTTGGTCAGTCTGAATCAGCTGTCCTCACTCTGTCCCCTCCCAGCTTCTTGAGCACCTCCTCACAATTATCTGAAAGGAAGCTGCAGCAAGGTGCGTGGCAGTCTCTTTTCTCAGGTGACAAGAGATAGGACTTGAGGAAATGGCCTCAAGTTCAAGTTGTGCCAGGGGAAGTTTAGATTAGTTTTTTTAGGAATAATTTTTTTTTCCTAGAGAGGTTGGTCAGGCATTGGAAGGGGTTGCCCTGGCTAGAGGTAGAGTTGCCATCCCTGGAGGTGTTTAAGAGGTGCGTGGGTGTGGCACTTGGTAACATGGTTTATTGGTAGGCTTTGTGGTGTTAGGTGAGTGGTTGGACGTGATGATCCTAAAGGTCTTTTCCAACCTAAATGATTCCATGATGCAGGAGACTTAGCAGGCTGAATGGTCACAGTCCAAAGGTTTGTTACTTTGTGATCCAGAACAAAACCTTGTATTAAATCATTTCTGTTGTCTCAGACCTCTGCAAAAGAGAAGTCAATAGATTGTTGCAAAGGAACAAAAAAATGCTTTTTGGCTTTTTTTGTTCCTAAGCAAAACAGCACCAGAATTTGATTCAACAGTAGCATCTTCTTTAGCAATTAGTCTTGCAGGTTTCAGGGGGTTTCATGTAAAAAATAAGATGTAGTTCTTTCTAACTAAGGACTTGTGACTTGGTTCCAAAGAATAAAAATGCAGGATGCAAGGTTTAAGTAGTTTTCTTTTTAAATTCAGAGCATACTGAGATTTTTTTCTACTGAAGCTGAAATGATTACTTCCATGTTTAATACACCTTCTTGGCTATGTGTTTCCAATTGCCCTCTTACATTATGACATGTTTTTGGTTTTCTTTTGTTCTACAGAAGCTGATAAATATTTCTGGTGATGTAATAAACCTTCACATCATACCACCCCAGACAAAGTATTTTCAGATCAAATACAACAAAACTGTAAGTGTCAGAAAGCCTTCACACTGCTGTTTGCGTGCAGCACTGTGTGCATATAGGCAGCTTTTACATGTCTTCTATTTTATTTCGTGTCATTTTCTAGCATCGGCTTGTCCCTGGCTTGTCATACGTTGTTACTGTTGATTTCTGTCCTGATGAGTGGCGCTATTACTATGACTGCATCCGAATTCACTGTCAGGTGAGCATTTATTGTGAGAAAATACTCTTAAATTTGTAATGAAATGGAACAACTGTTAGGACATGATGATAATGATAAAGTAAATGGACAGTTAATCACCTAGAGCCCCATGTTTTCTCCCAGTAAGCCTGGATTTGAGTACTTGGGTTTAAACACCTTTTCTTTTTTTCTCTGTAATATCCCAGAGTTGTGGGTAGACTATCTTTATTATTCTGTTATACTGTGCTGGTAAATCAGTCTTTGTGCCACACTGATGCAATGTCTTAGCTGAGCAGTGTTGGAGGTGCTCTAGATAGTTACTGAAAGTATGGAAAGTCAGAGGGATACTGCAAGCAAGCAGAACGTCAATGTCATAAGGAGCCACAGTGATGATATTGGATGCATTTCATGCCCACTTACTGACCAACCACTACAGGAACTTTTACTTTGCGTAACATTTATTCATTACAACAAATAAATATTTAAACTTTTTTTTTAGGGAGAAGATACATTACTTGTTCCTGTGCATGCTTACCCTGCTGTGAATGTTGTGGAATTTCCATCGTTTATAAATATGTCTGATGTATCAGTTGGTCAGAGGTGAGTTAAGGACGTACGTTTGTCCATTTTTATGGGACATGCATAAAACCTGAAGAATCTCACTTTCCTCTATTTGTACATCATAAAGTCTTGGAAACTCTAAGGAAGTCAGCTACCACCTGGACTGCAAAACAGTTCCATGTATAAACTGTTCCAGGCACACCTTCACAGGAAAACAGATGCTATACAAACTAAACATATACACAGATGGAAGGGTTTCAGCTGGTCTAAATTGGTGCTGATTCACTTCACTTATCGTATGGTGAAGAAATATGGCTGTATACTAGCTGCTGTTCGTAATCTGTATGCTCCCAAGTACTATGTCTTTTTAGCATCAGTAAATCCAAAGTGAATAGATCCTACTGTCAAGAAGGGTTCTGAAAATGAAGGTGGGAGCTGGCAGTGGTAGGTGTAAGTTAGTGATAGCAAATGGCTAACCCACGTCCAGAGATCAATCCATCACTAGACTTGCTTCTTCTGATTAAGAATATTTAAAGTGATCTGATGTGGAGTTCTGAATAGCAAAGACTTGGTCTTGCTCTGTCTCTTGCATAGATGTAGTACTGACTGTTCTCATGCACAAATAAGTAGTAATTGTTAAGGAGAAGGGAGAACCTGTTGATTACTGTCTAGTTCTGTTGTATGTTGGCTGTATAATTATGATGATTCATGCTAGTGTAAAGATTTAAGTGAATTCTAGGAACTGGATGTCAGCTAGGTTTGGCTTTGTGAGTTAAAAGTAACCCTTGAATTTTACTGAAGCTTAGAAATGTGAATAGACAAGACACATTAGAGAAAACTGCAAAAATCTGTAGTAAAAATGAGCCCATCATTGTACAATAAACATTTGTGTCTTTTTGTTTACTTGCTTTTCTAATCTCCCATATCTATTAAACTCTAGTGAATCCATCAGAAGTGAAGTTACAGCTTTTTCACAGAAATGAATTTGACTCCTAACTTGCTGGGTACTTCTAGGCATGATGTGATTCAGTTTATTTGTTCCATTTTTTAACAATTGTGAAAGTGTACAGAATTTTCTTAGAAAACAGAAGAGATTAAGCAGAGTACAGAATGCAATTTTAAACAATAGGAAAAGTTTCCAGCACAACAGGGATGCTCAGAGGTGCTCCTGGGGGAATTTGGAAGAGTTTGGGACAACATGAAGAGAAAACTGATGGTTTCAAACTTTAATTTTTACTAGTATGCTTCATCATTAGGCTATTACAAACTTCCATCAAGATGAAATCTCTCTGAAATACTTGGTGCTGTACAGAACCCAAGGGACTATGGGCTCGATCCATAGCCCACTGAGGTCAATGAAAAAAATCCCTTTTACTTCCACAAGCGTATATCCATATCCTACCACCCAGCTTTCCCCTTAAGCACAAAAGGTCCATAAGGCAACAGATGGCACAACTGTCATGTTTTTAAGGCATTTTTTCTGCTGTATGAGCTGCACTATACGTTAAAATAAGTTGCTTCCCCAGTCTGCTGTTGCATCTTCTTCATGAACAAGTCATATTAAGGCAGAGAAAAAAGACTTTGCTATTGTTCATTTCCCTATGCATTTCAAAATGTGCTTCCAAAGGAACACTGTGTATAATATGCATTCTTTACTAATCAGCAGGATAGGATTTCAGTCAGACAGTTTACAGAAAACAGAAATAAGCCTGGGTAAATTGGTCTTGATCTGTAGGATGATGGATGGCCTTTTGTCAATGCTTTTGTGTTTTGGTTTGGTACGTGGAAAAGGATACATACAAAAGCAAGGCAGTTTGAAAAGGTGTGTGCTGAGTACACTCACACAACCAGTGTGAGACATAAAAGGCTTTTATGAAAATCAGGCTGTGGCTTGATGATTTCTGTGGTGGATAAAGTCCAGTCATTCCAATGTGCTGGAGTATTCAACGCTTTTGAAGACTGCACAGAGTCTTCTTTCATCCTCTTCCACAAGGAGAGCTGTGGGATGAGGTGGATTTCTGGTTCTGTACTTATGTTGCTCTAATTTGGATTGTTTGTGCTTGCTAGATACTGAAGTTTACAAGAATGTAAGGATACACGTAAATAACTTCTGAAAAGGAAATTTGATGAATTTTTCTGTAATCAGATTTTGTAGGCATTGGAGAAAGTAAGTCAAGATGTAAAATACCCAGCAGTCATATCAAGATGTAGGTCTCATTTCCCTATTGAGTGAAAGGTCTGAAGTATTTTGCTGCTTTGAAGCAATGGGAAATGACTATTTCCACATTAATACATAAGCCATCTCTCTGGCACAGATATATTCAAGGCATGTTGTATCTAACATAATTTTCCAGCCTGTAATTGGTGATTGCCTGTAGTTTCATTATTTTTTCTTTGTTTCTCCCTTTTCAGTAAGGAGTATGTCATCCCACTGCAGTGCAGCTGCCCAATAGATTTTGAATTCCACATTGATTTTATTCAGTCTCACAGAGCCTTCACCGTCCAGCCAACATTTGGTAAATTGCATTTATTTAACATTCTACATGCTAAATCTGTATTTATTGAGTGTACTTACTCATGACAGTGTACTCAGTGCTGCACAGAATTGTGTGTAGAAAGATAAAGCCTTTGCCTCAGAGTGCTTCCAGGTAAACACAGGCTGACGAATATTGATTATATGCAGCTTTGTGGCAAATAGCCTTCTGTGGCTGGTGGATTTCTCCTCCAATGCCCAACTGTAGATCTCTGCAAAATATGGGATTTCCCAAGCAGTCCTTCCAGTCTTTGTCTGCTCTCTTTGCTGGTGCAGCCTTTGGAAAGGAGAGAGGCAGTAAGGTATAGTCCAGCATTCACCCCTTTATCACACCTTTCCCCAGGGGCTACCTGGCTCCTGCCTCATTAATGAGTTACAGCAGTGGATATTAGATTCTGTCAAGACTTCTGTGTATGGGCTTTACATAGGGAATTTTGGCTACAAGATAAGCTATTTTCATGCCTAATGCTGTTGAGGGCTCTGTCTTAAGGCAGACATAACTATTTGCAGGTCAGTTGCTATCATTGTGACATTTGCCAGGTGCCAGCAGAAGCATGTCAGAGCCCAGCTGATCTGACAAATGTGTAGGTGAATGAGACCTGGCTGTGTAATTCACTTAAGCACTCTGGTCAATTCCACACAGATACATAAAGATTTAAATAAGTGAAAACCTTCATAAATCTGTCACTGCCATTTGTGACACTGAAATTTAAACTTTGGTTACTTACACATGGTAGTAAAAGTTGCTGTTACTCCTCTATGTAGAATGATATGAATTTGGCCTGACATGTCAGATTTCCCTTAAGAATTGCGTTCCCCTTCTTCTGTAATAAAGGTAAAAATGTTTTAGGTTGGACTTTCAGAAAAGGTAGGGTCCTACTTCCCCAGATGAGTTGTTCTGGGGAGAAAAAAAAAAAAAGCCCTCTTCTTCAGTTTTGTTACTACCTGTACAGAAAAGCCGAGGAGTATCAGGACCTGTGTCCTGGGGTTGCCCTGATTTTTAGGGATATGAAGGGTGGTTGAAGTGGTTTGGTAAAACCATGGAATAGGTGATAAGGAAATAAGACCAAGTAGAGACAGCTAATGCACCAAGTCCAGGCAATTCCCCAAACTTGGGAGAATGCAGAGAAATATGTCTATAATGCTTTGCTTGAGAGAGCAGGATGTGCCAGAGAATTGAGACCAGCAGATGTAAGTGAAGAACTATTGCATATAAAAAGCCAGTCGTTTTCACAACAGTAAGAAATATTCTTACTGTTAAATCTCTTTGCTATTGTAAAATATCTCCCATTATCTGGTAACTGGTCTTTCTGGAAAGATACTTTGAGACCTGAATTTTTTTTTGAGGCCTACTGTTACTCAGACAGTAATATTGCTTAAGAAATGTGGTCCAGAATCCAATTCAGCATGCTTAAGTGGGCCCATGTTAGATGGATTCTTACTGTTCCTCTTCTCTAATCACAGGAATCATTCCAGGCGATGGGAAAGTGGAAGTTACTGTGAAATATTCCCCACTCGAGTATGGAACAGCACAAATGAAAATGCAATTGCGGATTTCACAGTTCCACTCAAAGCCCTATGTATGTGTATTCACAGGAACATCAACACCCCGTCGGGGTCTAATGTATGTGTGGCTGACTGATCTTTGGATGTTTTTGTCCAGTTCTAAAAAATGCCTGTGTAATAGGATTTTATGCAACTTTGCTGTAATCATTTTAAGCATTTCTATCTATGGTGACATAAAATGTACTAGTTTTATTCAAGTGTTAATACACATACCTACTCTCTTACATCACTTGTTCAGAGTGCACATCCTCTGTGTGTCCTAACACTGTGCCAAAATAAAAATAATGATATTAAGTATTCTTAAAGAGGTATTGAACATCCTCAGCTTATGTCTGATCTACCTTATTCTTATTGTTAAGGCCTTGCAAGGTACAATTTTTTGAGCAATAAGGTCTTTTGGGCTGTACCTATTTTTTGTGAACTAAGAAGTTAGCAAATTTAGAAAGTTTGGTTCCACTTTAAAATTGTGAAAAGAATTTCCAATCTTCTTTTATATCTAGAAGGGATACATATACATGTACTACAATTATATACAATTTACAGAGTACATAGAAGAACAATGTCTTTCCTTCTGACACCTAGAAATGAACGATTTGAAAAACAACAAAGTCGTCCACAGAGAAAAGCAGTGTCTGCAGGAAAGTCAGTGCTGTGGAGAAGACTCCAGTTCAGCCAGCCACGATCCCGGCCTACTCAAAAAGTAAGGGTGTGAAGAGAGAATAATCACAAGTACTTTTCTGGGCTGCAAATCTTTCTCACTTCTGTTTCTTCCTATCTCTTAGGAAATTGAATACCAGAACCTCAGATTCCCCACAGATCTGTCAAATCCGTATGCTGTAGCCACTGTTTTGAATCAGGAACCAGGCAAAATGAAGATTAGGAACTTGAAAGAAGGTAACATAATTAAGCAGCGTAAACTCAATCTTATCAATATTTGTAGGTTTCTCTTGAGAAACTCAGCTTCAGAATTGCTGAAGTGACATGATTGTGGTTTCTGTAAGAAATTCACCTTAGCTTTACGGATTAATGAGTTCAGTTATCACCGTGGGTGTTATTTTCCAATTAAAAATTCAATCTAGTTTGTGGTATGATATGTCTTTCTGATATTCTTGCAGCCCTTTGCCAAGGCGATGAAGGGATAAAAACAAGACAGATGAAGGAAGCCATATTTGAACTGAAAGTCAAACAAAATATTCAGGAAGAGGAAGCAAATCATCTGAAGTGGTGAGTGTTAATTAACCATATTAGCAACACGGAGGTTTGCTTAGCTGAGGCCTCTGTGAATGATATGTGCAATATTCACTGGTGCATAAAGCTACTATTTCATGTCCTGATGGGATTCTTTTACAGTTAAGATACTTTTGTTTTACTTTAATTTTTTTCCCTTCTGCCTGAGAGCAATCTGAGTGTACCCAGTGAGGTTTTTGATTGTATGATAGTTGCGTTCAGAAAGAAACCTGCTGAAAACTTTGTTCATCCAACCACATGTATTCTATCCCACCTAAAGGTAAAGGGAGTTTTTGTCACGGTTGTCAATAAATCAAGGCTAAAATGTGCAATGGAGTGAACAGAATTGCAGACATACATCAAATGGTGTAAAGCAGAGCACATAATCATGTGTAAGCATACTGTGGTTTCATTTGCAATTGTCTGAACTGCTCTTTTGCTGAATATTATGGACTCCTAGACACCTTAGGAAGAGGAGAATCAGTCTATTAACCTTTAAATATAACAAACTGTACATTAAGTAAAGCATTTTCTTGCCTCTACTGTAAATACAGGCAAGTTCATAAAGGCAAAGATCCAGTCTCTGTGGAATTTAAGAAAGAGGTTATTGAAAACCGGCAGAGGGAAGAAGAGTGGTACAAGGTTAGCCTTTGCTCATTTTTTTTCTATAAACTTAAAATCAAGCTTATACTTTCATATTATACGCAGTGCACTAGAGAACTGTATCAACCTCTATGCCTTCAGTTTTTCTTAACACTGATATACACCTGTGCTAGCTGGACTTGTTTCTACAGTTACATCTTTATTTCTCTGCATCACTTTTTCGAGGCAGTTTTATCCGGGAGGTAGACAGAGAGAAGGTTAGGTTATTAATGGAAATGTAAATAGATACCTGTTACAACAGGTATTGCTCAACCTGGTAGATTTCCACCCAGCTACATCACAGTGCAGCATTGCAGCAATCCTGTCAGCACTGTGGCTGCATCCAACGTTCTGTTTATTCTGTACCTCTCGAACAGCTCACGATCAAAGGGCTAAACCCAGTCAGGGATCTCCTGCAGAGCCATGGGAGGATAATTCAGCAGGTTCTTCTGCGCTTTCACCCTCACTCTTTTTGGTTTCCTCCAGTCACCCCAGACTGCAGGTGGTCTTTTGTAGAGGTGACAGCTGCAAAAGGCAATGGCATAAAATATTTACCCCCATGTGGCACAGCCCTCAAAGATAGATTGGGCGTGTCCCTCTTATCCTGCCTCCTGGATATTCAAGTAGATTCTGACATTCTACTGACTTCTAAGGCATTGTTTATGGGAGTCACGTTATTTATAAATAGGTCAAGGCTTAATTTATACACTAAATTAGGCATGAATTAATTCAAACATTATTTTTAATACTAACAAAGGAGGAAGTAAGTAACAAAACCAACGATCTAGAACATGAGATTGATGTATCATTGAATTAGATGTATATTCACCTTGTCTAGAAATATTTAGTTACCTGTTGGCCACCTTTTGTCTATGGAGGTTTTGGGATGATTTCACAGTTGTCCCCATGACTTTCTGACAGAGGTGTGCCTTTGCTTGTGCTGTCAGTTTGTTCACCTTGAGTGCCTTTAGGCCTCACAAAGTATTTATTATTCCTCCATCGTTTGTTCAACTGACCACTGCGTTTTACAGCCTGGGACTGAGTGTCCTGGAGACCTTTAACTGGTCTCTCTTTCATTGTCTTAACCAACTCTTCAGTCCATCAAAATCATGTGAATTTCACTTCCCATAATAATGCCAAGGTTAAAGACATAGTTGTACCCTGGGAATGAAACAATAGGTAAGGAGGAGCGCGGTGGAAGAAGCATAATGAGAAGAAGCACTAGTATTCATCCAGTATGCCTAAACGCTTTGAGAGAGTCTCAGAAAAGTGAAGTGAAAGCAGTAGTAAACTGTTGCACACATGAACAGATTAAAGAGCAGGCATCATTGGAAACCATGATGGAGAAGATGTTCACAAAATGTAGGAAAGCTGCAGGAAACTTTTGTAGTGCTGTCACCTGGGTAGAGCTGTTCAAGTGGTGACTTATGTGGTTGATTTTGTAATCCCTCTCTTACTGGTTCTGCCTAGGTAAAGCAATCTGTGTGTTGTTAGGACAGGGATCAGAATTAAACTCAGATCTAAAAGAACATTATTTTACTTTGTTTGACTTGCTAAAGGTTGCAATAATCACTCCCTAGAAGGGGGTGAAATCTGTTTTGCAACGTACCTCCAGAATAGGCACATTGTAAGTGAATTTCCGCTAATCATAAATAAGGGGAAAAAAATCACTGAATGCTTTGAACTAATGTGGTTGTTCTTCCTGGTGATAAATTAGATTCAAAGAGGAGATCCTATCATAGAAAAGGAGTTTCAAAGGAGCGAAGTAGAAATTTCTTCCAGACGTGTTATCCGGACTGTTGAACAGGTTTGTTTATATGTTGTTATCACCTGCTAAGCTAACAAACAACCACAACTATTTGTCACTGAATGTTTTTTCTCCTAATATGGCCATTTCTGTATTAGTGTCGTACTTCTCTTTTTACTACAGCAGAACCAGCAATGAGCTGCATGCAGAGCTCATCTTCTGATGTTCTGACCTTCTAATATGAGAGACAAGTGGAAATGTAGAGGCCTAACCTGAGATTCATATTGCTTGTTCCTGAAAGCTCTCTCAGGAGTAGCTTTCTCATGCCTAAGTGTTAGATTAAGCAAATCACAAGACTTGCAAACTTTACCTTGCAGGTCTGATTGACAGGAACCTTTCTGGTAATTAGGGTTTTTGTCTTTCTCTGTGGTGTGGGGTAATTCCCAGGATCCGTTTCCTAGGATTATTGGAAGCTTTGTTTAATAAATAGCCTGCTACTGAAGGAACATTGGCTGTTAGCAACGCAAGGGATCCTTGCTGCTTTTTTCTTGAGGAACATCATAGCTGTGGTAGTTGGTCTTTTCCTGTACTTCTGTGCCTGTTCTAAAGCGTTGAATATTGTATGGTGAGTGTGGCATGGGGTTGTGTGGAGTTGGTTCTGAGGACCTTCCTAATCTACATTTTGGTTGAGTGTCTGCCCTCCTGTGAAGAACTGTACCGTGGGGCTGCTGGAGTCCCTTCTAGTGCTACATTTTTCTGTCACATCAGTTTAAAACTGGAGAGATAAATGCATCAAGAAAGAGATTTACTTGTGTTCAGAGTGCGTTCAGACAATTCAAGTCATTAAATATAGAGACATCACCCCTCTCTCAAGTATGTCCAAAGCCAGAGATTGTTAGATGTTGGGAATCTGGGGAATTATCACTGTAAGTTTACCCTGGTCTTTCACCCTGCTGTAGGTCTATGCTGTCAGCTGTTATTGGAGAGAGGATACTGAATTTGCTGAGCCTCTGGTTTGAGCCCTTGCACTTATTCCAGCTTCACATTTGTGCAAGCTGAAGTGTACGCTCAGCAGAGACCTAGTCCATTCTCTCCACTGACTGCCCGTTTATTGGACTTCTGCCATAGTATGTGGCTGTCGTTTACGTATGGGTGCAGACTATGCTATGTTATCTCTCCATTTCCTATATTGCATCTGCAGATTTTTGGTGATTACCTCCCATTAAGCCCTGCAGAGAAGACTTCTGTTTAAATGCCAGTAGGGTGACATGGACATGGAATGAAATAATTCAACTTGAACATTTTTACTTGATTTAATTTTAGTGTTGGGAAATAACAGAGGGATTCTGGCCAAGGAATAGCTTGGGCTGGAGAAAATTCCTCCATTGACTAGTTTTAAAAGGGGTACCTTTTTTTTTTTTAATACCTTGCAGCATCCAAATGTCCATCCCACATTCAACTTGCTCCGTAACGACCCTTGGGACAACAGAAACAGGGCGTTGAGGAAATTCCAACAAGCAGCATACAAGGTAATGTGAACAACTAGAATACAGTGTGATGGTATGTCACCTTGGAAACAGCACAAAAGAACATGCAAACTAGCACGTAACGGTCTTCTCAGCTAGCCAGGGATTTGACAGTTTGATAAATGTGTCCCTGCTTTACCAGGAAATAAGGAGCTGGAGTAATTTTTTTTTAAACAATCAATACTAAGCAAATGCAGAAGAATTTAGTTTTTTTAATGTACAAAATACTTTTGAACGAAAAGATTTCAAAATGCATATAGAATATAATATTCAATTTTGGAACCCTAGTACAAGAAAGATGAGGGGAACACAGGAAACAATGGACACAAATTCCAGTAAGAGAGCTATAGTCTGTGTGTAAAGAAAACCTTTTTCACTATGAGGACAATTGTTGGAGCAGATTGTCCAGAGAGTTTATGCAGTGTACATCCCTTAATGCTTTCGAGACCAGACTGAATAAAGCCCTGAGCAACCTGGTCTGATCTCATAGCTGACCTTGCCTGGAGCAGGAGATTGGACTAGAGGTCTCCTAAGATCCCTCCCAGACTGGAAGTTAAAGACTAAGTCAATAAAATCACTTGTTCCATTGAGTTTAAGTATTAACTTGCATTTCTACTGTTCATCTCTAAGTAAATATAAATGCAGTAAGCAATACATAAACTTCCTGCTTTCCCAGTGCCCACTTCAGATATTCTTCTCAAATCTGTTCTTTACCACAGCCCGCAGTATTAGGCTCCATATAAATGCCTTGAGATGAAATGTGTATTGCGCAAATAAGGAGGTGGCCAAATGGTTCCTTCTGGTATTTGAACTCGGGATTCTTCATTGTTACCCTGCGATAAATAGCACTAGGCAAATTTCAGTGAGTGTTACTAAATATTCTCTTTCACAGAGCCACAAGTATTCATATGGCCATGATCAGCTGACTGTTTACCTATTGTTAAGTCTATGTATGCCAATAGACACAGCTGAAGGATTAGGATCTAGTGAAAAAGTCTAATTAAACTGTAAGGCTAAACAAACGGCTGATCTGTTTTCAATGCATAGTGTCACGGTGGAGTTGAAATCCATTCAAAATCTTTTCTTCCCCATTTTATCCCTATAGAAAACTATAGCAAAAATTCTGAAATAGATGTATGAGTGAGCTTTGTAGAATAAATACTGTTGTATGTGTATTTATATGAGTGTAAATCTTAGAATGTTAAACTTAGTATTAAACTTGAAAATTTAAAATCATTCCTTCAGATTGTGATTCAGAGTCGACTAAATCGTTTACTGCATCTGTTCCGTGGGCTAACAAGAGAAGCCAGAGTAGTGGAGGAAGGCTCTGCATCTGGTAAGGAGCAGAAGAACAGGTTGATAGTCTGGTAATGAATTATTGATAATTCAGGTTGTACTGTGGTTTGTCAGGTGCATGCCTGTATATGATAGACACTTAAAGAAAGAGTCCCTACAAAGGAGTCTTCAAGCAAAAAAGAAGAGCATGACAAGGTGGACATAGCTGTAGTCAAAATATATCTATTTTTCATGCACATTATCTACCATATTTTAAAAATGTGATACTCTTCTTAGGAGCCTTGCAACTTAGCAACTTAATAATAGGGCAGCTACTTACAGGGCTGAGAAACAAGGAAAGGGCAGGTGGGATTATATGAGAAACAGACGAGTAGGTAAGCAGATCAGATGGAACACAGGCAGTTAGATGAAGTGTGATAAAAGCAAGGTATCTGAACTCAGTGAAACGAGACAAAGAATTGTGAGATACATAGCCAAGTGCCCAATACTGTGAGTGTTTCTCCTTCTTGTTTTCTCACACAAGTGTTTTCAAGCAATTACTTTTATTTATATTGAAATGACAGTGCTTGTCTGGAAAAGTCAGTTGTTCTTTAACAGTTATGGAACGTAACTGGCCTTGGATGGGAGTCGCAGTTGGCTATCCTAGGCACAGAAGAGGATTTGTGTTTCTTATTTCATACCACCTCATACACATGCAGTTTGACAGCTTTCTATATCAGGCCCTCTCCTGCCTCTGCAAGTGGGCACTCTTTATTTCCCAGTATGCTGTCTTGTAGATGGGGTATTTAAAAACTTTAGAAAATAGTACCTTATTTTCCGTATTAAAATGAATTGACACATCCTGTATAAGGAAGATGTTAAATATGTTTTTTGTCTTGATTCTATTTTTGAAGCAGTGAATTAAATTACATTACAAAATCTTAGTATTTGCTTTCCATTCTTGACAGGAAACAGGTGTTTCAGCAAAACAGAGAAGAGTGGAGAATATAAGGGCATTTCTTCCAGCATATCTGAAGATCGTACATTGCCTTTTGAATTCCCCTCTTACAGTTCCCTTGAATTGTGCCGTGATTTGGTAGGTATAGTAATTAAAATGGTGGCCAACAGTCAAGATAAAATTTTGTTGAAAACATTGGCCCCAGAACCCATATTGTTTTGTTTTTTTTTTATACTTTACAATGTGACTGGTGTTCTGGAGTTCCAACAAATTAATTCAGGACTTCAGGTTTATTGAGAGTGCTGCTAAGCACTTAAAAGCAGTTAAAATGTTTACATTCTCTTGATTGCATTCTAAAATTATGTGTAATACATTAATGACCAAAGTTAAAATCCATGATTTTGCACAGGAAAATAAATTAAAAAGTGACTGAAATGCTAAAGTCCTAGAAAAGACAGGAAAAATATTTAAATGTTTGCATAATTATTTCCATATGTTTTCAAGTAGCCATGCTGATGGATTGCTGCCAATACAAAACAAAATGCCCACCATATTACTGGGTTTTAAATACTGTATTCTTCCAGGAACCTGATGCTCTTGGCCTCGTTCCTATCAAACCTGTAGATGTGAAAATCAGACGTGCTCTTCCCTTTTACGACTTGAAGGTGAGTCAGTACAACTCCCTCAGCTGTATCATGTTTCTTTCTTTCCACAGTCCAGTTAAACATTTTGTGCCTGATTCTGTGGTCCCAGTGTGCAGCCCAGTAGAAAAGTTGTCTTAATAAACGCATGCTAATCACACAGCCTTATTAAAAACAAATCTCACCGGTTTCTGTAAGTGGCAAGCCTGTAGTCAGCAATTCTCCTCTTCAGACACAGATGAATTGTCTCAGCTGCAAATATTATGTCTCAAGCAACAAGATGCATCTATGAGCAAGGATACTGCAAGCCCTCTGTGACACAGCCTTTCCTTCGATTTTAGACAGCAAAAATACCATCCATTGTTAGTGTCCTTCTTTTTAGAAAGTAATTGAAATTTTTTGTTTATTTGGGGTCCAGTTCTGTATACTTAGTTCCTGCATTCCTGCTTAGGAAATGGAAACATCTCCTCCTTGAAATACATAGTACTGTTTTTTCAACTTATAAGTACAGATCTTTTTCTTCTCCTGACCTCTAAAGACTTTTCTTTCAAATTTTTGAGTAGCAAAAGATCGCATTCAGCACTCTATCAAAGCAAAAATATTTCCTCAGGTTCAAATCAATGCAGATTTTGGCTCAATTTCCTCTTCGTTTTTTTTTTCTTTCAGGTGGTATAACAATCTTTCTGTTAGTGTCTTTGCTTCATCTGTCAGTGTTAGTTTTATTACTTAATACAGTCTTTCTCAACCCCATTAAGTTTAGTATACTTGATCTAAAAAAGCTTTTAAATCCATGATCTTTCACAGAAAAGCAAGAATGGAAACTTTATACACTCATTCAGCTTGTCCTTGTAAACTTCTCGAAGTTTTGATCATATACTACGTTCCAGAATAGCAATCCAAGTATCCTCTACCACAGAGATGTGATGTGTCTGTGATAAAACTGGGATGTTCCATTCCATATGTGAGTTTATCAGAAGTGATTACTGTCAACTCCTGCAGAATGTATTTTTCCTTTGCACTTAGGTTCCTCGGCATTTCAGCATTACGGGTTATCAGCCATTTTGTACGCACCATGCAGCCACAAGTTACAAACCTCGAAAACTTTGCCGGCCGCTGAGGCAGGGTGCCCAGGTAACGAGTAATCTCAAATACAAACTCCCTTTGCTGAAGTCACTCCCACCCCTACATTTCTACAATTATTTGATTAATTCTTTCCCAACATTTTATAACAAAATGCTTGCTACATTCTGAAAACCTTTGATATCTGTGTTTTTCAAGGATGAGTTGGTTCAAGTAGTTCCTTCTCCTGAGGGGCAGCTTGACCTGGTCTCCCACAGGATGGATTTTGACAAACCATCCCCAGAAGAAGTGGCAGAAAGACATGTCAGCCTCTTAAAACTGGTTCCTCCCCAAGCTTTAGTCTACCGTACAGAGAGCAACCCACTTCGCATTTTCGTAAGTAGAAGTTGACTTCCACAAAGAACCTAAGAAAAGAGGGGAAAGGGAGTTTATTGGTGGGCAGTTCTGTTACTCAGATTGGTAAATAAAGCTATCTGCCAGAGCGTCCTTCAAGTTGAAAGCCTTGGTATGTAGGAGCCTCAGAGCTCATCCCACAGAGAGGAACACACTTTAAGGTGGAATTTGGATCAGTTTAGGAGAGGGATGATAAAGCAAAGTTGCCAGTGATGGCAGAGAACTGGAGTCTTCCCTTTCAGTCCCACACTCCACAAATTCTGACTGATTCCAGGATTCCCTGAAACACCTTGGGGCCCCTCCGTTCTTCTTGATTTGTTTCCCCGGTTGCATGTTAGGAAAAAAAAAAAGCCACAGACTTGGCATCTCAGTCCTTCTATAACCTCCTGCTCTAGCCCAGGTAAGTAGGACAGATATAGTCTCTTCTTCAGCTGGGGAACTGCAGTTCTGCCTAATCCTTAAGTAGAGTGAGGAAAGTGAAGTCAAGCTCTTTGCTTACATTGCATCCTGCTGCCTTACAGTTTCCAGTAGTTCTCATTACATCCTAAGCCACATTTCCTAGTTACTAGGCACAGGGATTCAAAAAAATCACAACCAGGTGTGTTGGAAGACTTTCAGTTACTTAATTTTCATGTAGATCGTGCTACTTGGCACCAACTATAGAAGGTATTTCCCGCACAGTGCAGCACAGCCTGGAGGTCCGTTGGTGACTCTGAGCAGGCAGAGACAGCTCTTAGCTCAGTGAAGTGCTGTGTGTGGGTACAGACAGCGTCTCCATGCCAGCATGGCGCGGGGCCTGAGTTGGGTGGCTCGGTCTTTCAGCATTAGTTAGCTGAAATGGCCCAGAGCCCAGTGTGCTGCTCTGGTGGTCTTGGCACAATGTATATAGGATAGACTTGTTCCCACTGCATGGGGCTAGGACTCCAGTGGACTTACTGATGAGATCCTCTGTGCATCTCTTTCATCCCTCTGTCGTGTCAGTGTAAGAGCCAGGCACAGCCTGATTCCTTGCTACACAGCATTAAACTGAAGGCAGAAGCAAATGCTAGCACAGTGAAATAGATGATAAAATGCTTGCAGACTTCCACTATGGCAAGGCCAGTTCCCTTCCTTGGTTTCTGAACTGTTCAGAGAACCAGCATTGGATTTTGGAGGGATCAAAGTTTTTTTTTTTTCTTCCATACTTGCAAACAACACCTAAATTCCAGTATTTTGGACAGCAGAGAGCATGGATAAGCCAGGCAAATTATGGGTCTGCAGTGTGGGGAGAGTCAGGAGATGAAGGGTTACACTGAACAAAAGAGTCAAGATGAAACAAACATGTGAGTTTGGGGAGAGTATGTTAACTGTAAGGCCTGAATTTTCATCAATTCTTTGGGGTGCTCAGAATGATTTTCTAAAATAATCTTTTGTTTTTAGAACCCCTCTCCAGGATTATTTCCAGTCTTACCTCCTTTAGCTTATTCTGAAACAAATATTGAATATCATCTCTGTCCTCTTCCAAAATACACCTTTACCAAGGAATGCCCCAAAGGATCCAGTATTCCAGTCACACAAAAGAAATTTCTGCATCACAAGGTATGGCCTTTTGGGTTTATTGTACGAGTACCTGCCTTGGGTGTGTTCTTGCTGAGAATTTGCTCCAAGGATTTATGAAGGAAAATGAAGAGTCATCCTAGATAGAAAACACTTTCAAATAAAAGTTATGTATGCACCTAAATAACCAGTATGTGGGTCAGAATAACCTGTTATTAGGCTTTATCCGTATCTTTTATTCATCTCTGAAGTATTTCTCTGCTCTTTCCTTCTTTTAGCTCAGTTGTATTTTCATGACCTTGCAGTGGAGGAAGCATCATTTAAATATGGAGAACTGCAGCTCTCCAGACTCAATTCTTAACCAAGAAGTCAGATGCTCTGTCCTGCAAGTTTCTCTCCCCACTGCATTATGTGTTAGACATCTGATAGTTGTAGCACTTATAATTTCAGGAAGTGATTTGTGGAGTGATGGACTGGAGGCGATTCTTACCAGTGGTGTATTCCATCTTTTCGAACACTCCCATGTTGGCGAGTACAACATCTAGGTAAGAAATAAATTGAATAGACGGTGCCTCTAACCTGTACCCCTTTCTGCTGTCTTTAACTACATGACCAATAACTAGTCCCACAGATAATTCTGGGCATATGGGTGGAATTATTTACTGCTCATTAATCCAAAATCACTCTCCTTGGAGGGTGAGTTAAGAACAATATCGCTAGAGGAAATACCTAGCCCTGGAAAGGACGTTTTACTCTAGACTTCCAGTGACATCTGCCCTGAATGCATTTTGCTTCAGTGCCAGAAGACTTTGGGAGGTACAAACTCTGTCTGGCAGAAGTATGAACAGTAAAATGTTTAACATGTGGACACCTGCACCAATGGTAGCCAGCATCTCTCAGGCTCATGTTCCCCCGTACCACATTAGTTTCTGGTGTACTCATCTTTTTTCCAGGAATATTTAAAATTACATCATCTTCTCTGTAACTATAGCTACTACTGTGAAGCTTCATAATATAACTATTGGCTGCAGTTACACTCTGCTCATCCTAAATTGCATTTCCATCACAGAGATCCTTACAGTTCAGATATGCTTCCAAGAGATGTACCACCAATACTGTATGACTTGCCTGAGAGAGAGAGAGAGAACGTAATTGAGCAGTAAGTTTCTCCTCTCTTGTGTTCAGTGTGATTAAGTCTTAAATGCTTGCATGGATGTGTCTAAACATCTTCTGAGAGATTCTCAAAGGCAAGAGCGCAAAGTCTCTCTCGCATAAGATATATTTTTGGTTTTGTTGGCTAAAAAATAATTTTAAAAGAATAAAACCTGATTGTTCTTCATCTTCCTGATTTTAGTGGGACAGATGAAATGGAGTTCAAAGTGATTCTTACTCCAGAGATGCTGAGAGCTGAATTCCCACAGATTGGGCAGGCATTCCCAGAAGAAGGCAAAATGAAATCTGCAAAAGAAGAAAGGTAAGTGTAATATGAAATTAGGGGAGAGGAACGGGAAGGAATCTGAAGAGAAGCAGCTCCTTCAGAATTATGTAGAAAGTCATACAGAGATGCTCCAGGGGCTCCATTATTGCATCAGATGCAGATCTGGCACTTCAAGCGAAGCAGAAGTCTCACATATTATATCTTGTGCTGCAAATATGATCTCTGGATTGGACTTAAAACAGCTGTGAATGCGACATGTTAGCCTGGATGTCTCTGACTTCAGTTTTATCAATGTCATCTAGCACTGGAGGCAGTCCCCTTTGCCTTCACAGAGCTATTCAATGTTCTGGGACCAGTAGCTTCCCAGTGACCCTTCTGGTTAGATGTTTAGTAATGCTGGCAGTGGTGAATAAATTCAGCGTTACTCATTCATGGTAATGAATGATCCCTTAGAATTTCTCCCTGGCATGGTGCTTGCATGGTACTTTTTTCTCAGGCTCTTTCTAAGAATTGTTCACGTGTGCTCTGCTGTCCAAGCTTCACACCACTACCAATGAGCATTTTGTTTTAGACACACAGCACAGCGTGTAAAACAATTTGCATTCAGAAACAGGGAATCACCTGCTCCTTAAAGTGTTATAAAGTCATCACTCTAAGGGCCAGATTCTGCCGCTTGCCTCCAGTGTTGTCACGCTGATGTCCTCAGTTTGCAGCTCAGCATGGAAACTTTGAGAGACCTAAGGACGAGGAAAGCTGTGAGGGACAAATGGATCTTTAAGGGGGCTGATAATTACCACCATGGTTTTAGAAGAGCGTGCAAGGCTGCCCAGCAGTTCTGTGGGGCTGGAAGTAGAAGTGGGTGCTCTGTGTGAAACTTGGAGGTATGTGATGTCACAGGAAGGATGCAGGGAGGTATCAGCTGGTAGGTGGGACGCTGAGGGCAATGGACTTGAGCAGTAGGCACTGTGGGTGAGGTAAGTGATTGCAGAAGAACACGGGAGAACGTGCTGAGTTCTAACCCAGAGTTTTCCCAGATACCTGGTGTGGCTTTGAACACATGAATTAACCTTTCTGTCCAACAGTTGCCATCTCTTTAAAGTGGTAATGATGATAATTAGACACCTAGCTAGTCAGGATGTGTATAACAGCCTGAAATTCTCAGAGCCACCAAGAGATTTGTACGTCTTTTTTATTTAATTTTAGAGGGAAATGACTGGTGTTCAAATTTTCTGCAACTCTATCATTCATTAAACTTTAAAACGGTGCTAAGTATTATGAGGTCTCTGACAAAACATTGATTGCTGTATTGTGATTATTACAGCATTGATTGAAAATAATTTTCTGTACAAACGCGTGTGTCTGACTCAGTGCTGCTTTTATCATTTTATGACACCCTGCTTGTCAAAATGTGGGGATTTGGAGTAGCTCATGTAACTAAAGTCACTCTTTTTCTCTGCAGTCATACAGTGTTGGTGCTTTTTCTACGTAAGCAGTTTTATAACCATAAGTTTCATTCTTTTTGATGTTTTCTTCTAAGTTGAAAATACCTTTCTATATTAAACACTTCTAGGTATCTATATTTCAGGTGTTCATTTCAGTCCATTTTGGCTAACTCTAAATCTCCTACTTTAGTTGATGTTCGTAAACTCCAGTTATGGAGCATTTGTTACATCTAATAGGACATATCTGCACCACCTCACTTGCTTTCTGGTGTCATTGTTACCGTTTTCTACTAGCATGATCACACTTCCGTGTATGTAAATAGTGTCTGTGTTCTACTTTTAGAAAACAAAGTTATGGTCTGATAGCAAAAATAAAAGAATTTGTATGAAAAGTGCAATTCTGCTTAAGGATGGGACTCTGGAAATAGCTCAAAGGTTAAAATAAACTCCAACCTGATAAAAGTTGGCTGTGCTGGTGTCTGAGAACGGCCGCTAGAGAACAGAAGGTGGCCCTGGGAAGGGGCAGACTGGGGATATTCACATGGAATCAGCCTCCAAGCCCTGATTACCAGTAAGACTGAGGACATGAGGAAGAAGAAAAACTGTTAGCAGGTTTGGGTTGGTCTACTTTCAGTTTCTGCTGCCAGCTAAATTTGTTGAAAGCTTCACCATTTGTTTGGCCTTTTAAAGTTAGAAACAAAAATCTATTAGCAAACAGTGAAGTCCAAATCCTTTATTTTGTCACTGAAAGTTCTTCTTTGTTACTGATGGGGTGGTCTTTCACTGGATGACATCCAACTGCTCCTCCACAGCAGTTTCTGCATTTTATCCCTAAGGGAAATCAGTTTTTCACATGGATTCTCTTGTTCTGGTCATTACAGCATATATGTTCCTTCATAGATAAAATGTAGAAACTCAGCCTAGTATGTGTTTACCTATCAGATGGTTAAATTTCCTAAATGACCAGGCCAAAAGTTGAATGCTCTTTCCACAGTTTCACTCTCCAGTTCTGCATAAATAATGAAATATCCTTTGTGGTCACTATAAAAAGGAGAGAAATTGTGTGTCTCTTCCTTTGTTTTTGTCAGCACTGCTAAGTAGCTTCCCTGGCTATTTTAAGTACAAATGACCTTTTAAACTTCTTGCAGAGTCACACAACACCATCCAGATGAACGTTTTCAACCCCAAAACAACAGGCTCAGAGAGAAGGTTCAAAAACATGTGGAGAAGATGAAGATGAAAGCACTTAATAAAACCCTTATTCTGGAATAAGAATAATTTTATGAAGGTCATGGTTTGGTACTGCTTATCCTATTAATGAATGAGGCCTCTTGTGTCACAGCAATGTATCTACTGCGTGTTCAGTGAGGTCAGCTGCTTCTTATGCAAAGAGAAGAGAGCCACCAGCAATGTCACCTCTGTCAAGGACTCTGAGAGTGCCACTTACCCCAAACACAGTCATTGTTCCTATAAGAATCCTCAGCCACGTGCCTGCTACCTTTGTGCTGGTGTGAAAGATCAGAAAACCCCAGTACTACCTTGTAAATAGTAATTAATCTACAGTCCATCATTTTGAAATAAAAAATTAGAAGTCCTACTGACCAAATTATTTGGATTTTTTGTTTGCTTTTGTTTTGTTTTGCTGTTTTCTTGTTTTGTTTTGTTTGTTATGGCTTGTCCTTGAATTTTTGCAGGTAAGTCACTATATTTCAGTCTTGACTGTAAATTGTACAATCGAGATTTTTAAGGAAAGGGAGGACCTGAACACCGTTTCTGTCCAAAAAGATAATGTCCAAGCAGATTTAATTAGCTGTTAGGTGTTTAATTCAATGCATGTTTCTTGGGAATTGGGGCATGGATTGGGGTGATGAACTTCAGGGCCTCATAAGAGACCTGTGATGCTCGGGATGTATTCCCTAGGAAAGCGGATTTCTCAGCATGTCACCTTCCAGTTGAGATGTCTCCTACTTTCTTGTGGGCAAGCTGGACGTTAGACTTAGACTAAAAAGCTGAAGGAGATAGAAAATGGCAAAGAAGGGTGAAAATAAAGGCACAAAATAGCTTGTCGTGTACTAACTACATACAATCTCTTCTCACTTCAAAGAAATAGAAAACTGTTAAGTTTCTGCCAACAGTGTAATTGCAAGAAACTGTCCAGAATGCAGGTTAGACATCTGCGGAGTTTCTCTGACTACAAACAACTGCTTAAATATTTATACACTGCATTTTTTCTCCTGCAAATCCTGAGGAAAGCAGTTGATCTTTTAAGAGACCCACTAAATCTTGATCATGTTTCTTAACAGGGCTATGACAAAAGCTTTTTCACAGTTGACAGTGAAAGCATTCACAGTTTACGACTCCCATGTAAAATCAAGGATAGATGATTTTTAGGAACTGTCAAGCATCAGCTAAACTTTGATGCCTAATAAAGGTAGAGTAAGTGTTCAGAAACAATGGTGAGTGACTGGAGTTGATCTGTTTTTCTTACAGGAGTATCTCCTCCAGAGTTTCATGGTCATCCCAATGGAAATGAGTTGTGCTTCTCCGTTCTCCGCTGGTAGATGCCAGCCCTTCAAAGAAATGAACTTCCTTTCTACGTAAGTGATCCTTCTTTGTGTGCTTTAAGGTTTTTATGGACCAGGCTTCAGTGTGCACAGAAGCTAAGAAAAAACTTTACATTAATCTAAATTGTTCCTAAAGTCCCAAGGGACTACTTTAACTGCCAGTAATGCACAGACCTCTGTCCATGCTTCCTCCCAGGGTACCTCATAACATGAGGCTGACTCTTTCCTACTCAAGGTGATAATCGGAGGAAATCCAGCTGTGTCTAAGAATGTGAAATTTGGCTAAATATTTAGAAGTCTTAGATTTGCATACAGAAGGCCACTTTGGCATTTTGGTTGAGTACAGAACACATTCAGAAATGGAATATAAACTATAAGAATTATAACCTCTAGTTGATGGGTATTCACAGTTCTGTGCTGATTCAGTGCTTTGTGAAAAGGACAGAGATTAAAGAAAAAAATGAAAGAGAAAGGATTTATAAGAGGAATGAAGTTGTGCTTTTGGTGTAACATTACTCAGAGCACTGGAATAATTTTGACAGTTTTTATCTGGATTATCATTTATAATGGACTCAACCAGAGCATAAATTTTGGAGTGCATTTTTACATATAAAAGGTGTGTGTGTGTATAGTTGGCTGTAACAGACTGCTCATACCTGTTAATAAATGCTCAGATGCTTAATAGGGTCACTTTTGAGGATGAGCTAGCAGGATTCAACAGCAATAGTGTGAAATGTCAACATTCATCATCAGTGCCATTTACAACAGCATGCGCACAAATGTCAGCCATCAGGCTATGCTTTTACAAATTATGGAAAATTCTTTACTGAGGCATCTTTTAATGCACTTTTTTATGCTGATTTTAAAGATGCAAATAACTTTTGATGGAAATGTATCATTCTATTCTAGATTAGTTACAAGAATGTTCAGATTGTGTTCAGTACATCACATAAAGATTGCAAATTAAGATCAATTAATATGCTTTATACATCCATATTCCCATATATTCTAATCTTAATTTGTGGATCACCTTATTTGGGGAATCAAAGGGCTGCATTCTTACTGACTTAAGTGGGAAAGTAAGAATGTGTAAATTGATGTGCAGAATATGACAGGTTTATTTCCATCCACTACAAACAAAATTGCTGCTTCTAACCTTGTTTGGAAAGGATTACTTGGCTAAATGACGATGCATCTGTTTTACCAATTCAGATATTATCCATCTTGACTCAAAAAGCCTGTCTTATTAGCAAGGTTAATAAACACTCATGCTTTAGCTCTTCTCCTTTTATTATATAAGAAATGAGCATTAACATCTAAATCAAATAAAAGGTGCATTTTAGTAAATAAAAAATAATAATGATTTTATATGGAAATGATCTGTGAGCTTGAGTGCTCAGTAATTGGGTATCAATCTCACTTACTGTTCCGTGATGAGAGAAAACCCATCAAGGTCTTTAAAATGTAGATTAATTATATTTTATAAAATGGCTGGGAGAAAAACAGCAATGTCTGTGTCTGGGTGAAATTATATTTTCAGCTCACAAGAACAGTTTCATAAACCTCAAACTACAGAAACCTTGTTACCTCTGGATTCGTAATGCAAGGTTCAGTTATTCCAAGCTCCGGTTTTTCTTGTGGTTTGGGCATTTATTTTGTCTTTCTCCTGCGCAGGGTTTCTTGTGTCTAATAAAAGCAATGCTCACAGGACAGTCTTTGCCTTACAGAGATACTTCAAAGGCTTCTCTCCAGCTGTATAACCACTGAGGATTTTGGTTCTCTCTAAGAGCTCCCTTGCTCCTTCTGTTTAGTTGGAAAGAGCCAGCAGGTTTAGAAGTTATCAGGTGAGATGTACACAAACAGTCATTTCCTCAGGAAGCCAGAGAAACGCAGAAAACCAGGACTTTTCTTTGTACTAGTGTGGGTAAATTTCTTTGTAAATGTTATAATTGTGAAGTGCTGCTCTGCGGTCAACAAGTGTGTAACTTGCACAGTTCATGTAGAGACCTCAAACTACTGACATTATGAGGATTTCTGTGGCCTCTGAAAATTGGAGCTGTCACTGATACACTTTGGCTCTATGTAGAGGTGATTTTAAGGCAGAACTGTTGTAAAAGTTGTTTTGTACTCCTCTGTTCCCTGCTTCTCCTGCTGTCAGCCTCTGCACTGGTTGCCAACACTTGTTGCTCGAATGAGTCTTATTCTTCAGGCAGTTGAGGCTAGCAGAATACAGTGATGAGAAAGCTCTCTCAAAAAGCCAGACACATCTGATAGGGCTATTTTGTGCCACTAACACTTGCAGCAGCTAATTGTTTGTGAGGGACTTTCCAGATTTTGTCTGTGTGACCACAGCAGGGACTTGAAAATTAAATCAAGCAGCTCCTGAAAAACTCCAGGTGATTTCAGAACACCTGCAGGAAGTATTTTTCCAAAGCAATGGTACATCAAAAAAACATCTTCTGATGAGCTGCTCTCTTGTGCCAGACAGTGTTTAGTTCCAGCACACTTGTTTTTCCCATCCAAAGGTTAAGCTGTGTCTGAGTGAGGGCTCTCCGGGGTGAAGAGCAATAGCACTTCATTCTGTCTTTAAAGAAAATTTCCAGGACCCAACCCTACTGTTAGCTGAGCATATTTTTTAAATGCTTTTTTTTTTCCTGCTGTTTAAGGCCTTTCCTACTACTTCAGTCAGGTTTTATGAGTTTTTAATTGCACAAGGGACTGAGTTAACTGTGCTTTATTTTTAATCAGCTGATTTTATCTGGCTTCAGAATTCTGAAGCAAATTATCCCTTTCTCACCAGCTAATTACTGGTTTATAATCATTTCACAGTGTGGAGTCTCCAGTAATCCAATATGCATTGCCTATAAATCAACAATGCACTTTGTCACCTCAGGGATACTGCTTGTATGTATTGTTGGCTGAGTTTCAGAGCACCAGATGAAGAAATGAAGGCTTATTTCCCTTGAGTTTGGATTTGCATGATTAGTTCTCTGTATGTTACCCTGAAATGGACATCAAGTATCAAGAGAAAATTGCTTTCATTTTTTTCTTTGCTTCCCTGCCTCTGAAGCACCCTTCCCTGCAAATAGCATCCTGTTTCAGCAGACTTGCTGCTCCGAGTAACGCAGCAGGCACAGATGTCCCCGTGCAGGTACCGTCAGCAACCCCAGGCAGTCATTTTATACATTTGAGCAGGAAGGCCAGCTGCAGCTCAGGATGCTGAAAAGTGTTGAATACGCATCGCCCACCACCAGGGGTAGTAGCCCAAAACCTTCTGAGTTCCCTTGTAGCTAACAGACCAGGGACTCTCAAAGTTCTGAAGTTCAGCTCCTTCTGCTAATAATCCCTCATGTCAGTGCAAGGAATATCTCCATCCAGTTCTGGAACACAGCATAATTTGTATTAGCTGTTTGGAAGCACTGTGGAACAGCTGGAAAGGAACAAAGCAGCTATGAGTGTTAGAACAGCAACATCCACCTTTGTCACTCATTTATCCCTTCTGCAACCGTTTGTATACACTATCTCAATGTGTCCTTCCACCTGGGAAGCACTGAAGACCCTGTTAAGTCCTCCTTCAAACCTGCCTTCCGGAAACAGAGAGCTGGGGTCCCAGCCCAGCAAGGCTCTGCTGTCCACAGCTCTCCCTGCTGATCTGCACCACTGGAAATACCAGCGTAGGGAGCCAGGGGCATTTCGGTGCTGGTTCCAGCACGTCACCCATCATTTTGCAGTCAGTCACTTTCTGTGAGTATACTCACATTCTTGCCTTGCCAAAAGCAGGTTGTGTAGAAGCTGTAAGCTTGTATTCATGCTGCATTTATGCACACTCTTGCTGAGAAGCATGATTCAAGTTTTAATTGGATAGTTCAAATCCTGCAGAAAAGGCAGGCTTCAGTTCAGACTGGTCACCAACGTCTGTGTCCAAGGTGGGCTCACAGCATCCACATTCAAATTGACCATGATTAAGACAAGCATGCACAGCTTTTTTGTGCTGCAGACCTCCTGCCTTTGTGGAGACATGCGTAAGGACTCTTGCATTTTAGAACTTTATTTGTGCAGAATAGAGTTACCAGTGAATAAAAACGACAATTATATGTAATGAATGTTCCTGATTACTTGATTAACCAGCAGCAAAAAAAAAGTGGAGATCTGAAAGAGCACCCCTGGGTATCAGTGTGAAACTTCAGCTGATGTAAACTGATCCAGTTCTTTCTTGGAAATGCACAGAATTTTAAATGTTGTCTTGTTAGTAGTCTGTATTTAGGAACTGAGAGAAGAAGAGCTTCATATTACTTCAGTGTTACAAACGAGTGCTAGAAGGCAAGACTGCTGGCCAGACTTCAGCCAGTGTGCTTGGTAATGCCAAATGCAGACACATAAAGCTCATAAGCCAGATCTCCAGAATGTCTGAAATGTTTTAAAATCAATTTGCTGTTCTTTGTCTTCTGGTTTCTGAGCTGCAGGTTATGCTCAGAGTACGTTTTCAAGCTTTTTCTGAAATTATGAAAGCTTGAAACAATTTAAAATATATTAAGTTAAAAATTGTGTTGCTTAATCATCAGCAAAAGGGTCATTTGTAACAGTGCTGGACACTGTGAGACTCACGAATGTTTGCTGGTGTCTTAAATTGGTATATCTTTCCTGATATCAGTAAAGATCAACCAGCTTCACCTCAACACTGGTTTCCTTTCCTGGTCCTGTTTTTAGGGGAATAATCAAGCCTCTGAAAAAGTCACCCCACTTTGTTATTTGATTCCTTCTGCCCTTCAGTATAGTCTGAAGTTACTGGCTATCATCCTTGGTGCTTTGTGGTCTGAAGAAGTTGTAATAAGAGTGGCAGGCCCCAGAAATCTTCTACAGGGTATCTCTATGAGAATGAAACTGTAAACAGCAGAGTCTGTGTTAACATTAAACTACTTTTATTGTATTTCCTTCGAAGATTCAAACGCTGTTGGTCAGAAGAAATTCAGGCTCACAGCTAGACTGAGTGTGCGAATTGTGGCTATGTCTAGAGCTATTGTTGGATTCAGTATCCTGATGTATTTATTTAGACTCTTTTTATACCAGTAGGCAGATAAAAGGAAAATTGCTTTTGCAGAAGTGGCACGCTGAATTTTCTTCAGGAGTTTGGAATTGTGGCTCTGATTTGCCTTGGCTGAAAACAACAGGCATTTTGTCACTGATATGAGTATTAGCCCTTTTAGGCTATGATGATTTGTGCTACATTCACCATTTGCTCCAAAGACCCATGTTGAAGGTGATAGATAATTTGGAACTTGGTCCCTGGGAGGGCACTTCATCCTGCTAGACTGGGATTGCACACGAGGAGCCTGACTGTAGCCTGCTTTCCTTGAAGAGCCTTTACTTTGTTCAGCTGTTAAATGCTGTTAAATGTTCTCTGTTAAATGCCGTTCATAATGGCATCAGATGCTGCTGGGAATCATTGAGGGACCAAATGGCAAGACATTCAAGTACCTAACTCCCTCTGGTGCCGCGGGCAGTGAAGCATCCAAATATCTTCATAGATTTGAGCCAAAGAGCTTTGCCAGAATGCAAACAAAGGGATCTTTAACCTCAGACGTTGCAGCAACTCACTGATTGTGGACAGAGCCCTCCTTTCAGTCTTCCAGGCCCCACAGGTTGTTTATGCTTGTTGCTCTGGAGTGTGTTAGACTGCCAAAGGGAGAGAGTGACATTATTAATTTATAATAATCACTCTAAAAATAACCAAAAAGCTCTGGAAAAATATCTGGGAGGAGGCAATGGAAAAGCACAACTGTCCCTTCTGCTCTCCCAACCTCACAAACATACCAGATCACAATGAAAATCTCCTTTTTAATGAACCATGGTGAAATAACTTTGTAAGTGCAAAGAAAGACATCAAAATTTCCCACCCGTTACAGTGATGACATCTCACACAGAAATAGAGCAATTCCTGTACTTTTGGGAAAGATGTGATGAATTATTACTGTGATTATGGTTATAATTTAAGTAAGTGTCTAGAACACTTCTGGACATTCTTCCAGAAGTTGGAAATTGATGTACAATTGAACATGACTGCTAAGGTGGATTATATATGTTAAAATCAATAAAATATTCAGGTAGAAGGAACAGATAAGGGAAGAAAGTGCTTCCCAAAAGGATGAGCTGAAACTAGATAGATTCTATAAGAGTGATGCAGTTGAAAACTATTTTCCAAAAATGGGCTCTGCATCAAATCAGAACAACGCAACTCTGATCAAGTGTTGATAAAGAAAACCAAAGGGTGCACCCGTGATAGAAAGATGTGCCTGTGTTTGGTCGCAGGCTTTTTTGGCTTTAAACAGAAGTTACTGGTTGAAACTGAACACACTGACCATGTGAGAGGTCATGATAGTCTCTTATCATTCAGACAAGTGAATATACCACTCTGTCTCTGTTAAAGTTTGAAAATGTGAGGAAGTGATGTTCACAGCTTGATTTCAGGACACTGAAAATAAAGAAATCCAGACGCTATAAAATAGAGACAAAAATAACTATTTACAACAAAAATTATTTTTTTTAACCTGCAGGGAGAATTAAGATTAGTTTGAAGTCATTTATATACAATTTAACACTGAAAAGTCTTACATGTGTATGGACTCTTGTTTGTTTTTGTAATTTCTACATTTGCCTCTGTCTTATCTTGACCCCTTTTAGTAACTGTTGTACTTGCTGTGTTTAACAGAAGCAGTGTCTGTAAATACCCAACAGAAGTCTAACAGCACAAAGCTTTCCACTGACAGCAATGGGATAACACCTTCTTGTCGTGGAGCAGTTTTGGAAAGTCTATTTACAGGTAATGTACCTGAGGCAAATTCTGAGACTAGCTGTGAGTGGAGAAGACCCTGATAATGTTTTGATTTTTATCACTCAATTTAATATTGGTGTTACTAGTTCTTTGTCTTCACTCATGGTAGCCAGATCTCAGAAATGTACTTGGCTCTGATGGACTTCCCTTCAGTTGGAAGGATCCTTGGGCCCTCGTAACACTTGAAACACCAAATATTTTAAGGAGTGCTGTCTTTTCACAAATATTCCCCTGACAAGTCTTTTTCAAATACGTTCTTCCTGTGACTGACATATAACACAACAATTTTGCATTTTCTTATGTTATAGTAGATACTGCCAGAGGGGTGTTTTGTTTCTTATAAAGTTCTTTCTCTCTTTTCTCTTTCCTTAAAGATATGATTACACTTCTGGTTTTCTTCAGGAAGAAAGGTCTGACCATTTCTCAGGCCCGTTCTGTCAAGATAACATGTTTCCAACTGCTTATTTGGAGACTTTTTAGTATCTTTTCTTTGAGATTATCACCAGCAGCTCAACTCTAAACACACTGCTAGTCATTAGTAATGTAAGTACCTGGGTCATCACCTTACTCACCTTTCCATGTAAGGCAGAAAACAGACCCTAATTTATTTAAAAAGTCTGCAGCTGTAGAGTTGTCCTCATGGATGTAGCGTTGCTGATGTCTTAACGGGTGCTAGCAAACTTGAATTGGTTATTCTGATTTAGACCCTGGTTCTGATTTTAGACCAGTTGCTGAAAAAATTTCTATAGAAGTGTTAGTTTCTACCTCCTGATAGCTGCATTGTTTATAGGCAAGATTTTCAAAAAAAGCTGTGGATATTTTGTTTGACACTATGAGAAGGACATGAGCTTACAGATTCTGGGCAATTGTAAGGTGTCTCCAGCCAAGCACCCAGAATCTCTAGTCAATTTTAGAATTTTGGCTTGAGTCATTTCATTAAAAGGCAGTAATTGTATCATAAAACTACTTGATTAAAAACTCACTATTTTTGAGTTTATGTACCTTAAGCATTTTGAAATCTTTTGACTTAATGTATTTTTCTGCAGCTGCTTGAGTAACGTAAGAGGGAACAGCTTGTTTCCTTTGGAATGGAGATACTATTTGTGAAATAGCCTTTCAAGGAATGAGTCACTGGTGAAAGGAGGAAGTTCATTAAATATGCACTCATGAAAACTGCGAGGAGAAATTGAGTTTACAGTTTGTCAGAAAGAAAACTGGGCATTTTAATAATCTGGTAATATTAAATATGGGATCTTCAGCTGCCACATGAAATATATTCCTTCCTTTTGCTATGATATAGATGGCATTCAATGCAAAAGATAGCTAGATTGTCTAAAGTTTAGCGTCTCAAACTGCTTAGCCAAACTCAGTCCCTGCTAGAAATAAGTGTAGTATGAATTATTTGATCAAGTGGCATGTAAATAACTCCAGGGCAGAGCCATCTCCGTGGTGGTAGGGGACCTGGCAGTAGAGTGTGCACAGATTGCGAGTGCAGGCAGTGGGACATCAGGTGCACACCCAGAACTGTCCCTTCCCGCGTATGCCCAGGGTCTGGTCTGGCTGTGAGGCTGAGGTGGAGCCAGACACCACCTCTCCTTGTGCACATCAAATATGCCTCTGGACTGCAGGCACAGGAAGGACCCTCTGTGAGGTACCTTTCACTCCAGGGAGCTCAGAGCACGAGTCCTGCACACCCACGCTGGAAGGCAGGGCTGCAGTGAGAACACACAAATCCTACGGGCCAAGTTCAGTCCTGGAACTCAGCGCCACTGAATTCAGCTGGTGATTGTCAGAGCGGCTGAAAGTCCTCTGGAGGTTTGCTGACTTCAACTAACAATGTCACGATTTTAATTATAGTCAAGCTCAGAGATTCATTTAGGACTCTTATTAGACATGAACAGTGAGAACCTCCATTTCTGGACTTTGTGTCTGAAACATAGGACTACTCATTCAGAAAAAAAACCTGCTCTTAGCTCTTAACTGATGAGTCTTGATTGACTCATGACAGCTTCCGTGCAGCAGACCATAACATTTTAATCTTTCCTTCAAGGCATTTTCAGCATCTTCTGCCGGATTCAGGCCTGCCCTCCAGTGGATGTATATTTCTACACTTTGATCTGACTTTATTTTGCTATGAGAAGAAAAAGCATTACTAAAAAAAAAAATCAAACCAACCAACCAACAACAACAAAAACCACAACAAAGCCATACAGGACTACTGGAAAAGATGAGTGGTTTTCCAGGAAATAATTAAGTCTTGTGAGCCTTTACTTTGCTCCTCTGAACAAAAGATTTTGTGGTAACAAACATATTAGAACCAAATGCGGCAGCTGGAAAGAAGAGGTTTTTCGGCTATAAGCTAATTTTCAGGAATAAAACAAATGGAAGAGAGTTTAGACAGACAGAACAGAGAGAGTTACTACTGTGTTTCCAGTTTGAGATCTGTCATGATTTAATTGAACTTGGAGCTCAGAAGAGGAGCATTTTCTCAGTAGACAGAACTGTTGGCTTTTTCACACTCAGTAATGAATGGGGCATCCTACCTCACCAGATTTTATTGGTAGATGGGGTAGATAGATAACTTAGATAACTTTAGACAATCTAGATGTCTTTTTTCTTTATGATATGGGAACCCCAAATTGTGTAGGAACTCTTTTGAGAGGAATGGGAGGTAGGGTTTTTGTTTGTTTTGTTTTCTCCCAGAATAATCAACCTTTCTCTCTTTTGTATCAACAGGCTTTTCTGTAAGCAACTACTGGAATCAGGAACCCATAAAAGACTGGGAACTGATAGAAAGGTAAGGAGAAGAACATGGAGTGACTGTATGTCTCAAACGGAATTCCTGCAGTGGTAGACCACCAACACTCACAGAATAACAAAGAGAAGAATATCCCTGTGTAAGGATAGGGTAACTTAAGATTCTTCCAGCAGCAGAGAGTTTATACTTCCGAGCATTGGGAAAGTAAGAAGAAAAACCTGATAAGCTGGAAAGCTGAATTTACACTAAGTTAGGGAGAACACTAGGAAAGCAGTCCTATTTTTCTGATGGTTGGAAAATAGCGGACATATGCTTTTTGCAATCTTTTTGGCAAGATTTCTCAGCTGAAGTGCTGAGTAATCAAAATGATATTTTCTATTTCCTTGGGAGCACTTCTGTTCACACCTTTGTCATAAAACTGCTGTTCTTGGAAGAGCAGATTGCTCCCAGCCATGCACACTCCCAGTCAGTGCCTTCTTTCATGATATTCCTACAGCACCATGTAAAGCTGAAGGTTTTATAGGCTTGAGTTTCCATCCTTTCTCTTTACCAATAATGCTTTTCCTGTTTGACTTATTCCTAACTTACATTGCCATCTTGCATGTACAGTCCACCAGTGGTACAAGCCTCCATTGCTTGTTTGTCCACTTCACTGAGCAGTGTCTTAGTGTTACAACCTTAGGGTGCTTTGAGTCCACTGAAATGGGGAAATTAGCCAGGTGAAAAAATGGCATCTTAATCGTTGTGCCAAAAAATAAAGGGGGGGAGGTGAACAAAGCTGGTTCCGAGCCACAGAACTGAGGACACCAAGACCAAGGGACACAAAGTCCTTTCCCCCAATTGTTCCATTCTTAGAGTGTACTATGACACAGATACAAATTGTCACTTCCCAGAGAGCAGGTAGGTGATTTCTTTACTGATTTTTCACTGTCTCAAGCTCTTTCAGAGTCTACTAAAATTCACAATAGGATTGCACTGTACAAAAAGTGAAAAGTGCAAAAATTAGTACAGCCCTTCTGCTAATAATGTTCCCTGATGTTCCCTTAACATCTGGTTTAAGGAAACTGTTTCAGCCAGTGCCCCTCCTTGCTTCCTCACTTGTGAGAAACTACAGGCACTTGTGCCTTCTGCTTGCAGGGGGAGAATTTAATCTCTCACTGACAAATACTTCCTCAGGAGAAAAAATGATTTATTCCTTAAATTTCACGTGTGTTAAGTTTAACCTACCTGGTAAAAAAAACAGTTATAAATGAATATTATGAGTCTGAAGTTTTAGAAGCAGAGTGGTAGAAGCTAGCAGTTGATGTGACTTAATTTTCCAGACAAAGGGTTTCTCTAGTGCAAGTACACAGTGAAAACCTGTGAATTTGATTTCCAGAACTCCAAGTGGTCACATTGAAATGCTGCTCCCTAAACACCCATTTGTTTGCATTTCATATGGAACAACTGAATGTCCTCTGAGAATGAACAGTGTTGGCCATCTGAAATCAAACTCATAACAGACCAAGATTAGATCAACAGCTACCTTTTCCTAAAGCAGAAAATAGTTTTTATTTGACAGTGTAATTTTTTTGTTGTTTTTTTTTGGTTTGCTTGTTTAACATTAGAAGTGTAGGCACCAGAGCAGGAAATGATAATTCCAGTTAGCACAACCCCAGAGGTAGAGCTAGCTTCCCTGATTGAATAACACTCTCTCCTGCTGTCTGAATGAGACTGGGACCACAAACACACTGCAAGCATTGTCTTGGAAACCAGAGACCAGCTAGGATTCCTCATTGTATTAGTGAGCCAGTCGTTTAACTTTTCTACCCTAGTTTCCGCTCTTGGAAATGGGCTTTAATAACATTAGCACTGTGTATCTTGAACTGCAGGTCAGACAATCAACTTGTCTGTATTAATTTGTCTCCACTAAATGTAATGGAGCCAAAATAATTTGCAACAGCTGATGATCTGTTTCTAGTCGCTTACTCTGATATCCCTCAGTGCTAAGCATTTACTTACTTTCCTATTTACTTCTCTTCTTATGGATAACGGAGGCCATCTACCCTGGGGTACTGATCTCGATATACCACTTATGCCCATTACACACCTTTACCACTTACGGAAGGTTTGGGTGGTGAAAAAAGTTTTTGGGAAGAGTTTTATCTAGGACATAGCTTAGGAGTCTCCTGCAAGGATACAGTCACCTACACAGAAAAGTCGCGTAGAAAAAACTTGGAGAACCTGAGCTATTTTGCAAGGCCCCTGCTATTGCATTGCTGTCAGTGACTGACACGAGCCACACACTTAGCATGAGGTGGGGTGCTTACAGATCGATGCAGAGCTGTAGTGGTGTCTCTGCTGTTGTAACCGGTAAAATACCTGCGTAACTCTTGGCTGGATGCAGGTCTGCTAACATTTAACCAGTTGCCAGGATCTCAGTCCTGGCCAGCAGAGGCCACTAAATGATTATAGGAAGAGCTGTTGTAAAATGCCCTGGAGGCCTCATGCAGCATGCCACCTTGCTGGAGAAATAGCATATGGGCTGTGGGTTTTTCTAAAAAGAAAGAATCTTGCAGAGACTGCTGAACTTTCCGAGATCTTAAAAGTAATCTTGAGATGAATATTCCTTTTGCCACTGGTCTGCACTCTGAGTGGGCTGGTACTTGCAAGCAGTGAGCTGGAGCAGATGCACGGGGAAATCTATTTATAAAATGAGATCCAGGATACCCTTCTCTGTGTGCACAGTGCTAGAGAGAGCTTTGTAACTACAGCATGCAGCTCAGTACAGTTGGATGGAGACAGGCTGTCAGCATGCTTATGTCAGGGTCTCATGGTAAAGAGGAGATGTCACCTACCATCCCTTTTGGATCGACAGTAATAAAAGCCCAGATGCAGCCCAAAGCACTCAGCTGTCTGTGTCACAGGAATGAGGTGAAATGGCTGAGGTGGGCTTTGTATCTGCTAAGCTCACTGCAATCTCAAGTCCTCTTGGTGGGGATTTTGTTTGTGAGCTGCAGTGTTAGCTTACTCCAAAGTTATCTTTCCTCAAATTTTTCTCAGTCCCTTTGCATTTACAGAACACACTAAATGCCATCACGTGCCTTTCCTGAGTCCAAACAAATAATGATTCTGTGCCTAACCTCTTTCAGGTTTAGGGTACACATTGCTGCACACAGAGACATGTTGGGTAAAGAGATCCAATTTTCCTTAGTAGGCAATGCCTCTAAGTCTCGAGTTTGTGTGCTGCAGATACTCATGATGAGCTAAGAAAATTCATCTGAAGATTCACCCGGTGCATGTCTTCAAGTCCAAAACCCTAGCACAGAATAGAACTGCCTGCACGAGGAGGTTTCAGGATGCTATTGGATTCAGCACTGATTCTGTTATGAACGAGGTTTTCACTGACCTTTCTAGAGCTTTGAAGGCAGCACTTCCCAAAATCCAGACCTTCATTTTAGAGCATCGTCTCTTTCCTGAAAGCACACCCCAAAAACAGGTGGTAGGAGCTCTTCAGAGGCAGTCAGTCAGTCTGCGCACATTTCCCTTTCCCAGGAAAAGCTAAACATGCTAAGCAGAAACTCAGCAGGAGCTGGGAGGCAAGATGTTGTCATTGCTCCTTGGCAATAACTTGGCTCTAGGAAAGTGGCTTCTGAGTGACTGAGTTCCCAGCACTGCGCCAGCCTGGCTGCGCCGCTGCAAACTGTGCCTGTGCCAGCTTTGGCAGCCACGCGCCAAGTGGGAGACGACGGGCAGGTGTTCCTGTGTCAGGATCCATTACGATGAAGGGATGTCTGGGCAGGCAAAAGTGCAAACGGCGTTCCTCACGGTTTCACATGTGTTGCTCCTGTCGTTGCTCTGCAGGCCCCAATCTGATCAGTGTCCCGTGCTGTTAAATACAGACCAAAGGCACGAATAGAGCTCTGGGAGATCTTCACTTTAAATGGACTTGTGGAAAGTGTCAGCTGTACAAGAAATAGCCCTCCAAGAAACTTAACCAAGAAGTTTCCCTTTCCTGGCTTCACCGTTGACGGGGAGGTACCAACTGGGACAGCAGTTCTGTGGTTCGTAAATTAGCTTCCTGCACTCCTTGACGCTTTTAATGTGTTTTGCAAAGGTTGAGCACTCTAATTCCTTAAAGAAGAAGTTCCTGTGAGCTCAGTCAAGGTCTGTAAGCACTTAAAATACAGCAAAATGTAGGCTGTACAGATTACAGGCTAAACTATAAATTATTAATAAGGTTGTTCTGTAACTTTGTCCTGCACTTGAAAGGCAATTTTTACAGTGTCAGTAGCCTGTGCTAGCATGCTCTTTCACAAAGCAAAGTAGAAAAGGGTTTAAAAGGATGTGGAGACGTATTTTTCCTAGGGGTATTTTGCTTGCTTTTCACCAACTGACACAACAAAATCTATAAAATATTTTATCCTCCAAGAAACGTGTTGAACTATTTTTATGCTGCAGACATTGTATCTTGTGCTCACAGATCCTGTTGCAGATACAATTGTTCAAACAGAAAAAAAAAGGAATAAATCTATGTTATGACAAGGGAAAACTTGAAACAATATATTTAACTGGCTGTGCTGAGATTAAAGTGTATAGTGCAATAATAGAAGTTGTACTCTGTGAAGACTTTTAAAAATAAACTAAAGCTCCACTGGCTTATTTCAGCTCTCTGCTGATTCTGTTGTATGCAAAATACAGTCAAATTTCAGCAAGATTTAACTTCTCAGGTGAGAAATTATTTTTATCCAATTGAGATTGTAAATTACCTACCAAATTTGGTTTGTATACTAACATTAATGACAGGATGCAAAGCCACCTAGTGATAACATCCAGGGATAAGTCATAGGCAGAGAGGTCATAACTACTCTTGAATAGCATCTGCTCTGGCTCTGTTTGCTGTAGCCTTTCTTCCTGGCGTAAAAGTTTTTCTGTTCAGCAGGTGGCAGCAACTGCTTATGGGTCAGGGCAGGCTCCGAGATGACACAGAAGTGTTTTGATGTGACTTGTGAGAAAATCTGAGTCATCACCAGAGCCAAGAAAGTGACAGCTCCAACTCACAGGACATCTCTGGAAGGACTGGAAAATGCTCTTTTCATTTTAAGGGAAGTTTATTTTTTCTTTCCAATCCAGTTGTAGATTGTGCTTTATATTCTTTCACTTTCTTGTGCCTAATCTGTGCAATTATATAATTTGTGTATAAAAGACGTAGCTTTTCTCAGTATTCTGCTAACCCAGACGTCCACTGCATCTACCAGTGTCAGAGCAGTGTGGGACCTGCTGGCAGTAGGAGCAAGGCTGGACAAGGGACGCTGTGCCACGCCACTTTTTTCCTCCTGGGGTACGTACTCTGCATCCCACTGCACTGCCCTCACACTTGTGGCCCCTCTGTAGCAACAGCAAGTGGATGTGTGAAATAAATTGCTCTTCCTGCTTTCACTGTATTGCCAAAAGTACCATCTGATCAGCGCCTCTCTGTACTGCCCCTTATACAGAAGCAGAGAGAAGCCATGAGCCAGGCAGACACAAAGCACGGTATGGGGGAGTAAGCACAGTGAAGCAGTCTTTAAAAGTAAGCATCATCTAATCCCAGCACCCCTTTTCACATATTCCCAAATAACGATGTTGTATTCCAGCCTTCTGCATGTGATTATTTCCCCCATGAGAAGTCCCTGTCTCCAGCCAGAACATACCTGACTGAACAGTGTAACACGGGTTCATTTTAGCTGTCCAGCTCAGATTTCATTTCTGAACAGAACCTATCAGAATGGAAGAGCCACATCTTTCCCTGGGGAGATGCTCTCCAGACCCAGTAGGAGTCTTTGCTCGAGAGCGGACAGGAGTAGCAGCCACTAGGGTTTTGCCCTGTGATGGACAGAGTCCAGTTGTGGCTTTGCTTGAAAGGATGAACAGTGCATGGACAGAGAGTATGAACCCAGAGGAAACTAAACAACAAGGGAGAAACTGTTTTAATCAGGTCTTGGTGCAGAAATCATTCTGTTAATGCAAGGAATAAGGTTTTCCCCTTACATAAGGGTTTTCTGTTTTGCTGCGGATGCATAGAGAAAAGACATAGTGCACCTTTAGTATTCAGTTGCATTAATGTGGGAATTTCCACACTGGTCACAAGCCTTGCAGCCACAAGAAAGTTAAAAAGTTAGAAAGTCTTCTTCAGTAAACCCTCTGATATCACACCGGTATGCAGTATGGATTTTTCAGATTAATTCCTTTGCATATTCTCTATAGTTAAAAGAAAAAGCGTTGGCAGTGGTTTTTCATAACTCCCCACCTTTAAAATGGGTTGCCTTAGTTACCATGGCCAGCTTGAGAGACAGCAAATTTAGTACTAATACATTTTTAAAGCCTTGCAATTTCTGTAAAAGCCCTGTGTCATAATCAGCTACAACATATGCATTTATCATAGTGCTAATAAACTGCGGTGGTGATAGCTAGTCAAATTAAATCAGAGGTCAAGCTAGACAAGCTTGGGTGACAACCTTAATGACTGTCCTGCGTACGTGGGGAGAAACATTGCGAAATATCCTTGTACTAAAGAATAAGACTAGCTTTAAGTGTTTCAGAAATCTGGTGCTTGAAAGCAGTCTGCTCACAGTCAAGATCATACTTTTCCCAACAGGAAAGGTCTTAAGTTGTCCTCTTGATTGGTGATTCAGTATTTTCTTTGACATTTAAGAAAACAGCAGGAAACGATTATTCTTTAAAAAGGTAACTACTATCCATCATAAACAGAGTTAACAGAGGTCTCAGAGTATTGATTTATCTCATTCTCATGAGCACAGTACTTAGTTTGAGCTTTCTGTGAAACCTGTTTTGATAAGCCATTTTTTATCTCTTACTCCTCTTTTTCTTTTGTTCAGTTAAAATTTTTAGTAGTATGAGTTTAAAGAAGTATTATATTTTTTGTATCATTTTTTTAAAGTTCCTAGAACCTCTTTAGATATAGCAAGGAATTGTCTCTTCACAAGGTAAGAGTCAGCAGCAAAGGAACACACAGTGCCCAAGAAAGCGTGGTCATTTCTGAGCTTGGAGTCCTGGGGGACAGCACATGATGGAACATGGAGTTCTGCCTTCATGGAAGCATCTCCTTCACTAAACAGCAGCTGGTGGATGTCTTGCAGGACTGAAAGCGCTCTTTTCATTTCTACAGAGAGCTCGCTTATTCTGCTTTAACTTGAACCTAGGTTTTTTTGTGATCAGCTGAGTGAAGAATAAGAAAAACAACAAAAAAGTAATTTATTCATGAAATTAACCACAATGTATTTCACTGTGGCCCCACTGTTTTAGTACTCAAAAAGCTGCCACCTGTCGGTGCTTCTAAACTGCATGTAGTTCTCTGAGTTTGAGCTAAATATCTCGAACTCTACAAGAGTAGTAACTTGAAGGAGGAAAATGATTGATTTACCCTTTATTACAGCTTCTCCTGATAGCAAAAGCAACTTTTAAGTCTTCAAAGCCCCCATTTTAATTTAGAGGATTCTATTTTTCTGAAAGGTCAGACTTCGGGGCTCAGGTTAACTGTGAGAAGGCTCACCCCATGGCTGAAATGTCACACTGAAAATGTTTTACAATGCTCTAAATGGCAGTGGGGAAAAATAAATGAGAAGTCAGCCTCAGTTTTTGGTCAGGGGTAGAACAAAAACAGATGTATTTTTGCATGTAAACATACCTCCTGATAGATGTAATTGTACAAACTCAGCACTGCATGTTTTTTAATGTATGATATCAGAGAAGGCAGATACTCCTTCAGCTGTTAGACCTGTTGGTTTTTGGTCTCTGTTCATTTTTATGAAGAGAAATGCCTCTGTGGTCAGACCACTGGTCTGCTTGCTCTTGGTGGCAATAGGAATTGCTGTTTTGGGAGAGAGCGTGAGCCTGGTCGTTTTCTGAGGTCCTTTTCCCTGAAGCCTCCCCCGCATCCACAGCTGTAGGGAGTACATTTGTGGGCTTTGGTGTTTGGGAATTTGTCTAATCCCATTTTGAACCTGCTGATACTGTCTGCCTTGCGGCCTCCACGTTCTGGAGAGTTAATGCCCACTGCACCAAGTACTTATACGTGCTCTAGGCTGATTTATCTTTGCAACACCCCCAGGAAGAACATACTCATCCTCATTTTGCAGAAGGGGAAGGTTTGGGGGTTGTTTCCAAAAAGTATCTGTTAATAGATGTCTCACGCATGAGTTTGTCTAATGTGAGGCATTTGAGTCCCAATGTTTTCAGATGCCTGAACTGATTTCTATCCGAGATCAGTCATGTGCGATGAGTAACGTACGAATGAGGATCACTTGCAGCACTGCTTGATTTTTTGACTGACCCATTATTAAACACCAATTCCATGGCAAAAGTGGGGTCAAACCCTGTTGTCCCCAGCCACGGTCAGCGTCCATTTCTTGGAGCCTGGCCCATCGTTTGTTATCTTGTGCGGCTGCAATGAAAAGGGGCCGCGGTGAAAGCTGGCACCATTCACTGATGTTCTCGACTCATCCACCGAACAAAGCGTAGCCTCTGCCCGATGCAGGGCACATTGCAGTGGAAAGCACAGCGTGGACCTGTCTGTAGGATCGCAGCGTGTCTCCTAAGGCATATGCAGAATGGTAATGGTATTTATCTGCTGAGAGGAAAAGCCTCTCCAAGCGCACCTCGTGGTTCCCAAATATCTCTGCGCTCCCTAACGCATAATTCCCATTCTTTCAAAGCGTGAACACCCCGGGTACCGCCGTCAAAACGAGAGGAACTGGGACCGAGAAGCACCCCGACTGCGGAGCAGCAGGCGCCCCGCAGCGACAGGCGGCTCCTGCCGCCCATCCCGCCCCCTCAGCGGGCTCCGGGCGGCCCGCAGCCGGCTCCCCGAGCACCGAGCTGCGGGGCGGGGACGGAGGGGTCCCTCCCTTCCCTTCTTTTCCCTTCCCCTCCTCTCGCCGCCGGGTGGAGGCAGCGCACTCGGCCGGGGCGACCCCTGGCAGCCGGGGCGCGCCATGGAGCCCGCCTCAGCCGCCACAGCTCCCTCAGCCGCCTCAGCGCCCTCAGCCGCCTCCCCGCCGCGGGCGCTGCTGTCGTCCGCCGGCCGGGCGCTGCTGTGGCTCGGCCCCGTGTACCTGGCGGGGTACCTGGGGCTGAGCGGCAGCTGGGTGCTGCTGGGGCTGGCCCTCTGCTTCTGCTGGAGCCGCAACCGGCGGGGGAAGCGCGACCGGCTGGCGGCAGCCGCGGCGCTGCTGGAGGATGAGAGGCAGGCGGTGTGCAGGGGGCTGGCGGCGAGGCACCTGCCGGCGTGGGTGAGTGGCGGTGCTGGTGGTCGTGGTGGTGGTCGTGGTGGTGGTGGTGGGTGCCGGAGGGCTGCCGGGGGTGCCCCGTGTGGGGAGCAGCCGGGGGGAGTGCCTGGGATCCCGCTGCAGCCTCCCGGGTTTTCGGGTCTTGGCTGGCAAAGCAAGGACCAAAATCAAAGTCGGTTTTGGTCAGGAAACCTGCGTGTGGCTCCGAGTGCGTCCGTAAAATGGGCTGCTGTGCCCCGGAGAAACCTTTCGAATGCGTGCTACTGCTTTGTGGCCGTTCCCGTTTGGGGAGATGCTTATTTGAGAACCTCATCCGAAAAGTTTCCTCCTCCTCTCCCTACCGTCATTTAAAATAAATAATAATAAACGCACCTATAACATGATGCACTCTGCTTGCTAAAACGGTAATAGTAATAAATCTATAACATAATATACTCTGCTCACTAAAAGCCACAGGTGTTTACCTTCCAAGAGACATCTCCTGGTGGTGCGGGCAGCCACCCTCCGCTTGTTGTTCGCGTTTGTTCCTCGCCATCCCCGGCTTTAAAGTGAAGAGACTTGAAAATCTGGCTGCGCTGCTTCTTCTCTATCGGGGGCTATTTGCTCGGCGCCCTCGGTTGGCTAATGGGAAAGGATTAGCGGTCTGGGTTCGTTTCTAGCCATCATACGCTTAGCATTTAAAAACGTGCCAGGAACTGGTCGGGAAGTGCTTTTCCTGTCAGGAAGAGACTATCAAAGAGCTCTGCTTGCGTGGAGGCAGTGACGGATCGTCGGCGTTGTTCTCTGCAGCCGGCAGCCCTTGGCGCTCCTTGGTACGGTGCGACAGGCGGGCGGGCAGCGCTCCCGGCAGGGCTCGTACGGCTCCCCGCTCGTCTTCCCCCCTGCCAGACGCAGGAGTTTTTCTGCTTGTTTGTCTTGACAGTGCGTTTAACGCAGCTCAGAGGAGCAAGGAGCGTGGTGCTGTCAGCTCTCGGCCAGGTGCTGTGGGAGCGGTGCTGTGACATCCTCCAGCTCCCTGGATGCTGGGGACAAGAAACTGGTTCCCTTACTTGTCGCCAAAACACCAGGGTCAGCCCCAACGCACAAAGACAATCTCAAGTCTTTAGTTCTTGTGGTTGGAAGTGCCCTCTGTGCCAGCTTGGGGAAGAATTGTTGCTCTCTACTCAGCGTTGAGAGCCCAGGGGAGGTTTTGCCAAACGGGGAGGCTCCAGCAGAGCCCACCAAGAGGGTCAGGGCTGGAGCCCAGGAGTGCGAGGAGAGGCTGGGGATCAGGGTCCTGTCGCCTCCTGGTCAGGAAGGGAAGGTTCGAGGGGATCCCACCACAGCCACCTCCTACCCGTGGTCATGGGGAGCATCAGTCGGCTCTGCAGGGCCTCGATCCCGACCACCAGGTTTTGGGGCCGCCTGCCGTGAGGCAGGACGTGGGACAGGAGGGTAAGGGGCTGCAGGGTGCGTGTGCTTTTAGTTCTGACGTTTATCAGTAATGCCACATCTCCTCTCCTACGTTGATAACTTCTGTTCAGCATCAGCTGGCTTTTACTTACACAGTATACTTGATGTTTTTTTAACTTCCTTTCTAATTTTCTTTCTATTCCCTTCCTCAGCTTGATCTTCTGCTTCTTTTCCCCTGTACCAGTCCTGGAGGCTGCTTCTCACCTGCTGCCTGTTTGGTTTTTTGTCTCTGGTGTCATCTTTTTTTATCTTTCTTTTTTGACTTCCAGTGTTCACGAGCCTTCAATTGAAGCAGCTCTAAAAATGTCCCTCCTGTTCTTCTCTCCTGACGTGCAGGGGTGGGAGTAGGAATAAAATTCAGGTGGGAGCATGGGTTGGAGCTGCAGTGAAATGCTAGGAAAGGCACTGGAGGTACAAATGATGGCATTGTCTTAGGGGCTTGGTAAATTGTTGTCCCTTCAGGTGCCCTGGAGTGAAATGAAGAGGATCCCTTCAGCGAGGAGTTAAGGCCAGTGGCTGATTGCACCACTTGGTTAAACGCTGTTCCTGTAGGAGCAGCAGCGCAGGGGCTCCTTCAGCCGTGGCTCAGGCTCTGCACAGTCCTGGCACCAGTTCTTAGGAGAAGTGTTTGTGTCTCTGCCTTTCCTTCAGTGGGGACACCAGGAGGGAACCTCATCTACTCACCCAGCTGTTTCAGGGAATCTGCAGGGCTGTGATCCAGAAGCAGCCTCTTGGCCGAAACCCGCCACTGAGTTTGGAGGAGAGGCTCCTGTGCCAGCTTACGTGGGCAGGCTGTGCTGGGAAACCAGGCTGGAAATCCGCTTGGGTCAGGCAGACTCAGATCTATGTCTTGGAGAGGTGAGGCTGTCTGACTTCAGCCCAGGCAGCATTTACCTTGGCCTTTGTAAAAACCACTCGGTGCCTGGAGCAGAGGCGGTGCTGCTTCCACCTCCGTTCTGGCTCTGTGGTGGTGGTGGTGGCGGCGGCTTCTCTGTGCTGCTTCTGCAGCAGCTTGCAGGTGAGACCATCGCGGTGTGCTGGGTTCCCTCCTGGTGCCAGACGCCTCATGCCAGGAGAATTTGGTATTGGAGGTACAGAGCAGTCCTTTTAAAACTCGGGCTGCCAGTTCCTTGGTCATGCAAAAGGCTTCTTTAGACTTCAGACGTTCTTTTTTTGTCCCTGCACAGGGAGCTAAGAAACCTGTCTCCTTTTTTTTTTTTTTTTTTAAAGGCAACAGTGATGCTGAAGGATACATTCCTGCGTTGTATTTGAATGGATCAGCGCTGTCATGTCTCACATGGTTTTTGCTGTTGCTGTGAGCATTGGTGTGGCCTCCTCCGGGGCAGGGCGGAGCCTTGCAGAAACTTACACTTCTCCTTTACTCGCTAGTAATTGCCCCTTACCTCGTGTTTTTGATCTTCAAAGCTCTTTTCAGATGCTAAGTAATTTCTGCAGCATTCCTGAAATATTGGCAAGAAGTATGCCTGCTTTTGTAGGTGATTTTTGATAGTGAGATTTGCCCAAGGGTACGGAGTATGTCTTATTTTGGGACAGTGCGAACTTTGGCAGCTCTTGGTGGCTGGTGCTGGGCTCAGTAGGAACTATTTTGTGCTTCTCTTGTCTGTGCTGTACCGATGGCAAACTTGGGAACAAAACCCCGATGCCAGGGCTCCTGCCAGCAACAGGGGTGAGCGCTGAGTCTGAACTCCCAATGGAACTGTAGAAGGTTTGGGTTACGTTTTTGTCTTTTGTGCTTTTTGCAAAAAAACTATTAGTACATTTAAGTTCTTTGAGTAAGTAACTGGGTCAGGAGGAGAGGTTGGTGGTGCCGCCGAGCTGACCTAGAGCAGAACTTGTCTTCTGGCAGACCCTAGCAGGACATGCGCGTTGTTGGAACGCCCTGCGGACAGGCTGTGCTCAGAGCTCGGGTCTGAAGCGACCTGCGGTGCGACACGGCGAGCTGTGGTTCACTGTGGGTGCTTTGGGGGTTGCCCCCGGCTGTCCAGTTGGGCATCTGTGGCTCAAACAGTGGGTTTTATTTCTCTTTTTGTTACGGTGGGTCTGGCTGCCACCTCCATCTCGTGGGTTTTGCCTGTTTCCTGATGCTCCTGCGTGCTGGTCCAGCTCCTATCCGCTGATTTTGCTTCTTGGATACTTCTTGTGGCTACATCTCTAGCAGCTGCGGCTCTAGTGAATAATCCTGGCAAAGTTTAGGGGGTTATATGGTGCTGCACTTCTCCTTTTAATGTTGGTGGGTCTCACAAGTGGGCTGTGAGTTCGTTTTTGGGGTCTGGTGGCCTGAGTGGTGCCCTGGGTCCTGGTCTGTCCTTCCTTTTGGGCCACATCCCCTCTCCCCTCTGTACCTCTCCCTCACCGAGCCAATTCCATCCCTGCTTTCCCCTGCCTGGGACTGATGCAGAACCGTCCTGCGGGTGCTGTGGAGCGCTGCGGGGCCCGACAGTCACGTTGGAGCTGGGGAGCAGCTGCCTTCAGGGCACCCAGGATTTATGCGTACCGGCGCAGGGCCCTCTGGTGAAGGACGAAAGGCTGGCAGGTGAATTGGAGGTCCCCCGATTCACATAACCCTCCTTCCTGGGAAATGTCAGCTGCGCTGTGCCGGTGCTGATCGTCCCTTCTGGTGCTGCGTTCCCGCTTCATCATGCGGATGGAGCCGGGTAGACTGGCATTTCAGTGAACCTGCGTCTTCCCGTTTAATGGCAAAGCTGCTATTTAAAGCATCAAAAGAAATTGCTTTTAAAGAATACGGTAACATCACTTTGGTTTCTAATGCAATAATCGGAGATCATTCGAAGCATTGTTCGAGCAAGGGAAATGGGCTCTGAAATCATACATCAGGCTAGAGGGAAAAAAACAAGCTACTGTCGGTTCCATCCGAATGTCTCTGAGCACCTCTCCGAATGCTGCTAAATAAAACAGCAAACCTCTGACTGAAGGGTGTAATTCACAGCTCTCAGGTATAGAAGTAGTGCGTTGTCCTGCCCCAATACTGCATCAGGCTAGACGCCAGGATAAGGAGTCCCTTCACATTCGGGTGCTTTTGGAGAGCTAAGCAGAGCCTGTCTCGCGGAGCTGCCGGACCGTCCTTCCCTCGTGCAATATCCTTCTGCCGGCCTGGAGCACCGGCTGAAAATACCGTGCCCGGAAGACTTTCGTGTGGGATTGCAGTAAGGAGACCGTGGCTCCTTGCTCAGCAGCCCCTTGGTGAGGTCTGAGTGCTTCGTCAGTTACTCGAGCGGCCTCAAATCCACCTGTCGTGCTGGCGATGGAACAAGCCATCGCTTAGGGTACTGGAGGGCTTTTGTTACGGACACGTACACCTCCTGGCAGCATTTGGTACGTCCGATTGGAAAACGTGATGCAGGAGTGACTGTTTCATTTTAATTTGTCCTTATCTTAAAAGGCTTTGAGCGGTGAAGCCACTGGACTGTTACAGGTACATGCTAATAGGCTTAAACTCCTACGGCGCTGCTTTTCCCCGAAGCCACTGACACAGTGTGAGTGTTAGTGGGGAAACGCTGCTGCACCCAATAAGCTGAATTTCCCAAGCAGGTTCTTGTTTTCCAGATTTCCTGATTGGGATGAGCCAGCACAGGAAACAGGTCCTGCACACCTCGTGGTCTTGAAGGGAAGCAGGTTCTCAGGGCTTCCCACTGCATGACCAAGAGGGATTAGGAATCTAATGCTGCTGTTCAGCAGGAGCAGGATGTGACTCTTGCTTTAATCACATAAATGCGCCCAGAGGCAGCCTGGTACATCAGCACACCTGTCTTCTTTTGCCTTTTATTATTTTAGCAGTTTTTCAAGGCAGTAATAAATTATAAATAATGTATGTATGAGGGCAGAGAGACCTCAGCTTACTCTAAAACCTGTTCTGTGCTCTGTGGTATCTTTTGCGTACGATGCAGTATACCGAAACGGATTGCATGTGGCACTCACTTTATTTTTCTCTGCCTCCAGGTCCACTTCCCTGATGTTGAGCGAGTGGAGTGGCTGAACAAGGTGAGGAGCTCTGAACTCCAGTTTGTGAGGCCCGCTGCTCTGAGCTGAATCCCAGCAGAAACTCCACTGGCCAAGCCTGAGAAAATTGTCACGTCACCACAACAAGTTACAACCATATCAGTGTCTGCGTTAAAGTCTTGGAGCATACAGAGTTGTCACAGGCTTTGGTGAGAGCCAGGAGTGTGCCTGGCTGGTGTAGGTTTGATGAATTTAACCACAGCACTTGTGAGATTTTAAAAACAAAACAAAATTGCACGTGCGTGTACATATGCATGTCTGCGTGAATGTATTATTATTTTAGCAAAAGTAGTGGTATCTCCTCTTGCTAGAGAGGTTCCCAGTTAGCTCTGAGCCAGGTGCTCCCATCAGGAGTAGTCAAGCTCTCACTGGAACTGACTCTGGACTTAACAGCAGAACAGCTGAATGTGTAACTTAGTATCTAGTAACTATCCTGTTTTTCTTTAGCAAACTTTCTTCTGGAAGTGAAAGCTCACCTCTCTCCTCTCTAAATAAACCTAACTGCAGGGAATTTTGTGACGCTTCAGAGTAATTAGAGACTGCTGCGCTTCAGAAACTTTAACCCTGGGCTTTGCTGGCTCAGCCACTGTGGTTAGAAGCAGTCAACAAGTGCCGTGATGTTAAAAACTCACCCTTCAGTTCCTAAAACATATTCCTTTTCTGAGGAACTGAGATGAATCTTTCCGTAACGATGACTTAAGAGCACAAACGTTACTTGGTGTTTTAAAAGGGCAGGCATTAGTAGCCAGGTGTTCTTTCTGTGTCTGTTTCTCAACTAAAGATATTTTACACAAAGAATCTTCAGTGTGTTTTTGCTTTTGTTGTACTTTAGGTCCTTGTACAGGCCTGGCCGTACTTTGGGACAATCATGGAAAAAACATTTAAAGAAGTTCTTGAACCCAAAATCAGAGCAAAGAGCGTACATCTGAAAACATGCACCTTTACCAAGATCCACTTTGGCGAGAAGGTAGCGTGACTGCTTTGCGACACTTGCAGTTCAGTCTGTCCTGAAAAGTTCAAATGCAAAGGGGAGAGTGGTTGCTTGGGACTCTGACATTCAGCTCTTTTACAGCTCTGAATGTTTAATAAGTGGTATTGGTACTGTACTGCTGCCTCCTTTGTCCCTCCTCACGTTGACCTGAGCATCTTCACCATGAAAAAAAGATGATAAGGGAGACACACATGTCCCTTGCCACTGTCAATATGGAACTAGAAATGGGGAAAAGGGCCACATACCCACATTTCTTTCTGTTATACCCTTGCAACAGGAGTTTTCAGTGCTCCCTAAGGCTTGTAGCATGGGCTGCTTGTAACCAGCCCCATATCCGGGGATAGCCAAGGCTGTTCACACCTTGTTTTCAAGAGAAAAACCTTGTTTTCAAGAGAAAAAGTATGGTTTGCTCATACTTCATGTGCAGTTCTGAAAAGTCTATAAAGAAAATTTCAGTACTTGAGTGAAGTGGGTAGGACTCTTCTCTTGGACTTAAGAGGTATTAACCATGCCCTGTCTTGTCTGTCTTTATTTCAGTGCCCTAGAATCAATGGAGTAAAAGCCTACACCAAAGAAATTGATAGAAGACAAATTGTCCTAGACCTGCAGATATGGTAACATTCCGTCCTTGCCTATGTCAGTGGTTCTTAATTCACTGCCTACCTGCGCGTGAGTTGTCATGCTGGACTGGACACATGGTCCGCTAAGGTCAGCATGAGATGGAGCTGCTTATCTTGTATCAGCCCAGAGTGATATGAGATAATCTGTCCCCCAGCTGGATGTCCTTATTATTTGCAGAAGTGGGGTGTTGGGCATCAGCCTTTACATCGGAGAGCAATGTCACCTGCACAGGTCTAGGTGTTACCTGCTCTGGCTTACCAGTGCTGTTGTGGATATAAAATTGTTGGTTTTGCCATTCATGGCACTAACAAGCTGAGTTTTGGAACTGTATTTCCTGTTCTGACAGCTCTCTGGCATGGAGATGCTTGGTCTGGCTTTTGTCCCCATGTGGTTCCTCTTCAGGCCAACGTCTATAGTTCTTCTGGAACTACTTGCACGATTTTTTTAATTCCTTAAGATTAATCCTCTTATTTTACTCACTATGTGTTCCTTGTGCCACCCAGCATTTTTTTTTATTACAACTGTTCTTTTAGCAGAAAATTGCCTCTAGCTCTATTAACAATAACAACAACAAAACTAGATAAAACATTTGATACATTCCAGGCTGTTTTGGATGAACTTGTGTGTTCTGTTAACACTGAAGCCACCACAGAGCTAAACTTTCTTCTGGTTTTGCCTGGAGAATGGAATTACTGGGGGAATTACCACTTGCATGCTGCTGTAGTTCTGCAGTGGGTTTTTGGGCCACCTAGTTTAAATGGCTTTTCTTCATGGTAGCGCCAGGAAAAAGCAGTGTGAAACTATGGGCTGTCTTGGCAACAGCACAGAGCTGCTCAGGACTGTGCCTGCTGCTTCATGTGGCAGCATCCCCAGGCCTGGCAGGGCACTGGTGCTCCCTGCAAGACAATGTGCTCGGTTTTCAACAATGTTGTGCTTCAGCACAGTCAGTGAAGTGCTCTTTGTAATAGCCAGACCAGTTTTAGGGCCCGTGGCAAATCATTTGTGTTTTCCACGTTGAGATCGAGGGTTTCGATACCTTTAAGGCTCTGTGGGAGGTTGCTGCTGTTCTCTGTTAAGCTACTTCTGCAGGCTGCTTCTCCCACATACTCATTTTCACTGTCTTTTAACAACAGTAATCTGCAGAGGGATTCCCCCACCTCCTCATCCCTGCCCTTTTGGCAGACCCAGCAGCATCTCCAAACTGGCCACTCACTTCTGTTCCTCCTCCTGACAATAACTTAGCCTGATCTATTATCAGATAACCCAGGAGTTTTCTGTATTCACATAGGAGTGTTCAGCCTACTTTGTCTCTCTGAAGGGGAAGGCTTCTCCTGGGCTGTGCTAAAGGCCCAGCTTCTTTTACATTAGCAAATTAACATCAGTTTCTGCAAGTGTGCATTGTACAGTTGCTGCAGAAGGTCGTGTACTACTTGCAGGAATGGTGAGAAGCAAATCTGTGAGCAGTGGTGGTTATTGACCTGCTTTTTTCCAGGTTGCCAAAGGAACTTTTTTCCCCCCATTTCTTTAATCAAAGAAATTGGCACCCTCTACTTTTTGGGAGCCAGGCAATCTCCCATTACAAAACCGTCTCTCTTAGCTACGTAAGTAGTTGTGAGTGTCTGTGTTAATGCAGCTGGTGTTGGGAGAAGAGCTGGTTAGGGGAGATGGACTCGAGCTGCCCCTGTTGGGGGCAGCCCTGAGGCTGCAGCCCTTTGCACTACCTCTGTCATCGTGTGCTGGTGAGTCAGGTTTGGGTGGCTGCTTATCAATGAGTCCTCTGTTTTTTCCCCACTTTACTAGAGAGGGAGGTTGATCCTCTCAGTCAGAGCTGTGATGATGCTGGGGGGGACTGGCTCCTCCTGGCTCTTCTGGAGCCAGAATCTCGGCCAAGCTTGAGCTTGTTCTGCCACCTGAGTGCAGGATGTGACCCTCTGTCTGACCAACTCACCGGATGTCTCTGATTTGTTGCACATCAGCTACCTCATTTTTTATGTACAGAGTCCTTCTGAGTAGTACTAATGGCAGAGCTTTCTACTCTCACCTGGCCCCTCTTCCTTTCTCCTGTTCCCTCTAAGGGCAAAGGTGAGATTTAAATGGTTGGACTCATCCAGAGAGCTGAGCCCCAGCGTACCAGCTCTGGAGGCTGCAGTAACCTGCTGTGGGTGCACTTGGCAATGCTGAGGGCATGGGGACTGACTTCCCTCTCGGGTTAGGTTTCAGAGAAATGTAACTATGGTGCAGTGGACATTAAAGAGCTGACACATTTGCATGTTATTAACGTGACTCCTTGATGCTTACGGGCGTAATTTGGGGGGAGTTTCCCCTCTGGTGAACCCACATGAGCTTGGCCTGTTGGCTGGCTCATCGCTGCGTGCAGCCCCGCTCAAAAACTCCTCCTGTGCTGTTGCTGCAGCGGGGAAGGCCGAGCTGCTGTGTCACATGGATGTTGTTATCCACGCTCCTGCTCTGCCCCGCTCCAGCAGTGAGTAACCCCCTGCGTTAGGCAGCATCCTGCCTCCAGAGATCTCAACACACTCAGTGAATGCAGCAGAACAGGAGGAGGTCCCTGACTGGTATGGGCAAGAGCTGTCAGCAGCGCCAGTGATGCAGTACATCACATGGAGTTACCAAAAGGAACTTGAGAAGCTGCTTTAATTAAATCTGCTAATAACAGCTTACGTATCTCTAGCATCAGAGCGCTGGGAATGGTTTTGTCATTACAGTCTTGGCTGCCCCAGATGAGAAGACTGCACCCGAGTTTTTGACAGGCAAACCAAGGCTCAGTGGTGATTGCTTGTGAGTAGCACGGAAGGAGCACTTAAGTTGTCTTGCAGAATCTTTTGCTTGGTCTCTGAAATAATGATCTCAATTGGTGTAAATTAAGTGGTTTTGATTTTGTCATGGCTCATAGGACTGAGCGGAAACATTGAGATAATCACTGCTTACTCTGGGATCTTCTGTATGGATAAAATTTGTCATTTATCCGTCTGAAAGTCCTGGTGTCTGTCTGTTCTGTCCGTGTATCCACTTACTGCACAAATACAGATGATCTACAGCTCTCACATGGCACATCAGGGTTCTTGCAGTGGTTAAATGAAATATAAGATCCAGACAAACTGGGATCTGAAATCCCCAAATCTGAAATTCTAGGTAGGAAAAAAAAACTGACTGTGCTCCTGGTTCTCTAACCAGTTTGCCCTAGGTCTAAGTCATGAATCTGTCTCCTGAGCATGGGGAGCTGACAGTTGTGGTCTCCAGATGAATTAGCATCAACGTTTTCCAGAAATGTTCTCCAAAAGTGCCTTGTTCAAAATTGAGACTTTTCAAGTGCAGCCACTTGACCTCCTGTAGTCATTTTTCTTCCCACTAATCCTGCAATTCCCTGAGCTACTGTGAAGCCATGTAATCATCTGGCTCTAGTCATCAGAGATGTGAAGTATCTGAAGGCACCATTAGCTCCTAGACGAGTGTCTTGCAATCCAACTGCTACGTATTTTGTTAATCTGATTTACTACTCTTATAATAACTTTCATCGCAGATGTTTTGAGTGTTCATTTCCTAGCTCTTCCATGGCTTTTACAGTGCATGAGATGTCATAGAAAAATAGGCTATTTATTTATAAAATAAATACAAATATGCATTGAAACTTACTCTTCAAAAAGAGTATCTGAATTTCGTAACTGGCAAGTTTGCAACTCTATCCAGATGGTCTCTGTCATCTGGTGCAGGACCACATAAAGTAGTCAAAAGAAGCACGCAACAATACGTGGAGTTTGGGCTAACTGAGCTTGTGGGATCTTCCAAGAAACAAAGCATTTTGGAAACTTCTCAGTTTTGAGCAGAAAAGGAACACTTGCTGTCAGGAGCCTGACTTCAAAGACAGAGGGGGAAAGGCAGACACGGTCTGGTTTTTTTTTTTTTCATATCTTGCGGTACTTGGTCACACTTTCTTGTCTCTCTTATTTGCCCATTACTGCTTCATCGTTGACCTAGGTCCACAAACTTGTCAGTATGTGCTCCTGTAGCATCCCTGCCTTCCGCCAGCGAGCTGTCCTTGTATCACAAACACTGTGGGCCCAGCTTTTCCACCTGGGCGCAGAAGAGATGCAGATAAGCGCGCTTCTGCGAGCTTCCCCGGTCCTCATCCGTGGCGTAGGTGTGCTTATCTACATCTCCGTGCGCAATACAGGGCTTAGGAGAGAAACGGGTTCTTCTTCCACCCCTCACAGGTAGGCAAAGCGTGCTCCTGGGGGTACCAGCCAAGGGCTCAGCCCTACGTGCCTGTGAGTGCCGAGGCTTGAAGCCCAGTAGGACAGCTCAGGCTGCTCTGTCTGGGGGAGCCCAGCGAGGTTATGCTGAGCAGAGGGGGCAGAGGAAAGCAGGAGCAACGTGGGCTGGAAACGAGGAGTAAAACTGATGAGCAGAGGGCATCCTTCCAGGCACCCCGGTGTGGGAGCGGTGCTGGTATGAAGCAGACTTAAGGGCGATTAAAGGCTCAGGCTCTGATAAGAGGGGTGAAGGCTGCTCTGACATCCAGACTCGAAAACCTGATTGCACGTATTGATGCCTTACGAGGGAAGGAAGACGTCTAGGGCTGGGTCTGAAGAGTTTTTGGCTGTGGAGAGGCATAAAAATTGTAAATTGAAACACCACACGTATTATTTGTTGTGTTGAACACTGGCAATTAATCCTCTTCGCTTAATTAATGCAAATTGAGGGACTCATTTTGGCTTCTCATTTAGATGTTTTATTGTGACAAACTTCTATTAGCACTCAGTGTAATGAACTGTAAGATAATATCAAAATTGTGTAAATGTTAAAATAAGTGTGTTTAATTATCTGACTAGCTTATAAGGAAGATCGTGTTCAAGTTGGCATAGCCTGTGAGGTTGGCTACTGGAAAAAAATGAGAATGCTCTAACATTAAAGGCTTTAATTTGAGCATTTTGAACTTCTTAGGTTCTGCTAAGTGGCTCTCTAAACAAAAATTCAGGAACTTTGCTTGCAGAAATGGAGACAAATTCACAGAGTTGCACATTCTTGGCAAGGTATTTTATGGTGGTGGGGGAATCTGTCTGTGCAAATGACAGCGTGAATTAAGAGCAACTACTGCGCTATTTGCCCATATACCTGTGGTCAGAGCAGGAAAAAAAAAAAAAAAGAATTGTCCTTTTCCTTTCTGTGGGGGGTGAAAGTATGCACCCAGACAGCACACAGCACACTCATTGTGTTGTGGTACCTTTTACCCTGCTTTACCTGTGGGGTGTTTGTGTCTGCACCCAAAAAGAGCTATTTCTCAGAGGACTGGAAGGGAACTTGCTAGCTCCCTTCAATTGTTTTCTGCCAGAGGCATCAACAAATCTGCTGGGTTCCGCTCCTAGGGGAGTGGCTATTGGCTTTTTGCATAAGGTGATGTTTGCACTTTAATAAAAGTCTAAGGTGGTTTCCAAATTGCTACAGTGCCACACTTGGCATTCATTTTATTTAAGGTCTGATGTTCTCCATGGCAACTGACCAAGATCTCATCTTAAACCATTGTCTTTTAATTCAGCTTCAAGGAAACCAGGTTATTTTTAGCGATGCGTTTGTCCTTCAAATGGGCTTTTTGGCTGTGGCAGGGGTGAGCTATAACATCCAGGGCCCCGTCTGTGATGACAATGTGGCTCTGCGTCAGCTCAGGAGTTGGATCACCGGTTTGTAACCCATCTGGGATCAGGCCTTTGGCAGAGAGGGGAGCAAGAGGGCAATTGCCATGACTTTGAATTTCTAGTGAGCCAGTTGTTCCCCTCCTTGGGAGCAAGAGCAAGCTTGCCCCAGCCAGCTGCAAGTCTTAAGAATGGGAAAGTAACCTAGAAAAATGTTGCTTTGACATTTTGTGGGTAATCAATATCCCAGCTGACTGCAGGGTTTCTGTTGTGAAGATCTTACTCTTGTTCAACGTGCTCAACTTTCCCTTTTCAGTTGCTTAAAAATTAACCTCTGCCTGTGATGTCAAGTTGCCAATCATGTAACTCATTTCCTTTATACTCTGTACAGGCCAAATTTGTTCATCGAACTATTGCAAACTGTGGAGTAACGTGAGAACTTTCTTTCAGTTATGCAGGAGACTGTGAGATTCACATGGACATATCGAAATTTAATGTTGGAGTGAAAGGCGTCCAGGTGCGTGTCGTGCTGATGTTCTTTTCAAGGCCATGTGTGGCAGGAGGTAGCGTGTCCCAGTGGGCAGGTTAAGACTCTTGACTGGAAAACCAAAGACTAGTAGTCTTGGGACGAATGGCTATATCTGTTTTGGCTGAGAAAATGGTGTCTTTCTTGGAAAGCACCTTAAAAAGTAATATTTAAGTTCTTAGTGTGGCTCTTACACAGGTTTGTTGCTAGAGCATTGAACTCACAAGGGCCAGCTTCTGCCACTGGAGTTTGGAGCAATTGCATGTTGGCAGAGAACTTCAAAAGAAACAATTCTGTTAGGGTGTTCATAACCTGTTTTAGATTAGACCAAAGACCTGTCCTTACAATACTGAAAGCTAATGGGCAGATCGCAGAAGCACCAAGGGGATGGCATTACATGGCAGTCAGGACTGTAGAGACTCCTTGAGCTTAGGAAACCTTGCCCAGTCTCAATAGCAATAGTTTGAGAGAGAAGGAGGTTATTGTTAGTAAATTCTAAGTAAAATGATTTCAAGCAGGATTTTTAAAATTAGTTCCATCACTGAAAAGCTCAGTTTTGAAACCGTATCCTGAGAGTATCTTCAAACTTGATTCTCCTTGGTCTGTTGTATTTGCAGCTGTACGGGACGCTGCGACTGATACTGGAACCTCTTCTAACAGAAGCCCCGTTTATCGGAGCGGTGACCTTGTTTTTTATGCAGAAACCGGTGAGTCACTAGTGAACTGTACTCTGCAGCCTTCTTGATTCGAGGACTGTCTTAGGGCATGGGTCAGTCTTCAGCGAGCGACACAAGCTGTCCATCGCTAGCAACCCGAACTGCATACCTGTGAATGCCCAACAGTGCGGGTACCTGAACAGCAGATTCCTGGTTGCTAAATGCTCGTCTTAAACTCCAAGAGGATGGGAGTGAATTTGCCCAACTCTCTTGCAGTAGCGCCTATAGAATTATTTGCTTTGGTCTAAGAAGGGGAGGAATTTCTCATGTTGACAGCACAGCAGCCATTTCATAGGCCTTTGCTGGAAGGATCCTGGCAGATGTACTTAAAGTCTTCCCAGTCATGGATTTTAAATGAAGCCATCTTGGGAACCGTTCAGTCATGGCCATGCTTTGAAAGCTTGCCTATTTAAGGTCACAAGTGCTTTGTAGTTGAATTGTGGTTGAATAAAATATGATAAAACTTCTAGCCTTCTTTAAAACAAAACAAAACAAAAAAACAGTTATAGCACACAACTCTGCTTGATTCTGGGTTATACTCTGCTTGAGGTCCTGGCTGTCATACACTTTTGATATTGAATGAGGTAGTTTTGAGTTTATATGTAGCAGCATTATGTAAACAGATGAAAACCTCCTTTGTTTATTATGTGAACAGAAATACAGATTCCAGTGGTGTTTGTAAATTTCCCTGCCTCAGGGCACAGGCCAACCCCTAAGTGAAAGGTGAGGAAACAACTTCACAGTCTAGGTAGAGCTGCCGGATTTACTGTGCATGACCCTGGGGCATCTGCCAATGGGCATTGCTAGGGGCTGAGTGCTGTGTCTTCCTGTGCTTGCAGGATAAGTCCCAGTGATACCTTAATTTCAGGTATGACAGGTAAAATAGATAAGGGAATTGCTATCAGCTGTTGATTTTAAAGTATAAATACAATCATTTGCTGGTGCAGGTTTGGCTTTCTTTAAACAGCCAACTTTGTTTCAGAAGCATTTGCTTCCCCTTTAAATTCAACATTTGTCCTGAGATAAATTTTAATGGTCCTGTATCATTTCTCTCCCTGTCCTTGTTGTAGCATTTGGAAATCAACTGGGCAGGCATGAGCAACCTCCTGGATGTCCCAGGAATTAAGTAAGTGTCTGTTTTGTTTCACTTTATTCCTTTTTAAAAAAAAACCTTTGGGAACTGGGAAGGCTTTCTCCAGTAATCATCAAAGTTATTCTCAAGAGTGATGTGTAGAAGGAGTTACGCTGATACTCGTGCCATTACATCTGGCTGTGGGGTTTGCAAACACTTGAGTAGGGTGCTCATACATTATGTCAAAATTCCTTCTTCACTTCACTGCACTTGGGATTTAGGGTGGAATTAGACCACTGTAGTTTTGGGGATTTACTATAAACTGAAAAACAAGCCCTTCTGTTTCTCATGTGCCAGTTACTTATAAAGATAGTTGAGCAGATCTAGGCAGTCTGTGCTTATGTTTACATACCTTAAAGTGAAAAGAAAGGTTAAGTATCACAGGGTTGCAGTCCTGTGATGAACTGAAATCCAATCCGTGATAAAGAAAACTGCAACATATTCAAAAGGAGAAATATTCTTCTAGTTCTGTGTAATCTGTTCATCCATTAGGTTCTTCAGAAAACCTAGCTGCTCCCCAGTGCCTCTTGGGTTGATCTTGTACATAAAACTTGCAGGATGAAAATCTCATTGCTTTTCACTGCTGTAAGTTTCAATCTGCTCCTCCAGGCTGGAGATGGACATTTTCATTTTTTTCTCAGTGTAATGGGAAAATTCTGTCACACGAGAACAAAATACACATTGGTTACTCAGCCATTGCCTTTCTCCCTTTAAAATGAACTCAGACACCACTGCTCCCCTCCCTTCCACTGCAGCTCATGCTTTGCAGATACATAGGAAATGGCTGGCTACTTTAGGTGTCAGTTTATGCAGTAAAGGGCCTCTGAAGACCTTTGATGTCAAGTGAGAGGAAGCTTTCTTTTTTTTGGTTTTGTTTTTTACTTAATTTGAGACCTGACGTTTGCCCTGAGAGCTCCAGCTTTTATCAGACAAATTAATCTGTTCTTTTCTGATGCAGCATTCCTTAATCCTTGCAGGGAGAAGGTATGTAGGTGTTCCAGCCTACAACCTCTCATATAATTAAGTGCAAATTTGGTGTCCTAAATGTTCACTCTCTGGTTCTCTCACGGGGATTTGAACATAGAAACCTTTGCTTGTTCATCAACACAGCACATGAAAGCCATGAGCAAATCATGTGTGCTGTGAACAGGCTGAAATACAGGTTGAGTAAGAGCTCTCCTTTTCTTTATTCGCCTACTTAAGAGAGTGAAGATACTAGATGCAGATATCTGTCCTCATGTGCAAGCTGCGTGTAGCTGAGTATACCGTAAGACTGAAGAGAAGGGACAGTTTGTGACATTCCTGCAGAGAAATTTGTCAGGAAAGCCAATAGTTTGAACAAGGGTTTTCAGACTCCTGGTTTGACAATGGGAGTAGGAGATTTACAAAAATTATTCTTTGTGAATCGGTCTTCATCCACGAACTGTGACAATTTCATTGCATGGCCTTTCCCTGAGAAATGCCTTATAAGCACTAGATTTACCAAGAGGATGAAAAAATTTCTGGTGTTTGGTGTGCTCAGGTCTCTCCCTTACTATTGTCTGCTGCTCATTCTGAGTTGCAGTAGCACGTTGAAATCCTCTCGTTAATCACCCAGAGAATATTGGAGGTCTGTGATAGCCATACACTTCTTGCACAGGAAAAACAGATCAAATTAGTTTTCCCTGCCAAACAAACATGGCAATTCCAAATAAAAGATTTAAAACTGGAAAGCTAAAAATGAGTCAGTGTTAGATTGGACTGGAAAGTCCGTGCTCATCTTCTGCTCTGCAGCAGCTCAATCGGACTGGAATTATTGTTAGGAGATGGCGGAGCTTTCCCCAGTGATGTACATCGATCCTTGGTTATCAGTTCTGGTGTTAAACTACCGTCTCCTGTCCTTTTGGTCTAAGCTGAATGTCACAAGCCCGAGTTTCTTCCCCCGCTCTTTGGGGGAAGGTGGTCTGTGTTGCTCATTTTGCAGTGCCTCCTGTTTCTTGTGCTGTGCCTTGTTCTTTCATTCTAACTGAAATGGTGATTTCATTGTAGAGATTTAGGTTGTTTGTTTTTTTTCTCACCTGCAGTGTAATGTCAGACTCGCTGATTCAAGATTACATTGCTTCACGGCTGGTTCTACCAAACAGGATCACAGTGCCTCTGAAGAAGAACATGAACATTGCCCAACTGAGGTTCCCTATCCCACGCGTGAGGGTTTTTTGGTTTTGTTTTTTTTTTTCAGGGAGGATGTTGATCTACTGAGTGTGCATTTGCTGCAACGCAGATGCATGCAAACTTAGTGTGTTGGGTTCCTGCACATCCATTTCTCATCAGCTGTGTCAGCCTGGATTGTAGGCTTTCTGTAGGCAATATTTCAGGAATACAAAAGCAAATATTGGGTAGTTCTTGATTCTGGGGGACGCAGGGGGGGCACTTACCTCCCCGTATATGGCACAAGAAGTCCGTTTAGACACAGATGTTTACCAATTTAAGCCATTAGTCTCATTTGAGAATACCACAGGTCTTCAATTAGAGAAAGTAAATACATGAGCACTAAGTGTCAGGCTACTTAATGTCTTTACTAATGCAGTGAAAGGGTGTAAATGGGAAGCTCAGAGTATGACATCTCTTCATTAAAGAAAAAAAAAAGTTCTGAATGACAAACAAACCCAAACAAGGCCCAACCTCCTAAATGTTTGATGCATCCAGATCTCTGGTCTCCTCCTGTCAAATGCCTAATATATTCATGAATGAGAGTAATGATAAATGAATGACGAAAGGCTGCTTCCTACTGAAAGCTTTCATCACCAAATTGAAGTTGAATGGCCTCTCTGCAATAAAATAATCTGCCAATGAATACTTGGCTCCTCCTTCAGTCAGTATGAATTGATCTTGACTCTACACTCAATTTAACTGCAGTGTACGATCCTGTGTGTATATGTATGTTTCTGATTTTAAAATAAGTTGAAGACTATTTCCTACCCAACTATCTACATTGGATTGTGTATCTGTTTAGGGTTTTTTCTAGGTAAATGATGAGAAGAGTGATTGTTTTTTCACAGCTGTCATTTGAAATGCCTCAAAATATATTTCTTTGCAAACCTGTCATGCTGACTACCCTTATTGCCTGAAATAACTAGTTTTAGGAGGTAGCATATTATAATTATCCAAAGATCACATTTTCACAACCAATTTCATCTTGCTTTTTTTTATTATCCAGGGAGTAATAAGGGTTCATCTGCTAGAAGCTGAAAACCTCGTCCAGAAAGACAATTTTCTTGGTGCAATCAGGGGGAAATCTGACCCATATGCTCTTCTTCGAGTTGGCGTGGTGCAGTATCGAAGCAAGACAGTTTCCCGAGATCTTAATCCCGTTTGGAATGAGACATTTGAGGTACTGAATCTTTTGATCTTTCCATCTATAGGATGCACAGCTGTTTACATCCTTGTGTTTGGAGGACCTTCTCTTAGCTGACTGCACTGGAGCAAGTGAAATTCCTGGTTCCTTGATTGATGAGGCATTTCTGTCTCTTAAACAAATCAAATCTAAATTGCAAACCTGAAATGGCATTCGGGTTGATCTGATTTACATATGTGGGTTTTTGGAGGACGTGCAAAGCATTGCTTTAAATATCAATCAGTGCAGCAGTCTGTGCGACTGTATTCTGCTCTAGCATTGGTATTCTCTGTGTATAGGATGTCTTTAGCTCTTTTTGTGAACAATACTTATTAGGGATATCAGTTTGACAGGTTTAACTTTTAATTCGAAACCGAGCAAACTGGCTTTAAAATATTTTCATCTATAATCAGTTGTATTTGTTACAAGATGAGGCACAAAACAGCAGGGAATGTCCTTAATGTGTTATGCAGCTGTAAAGTGTCATGTTCTTATCCACAGCCTGAGTAGTGAACCCGTGTGAGTGCTTTTTATTTTTAATCAATACATCTTTCTCCTCCAGTTTGTTGTTCATGAATTGCCTGGTCAGGACTTAGAAGTTGAATTATATGATGAAGATCCAGATAAAGATGACTTCATGGGGAGGTAAATCAATGAGACTTTCTTTTTATTGCTCTTCAAAAGGATCTAGTGTTCTGAAAAGTCTGCTCAATAGATTTGAGAAAACAGGTCTGGACGTTAGATCTTTTCTCTTCTGTATTTTCAGTCCTAATCAAGTGCAGTCTAACTGGAATGTTTTCTCATTCTTCTAATAAGGTCTTGTTGCTGTTTTGTAATGGAGAAATATCCTTATAGTGATATACGACATCCATTTTTCATACAGAAATTGCAAAGGATCTGAAATGACTGGTGGCCAGAAAACAGCACTCTTCATATCAGATGACAGATAAGAAAGGGGCACTTATTCATAAGTTGAGGATTTCTCAAGTGGGACAACATCACTGATGTTCTCGATAATAGCACTTAGGGGTAGAGATGGTCATGATCACGTCCGGACAGAGCATGTCAGATCTTGCTTCTTAGGACCAGTTATCTTCATATTTGTTTAATTTAAAATAAATAAAAAACCAAAGAAAGAAACAAAACAATCCAGTCCTTGCTCAGATCCAGTGATCTCTGAAACGGAACACCCAGATTGTTTATACAGGAAGTTTGAAGTTGAAGGAAGCTATTCCCTGCGTCCAAATGTTGTCATCAAGTTATTAGTTCCTAGTGCAACTAGCTTTGAAAAAGTTAGAGTGGGCCCTGACTCCTGCAGGGAATCTTAACCACCATTAGAGGTGGCGGTTACTACACTACTTAAGATTTGTTTAGAATATGTTTTAGTTTTGATAGCATTTCAAGAGGGAGAAGGTACTGTGTGTAGAAGTATCTGTTCCACCACACATGCACACAGGTAATATCTAGAAGTTGCTGTTTGGAACATCATGTGGGCTATTTTTCTTGGTAGCCATGGTTTCTGTTTTGTTTTTTTTTTTCCTTTCCCCTTTGTCCACTAATCAGCAACACACCATATGTGTAAACATATGCTGAAATGTTTGCTTTGTGTCTTCCAGCTTGCTTATAAGCCTTGTGGATATAATGAATGACAGAACTGTTGATGAGGTAAAGATCGCAGCTTATTTTTAAAAGTGGTTGTGGTGCATGCTTATATGTACTCATTCATGTTCTCCATATGCTACTACGTTGTTTCTGTGTGCGTGAAGCTTCCTTGCACACTTTCACTGTGGTATTTTTTTTTTGGTGAAGTTCTCTTTGCTCAGAAAACTTGAAGTAGCCATCACAATAATTTTTACAATCGGGCTGGCAACCTCAGATAGCCCTGAGGTTATGCTGAGCCAGCAGTGGGTTGATATCACGTATCCTGTGTGTACCAAATATTTCTTCAAGGCTACAAATAAAGTTTGTGAAGCAGTCTGATTGCTGAGGGAAGAAATAATCAGATTGTATTGTGGTTCATCCTGCAACCCAACACTGCAAACAATGCCAGAGTGCCTGTCTGATGCTGCTGCTGGTTGCAGATACCCATGTGCACTAAATGTGTGTGGATATCTTAGTTTCAGTGTTTCTGGCTTGTGTTCCCAAGTAGATGGCCATGCTACAATCTAAGTCTCAAAAATTCAAGTTAAGAAGCTCAAAGTACAATTTGTATTGTCTACTGCACTTAAGTCCCAGAGTCTGCAACATGTACAAATTATTCTGCCTCACAGTTCTTAAGTTACGCTTTGTTGTCTCCATTTAGTGGTTTCCCTTGAGTAAGACAACGAGTGGGCACTTGCATTTAAAGCTGGAGTGGCTTTCACTAGTAAATGACCAAGAAAAGCTACATGAGGTGAGTATATTTGCTTAAAGGATTCAGATACTTTGATCCCTGTCCAGTGATCAGTAAAGGAGCATGTAAAATTAGGATCCCCGGCAGACTCATGGGAGTTTATTTTTGTCTGACAAAGTTTTGATGTATTTTTTTTTTCCTGTTTCTCCTGGAGAGGAAGGGTGTTTGCTTGCCCCACATGCCTTGGTAATACAGGAGCCACTAAAATCTGGCAGATCATTTTACTTAAATCAACAAAACTTTGTTCGGCCAACTGCAAAGTGGCCTCTCATTGTTCCTTTCTTTGATCGTTTTTCTCTTTCCTCTTCATCTGTGATATGTGCAGGACCTCCAGTGTCTGTATACCTGTACTAGTCATAGACAAATAGCCAGCACCAGGGAATCCGACCAGTTCTGCACTAAATAGGTTGAAGGGCATTAAAGCGAGCAAATGGCAGAGACTTATGCCTTTTCTTACTGGTCTGCTTGAAACCATCATGCTGTAGGGTATTGGTTCCTCTAAATTGCAAGTTTAAGGAGAAAGGTGAAGAGCTGCTTAGCTTAGGGAAACTCTGAATTTGTCTTGTGTGCTGTATGTTGTCCTTGATGAGTGATCATGCCTACCTTGTTTTTGTTTTGTTTTGTTTTCCTGGCCTTCACAGGATAAGAAGGGTCTGTCTACAGCAATTCTGATAGTCTACTTGGACAGTGCTTTCAACCTTCCAGTAAGTACGAACAACACGCAGACAGCCTTCACTCCTAACCCTTTTTTTTTCTAAAGCCCACCAATTAATGGTTTTTAAACTCTCTTTTACTAATTCAGAAAAACCACTTTGAGTATTCGAATGGTGAATGTGGAGCAAAGAAGATCAAAAATAACAAGTACCTCAAGGTAAAATTTCGTATTCTTCCCCCATGCTTGTAAAAACACCTTCTGGTTTATGCTGTATCATAGCAACTGAAAGTAGCTGTTGTTAAAAAGAAGTAATTTCTCCACTGTCAAAATCTGTGACCGCTGGTTCAAGACAGTGATTGAAAGCCCCCGCCCCCAGTACAAGCCTAGGAGGTCCAAGGAGGGATGCAGCACAGAAATATTTGATTGTGTGGGGGGGTCGCCGTTATTTTATGCTTTGGGGAGTAAGAGGCTCCAAACGTCAGAGCAAGTCACGCTGTCCTTCCTGCTGCTGCAGGGCTCTTCCAGCTGGAGCTTATCCCACTGGGAGCGGAGGGCTGTGCCTGTTCGTGGTACCCTTCCTGTCCGTTGGGGACCTGACCGCCAGATTCTTTCCCCCGATTTTTAATTCAGAAACAACGCTGTCATTCATGCTTCCTCTCCCTTTGCTTATGGTTACGTGTTACACCTCAAATACTGGATTTTACTGCCGTGATGCAAATTGTGGATGTAGGAAAGAATGTCTTTCACCCTGTTCTCTTGAACAGGCTACGCACAGTCACGGCTCTGAGCAGTGGGTAAAGCTTGCCTGTCTTCAATGAGTAGCTCTCCTCCTAAATATGATCTTTACAATTTAGATGAGTTACCAGCACTGGTACACCACACACATGACATTCAATAATCCTTAATTCTGGACTCCATTGTACGCACTTTTCTTGTTTTCCCAAGACCAACTCCTCAGTGTTAACATCTGTAACGTTAGTGCAAAGGGGCACAGTACGAGGGGTTCAGTATTACTACTTCTGAAAAGGAGTTGTTACTTGGTACCAAAGGCTCACTTGTAGCTGCTTTACGGCATGTTCTGAGCCTAGGAAACCAATTCTGAGAGTCCTGTTTCACCAGGGAATGACAAAAACTCCCCCATGGTGTATTCAACACTTTTTGCTATCTGTTTCCTCACAGCTTCTGACAAATATTTACTTATTGAGACCTAAACATGTAGAGCTTTAGCTTAAGTGTGAACTCTTGATGCTAGAGGGTAAGACTGTGTTGTGTTACAGCTGGAGTCTGTCCTGCATGCTGCACTCTTCAGGTGTCTCTCATCTGAAAACTATTGCCAGCTTTCCAGCAACATATTTCAAGTAAGAGTAATGGTTTGATTTTGCTTCTTGAAAACTGTTAATCGTTTTTTTTTTCCTTGTATTATATGACAGAAGACAGAAAGAGAACCTTCCTCCTTTGTCCTGCTCACAGTAGGAAGCAAGACTCATAAAAGCAAGGTGAGGTTGTTTGACTCTTCTGCTTGCTTTAAATACCACCTGTTTTGTGGGTGACCACCTCCAAGTAGCCCCTAGAAGGGGACAGGACCACTCTAGCTGTGTGAACAGCTGAGGTTATGGTGCTGACTGCAGAGGCCAGGAGGCGGGGACCAACCAGCATGGGGAAGCACAGACTTCAGCTTTCCTTTTCCCTTGCTGCCAGTACCTGTCACCTGGCAGAAGGAACTGTTTTATGAAGCAGCCTCAGGAGGAGCCCCCTGGGTGGTTTGTGTGCTCTTTCATCCTTTAAGTGGATGGCACTGAAGCTGTCCCCTCCCACTCTTCCCACAAGCTCTACACCCCTCAAACTGCCCCTCTAGCTTTCTTACCCTTCCCTGCCAGCTTGCTGCAGTTTTGGGAGCTGGCTCTGGGTGTCTGCGGGCTGGAAGCTGACTCTCTGGGCGGAGAGGTGGGAGGAAGGGAGCAGTGCCTTGCTGCAGGTGGGGCAGGCTGCTGGTCCAGGCAACACCGGTTGGGAACTGCAGCTCGCCTGACTCGTTCGTCAGCGTTTCCACACCTCACAGAGCTTGTCCTGGTTTTGCCAGAGACTTTGCTTGTGCGCACTTCTGACCTGGAAATTTCACTCTCTTTTTACAGCTTGGGGACAGGAAGGTCACTGTGACCCTCTCTGGTTACAGTATTCCCCCCCTGTGTCACAGTATTCTTTGCTGCTTAAAGAATAAGCTAATACAAATGCCACAATCTTCTTGTTGCAGACCTGCAATTTCAGCAAAGATCCCACGTGGGGCCAGGCTTTCACCTTCTTTGTCCACAGTGCTGATTCCCAGTCACTGCATGTTGAGGTAAGAGAAAAGCCTTTCCTTTGGAAAGCCAGTGTACATTCACAGGGAGACACCTCCTTCATAGTGGATGTGATCTCAGTGCAGGTTGTATCCGTCTGCATGTACAGGGGTCCTCTGACTTAAGAAGTGGAAGGAGCACCTGTTTTTGCACAGGCAGCTCTCTGTTAGGTGATGCTGTTATCCACCTTTGTTCTAGGATCATATCACATGTAATATCTTGGTGCAAAACATGGGACATTTGTGGCTGAAAATTGCAAAGGAGGTTTTAGACAGATCTGCATGCAGGAAGGCTGTGAATATTTTGCTGTCGGAAATCAGAGTGCTCATAATCCTCAGCCAGAGTGTATCTCTTCACCTTGGTATTTAGGCTCCTTATGAAGTCCTGTATCTCACTGCCTTACATTAAAGTCACAGCCAGTTCTGCGGCTGTTCTCTGGGCTGCAGAAGTGCATATTAAGAAGTGCAAACTTAGAAGGCATATTGAGGCTAGAAAGGCTAAACTATTACTATAAAAAAAAGTTTAAAAATTGTGAGGGTGTAGATCAGTTGTCATTCTAGCTGCCTAGGACATTTTCTGCAGGGCAAGTAAGGAAATTCAAGTAAATTCTAGGGCCTATATTTTCTGCTAGGGCAGTTTCTTCTCTGTGTAGTTAGAGATGGGATTTTTACTTCAAACATAGTAATTTGTTATACTTCTGAAATATTGGCGTCACCTATTCAGAAGTAACTACTCTTCATAATATGTCCTGAAGTAAATTAGCTTATTTTGGTCTGTCTGAAATACCTTCTTTGCTGTTCCCAGCTTTCCAGCTTGTCTTCTAATAAAAACAACATATTTTTCCTAGATAAAAGACAAGGATCGGGATAGTGCCCTGGGAACTTCAGTGGTATGTCTCTCCCACTTACTTAAGGACCCAAACATGACTCTGGATCAGAGATTTCAGCTGGATCATTCCAGCTCAGACAGCTTCATTAAGATGAAACTTGTGTTGCGGGTAAGTTGTTCTTTGCCATATTCACCTGACTTCCCCAGTGGAAGTTTCCAATTCTAACCAGGCAAAAGAGAAAACGTGGGAGAGGAGAAATGCAGCCTTGCTTCACAGATGAGTAGAAGGCAGAAGTGTGACAAAGTCGTTAACTGCAGTTAAAAGTGCACGTTGGAGCTGAGAGCTCTCCCCTGAGGCTTCCTAAAACTTAGTGCAGTGGCATTGCCAAAAGCCTTTTCATGATGTTAAAGAGTGGGGCTGAGAAAATCTAAGCTGGGAAATCAAACCAGCAAGGTTGTGAGAAACACTAATGCTTGGGAATTGTTTTCTCACGGTGTTCTGGATCAGTGTTCAGACGCTTAAATATGTACACAGGAGGAAAAGGAAACACAGTGTCATAGCTAGTCCCGTAGGCCTCCTTCATCTCTAATGGCATTTCCTGCTTTTTAAGACCAGTAGCGTTGTGGTGAAATTTCATCCTAGGTGGTAATGCTGGTGTGAACGCCAGTGTTTTGGGAGCAGTGCTCATTTCTCTCCCTCATGGTTTTTAGGCCTTGAATGTTGAGGAACCCGATCCACAGAGCGTCAAGGCTGGTGGCAATGCCTCGAAGCAAGGTCCTGTGCGTGTCACGGAGAAGGGTGGAAACCAGCAGAAGTTTGTCTCGCCACCAAAACCAGAAGTCTCAAAAGTACCTCCTGTGAGCAAAGACGCTGCCGTGCTTGAATCCCTGCCAAAAAAGGACAGCAGTGAAGACCTGGACACAAATGACAGTTCAGCAGTGCCTGTAGCAAGTGAAACTATTGCTGGCCTTAATGAGACGGAGAGCGAGCAAAAGCCTGAGCATCACCTGTCGTCAGCACTGCATACCAGAGCAGTGGTAGTGCCTACGCTGCCGATTGTGGAGGAACTGAGGCTTGCACCCAGCGTTACTTCCCTGGGTTCTCTGCCTTCTTCTTGCTTTGAACTAAGTAGCAGCAATCTGGACCTTCATAAGTAGGTGGTTCTCCCAGCTGAACTGTTCTCCTCTTGAGAAGGTTTTGTTTTTATAGGTTGCTGTTGCATAAGTTGAGTTCGAGTCATTTGGAGTCTTGAGTCTCAAATCACTTTACAAAGAACTGGCCTAAGTCAACCGCAAACAATTACAGGGGTGATGTCTGATCGAATGTAACGTGAATGTGTGTCCTTCTCTGGCTGTCCTAAGGGGTGCTGCATGTGTTGGTCTTGTATTGTTTAAGTGGCTCTCATACAGAATATCCTAGGTCCCATAACACTCATGAGTTTAATACCGAAGGTGCCTTTCAACAGGAGATTGGGAGTCTGCGTTGTCCCACTGCTGTACAAACACAAACTTGTGATAAGCGTATCTGGCTGCTTCAAGTTTTGGATGCCTAAAGTTTTGAGACTCTCATGATGCTGTGAACAAACTTATCCTAGAAAAATTTGCTTGTGTGCGCCCTTCCTGTAGTGTTAAGTATCAGGCTGTGGGTATTCTGCTCTGCAAAGGGGGGGTGGAGGGCTGGGTCTGTCCCTCCAAGGGCACAGACTGGAGCTAGTAGAATTAATGAATAGAAGCAGCAAGGAAGGTCTGTCTCAATTAAGAGAGCATCAGAGTTATCAGCTTAAACATCAAACCCAGGTACAGCTGTTCAATTTAATACTTGTATACTGGCATGTAAGTGAGGTCCTGTTCAGAGCTAGAGAATAAGACATTGTTAGAACATTTTAAAACGATGTCTTGGATTTGAAACCACTTTGGTAAAACGCAGATTGAGATATAAAAAGGGTCCCATTTTACATATACAAGCATCCTTGAAGGAGTTGTGTACAAAGAACGTACAAAACACATGCTGGTCTGTACTTTATTGCTCCATCTACAACAGGCCAATTAGGTGTTTTTTTGGCTATGTATGCTTTGGGTCTTGGGGCAGGTACCTGTACAGAAGTCAGGCTGGGCAGTGCTGGCACTAACAAGTGTTGTTTCTGGGGTCCAGCTGCTTTCTAGAAAGTAAACCATAAGATGCCAGGAAGAGGAACAGTGCCCTGAAAGTTGCTTCTAGTGAAAAACGCATCAGCAGCTTCTGGAGCTCATGTACTGTTTCGTGCTGCTAGGTCTGTGCATCTGGTCTGTTAAATAGCTGTGTTTAAAAGCTTTTCCTGTGCAACTGTCTTACAGCGGGACTGAAATGCCTCTGGGAGAGATTCAGCTCACGGTGCGTTATGCTTCAATACGGCAGAGTCTCGTCGTGCTGGTGAATGGCTGCAGGTAATGCTGACAATTGCTCGCCTCTCTGTAAAGGGAAGGGCTCCCTGAGCTTGCATCAGGCGTTCAGTAAAGCTGGAGCAGAACCGTGCAGAGCATAAGCTGCCCAGCCGAGATGCCTGGCTGTAGGCTGACCTCAATCTGCACAGCCTCCCTAAGCCCAGGCAGGTGGAAGCCACCAGCTCTGGTCAGTGTCAGCAGCGGGTCTGTGACAGCGGCCAGCCTCCTGTGCTTGCTGCAGCAGGGATGCTGTAACTTTCATCCAAAACTTCCTCTGAACACCACTGACAACTGACACATGTCCTGGGATGTCTGAAGGAGGCGTTGTGACAAGGATTGATGTCTGTGACTGAATTTGCAAGTGTTAATTTAGGAACCCCGTAAGTGGCCACACATTCAGTAGTGAATTTTTTTTTGAGCTTCACATCCTTAAGGCTTTAATCTCTTTGTTTCAACTCCAAAGATAAATGCTGTTGGCCCATGAATCCAGGAAGGGTGGCTCCGATTTTAAGAGAGACAAGGAATTAAAATATACCTGGGGAGAAGGTGTCTTGCTTGTGAACACTGTATTTCTTTTAACAGAAACTTAGTACCCAATTCCAATCGTGGGGTAGATCCTTATGTCCGAATATACCTGCTTCCAGATAGAAGATGGACGAGCAGGAAGAAGACTTCCGTTAAGAAAAAAACTCTGAACCCCCAATATGATGAAAAGTAAGAAAATGTTAATCATGATTGCAGCTGACATAGTTACTATCTCTGTATAAAAAGGAAGGGCTCACATAAGGTATGCACCTGGTGCACCTGAACAACTGTCCCATGAATATTTGCGGGTCTTCTGAAAAAATGGCACTTTAACTGTGATTTGCAATTCCTTGGGGCTGGCTTTACTCCACATACAGTATCGTCCCATCCTCCCACCCCCTTCCCTGATCCTAGCAGGTGCAGGCTGCTCTTGCTTCTTTCCTCGCAGACATTCCCCTAACCATGCCCTGTCACTGCAGAGACAGTGTGAGTGCTGGTGGAAGCAAGTTAAAACGTTGCCACCTCTTTGCCAGTTGCCACATCCACAGCTCTGCCCTGGTAAAGGAATGTGTGCTGTACAAAGCCAGTCACAGTAGAGCTGGTCTGAGAAGCGGTGTTAGTCCAGTATTTAGATAAAGGTACAAATAATTGGTGAAAATACACGAATATTGGGTGAGCCTGGATAATTAACTTTTTGTTTCATTGTTAGGTCCTTTCTGTGCGTGTCTGTAGGTCAGAAATGGAGAAAAAAACTTTAAAATGTTTCCTATTAGCACTCCAAACACTAGTCACTCCAGCTGTGGGGTTTGCTTCAGCCTATCCTGGTGAGCTCCCCTGGCAGGTACTCCACTTAGTGCCAGCGCAGCTGTTGGGAGCAGCATCCTTCTCATCCCCCGTTGGCATGTCCTGCACATCCTCAATTACCTATAATAGGTTGAGCAAGACTTAGCTCCAAAACACATTACCTGTTTTACGACTCTGACTTAAGGAAAAACTATTCGGGTGGGCAGAACCTAAACGATTTCGCATGGACAAAATTGACCTGACATTTGCTGGTGTGTGCCAGAGCCGTGAGTCAGCGCCATTAAGAATTTAATTGCCACAGGTTTCTTTCTTTGTCTTCTCTTAATGTGGTATAAGCCTACTTTGTAAACTTGGGGGGGGGTGGCTCAGCTATTTCCTCTGAGTAATAAAGGTTGCATGGAAAATATGCTGATCTTCCATGAAGGGGAAAACCGATTGGAAATGGCATTTCATTATGGATGCACGTTTTCCTTCATCCCGCTGGCACGGTGAACAGTCTGACCAGCAGAGTGTCATAGTCTTTTGTAAGGCTTGGAAGAAATATATATATATTTGTTTACAATATTAATAAAACTAACTATAGAATTACCTTTTCTGTTCCGAGAGAGTAACCCGTGTTCGCATGTGGATTGTAGTCAGCTCTCCAAAATTGTGCTAAAATATGCTGTGGTTGGGCAACAACGTTCTCAAGGCTTACAATTGGGCTGTAATGCCTTCTCAAACTGTGGGTGTGATTCGCTTCCTGTAAAGGTCATTGTCTGAAGCTACGGTCCTTCTCTGTTGGAATTGCTGTATTTTGGCCACTGATGCTTACAGGATTTCAAGTTTTGACTTAAAACATTTCTTTCCAAATTTTTCTTTTAGGTTTGAATTTTTTGAATCTTTGGAAGATGTCAAGAAAAGGACACTAGATGTTGCAGTGAAAAACAGCAGGCCATTCATTTCACAAGAAAAAAAGGAGCTGGGGAAGGTAAGATTAAACCAGTGGCATGACTTGTTTAAGAGCTGAAGAGTTTGAGACATTCCTGTAATCCTGAACTGCAGAACTAGCAACCTGGAAACAACTTCCTGCCAAATTTTTCTCTGATATCAGGCCATATCCCTGTGGAAGCTGACGTGGTTTCATGTGATTGATCTGCCACCCTGCTTCCTTTGAGAGTGCTCCTGAAATAAAAATGCGTTTCCTGGGATCCCCTGCTGCCTGCCTGGGGAATAGCTCCAGTAGTTCAAACATGAAGCTGAGAAAGACGAGATTAAAACAGAGAAGTTGCTGACAATACCTGAAGTTTTCTGTGAACAGCTTTGCTTCTGTGAACAGTAAACGTGAATCCTGTCTTCAGTGATAGATACATTTCAAAAAATGCTATTAAGAAACTGAGCTTTAGAGATGAGGCTGGCTGATGCCTGTGTCTCAGGAATGCAGGAAGCTCGTCTGCCTTGAGCCTGGGCTGCAGCCCTAGACCTTTAAAGTGGAACTGACTTGGAGTGCTAGATTAGCTAACCAACTTGTATTAAATATATATATATATAAATTTTTAAAAAAAATGTTTTTTAAAGGTGCGGATTGACTTGTCGCAGGAGGACTTAATCAAAGGGTTTGCACAATGGTAAGTTTGTTTCAACTTCACACTTTACACCCTGGCTAATGGCTTTGCTCAGAGTTGGTGTGGTGGTGTTGGGGTGGTGGTAGAAGGGCTGCGCGTTTTGGTGAGCAACAATCGTAGCTTACCTGCAAATGCAGGACTAACTTGAACTAATCTGATAGTTTTATCTAAAGTTTATGTAAATCTGGTTAGCAGTGTGATCCCTACCCTGTGAAATGGTTTTAATAAGAGGCCTATATGTCAATTATTCTCAGTCTTCAGCATATTTTAAATTACATAAAAGCCACTGGGATACATAAGAATTATGTTTATTAAAGTAAACCTGCAACAAATAACTTGGATAAGGATCCTAACTAAATTAACACTCTGATCAGCAATATATATGTATGATAAAATGTTAATTACAAAGCACTTATATAAACTGTTTTAATAAGCCACTTACAGTTCTGCTTGTATGGTCATTGTGGTTCAGACGTCAACCTTAAGTATTGGTCTGAGGCAAAGACTGAGAACCAGTGCTTCTTCCTTCTAAGTCTCTAGTTAGTACCAGTCGCACTTCCTCCTTTATCCGTCACTGAAGGAGACCAAGGAATGCGGTGTGTGTAGTCTAGTAGCTTGCCACTGGTGTGGGCAGCAGCATAGGAAAACCAAGTTCCCCATGCCCAGCTCGTGTGCGTCTCACGGAAGCGTATGGCAATAGGAGAAGACTGACTCATCCAGCGTTCCCAGTAAAGAGCTGAAGTTTGAGGCCATCTCTGAAGCCTCCTTCACCACGCTGCCTGTGAAGTGCAAGCAATAAAGCATTGCCACTTAAAAAGTCAAAGCCTTAAACTGCTTGCTTATTGTATGTTTTGCAGGTATGAGCTGACAAGAAGTAGACGCAAGAAAAATTGATTTCTTCTCATGTACATAAGTTACTAATTTTTAAAATTTATATTGACTGTATATATCTATTTTGTAGTTAAAGTGTTTTAAAACAGTCACTGCAAACTTGAAGCCAGCTGCTGCTTAGGACATGTAAATTTAATGATCCTACTCAGAGACTAGTTCTTCGTGATGTAAAAAAAAAAAAGTGGAAATTACTTCTCTCTAAATAACAAATCATTTATATTTGCTGTTTCTGGTATATCTCCCCCAAAGAACTGGTAAATATGAATATGCTCTTAAGGAAGCATACCTAGAGAAGATTGCCAGCTATCTGTGATTACTTTGTTCACAGCGTCATTTCCACAAGAGCCTATTCATGTTGTTTTAACAATATCTGAAAGCATTGTACTTTTAAAAGAATAATTTTTTAAACAGCATCCTTCATCTGACCCATTCAAATAAACTGTTTAAGACTAATAAGTTGTTTTTGAGAAACTAAAAAATTGATATTCCACTTCTGAAAAGTATCTTATGCAAAACCACAGCCACAACCTGCTATGAGCTTCCAGAAGCAGGGAGATTAGTTTACCAAGATGTCATTAAGGTTTTAGTTTGTGATGCCTTAACACGTTTTGTTCTTTGTTATATCTCTCTTACATTTCAACATCTCATAAGCCTTGATAGTAAAGCATTCTGCCTGAGGACCAGCAGAGTTTTGTAAAACTAAGCTTTATTAATATTGGAGCAAAATATACCAAAATATTTTTTGAAGCTTTGTGTATTTGTTTGTTTACAATAAACTTTGAAATGTCTTGCTTAAGGAAGTTGAACTATGCCCTTCTGTAGAATATGAACATGGTAACTTCAACTGCATGCTAGGCAAAAAAAAAACATAAGTCACCACCTGAAGTAGGTTTAAAATATTTTCAGCCTAGATCACATGAGTTCAGCCTGTCTCAATCCATAACCAGAAACAACACTGGCAGAACAGCTGTTTGCAGCACAAAGCAGGAAGCCTGAAATCATGTAAGTACTTGAAAAGAGGATAGTCACTAACTCAAATCCCAAACTTACCTGAAGAGGTAAGCAGTATTTTTAAAATAAGCTCTCCAGCCAACCAAGGTAATGATGGAAGTGTCGCTGTTAAGGCAGTTAGAGCATCTGTACCTCATACTTACCCTTTTGAGTGCAGCTGGTACAGTCAGTGATTTTGTTTGTTTTCTGGCTTTGTGCTGGGTTCAGTTTCCTAGATCAGTACAGTGTCTGTTGGTTCTCTCTCTGAGACTGAGCAGACCAGTTGTTTGCCATTATTTAAATTTTTCTTAAATTGACCATGAGACAAGAATTCAGAGAAATGAAGGAATGCAGTGGCAAAGCCAAGTTTTTATTTATGTCAAAAAGTGTGAAACTTCATTAGGATAACAGAGATTAGAGGTAGCTGTAAGGGTATTCATCAACAGGCCGCTTCACGGGTTACATAAGTCTTCCTAGAATAGACCAGACTAACTCTTAACTAGCTGCCAATTTCAAGTTTTGTACAGTAGGTAAAATATCATCCAGGTTACTGATCTCTGGAACAGAAGGAAAAGCAAAATGGTAAGACATGTACATAGAACACCTTCAAGTACAGCCAAAACTCTAGCTTAAATGTTAGAAATAAAGCTAGTGAGCAAAAAGTACTGCAGAGAATAAACTCCTCAACCCTTTTAATGTTTTTAGATAAAAATTAGTTTATGAGTAATGCAATTGAATGTAAATCAGCCCCATTTTCAATGAAAACAAACCTATGTCGGTCACTTTCTCAGGAAAGAGTGAGAGTGAGGCAAAAGTTAGCACCTTTTGTCATACTTTGTGTTTTGCTGCACACCGGGAGTAAACAAAATAGGTGTTAGCTATTTAAAGTCTTAGGAGGAAGCTTTGGCATGAAAATAATTACAGCTGTTGCAAATATTACTCACCTAGAAGACGGAGCAAATCTTGAATGAGAGCTTGAAATGGTGGAAAGAAGCACTCGTGTTCTTCTAGCTTATTGATTATACTGAAATGTGTGAATAAGAATATCAGATCGAAGATGTAAGACCATGTTAAGCTCACTTTGTTGGCTGCTTTGCCATACTGTGTCATTGCTTTCTGACAAAACTGCTACTTAGTAGGATATAAATGCATCTACACCAAAAACGCATTCTCAAGTTCTGAAACCTGCAGCCAGCAACTGTTAATTGTCAAAAGATTCTCTCTAATTTCACTATTTCTGCCCTGTATACATCCTTCCTTTCCTCCTGACATAGCGCCATGTAATTTTTGGATGGGAACAGTAGCCCATGTATGCTAAATATACTGCTTGGGGGTGGCTGATGTAACTGCTTCAGAGGTGGAGGCAAGGAATATTTTACAAGCAGCTCACCTCTAGTTCGAATTGTGAGAAGCATAGAGAGGCTGAGGGAGTTAGTACTGTCACATTATTAACTGTGTCAAATTTACTGCTGCAATTAATCTTTTTGAACATTTCTATAGCACGTGCTCAATGCAAGCTCTCACAATTTGCTTCCACATCTATGTTCTCAGCTGCTGGAGATGCGAATAAGATTTGTCCAGTTCCCAAAATACTGGTAGGAAGTTTGAGGCATACATTCTCTCAGCAATCAATACATGTCAGCATTACACCTGAAGCCTTGCAACACTTTCAGCTCCCCACCAACATGCAGTAGTTGCTGTGTCTCCTCATGAAACACAGTTCCATGTAGGATAGTAGTAATTGAGTCCTTAACCGTCACAGCTCACTGATTTTGAGGCAAGTGATTAAAGTAAAGTCACTTTCAGTATCACACTTAGACAGGTCTCTCAATTAGCAAGTTTGACGTTTGAAGAATTGTCACAGATGGAACAGCCCTAAATACCTGTGAATGTCTTGGGTCCCCAGAAGCTGCTGTACCTGCTCAGTCACATTCTCGTTAATGATGTCACACAGTTTCCCAACAGTATCCACTACCACAGTGGGTGGAACTGAACTATCTGGAAAACAAATATTCACGTTTCTGGTAACAGTAAAAACAGGAAAATAAGCCATAATTCAGCTCTTAAAAGTACCCAGATTTTATTCAGCTTTCACGCATCTTGGTGTACGAGTTTCATCATTCACAGAAAGCAAAGTGCCTATGTTCAGAAATAAACTAATGTTACTGGGATGAGGGAATCTCTCATTAATCCTTTAGTAGCTAAACACTTGTCAGAGCTGTACGTTCCCACAATTGCAGTAGTCCTAAAGTCTTCCCTACACTATCAGTGGAAAGCAGCCAAGTGAAATTATATAGAGAGAAGTTATTCATTGGGCTCCTGTAACACGACAGAAGTACACTATAGGGGGCTAGGCCAACCAGGAACCTGCTCGTTCACACTTTGTGAATAGCCAGAACTTGTTTGGGTATTGTTTTTACCTGCCTTGACTACTCTGATGACAGGTAACAGGCTCCTTGTCCTTCTCTCACTCAGTTTCAGAACTATTTGTGGACAAGGTATCTGCTGAGCTGCATTGCTTTGTGACTTTTAGGGAGACGAGAAGCCTCCTCAGCTCCTGTGCTGGTGGCAGGCAGGAAGCCTGCTGCTCTCTTTGACTGAAGCTCTGAAGACCTTAGTCCAGGAGCCTTGCCCTCTGGCTGTACACCCTGCAGCACAGCCAAGCCTTTAAACCCATGAGCTCAGGGAAAATTAACAGCTGCTGCTCTACAGAAGTACAAAACCAGAAGAGAATGGGCACCTGGAGGTAACTACTGCAGGCTTCTGAGTACTGGCACTTAGTTCCTAACATTCAACAACACAAGTGTTTTTTTTAAAAAACAAAAACAAACAAACAAACAAAAAAACTTTAGGAGCATTAGAGGTAAGTTCCTGAGAACTGGACATACTTACCCTTGAATGAGTTACTGAGGAGAAATATATAGCAAAGGTTATATAGATAACAGCTGTTCCAAAATAATTAAAAAAAACAACACCATTCTTAACTTATTATTCAAGCAGAGAGTGGAAGATAATCAAGGAGAATTATTAAGTGAGTGCACATGAAACAGAACTATGGGGAAAAAAAAAGACATTTCAGTTTCATGTTACTCCCTTCTCCTGCCTCTCTGGTATTTCTCAGTAGCTCCTAAAGGCTTACAAGTTTTTGCCAACTCCCAATTAACTGACAGGCTGTTTTTATGTTTCAGTGAAGAATATGCCTAGTTTTCTCATTACTCAGCAGCTCAACATATCCCTCTGTACAGAGCTGGCCTTTCACGTATCTTCTTTTTCCCTTCGGAAATAGCCTGAACAAAAGCCAGGCGGTAAGCCTTTACCTAGTTCCAGGAGCTCGTGGAGATTTCTCATAGCATTGGTCAGTTCCCCCAGTTTTGTGTAAACCTCATTCATTCGTGGATAAATGCCATTCAGAGAATTCACATCAAACAACTTCTGGAAGTGAGAGATTATTGCATGCAGTGCTGGTAAGGATGGCGTCTGGCTGTTCTGTAGTAAGCAGAAAGAGTAAGTTGTCGGTGCTGTTGCTTAGCAAGGATTCTTCTAAACCAACAAACATTCTTAGAAGTAGTCTGTGAAGAAAAGCAGGTGTTAACTTCCCTTATTAAGCCAAGGCATTTCAAATACTCTTAAATCTGAAGAGTTATATTGAAGAGGGTTTTCAGACACATATCCGGCAAACCAAAAATATTCCTTTAAAAAAAAAAAAACACTTTGGAAAGTTTTCTGTTGCTTATTATGTCTGTTTATGTATTCTCAATGCTGACTGAGAGAAACAGACATAACAGGATAACACCGAAGACTACAGGGCAATGCAAATTCATTGGCCATATGACTTTGATTAAAGCAGTCTTCCCCAGGGTGAATTTATCCATTACGTTAAAATAGTCTCTGACTATTGAACATCTGCATGCAGCTATTTCTTAAACTCCACAGGGCTTTGAGATGCACAGGTCTAATCAACATGCGAAGAATGCATTTAAGTACGTAATTTTTGTTTATAGGACTCTGGTAAGAATTACCTTTTCCTTGTTTTCTATTTCTTCCAAAACTGTATCTACTATGAACTGAAGGTCTTGAACTCGTATGGATTCTCTGTTTTCCTGTGGATCTGTGGTGTGCCAGGGCACCAGTTCCAGAGTCAGTTTTCTCAACGACCTGTGTAAATCCTTTTAAAAGGGAGGAAGGACAGCTTATTATAGTAACTGCCTAGGGTTGCTTTTACTACAGGAAGGGGCTGATCCTCTGTTTCTCATACACAGAAGTATTTCAGTTTTAGAAACAGCAAGGTCTTAGTTTTCATGGAATTTAAGCAGAGTTCCTTGTTTACATTCTTTGAATTAAAACAAACACTGATATTCTGAAAGTGAAAATACTTCATATATTACTGCTTCAATGAAATACGAAGCGTTGGTCACAGAAAGCTTGGTTTTAAACAAGATTACTTCAATTGTATTTAAATCAAAAAGTTACTGTTCTGGTAAGGCAAAAGGGAGAGAGAGAGAGGATGCGTCATCATTTATGTGCCAAATAAAGAAACTCTAAAGCCTACATGTGGTCCTAGGGACTCAGCCAGTGAACAAAAACATTTACGTGACATACACAGCAGAATACATCTGGCCTGCACGTTTTTCACTTTACTATGTTTTACAGTAGTGTGTATTTTTAAAACTTTCTGCTGTCCATTTAATACCAAGTCAGACAACAACAAAGGCTACGCACACACACAAAAGACCTATGTATAGGGAAGCACTGAGGGGGTCATCAGCAGATTAAAAGCAGCATATAAAGCCAAGCGTGATAGTGCCTTACCTTTAGGGCCATTAGCTGATCTGCCCACATTTCTATAGTGAGCGGAAGGTGCTCAAATCCACATTCCTGTCCGTTCTCTTTGACATAATTTTGCACTGGCCCTTTACTGCGCCTATATATTAACGGAGGAGCTCTTGGACTTCTTATAATAGAATCAATATTGGACAACACCTTCAATACAAAAAAAAGTTATTGCTCAAATACAACATTTTATAACAAAATCTCTCACCATTAGAATCATGATCATCTAAACATTAAATCATAAACATCTCCAAAAAGTTACTATCGATGAATTTTATAGATGCATTCAATATACAATAGAGTCAAAGGTTTTAAAATGTGCTAGCTAGAAGATAGATGAAAGTAATGCAAATAAGATTTCCCATTGAGAGATATTTGATGTTTATCTCCTTACAACATTGTTACTTCCAGTTTACATTTTGCTAAGTTTGACTGTATTGGCTCCTTCTTTATTCAAGGAGAAATAAAAGCTACCATCTCCTCAGGCATTTTTAGAACCATAACATAAGGATGTGATTTACACATGAGCTTGATCAGATACCCTTTCCTAAAAAGACTTTGGACTAAATCACTGATTTGGTGTTTACCAAGCTAGTCTCTGCTTTTTTGCTGTATTCTCAGGTAGTTGACACTAAGCCCACATTAACCACCACATGCAGAACATTACACGTTATGTACAGGGCTTTACGTAAACTCTTTCATTGGAAATAGCAAGCTTCAGTTTACATAGTTAAACAAAACTAATTTATTATATTTCATTATGAAAGTGCTAGATACACACAGTACAGATGAAATTTGCATACCTGTAAGTACTGCTGGCTAACTGCCTGCAGCTGCTCTGCTCCTGCAATACTCTCAGGTTCTTTCTTTTCTTCTGTTCCTTCCCTGATACCACTCCCTGAAGACCTACACGCCAAATGCATACAGCAGGTTACACACGTAGCCTTAGCAGGAGATAACAACATTCACCTGGATTAAAGAACCAGGAATGTAGCACATATACTTACACCTAAAAAGTGAAGTCTCCATTTTATAATGCCTGCCAATACCATTCCATCAAACTGAACTAGCTTAAGAATATAATAGCTAATGTAAATATCAGAAATTTATCTCAAGTCTGCAGGCTGACGTTATACCAGACCGCATGCTAACGTAGAGGGGATAATACTAGATGTGCAGTTGTTACTAGAAGTTCGACAGTGGCTTTAGAGCTGAAACCCAGAATTTTACTCAAAATAGTCAAATTGTATGTCCAGTTATCTACTGCTGCATGAACATCTTTCTTGCCTTACTATATATAACTCACTACCCTTCTTGTCAATTCTAAGGTGACTTTCAGCCTAAAACTGCTGTCTAAATCATACCCAATGCATGAGAGAAAGGATCATTTAAACATACACAATGTAAAACGAAGAACCAAACATTTTTAAAGTAATGTCTTTTTCAGATTATGTACTGTGCTACAAAATATGTAGCATTCAGTATACACGTGCACAAATGATTAAGTGAAATTCCAGATCAAGACACTTTGTCAACACTAGATGTCTAAAACCTTTAGTGTGTTTTCTTAGCAACATTCAAGAAAAAGAGAAAAAAAATCTACGTAAATTTCTAAGGGCAATATGGACATAACCTCACGTAGCTGCAACGGTTTGACAACTCTCATAATACCCTCTCATTCACAGTCCACAGCACAACCAGTAACTTGCTTTGGAGCTCACAGAAGCAGCAAACACCACCGTTTGGTCCTGCCCATATTGCCTATGGGAGCGCTCAAATCCCAAACGACAAAACGAAATTACAAGGACACACTGCTGTGCCCCTACTTGGGCACCACGCCATCACCTCCTGAATCCACAGGGTGTCTCCAGAGATGCACAAGCGTTTGCTGCCCATAAACCTGGCTGTAGGGAACGGTGATAAGGTACACGCTTTACAAGCTGTCTTCTACGTTACAGATTGCAGAGTATCTTTGCCTGTAGAAATTCAGAGGATTCATGGAAGTTGCTGAAGAAAAACGCTTACTGGATAGTTTTCTTTAAAATTTTCTCTAGTTTCTTCACTCGGTGCTTGTAAAGTTTTAATTCCTGTGCAGTAGGTCTGTTGAAAAGAAAAAGGTCCATATTATTTATATATCTTGCAGCTGAAGGCATCCATAAAACTCAGCCAAGCGAAAAAGTACGAAAGCTCTGCCAGTGCCGTATCATTCTGGAAAGGAAACTCTACAACATTTCTGTGTGGCAGTAACTGTAATGCAGGTAGAGTGCACCACCAAAAACCACTTCTGCTGGCTCAGGCTTTCTTACTAAGGCGGTCTGCGTCTCTACGTTGACCAGCAGGTTTTAAAGTGGAAATCAGGCTTAGCAGTAATGCTATTAGTGGAAAGACTACGTTTTTGTGAGCGTTCTGGGTCAGCCAGCTCACGAACCCAGGCTGTACTCACGCACATTTTTACTGCTTTTGCTAAATAAAGTGCAAATATCAACGCAACTGTCCAACACAATGCACTGCACAATAATAGCTGTTATTATTAACAGCATAGGGAGGGCAAGTTGATTGTTGTCGCCCTATCAGAATATGAATTCTTTTACAAATTGCTTTTAAAGTCAGATTTCACACTATGCTATGCTTTTACAATTGCTGGTGCTTTCAATTCCTGTCTTTGTAAAGCAAAGTCTACTGAAGTGCCTTTACAAAGGATGGTATTTATCCTTTCTCACCTTGTTTCCAAATCTTTCTTGAGATTTATGTTTTCAAGCAAAAGCTGTTCATTCCTGGCTTTTGTTTCAACGAGCTGATTCTGGAAAGACTGCAACATAGACTGCATTATTTATTTCACTCATTCCATAATAACAAGCTCGAGCACTTTAACGTATGTATGTGTTAAGAGAGGTTCCCATTTGCCTTACATAGCAAGGCAGCATGGATGAGGAAATAGCCAACTAAGATCAAGAGCCTGCTGGAGGAGACCACAGGTGGAGAACCTGTGATTAAAGAGGTCTTTGCAGTGCTCAGCAAAGACTCACAATATAGCACTGAATCTTTGCATAAACAGATTAAGACAGTGAACCCTGCCCAGAGAGTTTACAAACCACGAAGACAAGAACAAGCAGATAGAAATCAAAGACATCTATTTCTGTGTAGATCTTCAGGGGTTACCATTTAGAGATCTGCATGGACTTAGTCTTAGCAGTTCCATACCGTCAGCAGTGCTCTATAATTAGGAGTAGCATCCAGATTTAAAAACTCTTCTTTGCTTTTTACTTCTCTCTGTACATGATCTTCATCTTTTTTATATTGCCTATTAGGAAGAATAAACTCTCTCAGTTTATTGCAATTCAATTACCTCAACACTCTAAGTTGGTTTAGTTAGCAGTTACATATGATAATGTTTCCATAAATTGAAAAATAATCAGAATAGAAATTTTGCCCTAAGAGCCACTGCTCTCCTCTCTTACTCTGTGAAGCTGTTTCATCTACTAATTGAGTACACTTACTCCTCGAGAGAAATTCCAGTACAAGCAAATCCCATTTCAGCTTTCAAGATGATAATCTCAAATTACAGGAATGTCTCTCAGGTATCTGCTGGTTGCTCTGTATCATGTAGGCACCATGATGGAGCTAAGAAGCTGGAACCTTTTTTTTTTCTTCCAGTTGAGGGAGCACAGCTAATGCAGTAGTTCTTCCCGTAAACCAGTGCAAGAAGGGAAGAGGAAACCCAACCAAAGGCTTACAGCTCAATTGGCTAAATACACCACGTTCCTAGCTGCACTGGCCTCCTGACCTAGCAGCTGCTTAGACTAACTGACAGTTATTCCCAGGATGAATCCAAACTTCCAAGACCATTAGAGTCCCTTGCTGTTTCTTACATGCTAGCAACATCTGGAACATAGAACATTTACAACTTTTAAGAGCAGTAAGCAGAAAGAAAACTTTGAGCAGTTGGACCACAAGGCATTACAGGAGACCTACCTTAGCTCCTTTTTCATTTGATTAATTTGAGATTCATAGTAATCAATTAGACAAAGAAACCTGGAAAAAAAGGAAAAAACGTTATCATGGTTTTCAGATCTTCTAAAAAAGAAAAATAAATCGTGTCTTAAAGATAGTGTAACCAACCCATAGGAAGAGGACAGCTTGCACAACTGCACTGTGTTTCAGAAGTGACTGCATCAAACAGTAGGTTCTCCCTCATATCAAAGAGTCAGTTTTCCAAAAAAAAGAAACGTAGAGACATTAACCCTATATTAGATTCAAAGTATTAAAATTTCTCAAGACAAGACAAAAGCTAAATCCTTCTGACAGCTTCCTCACCTTGTGCCTATATGTACCCAGCATGCTTAACAGCATGGCACACTCCTCAGATCTAGGGCTGCAGTGACCAGAACATGGGGTCCCACATAACCCAAGAAACCATCTCCAAAGAAACTACAAGTGTTTTCTAGGGCTTCACTTTCTAAGGAGTGGTTGCAAGAAAATAAAGCCACAGAAAACTGGACAGCTGAGCCATTCCTCTTGAGCCACTCTGTGTTTTTCTGTTTTGAAGATACAGGTGAGAGGGAACCAAATTCAGTGAGCCTTTTTCTGATTTAGTGAGGGCACAGCAAGAAAAAGTCAGAGGCGCACACACAATCCCTTTGAAATTCTTCCTAGGTTAACGTTACTAGCCAGACCCGGATGACCCAGCCACACCAGCACAACTAAGTGACAGAAAAATTAGGCCTAAAAACTATCTAATCTCTGATTATAGTAGAGATATAGAAATTCTATTCAATGAGACATATGCTTAGAATATTTTCAGAACTTGCACAAAAGTACCTGGGAATCCTTACAGCATGCCTGCAGTTAGCAGTTACAAAGACTGCTTTCCCAGACTGTTTCTTAAATTTACATTTTAAGACGTTAAATCCCAGAATGAAATCACCCTAGCAGATGCTGAATTTCCAGAGTGAATCATTCTTCTCTCTTTGCTGACACCTAGCGTATGCAGTGGCTGAGAATTTTTACTTTTTGCCATGGATTTATCCAGCTCACATTTATCATGCAACAACAAATTATTGCATTAATGTACCTTTATAAGGCTTCGTATTTCAGCTTGCACCCCTAAAGTATCCAACTTTCTTCATATAAGTATCAAGAACAGTTATTCTAAAATATGTTTCTTCATTTAATGCTACAGATCATTTGCCAATACAAGAAAATTTCTTACTGCTGATCTAGAAGCGACTTGGGAGCTCTTTTGCAAAACCGGCAAAACATTTTGGTTTGAGTGGCAACACGCTGCTGCTCCTCCATCCCAGCTTTGCATAGCTCCTTCTGCAAACGGGCAATAATTTCTTCCTGTTCTTGCAGCTTTTCTTGTTGCTGTTGATATTTTGACTGTGAAGAGATTAGAGGAGCATTCTGAAATTATTCTAATTTGCACACTGGAAATGGTGCTCTACTAGCCCAAGTAGCACTTGGTCCTAGGAAGCTTAGTACTTGCTTTTTAGACATACTGAAGAGGCAGTGGAAAAAGGGTTCATATTTTTTTTCCAATTTATTATAAGAAAATGCTTCATGAAATGTAAAATCTTACCAATAAACAATGTACTAACTCTGACACAAGACTCATGTTTATCTTGACCTATGTAAATATTTCTAGTGTTTTCAAAAGAAGTCAAAAGTTTGAGTCCTCAGACAGCACTATGTGAATTACCTGTGAGACCTGCTGATCTTTTTGAAGTTCTTTGAATTGATTCTGTTGCTGGCAAACTTTAGCTATCGTCTCATCTTCCAGCTGACAAATTTTTGATTTAATGTTTTTCACCACGTTTTCCAACTCATTAGCCCGTTGTTCTTGTCGAGATGCCCGACCTCGTTCCTGTCGTATCTCATCTCTAAAAAGATAAATCCTTGATGTAAATTAAACTCATTTCACTAAATACAGTGAAGGATGCACAGGACCGACAAACGTTATCTGATGACGCCCAGTAATAGCCTACGGCAACAGATACAGTAAATATGCTGCTGTGGGACAAAGCAGCAGATTAAGTAACACAAAAAACTCAAGCAGATCTAGGCCAACATTGCTGCGTGCTGGACAAAAATCTCAGGGAAAAGGTCTCAGGCCTCGGGTGTGACGAGCTCCACCTGGCAGAGCATGGGCACTGGCAGCGCTTTTGCTCCGTATTAGCGAGTAAATTCCTTCCGCCACATCTCACCTAAGATTACGATTAGCCTCCATGAGGCCTTGCATCATCCTCTGGTGTCGGTCGGTGTCTTCCACCAACGTTGTTAATGCAAGCCTTATTCCCAGAGAAGACTGAGTATCTATGACAATCATATCTGGAAAAATACAGAATAAGCAAAGTCTTAGCAAAAGGCTTTTAATAATTGAAGAAGACTGTATCACCGCTACCATCTGGAAGTGATGACTTTAGAAATACCTTATGAATTCTAGCTTAGTATATAAGAACTTGTAAAACTGGCATTTCCTTACCTGATATGTTTCTGCTGTTTTGGGGGGCAGCAAGACTCACTGGTCTCAACCCATGCCGCATTAATAGCTTGTTTAAGTTTTCCCACTCGGCTTTCTCCTGCTACAGTTGGGAGAAGAGGCAAAAACCTGAATTCTGAAGATAAGTTCATGGCCTCCTATTCCTCTAGTTGTGCATACAGCGGAAGATACCCAATGCCCCCAAATAAAAACCAAAACCAACACAACAAAAGCACAAGAAGAAACGGACACACAGTCACACCAAGCCACGAAAGCCACAGTTGCTCCAGGTGGACTTGCAACGCTTTCCAACAGGATCCATAAAAAATACTGACGAAATAAAAGTACTAAACTACGCACAGACGACCCAGGTTATTTTAATCACTGTTATAAGACAAAAACACAAGATCAGGCCCTAAGCTCGGGCTCTCCCCTGGCTGCAGCGCCTCGGGCCAGCTCTGCCTCACTCCCTACCTCCCGGCCGGGCACGGCTTCTCGGGAGCCGTGCACCCGTTTTGCTTTGTGTTTTATTTTTAATTTTTTTTTTTGGTTTTCACCGCCCGGCAGCCGGGACAGCCCGCGCTCACCCCGGTACCTCAGCCATGGCGAGGAGCGGCCGTTCCGCGTGCAGGGACCGGGGCCACGGCGGAGAGAAAGAGAAGAGAAGGAAGGGGTCGGGCAGCTGTGAGGGATGGCGCCGAGATAGAGGGCGGGCTCCGAAGGCTCCTGAGGCGATGGGGATGGGGCCGGGGCCGGGGCCGGGGCCGGGGCCGGGGCCGGGGGTAACGTCCCGCCCGTTCGCCCGCCCGGCGGCCGTGAGGGGAGGGCACGGAGGCGGGCGGCCGCCATTTTGAGGCGCGGGGCGGAGCAGGGAGCGGAGCCCCGCCGAGGTAGGATAGGGGCCGTGCCGTGCCGTAACGGGCCGAGCACGGCTTCGGGCTCGGGACCGGGGCCGCGTCTGCCTTTCCCTCCCTCAGGCACCGTCGTGGACGGGGCGGGCAGCAGCCGGGGGTGGGTTAGGAAGGGTGCAGGGCCCGGGCCGCTGCCGTGCTGCGTTATTCGGGTGCCAAGAGTCGGTGCCATCAGCCACGGGCTGCTGGAGGAGCTGTGGAAACGTGGCTGTCAGGGTTTAATTGAAAAAGAAAGACATTTAGCAATAAACTCTTATTTTTTCCTTCTGTACAGCACGTTACAGAAGGAGGGCAGGCTCTCGGGATGGTATTAGAGGTGCTTGAGGTCGAGATTTTTGGTGTGTATGTGTGTGGCTGGTGGGGGAGCCCTGCGCTCTGGGGTTCGCATACCTGCTGCTGTACCATCGCCCGCTGCCCCTCACAGGAGCGGGTTGGGTGGATTCCTCATGGAGACCCTATTCCTGCTTTATAAACCAAGTCCCTGCGTATACAGAAGTATATCCCGTTTGGGGCTGCTTACCTGATCAACAGGAAATGCCGTGGAATGATGCAGTCTTTAGTTAGTACAATTTCATTTCATTCGAGACAGTAAATGATATTTGAAACATTTTTTTGTCAGTTTACGAACAGAATCGTTTAGCACTACTGACAAAAACATGAACAGTACTACAGCAGTGTTAAGCGTGTTTTAAAATAGATACTTAAGTGTTGAGGACTGGCTCGCTGCGCGTAATCACATTGATATCATGCAGCTGCAAGATAAGGAAATGGCGGATTACCGCACCCAGCTGGTCTAGAGAAACAAGAGCAAAGACACGTACGCAAGGCTTGTCTGGGAACTCTTGTGAGAAATCCCAGGCAATTAGAAACAATGATAGTAGAGGGCATACTGCCCTGGGAGTTATAGTTAGATTAGAAAGGGGAACTAGCGGATAGAAGAATGCGGAACTAACAGATAGGGCAGTAGATGACGCTTACCAATAAGGAGCTTGGCTTTTGCAATATGTATGAGCTAATTATCCTGTACACGATAAAAGACAATTGAGCTATCCATTAAAGCTGAAGCATACTTAACACTCATATTGAGCGTTTGTGTCTTCCCTCCGTCGGCAACAAATGGCGCCCGAACAGGGACCCTTGCTGGACGAGGACCCGAAACGAGTAAGCTGGTCTTAGTCGACGGAGAAAAAGGGAAAGCCGGTTCTGACTACGTAACCTGGATCCGCGGAACACAAGATTGGGGCGAGCAGAAGGCGACTCGGGAAGAGCGCCCGGGACGAGCCCATAGTGGGTCCCGCCGGAACGCCGCGAATAGAAACTTTGCACGGGGGCAACGGCACCGTAAGTAAAAATGGAGAAACAAGCGGCAGTTGATTTACTTAAGTGCTTTTTAGAAAAGCGTAAGACGCCAGATATAGATTGTCGTAAAGAATTACCGGGGCTGGGACGTTTGACTTTGTTTGCCCCTGATCTACATACTCAAGAGTTGCGAAACATTACTCGACAATGGCAACGCCGGACGAGACGCAGTTTAAAAACCTTGGGAAGTGACTGCGACGACCAGGTCGAACTCTGGGGTCCGGCTGAAAGGTTCTTTTCGGCGGCACTCGTGCCTGGAGTGGCTGTGGCTCATGCTATGGCTAGTCTTGGGAAACTAGCTTGTTGGGCTGTAAAACAAGCAAATGTGACTACGCAGGTACTCACAGAAATGGCCCAGGACCTGGACAGCCTGCGACACGCTGTATTACAGAACAGAGCGGCGATTGATTTTCTGCTGTTAGCACAGGGCCACGGGTGTGAAGAGCCCGAAGGAATGTGCTGTTTTAATCTCTCGGACCATGGCGAGTCGATCCACGAGCAGCTGAAATGGCTGAGAGACCACACCAAGAAGATAGTGGTCCGGAATAATTGGCTTGATAGACTATTTGCAAGTTGGTTTGGGAACATGGGAGGTTGGATATTGGGTCTGATAAAAGAAGGGCTACGCTTACTGCTAATAATTGTCCTAATTATAGTAGCGGCGCGAGTAGTATTTAGTTGCCTAATAAAAAGGCTCGAGCAGTTAACTAGTAGGGTTTTTCTAGCAACAGTAATAGCATGTGTAAGGTGTAATTGCTCGAAAAAAAAAAAAAAAAAAAAAAAAAAGAAAAAAAAAAAAAAAAAAAAGGTCAATGCCACACGTGCTCCTTATTGCAATGCATCTCTTTGCTGTCATTATACAAACTATAATAGCATCCTTCCTTGCGCCAGGAGCCGCTCTGCTCGGCTGTGGGATCGACTGTGGAACGGACGCCCCTAGGTGCACCCCGAGCATTTTTTCCTCGGAGGGGTCTCCACTCTCAGCCGCTCACCACGGGAGCAGACAAGGACCTCCTGAAGCTGCACACAAATTATTTTAAGTGATATTGTCTTGTGGTATGAATGAGAAGTGCAAGAGGCCTCTCTGCGTGATTGTGTGATTGTGTGATTGTGCTGTGCGAGTAAGAAGCAGTATCGCTGCGAAGCAACATTCCTAGCGCTTAGTGGCTTGTTGACTGATGTAGATTCTAGTAGGCACACTACTTTACAATCGTAGTTCTGCATGAGATTTTTGACCCTGTTGCTTATTGTACCTTGCTTATTGCAGTGTGTGCGGTGATTGATAGAAAAATCTATAGAAAGCTTTTGGTTCAAAATAAAAACGGGGGAATTGTTGAGGACTGGCTCGCTGCGCGTAATCACATTGATATCATGCAGCTGCAAGATAAGGAAATGGCGGATTACCGCACCCAGCTGGTCTAGAGAAACAAGAGCAAAGACACGTACGCAAGGCTTGTCTGGGAACTCTTGTGAGAAATCCCAGGCAATTAGAAACAATGATAGTAGAGGGCATACTGCCCTGGGAGTTATAGTTAGATTAGAAAGGGGAACTAGCGGATAGAAGAATGCGGAACTAACAGATAGGGCAGTAGATGACGCTTACCAATAAGGAGCTTGGCTTTTGCAATATGTATGAGCTAATTATCCTGTACACGATAAAAGACAATTGAGCTATCCATTAAAGCTGAAGCATACTTAACACTCATATTGAGCGTTTGTGTCTTCCCTCCGTCGGCAACACTTAAGGAGGTTTAATTTTAAGTGCATGCTTACCATTGTGCTGAAAAGAGACCCTAAAGCTTACAACCTTAATTCATTTTTCACTAGAAAGTACAATTATCAAAAATTCAGTTGTCACTTACTTTAATTATAGCTGTTGGTAACTAATAACTAGATTGGGTTAGAGCGAAAGAACTTGCTTTTGAAGTCCCTTACGGTATTCTTACTTAGGCTTGTGAAATGTGAAAGTATGATTCCCTGACAACCGATGGGAGTTTCGTTATAGCTTGTGTGATTAGCAGCATAGTTGAGTCCTTTTCTTAACGTGCATAGCTCTAACACAAACTCATTTGGTTAGTAAAAGCAATAAATTAAAAATAAGCCAGCAGTGTTGTAAAACCACAGTCATTGTAAAAAAACAAACAAACAAACAAAACCTCTTAAGTAAGAAACAAGCAATTTATCTGTGGTTAATGTAGCTGTTAGGATAGAATTGCCAAGTTGAATTGCTAATAATGATTGTTGAAAACTTCAGCGATGATTTAGAAAAACCAGCAGGTGGAAGTTGTTCTCATCTGCTGTCTCAGTTCCCTGAGGTGGCAGTAGCCTCTAGTTACCGTTTGTGACTGAGGTGTGGAGGTCTGGCTTTAGTTCCTGCTTTGGTCAAGCTGTTTCCTTCCAAGCATTTGCTCACAAGTCAGGCAAACCATTTTTCCATCAAAGAAGTGACAAAACTGTGATGTGCTACCAAAGGTAGAGTTAATCGCACATACTGATTTTGTAAATTAATAATTACATCTGCCTTTTAGTCCAAAAGGAAAAAGTGTATTACCGCATGTATTTCTGGTAGTGCATGACAGTTCATGACACTATAAAAAAATAACTATAACCTTACCTGGAGAAGCAAGGAAAATTTAGTTCTCAGCGCTTTCCTGCTGCTATTCTGCTTTTCTTTTTTTCTTGCTGCTAGTTGGATTAAAAGCCGTTTTGGTTACTATGGCATCCCGCGAGGAGATTACTGTCTATGAAGACGAAGTAAGGTAAAATATCAGAACTGAGTATGAACAGCTTCTGGAAAGATATCCACCGTTCCAGCAGTCACTTATGACTATCTAAACTTCAGAAATCATTTAAATGGAGGGATATCTTTCCTGATCTCCTCCCCGTGTGTGTTTGTGTGTGCAGAGTTGCATCTATAAATGATGTAGGTAATACTTACGAGAGATTACAGACAAATTTGTTAAAACAGAGTAAATTATTATAATAGCTTAACTGGTCATCCCAACTATTTTTCAAGTTTAGAAGGCTAAAACAGTTTCTCAGAGACCAAATAAAATACTGTGTTTTATTACCTGCCAAGAAGTAATTGTCCAGGAACATCTGAGTTTTAAGTGCAACTTTTTAAGCTATGCTGTCACCTGAAATAGATGTTTTAGAGGTTAGATGGATATATGTCTTTGTATGGAGTTTGTCAAAGTGAGTTTATTTACCTGTTTTTTGTGATATTTTTGTAAAATGTGAAAATGTAAGTAACTGTGTAAGCTTTGTCTTTCAAGTCTCATTTCGCAGCCGTAAAAGGTGACTTGCCTGAAGCAGTGAAGCTTTGAACTGTAGTCATCAGTATTTGAACTCTTCCAGTGACAATTAATATACTTTGTTGTGTTTCCGTAGGTCTCGGTACAGCCACTTGGAGAAAATGACAGACCTGGTGGCTGTTTGGGAAGTAGCTTTAAGTGATGGTATCCATAAGATTGAATTCGAACACGGGACCACTTCAGGAAAACGTGTTGTCTATGTTGATGGCAAGGTGAGATTGCTCTGTGCTCAAAATTCGCTGAGATACAGATAAGTGCACTTCCATTCAAAAGTCATCAGAACAAACAAAAAATACTAATACATACAAGTGAGGTATATTCAGTTGGCTAACTTTTGCCTAATTTAATGAACTACATCACTTCAGTTAGTGTTAGGGTGTGAGTATTGATGAAGTGCTTTGCCATCCTTGGGCAGAAGCACTCTGTCCTCAGAAAATACTTCGTATTTGTACATTCTTAAAAAATATTAAGTACTGAGGAGCTGTTTCCTCAGTTCTGGTTCATTTTTTGTTAATACTTAAACATGTTTTCAGGTTTGTCCATTAATACCCATGGTCTTTATTTTTTTTTTCCACAGGAGGAAATACGAAAAGAGTGGATGTTTAAATTAGTGGGTAAAGAAACGTTTACTGTCGGAGTAGCCAAAACCAAAGCTACTATTAACATTGATGCAGTCAGTGGTTTTGCATATGAATATACGTTGGAGATCAATGGAAAAAGCCTCAAGAAATATATGGAGAACAGGTCAAAAACAACAAATACTTGGGTACTGAGCTTGGGTGGTACAGACTATAGAATTGTTCTAGGTAAGTAAATACCGAATAACTTTATGTTGCTGCCTTCAAATGAACTTGTATGCACTTAATAACTGAAAATTAAGAGAAAGCATAGTTCAATGGCTAGCACTATCGGAGAGAAAAATCCTGAGTGGTCTGGAACTTTAGAATTAGATGCCAATGACAGTCAAAAATAGCAGTCTTGTCAGGTCTGTGTGAGCCTGCTGTTAGTTTTCTGTTCTGCAGCACTGTTGTTAACTAGGTAACCAGTTAACAATGCTTTCCTTTCAGAAACCATATGCCAAAGTCAAGGAGTCTTTAACTGAAGAAGTATAACGGTGTTACTCTTCATTTTTTGATAAATTAATTGGCATGCTATTTTCTGCAGCACTTTTCAAATACAGATTCAAATACAAGTACTCAAATAAATAGCACAAATTACTTCATTTTTGTTTTCAAATTTTTCTGTTTAAGAATGTCAGAACATCGCTTACAATATTGAGAGCAATGCAGTGTTAACAGACAGGGCTGGAGAAAGGTAAAAATGTGTATTCTTAGCAAAAGTAGTTTGCCCATTGATGGCAGAGCCTCCCATCTCTCCAATGTTAGAACAAAGTCGTAGCTCAGGTACTATGGTTAATTAGGAGTTTGTTTGAGGAATTAAAAGTAACATACAGTAAATTTTAAAAATTCTTAGATCTCCCTGTCTGCGGGGGGAGGAGGGAGAATCTTGTTCTTTTTACTTTTTGTTCTCCTTTCCTTCACAGAAAAGGACACTATGGACGTGTGGTGCAACGGTAAAAAAATGGAAACAGCGGTACGTGATCATTCCCAAAGGCTTTTCCTAGGCTATGGCTGTATAACCAAAGCTGACCAAAATAAGCCACAGCACGTATCTGTAACGTGCTAGCTAAGCCACAGCGAGGAGCAAGGCACTGCAACAGAGAGTATGAGCATACATCGAGATAGACAGTGTGCTATTGTCTGTCCTGAACTTCCTTCACTGTATTTTATAACCGAGAGCATTTTATATCCTGACTTAACTGTTAAGATGCCAAAAGTCTATCCATGTAAGGATGAACAATGCTTTACACTTTTTAGACAAATCTTCTGGGTCAGTTGTCCAGGGTTTTTAGGGAGAACACTTACAGGGGAGTGGGAGGGACTCAAGTTTGACACAGACTCTAGAACCACCTCATCCAGACCTGCTCTTGTTAGTGGTGACTGAGAGCTGCACACCTGTATTCTTTTATGGCTGGTGATTTTGGTTGATCTAGAGAAGGTCCCTAACATTTTGGGCTTAGGTAATTTTGTTGGAACAAATAAAATCTTCTTGCCACACCAGCATTAATGTGTAGAGCAGATGAACCGTTAAAAGGCTTCATGCATTTGGTGCCTTTATTTTGTGACGGTTCTCACTATCTAGGATTCCCCATCCTTGAAGGATGTGCTTTCTCACCAGGGCTCTCAAACTCAAACTTTTACATTTCTTCTTATGTGAAATCTTGATCGTCATTTACACAAATCTTTAACTGGCAGTCTGACAAAGCTGCATCTGCGATTCTGCAGTGTTCTTCGGCAGCTACCCATGGCTACTCTAATTACAGGAGCTACAAGTGGTCGTGACCTTGGAAACAGTCTGATGCACTGAGCTTTTATTCTTACCGAAATACCACGTCTGTTTTTATTCTTGTCTCCTTTCTCCCAGGGTGAATTCGTAGAAGATGGGACTGAAACTCACTTCAGTGTTGGTGACCACAGCTGTTACATTAAGGCTGTCAGTAGTGGAAAACGAAAGGAAGGAATTATTCATACTCTTATTGTGGATGACACAGAAATCCCAGAGGCTTTGGAGTAGCCTCTACTTAACTGATGGCTGTAGGACTAAGATCAGGAGTTTCCGATTACTGTGGTAATTATTTGAATAAGAGGCATTTGGATAATGCCCTCACTAATATGCTTTACCTTTTGATTAGCCCTGAAGTGGTCAGGCAGTTGGACTCGCTGATCGTTGTAGGTCCCTTCCAACTGAACTGTTCTGTGTGTAGTACTTGGCACACCTAGTTTGTGCTGGGTTTAGCTTCTAGGTTCTGTACATGAAATTAATCTTTTTGAGGACCAGATGAACACAACTGTATACAAGCTCTTACATTACCGTTTTTTTAAAAAAAGCTATCTAGAGAACATAGGCGACACGAAGAGCAGAGAGGGTAGGTGAACTTATGCAGAAATTACATATTAGGAAAAAAGCCTTGTTATAATAAAAAGCAAGCTTAACATTCAGTAAGATGCAGTCCTTTAAACGCGTGTATTTGGAGCGAGAAGGCACATACTGAGTGTTGGAATAAGCTGTTCTCTCAGTAATTACTCTTTTTCCTATTAAACTGACTTCCAGTGTTTTTCAGATGCTGTTAGGAAAACAGTTACATAAATTAATAAAAAGGTTATTAAAGGATGGTACCAGTTCTTGCATAACTGTATTCAAGTTGTATTGTGCTATGACAACTGTTGTTTATCCAGAGTAGGAGGAAAGATGATATATTATGCAAAAAAGAAAAGTCCCTAGGGTTTTTTGAAAACTGATGCTTGTTAGAAATTTTTGCAGTAGTTCAGAAGCTCTGTGCTGGTCTTCTCCAAAAAAAAAAAAACAAAACACCACCACAGAACGAACAAACAAAAAAAAACAACAGCAAGTTTTCTCCCAAGAAAATTCTTTTAAAACTGAAACCTCTTGAAGGAAGCTGGAATAAGAGTCTATTCCATGCTGTCTAATCTTAAATCTACAGCTGTCTGTTTTTCTGGCAGTAATGTGTGAATACGGAGACATAAGGAACATTTCTCCACTTGCAACAGCCTTAAGGGTTCAGAACTAGGCTTTTAGAACTTATTTTGTTTGGGGCTTTTGACCTGTTCCTAGCATTGGGAATATTACCTTGGGAGTTCCAGGTACAATATAAACATGATGGAAATTCATTAACAAAGCCTTTGAAAAAAGTTACTAAACACTGATTACATTTGTGTTTTAGGGTTCAGACTGCTCTCTGTTAGCACAGTGCTTCACAGGCAGATGAAACACTTTTTGTATGATAATCTCACTGTTTTTTTTAATAGTTTTGTGCAAGCCCTTCTCCCCAGATAATTACAGTTTTTAACCATGGGTAACTCGTCAGTCTAAAAGCAGACCTGACACTGACAGCTGAGCTCTTATTTATGTATTGCACCACTGTTACGACCTGTTAAAATGTTCAATTGCGGCTGTAAAGGGTGGTTTTAAATGCTTTGGATTGTACAAATCTGCTAGTAGCTTTTACTTTTGGATGATGGATTTGTTTTAAACCCTCCTGATATCGGACAATTTCAGGCTTTACTGCAGAAGGTTTTAGAGTACCTGAGAGCTGGACAGAATCCCTTTTTAAATTGAAATGAGTCTCATAGTTCTTAGGTTTTACCACTTACTGTCTTCAGGTCACTGCAGCAGCAGTATGGACATCTCTAGCTACGATGTTGATGCTGTAATCTCTAAAAGATATCGGTAAAGGCAGATTATTGAAGAGCAATTTCAACTGTAACTTGAACCAGTTCTCTACTTTCATTGTAGCCTTGCAAAGAGATTGAACGCCACTGAGAAATCTGTACCATAAGGAAAAAAAAACAACACATATTAGCTGATAGTATCATTCATAATTTTTATTTTGAATACAGGAATCTACAATGATTGGAATTTCTTAACAAAAACTGTAATAGCAACTACTGTTAGAAATCCTGAAGCCCTGAAGCATTGCTCCATATTTGTCATAACTGTGTATTTAACAGCACAGCCCTAGGTGGAAAACAACATTCACCTGATACATTTGTCCATTTCAGTCAAAAGAAGATTTAAGAATCAAATCAACCTCAATGTCTTGGGTTTCACTATTACACGCAATACCTTAGATTAAGAAAGTATATGGAAAAAAAGACAGGTTGTGTGTAGCCACACGCTAAGAATACTAAGATAGATAAATGTTGAACTATTTTATGACACTTTCCATTCTATTTTCATACACAGATGAACTCACACATTGTTCTGATCTCCTTAAGGTACCAGCTTACTTGTCCTCATAGATATATCAGAGCTGTCGAGAGGTTCTTTGATCACAACACATTACTAGGTACAGCACCCTCTTGAGGTCTAAGTACCAGACTTTGTTCTGAGGGGGTCTTCACCATAGCTACCATTCTGACTAATGCTTACTCAGGATGCTGCTGGTTTCTGCGGAGGTCCATGTGCTTCTACTTCACTTGAGAGCAAGTCAACAAGTAATGTGGGAGGGCCTGAACACTGTTGCAAATGACAAAGATGCCAGGATTGCTTTCATCATCTACTAAGCTGTCATACATCTTAGTGGCATGTCCCTCCACTGCTGGTGGTATAATGTAAGACTGCCTGCCTCCAGTATATAAGCCTGTTAACACATCAGCCTCAAACACATACATTTTAGAGTCTTTTTCCCAATCCCCTCCATCCTCAACGAGGCTTCTTGGGTTCCTTTTAAAGTAGATGCCAGCTCCGTATCTTTGATCTGGAAAAGAAAAAATATTTCAAGAAAAAAGTCATTAACAATTGGTTCTTTTGGGGTGGTAGTACTAAAAGACTGCTTTTTTTATTCAGTATTACATTTAATGTTTTTGCTCAGTGTGTCAGCCTCTTGGAAGTAAATTTACGTTAAGTGGCTTTTGAGGCTAGCGCTGAATTCCCGTTGAAATTGCAAGCAATGACAGCTGGTGGCCATTGTGATTTACTATTACTCCAGTGATGACTATTCTGATTTAACTGGTAAGCCAGTAATAGAAACATGAAGGTATAATGTATTTATATAAAAAACTTATGTCACCATGTAGTAGGATTCTGATATGCACCAAAGAACGTAAGATTTTAATAATGTAAGCTGCAAAAAAGCTTTGGGATTTATAAGGAGAGTACTGCATAAAAATGCTACTATGTTGTTGTGGAAAAATGCAGAGAAATAAATGAGAGCTTCATATTTATTATTTCGAAAGTGTGAATACGTGCTATTTTCGTTGCATAGATAAGGAAAGGCAAATACAGGTTTATTTAGTTTATTGCCTGAAATCCCAGTTCTGCATTTGACAAGCAAAGTATCACATGCTACTGCCCTTCATCTGTTGCAGGGCGAGGCACTAAAAGCTTATTCTTTCTATTTCTGAAGTCATCCTGAACACCATCTATTAGAACATTTCATACAAACCATGACAACGAGCTTTCTGTTTGAGAGTTTTTACATACTTTCTTCCTACGTGTCCTCTGCTCTAGTTTGCCTGGCACTCTGCTCAGTCACTGCCTGCTTCCTCCGATCGCACCTGCCTTGGGCAGGGCATCAGACCAGGCCGTCAGCAGTACCTCCCAGCCTCAATTCAGTGATAGTTTTGAACATGTTCTAAAGCATCAAGCTGATAACTGCCTGTTTGCAGCAAGTAAACATAGACTTGGACCTTTACAGAGTGATACAACAAAATAAAACTTGGACGTGGTGTTACATGTGGATTAACAATTCTGTCAGCAGCGGCTGGGCTAGACAAGAATCCAAGTTTATCCTCCCAGAGCTTTACTGACTACAGTATCAGGAAGGGAAAACACAAAAATCTTGGCTATATATATAAAAAAAGAAGCTCATAAGACTCTAGTAAGAAGCATTCCTTGTGTAAAACAGCCATTCTTTCTGATTTCAATCCAAATTCAACAGTAAGTCACTGTTCATTTTGATCAAAGGTGCCATAGCAAGTTACATTACCTGTTGGTGGAGAATATATTCTATGAAATCCTGTCTGGCATACCAAGGTACAGAACTCCGCAGGAACACGTTGATACAACTTGTGGGATACGTTGGAGGAACCTCCTTTTTCTTCTATATTTTTTTTCATTTGTTGGAACGCAGCAGACAGGAGAGGATTACGGATTTTTTCAATCTGTAACATAAGTCTAGTGTAAGCAAACAGAGCAGTATCCATGACGTGCATAAGAGCTCTTGTTCAGGCTACGTTCTTCAACGTAAGAACTTTAGATTTAAGTTATATGCACTGACCATGTAGCAGCCATGCTGTCATCCAATGCCTCTCACTGAAATCAGCAGGAATGTATCTTACCGTACTGATTTCCTGAAGTTACGTTGTGCTGAGCAGACTGAGTATCAACTATACGTGAAAATAAGCTTTGCGGGTGCTTACAGCCTAATCTTGTAAACAACTGCAAGTGTCCTGGCAGGCACGGAGAACCTCAGCTCTCATTGATCAGAACTGTACAGCTGATGTAAATTGGACTCTCGGGGAAAAGAGGTCCATTGATAAGACAGCCTTTATATTAGCTTGTGTCTTGAAAGCACAGCTGCATGCATGCAGCATAAGGAGCACCACAAAGAACTTCAGGCGGGTTGGGACCCCTGAAGACCTCACTGGCAGAGCAGACCAGACCAGTAGGCTACTCACAGACTTTGGGCAACGGTGAATAACAGGGGCCTGTGCGGCCTCTTCTCCAGTAACTGGTTTATGCCAGGCGTGTGACAGCTCAGCTAAAGACAAGCATGTGCTGAAGCACGATCAAAGTTCTGCTCTACTAAAGCCATTTAACTGCTTTTGTGTTGAGACTCGACAAATTAATTAGTTCCGCAGATCAAAAAGAACTTGCTTTCACCTGGTTGCTACTTGCTATTACTTCAACGTTGAATACTTTCCTCATGTTGAAAGGCAGTTAGTTAGGCTTGTGGCAGTCTGCTTTCCAGTTACCTGCTGTTATCATTAGACAACTGTTTACAAATTTACATACTTCCCTGTGTTGCACGACCTCATGCTCCTTCCATTAAGTAAAGCAGTCATAATCAAGCAAGATCCCAACTTAAGGAAACTACTCATTAAATCATAACTCTGCCAAATTCAATTGCTTTTTTTAGATGTCAAGATCACAAGAAGAAAACAGAGATACTGCATTAAGGTGTCCTGGAATACTGTACTTACATAACATTCCAATCTCATATTTCTCTACAGTCCTTTTGAGGAACATCTGAAGCATGAAATATGAGACAGAACATACAGAACAGCTAAAAGGACTTCACAAAACTTAACCATGCTTTTTTTCAGTGATTATTTGCAGTATGTTCAAAATACTTTTTATAGGGAGTACAACTACATCTATTTTAAGGATTAGGCCAAGTTGATCTTAATTTTAAAGGCAATATATTGAAATAGTTCAAGTTTTTAAAGCATATATTAAACAAGTTACTTCAAATATATTACTGAGATTTAATTTTGCCATGAATACCCTCTTTACCTTAAGAACATGAAGCCCAGCCTTTTCAAATTGTTTCTGTCTGTCCTTAAACTCCTGAAGGTGTGGTTCTACCTGTGAAATCTGGAAGCATTTAGTAGCATTTGTCTTGTGAAGGTGTCCTTCTGAAAGCTGATCTGCTTTTGGTTGGCCTGGAAACAAATAAGGAAGTAAAATTTTTATATATGATAATATCTGAAGCAAAGGAAAAGAAGGATCTGATGCATTATTTTGGTAGTTTAGTTAAGAACAAAGAATATAGTCTCCAAAGCAATGTCAGAGGCTAGTATCGAAAGGAAATTTATATATATATAATATATATTCATACTATTTCTCTGTTAAGAAAAAAGAAACAGAAAAAGAAAATCAAAAATAATGTATCTTTTCCATTACATCTCTTTACAGCCAAATTTTCATACAGTGGTATCTCTATTAAATTACTATACAAACACAAGGAAAAATGGATCACTCAGTAGCTTTTTGTAATTCCACTAATTCTGTCGACTGTTAATGAAAGTCAAGCATGCAGCCCAGTGGTACAGCTGTAGCTAGCAAAAGAGCTCAGCAAAAGTACGTGTTAATTAAGCGTGAATTTTGTAAGTCTCCCGTGGTCAGGCTTTAAAGTTAAGCTGTTCTGAAGGAAGCCAGCATGACAGCTGGCTGTGCAGCCACGGCCAGCCCCTGGAGAAACCGTGCCCTGCTGGGAACACTGCCAAGCGAGTGACTGAAGGCAGTAAGCTAACAAATGGTCTTTCAAGGGCTCGTACGACAGCAGTACAGTAATATCAGTAATTAAAGCGATGTTCAGTCAATGTGTGCACTGAATATACATCTGTCCGCTCTCAGCAATGCCCAGGTATACGTTGCTTCATACTTGACCCTATTTATGTGCTTATTTACTTAATCATTTATGTACTTTACGCACCCATTAACTGCAGTAGCTCCTCTTGTTTGGCTGTAGTCTTCTCTTGCATACGAAGCAGCAATTTCTCAGTTGCAAGCACTGCATCAATCACAGCATCAGGGGGGCCATGAAATTCCAGGCTCGCTTTCCCACCTCTAACTTTTTCTGATACGCGCACGCTAGAATGCTGCTCTCGAGATAGTTCTGCAAACTCCTTTTTACCAAGGCTAACGATGAAGTTGTTCTCAATACTGGCACAGCGACTCTCCTGAGCTCGTACTATGCGTTGGACCCACAATTCTGCTGCTTTCAGTGCAATGTGTGTGCTCCCCTTAAGTTCGATAGCCGGTTTGTTATTGGGAGTCTTCTTTATGCTTTGACTGTCTGACTCTGTACCTGGAACACAAATGGTTTATGTAAGCGCATTGCAAGAGTGACAAACTTTCAAGTACTGTTACAAACTCCGATATATAAACCAAGACATGCAGTGCAAAAAACATTCTACTATTCTGATACACTCAAAAAAAGAGATCAGATACCAGAACTTTTACAGGAAAAATAAAAACAAACAAAAAAGCACACGCAGATTTGTTGTGTCTTCCTCTAGATGATTTCCAGTAAGTTTGGCACTGGCTGTCATTTTTCATTGTTTAAAAATTTTCTAAGGGAGCATCTAGTTTCGTTCCTATCAATGTCAAAATGGCAAATCTTGTAAGCGAAACGGACAAGTAATGCCAAAATTAACAAAGACAACATATCCTTCTGAAATTTTGCTCTGGAAAACAAAGTTATCTGATACATTTTAGATTTTTTCTAAGCAGGAAGTAAATCAGTGTCATTATATATTTTATTCATGCATATCCTACACGGTTACATTTCAAGTAACAGCATGTTTTCTCTTTTCAAACTTTTCCTACAGTGGATATAATCACTTTAGTTATTATTTAGGGCTTCTCTGCGTAGGCTTGGCACATGGGTGACTTGTACCCTGAAAATATATAACTATTCCCAAGCCTAAGGGAACAACTTCACTTCCCTGAACTGAAAATACAGCCATAAGCTCCATCATGTGTAGTCATCAACTCCCCTGCCTGCCAGCAAGGTCCCAGCCAAAAGTTAAACTACGATGGAACCCAGTAGCAATAACACAAAGGACGTGCTTCTTGGCGCTGAGACTTATCACATTTGCTGAACACGAAGAAGGTGTGGAACGCAGTTATATGTGCTGCCTAAAATGTAGTCAACAAGGGCCAGCCTACGTTTTATTGCATTTCTTTTTAAATTTAGCCAGAAGTAAATATCTGGGAAAAGAAAAAAATCTGGAAAAATCTATAAAAACAAACGGTTTCCAATGCTAAAACCCCAGAAGAAGGAGCCTGGTAAAAAGCCATAGAAAACCTTCCATTTAAAGCTGTCTTAGCAATACCATTTTGGCTATGTTTGCTCTCAAAATAACTAAAAAAAAATGAGTATGTGTAACAAACATCCCAAGCAAATCCAAGAAACGTAGTCAGACTCAGCAGACCTGACAATCGCTACTTTAAGGTGTCCACCTCAGATACTTTCATATCCTCTACATGAATCCCTGCAAACACGGGAGAGGAGACGCTGAATGGAGCCTGCCCAAATGTATCTGAAAGTATCTGTCAGAGCAGGAAGGAGTGGCGGTCATCGCTTAAAGATGCGGCTGGAGGCTGATGATAGCCATCTACAAATTTGTGTCTAGCTTGGTAAACACGTTTGAAACGACATCCCTCATTCAGTTTTTATGATATGCACTGGGTTCCTGGCATGGTGGAAACTGTGATGAAAAATGACTACTTTGAAGAAAATATGTAACTATCACAGATAGGTTCTTCAAATTTAAGGAAACTTCAAATCTAAGGAAACATCATTTTGAACATAATTATCTCCCATCTTGAATCTAACTTCAGAAGACAAAACACTGCAGTTTGAGGAGTTTGAGGAGTTAACTTGGCACTTGTAGTTCCTTTGTTTAGTAACCTAATAATAGTAAAAAGCAGACTAAATTATTAATCTAGTAAGTCTTCATATAACTTTTACAAAATATGGTTTCAGAATAAGTGTAACCTTCTCCCTTGATCATTACACCCCTTTTAGGGTTTACCGAACACTAGAACTATCAACAAGCAAAGTTCTCCTGCATTTTTTCCTTTGCCCATGACACATACACAAATACAAAGTTACGTTTAAAGAAATGTGATTTCAGATCCTCAAACCTGGACCGCTCATTCACTCGCAATGCCCCTTCTGTTCATTACTTACTCGGATGATTGCTTCCATAGTTATACAGCTTTTCTTTCTCTTTTCTTGCTACTGAATTAAGTTTTCTCTGGAAAGCCTTGAAAGAGAAAAGTTCAGGAGCAGTTTGTAACCTCTGTTATCAAACATGCAATTAGTCTCTTCAAAACTCTGTTCGGTAAGCAGTTTACAGTTCTAATTACTCAACAAATTCTGATAGCATGTTAACAGATTATTTATCAGCTTTTGCCAAAATTTTACTCCTGGCTATCAAATGCATTTCTCCTCTTCTAAGTCTCCTAAGGTAAGACACCTTACACATCGAATGGCACCTTTCCCAATACCTTGTGGCTGTGGCACATGCAAAACTCAGTAGATGAAGGTGTCCATTACTCGCAATTTAATGTTGACAAATCTTTACTAAGTTTTAAAGCTATCTCCCTACCTTTACCCCAGAGCTCCTCTTCATGATCTCACTTGGAAAGCCTCAGAAGCACTGCTCTGCTAGGCAGTGGATTTGGCATCTGGTAAATTGCTATCAGATCACAGGGTGATGACTTTTGGATTAGTGAAGAAAAAATAAAGGTTTGTAAAGATTAACACCCGTTGATGAAAGACAAATAGTTTGATAGGGAAACTGCCACTCACCAATACTGTAAGTAGTATGGAATTCAAATTATTTTAACTTCTAGTCATCTGTAGAAGTATTTTTTACAGTTATTTTGGGTTCACCTTACTGGTAGTTAACAACAAATTTATTACCTGATAGGAAGCACTGTCATCTGGGCAAAGGACAAACTGCACATCTAACATCTTCTCAGGGTATTTCCTGGCAAAATTTGAGACCTCTTCAATCATGATCTCTGCCACTGTTTCCTCAGGCAGCATTACTGACCAAATCCCCTTTGCCGGAAAAGAAACTGAAGGCTGTTTCAGATCCTGAATGTAACACAAGCATTTGGTAACTGCTTCTTTTAATTGCTGCAGGAAAAAGAAGTGTTTTACTCCTCGCATCACTCAACATGAAAATCTTCAATTAAAACCCAGTTTAACCGATCATCACCTCACACAGTAACACCACGTGTCTGTACTGTTGCCATACAACGTGCAGCACATGATTGCAGGGTAGGTTATACCCTTTTGTTATTATGAGCTCCTTGTAAGATGAAGAATGCCAAAGCTGAGACCGAAGTTCCTCTTGAAGAGCTGGACCCGCTTTCTGCACCATTGGTGATGAAAATGGAGAGTAAAACTTGCCATCCAAAGACACGGAGCTAACAATGGCTACAGTCTGGAAGAAAAGAGTTCAAAGTTTCAGTATACCTTGAGTTTTGTACTTGCAAGTTTTGCTACTACAGAGAGCATTCTTTCCAGGAACAGTTCCTTGAAAAAATCCCAGCTGCAGCAGATCAGCTGTTTGAAAGGTTCTCTCACTACTGCTAAGCACAGTGATGGAACACATCAAAGCATACACCTGCTAGCGGCAGTGAAGATATATATTTTTATTCAGAAGCCAATAGTGTGCATAAGGCTTGTTCAATTCATCTAACCATGGTCAACAGTTATTACTGCAGCCATAGAAGTGATCCACAGGCACCTCATCAAATGCAAATCTGCAGCCCGCTATCTCTGAGCAGGAGAGAGCTATGGCTACGTCTGTTACCCCCCTCTCACACCGATGCTCACAGCTTAAGCGTAGCCAGCACTGGTAGCCAAACTACTGGGGTCAGTGCACGCTGAGGAACTGCAAAGCTATGGTTGCTTCTGTTTCCTGTGGAAACAGCACATCCCCATCACAGGTCTGATATATTTCAAATTAAATATGTGAAATGCTAACGATGCGTTTACAGAACACTGGTAACAGCAGTAACTATGCTGATGTTTATTGATGGAGATTATCCAAAAATGCAAGACTTTGGAGCATATTTTCCTAGTAGCTTTGAAATTTTTTAAGGTACAGTATTTGCTAAAAGCAAATGCCTTTCTTGTGATAAAGCTTTCAGTCCAACAGCTCTGTTGGAATACTATGACTAAGCTCACATATTTTGTGTCAGGTTTTCTAATGAAAAATGTTAAACGATTCAATTTTAATGATGCACCACTGAAAGGTGAGGCGCACACCAACTGTTTAAGTTATTTTCAGCTGACAGCTATGATGATATAAATTATAGGGAAAAAGACAAGGCAAAGAGTAGACTTCTAGGGAATGCATGATAAAATGTGAACTCCTATGATGTTACAATAAAAAGAGAAAACATAAGGATATATTATTATTAATCATCCAATATTTAGCTGCTTACTATTATCCCATAGTAGCATGTATACAAAAAAAAAAAAAAGAAATAAAAGCTTTCTAACCCATTTAAAAAACTAGCTCCTTGCAGATATAGCTTATTTATCTTTCATAAATTTTCATCAAGATGAGGAGACAGCTATTTTGTGGACCAGTACAACGTGTTCTGTACTCTTCGACTCCAAAGCCCGTAGGGACTCGGAGGCAACTCCACGTTCAATATATTGCAGGATGGACTTACCTTTTGCTCTTCAATGCGTCCTCTTAAGATACGCAAGCGAGAGTTTCCAACTATGATGACAGGTACAGGATGGCTTGGCAAAGCTGGAGCAGTTTCCTGAAGCGAACTGCTATCACCCAGAAACTTTTCACAGGCCTTTTTCATTTCTGCTACTGTTTTCTCACAAATGTTCACCAGACGGACTTCCTTGAGACTTCCTGGTGGACTTGTCTTAAAAAATCCCTTTATAGCCATTACAATCACTTGAGCACACAAATTGAGTGGGAAGCCGAAAATACCTGAACTCACTGCTGGGATAGCCACAGACTTTATACCATTTTCTGGAGCATTAGCGTATTTCAGGACATTCACAATAGCTTCCTCAAGCAGGAAACAACATTCTGCCTTTTCAGGCATGTACCACCTTGGACCAACTGCATGAATAATTTTCTTACATGGAAGCTTCCCTCCACCTGTCACTGCTATTTTGCCAGCTGCGAGTTTTCCGTACTTTTTAATATAAATACTGCTTTCCTCTTTTATTTCTGGCCCTCCAGCACTTGAAAGAGCAAAAGCAAGGCCTCCTTCATGTCCTAGGTATTCATTGGCTGCATTCACCAAAGCATCGGCTTTGTGTTTTGTAAGGTCATCCTTACAAACTGATATGTGAATTCCCTGCTTTAGTATTGTTCTGTATACTTCAGCAGTGGATTTTACACTTTCAAAGGTGAATGTACAAGCAAACTTTTTCTCAATGAGATTACTTAGGCAGTGCTCTCTTTTCTTAAGAACTTCATAAGCATCTTTGTTGATGGGGATCGTCAAGCTGTCCTCATCCATTTTTGGCTCTAGGATACAGAATAATAGAAAGTGAAATCCAAGAAACCACTGACAAAACTTTTATATATGTGTGTGTGTTTTAGACCTCCGAATTTCACCTTACTGTCACTGCTTACTAATATTTTTTGTTATAGTCTGATCTTTTCTCTCCCTTTTTCAGAGGCTTAGTAAGCACAACTAAGCAAAGAAATCAAGGCTTTGTGTGAAAATACATAGACTAATGACCTTGTCTCATGGGAGGGATTGCATTAATATGCTATGGAGAAAACTATGAAGTAAACTCCAGTTGGGCACTAACTCCTTTCCTGGGAGTAGTTTTGTTCACTATTCTGTCCAAATCAGCCACCCCATCTAGTAGCTCCACAGTTCCTCAAGACCTTCTCCTACCTTCTCCAATCTTTCCTTCTGATCCCTTACAAATCACAGCAGTGTAAGTTTCAGGGAAGTGAAAGCTCAGCTGCGCTCTGTCAGCTCAACACACCTGGATTCTGAAAAACAATCAGCATTATGCTGTCTGCTGTTTCCTGTAGGTCTGTGAATGCTTCCAGTTATACTTCTCAACCAACAGGCAGCCCCCATCCCATAACTGAATACAGGTGGACAGGAGAGCAGCCAGCTGCTGATCACTGTCCTCAGACAGACCACGCACCCTCCACCCCCCGAAGCTCCCTGTCTTCATGGTACCTTCTTCTGACCTGGCAATAGCAAGCCCTGGTGAAATACAGCCTGAGCCCCCAAACAGCTTGCTTTTTTTGTTCAGCCCCCAGAATCCTCTCAGCAGAGGGATTACCAGTAGGTCCCTTGGGCAAATACCTTTTCCTTGGAAGTGACTTACTGCTTTTCTTTCCCTATCTTTCCTCCAGAGGCACTGAAAGATGACAATAACAATACCACTGAGCCCGTGGTGACCTGAGGGTTTAGATTTGCCTTATTGTTTAACCAAGAATGAAGCCTGGTTAAGATATGTCTCCTCTTGCTACTTGTTCTCTCTTTCTTTCCTACTGCCTATTATCCCCACCATTAGGTTAGCACAACCACTGTCAGGGACATATTCTTAAATAATTCAGTAGCATAATCTGCATTAAAAACGAAACAAAACAAGCAAACAACAAAAAAAACACACACATAAAACTTAAACTTATTTAAAGCATCAACGTTAAAGACAGATGCAGCAGCATGACTGAATGGGCCGCGAATAAATGGTGAGGAGAAAGGACCAGACAAGTATGAGAGAAACACCTCTGAAACAGACATCAAAGGGCTTTGCTAACTGTCCGCAGTGCCACTGTGCTGCATTTACCACTAAGACTCCAGCTGAAAAAGCAAATGAGAAAAGCCTTGCCATAATCAAGGCTTCAAAACGCCTGCAAAAGCAGAAAACACTTCTCCCCTCTGAGCTTGTTTTGAAGGCTGGCCTTCTCTGCCACCTTCAGGGCACTCGTGGCATTTTGTTACTTATTTCCAATAAGGTCCAAGGGTCTGTACAGCACCCCAGGCCCTTGCAGAGTCTGACCCACAGCCACACTGCCAGAGGAAGGCTTGTCAGCCTGTTCGTTCTGTCATCAAGTGGTCTGCACTTACATCCCGAGAGCAAGTTCTTTCTTTGGTAGAAACTTAGGAATTCAGAAGGGCTTTTTAAACCACTTTTTTTAGGAAATAAAATTAATGTAACAGAGTGGGTAAGTGTTTATGTTGTTCCTAGGGCTATATAGTCTCCTGATCGCAGGTGTCAACAGAACTACATGCAGTAGCAATTTCAATTAGCGTAAATCAATTTGTATGAGTTTAATTAAACTTTCATTGGAGTATGCTACTTATAAAAATAGTTTAACAGCATGCACACCAATTCATCAGGGCACTTCTGAGCTCTGCTTGACAAAAGAGATGCAAGCAAATCCTGTTGAAGTAATGAACAGTAACGCTGACTCACAACTATGACCTATTTATACATTTAGGATTGCTTTTAGCTGTCCCATGCCAAAGTTTTCCAGCCTGCTGGCTATAGCTGCAGTTTTCAAATGAAATGCAGGAATACGCTTTCCAGATGGCTAAGCGCGAGGCTTACCTGAACTCTGAGTGTCTTCTGGGGTCTGTGACAGATTACTTTATTGTAAAAACATGAAAGAGAAAACACACGTTACTATTGAATGCACTGGGTTCTTGCAGAAACAGTTCTGTTACAAGCCAAACCAGCACCACCAGCTTTACAAAAAAATATATTGAAAGCCTCCTAACACCTAAAATGCCGCTCAGAGATGAGCTTACGATGAGCGGCCCGCCGCAGCTGAAGCATCCACACCTTTGCCTAGCACAAGCTGAGAGCTGTGGGTGACAAGAAGCCAACTCCAGCTCTTCACGAGTCCAGAGGACAGCGTTACTTGCCCGGAGGACAGAAGCACTTGCCCAGCACTTGCTTGGCGAGCCCGACGGGGAAGTGCTCCTCAGGCTCCCGGCGCTGGAAACGGGGCCGGGGCTGCCGCCGCCCGCTTTTTAGGCCCGGGACGGGAGAAGACGGCCGGGAGGCGGCTGCCGCGCCTCGCTTTTACCTCAAGTCGCGGCGGTCCCGGCTGCGCCCCGGGGTCGCTCAGCGGCAGCGCCCGGTCCCGGCCCCGGCCCCGGCCCCGCTCCCTTGGCTCCCCTGGCGCCGGTCCCGGCCCCGGAGGCGGCGGCGGCTCCCCAGCACCTCGGAACCGGGGAAGGGCGGCCCCGAGCGGCGGAGCGGGAAGCGAAAGCGAAAGCCGGCAGCGGGAACCATGGCGGCGGCGGCGCCGCTGCTGGTGAAGCTGTGCCCGGCGCCCGACGACGGCGAGAAGGCGAAGCTGAAGCTCCAGAGCTACTTCCAGTCAGGGAAGCGCTCAGGGGGCGGCGAGTGCGAGCTGCAGGCGGGCCCCGAGCCCGGCACCTACCTGGTGTACTTCCAGCGGGAGCAAGGTAGGGGCTGGGGGGCGTGAAATGGCCGCCCCCGGGCACCATCTTGTGCCCGCTGTGCCGGGGTGGGTGGGCGAGGGCTGCCCGCGGCCACACGGGGTTCGTTGCCCAAACGTCCCTCTGCCCGCAGATAAGAAGAGCGTGGAGTCCCGCACGGACCATGTCGTGGAAATGGGTGCCAAGTGCCTGAAGATCAGCATCCAGCCCGAGAAAGGGGGCCTGAGTGGGGGCCAGTCGACGTTGCAAGCCTCCGCCAGCTGCTCCCAGCCATACCACATCTCCCCACCGCCACAGGGGCCCGGGGCAATGCAGGCGGCTGAAGGCCAGCGAGACACCGCAGCAGAGGTCGTGACCAAAAAGGTAGGCTAGAAAGAGGTGTATAAAGCAGCATCACAGCCTGCCCTGCTTGTAGTCCTGTGACTCCTTTGGGAAAGGCCAAACAGTGCTGCTTCCTGTCACGCTTCAGTGTTTCATACCACACAGACGTTAGTCATGCTGTCTTAGTCAATAAAACTGGAGTAGAGAGCAACTTTTGATGGTTTTGGTACTGCTGCTCCATAAACGGTGCCGTGGCAGGTTTCAGGGGGTAGCATGCACCAAAGACTGTTGCCAAAAGGTGGAAGAATTGCATGAGGTTTGGATCTCTTCCTGATACACAGACCACCAGCGCTACTTCAGCATGTTTTGCTCCCTCAAACAGCTCTAATTACTTCCATCCCATACCTCAGTCTTACAAAAATCTGCTCTGATGAGACATTTCCGACACTTTGAACTAGAAGTCATGCGGAAAAGCCCCAACTGTGCGTTAGGGGCATGGTATAAGCTGTAGGGCCAGTCTATGTCTTACATGATGCTGATGCTGCTCTACTGAGACATTGACACCTGGCCCAGAGAGCTTGTCTTGTTCTGCAACGTAGCATAGATGCAGCTCTGGGGTATAGCATGTGCTGACTTAATGGTTATTTGATATCTGTAGCAGTTTAATGCAAATTCTCTTATCCTTCTTTCTGTGCGAAGTAGAGATGTGAACATGTTTGTTCAGAATCCTGCTTTGTGCCTTAATCCTGAGTTACTGAAGCATTTCTTTTGGAAATTTTTTTTTAAGGAGTGAAAATGACTGGAAAGTCTAATGTAATAAAAAAGAACAACATAATATAACGTTTGTGCTGTTGAAATGTGTTGCCTGTCAAACTAAGTAGAAAAGTTCCTTGTTCTTTGTTCCTGTAAAACTGATGACATTAACAAACTTCAGTTTTGCTGCTGATTTAGAAGCAGATTGCTTTACTTAGATGTAGCGTCTGTATACATGACATAAAAGAAACACTGTGCAAATTTCTCTATGCTAATCTGGCCCTACGGAATTGTGTCAAGGTTTTCATTACTCAAACTATAGAAGCACCAAGCTGAGAACCTTAGGGAAAAAAAATAATATCTTCTTGTCTTCTCTTTAGATTTTTCTTACAGTATCTGCGATTTTGAATACCAGTATGTTCACTGAACAGCAAAGGGAGAAAATTGCTCTTATATGTCCAAACCTAAAAAGAGAAAGAAATCCTGATATCGACGGCTATGAGAAATTAACAGGAGATTACACAGATATTGAAAAAGCTTATCATTACTTTAAAGATATCCTTGCAGGCTATGACCAACACCATGATTTTTCACGTACTGGGAGTAAGAATGGTTTAGAAGATGGGAATGGTGTGAAAAATGGAGAAATGAATGAGCTTACAGTTCCATCAGCGAATGAGCTTACAGTTCCATCAGCTCTCTATGAATATTTCTGTCATATCTGCAAAGATCAAATTAAAGAACTGGATGAATGTTTTGGTGTGCATGTAAGAAGTAAAGACTGTAACAATGGGAACACATCAGTATGCTTCACTTCTAATAAAAGTTCTGCATCAATACAAAAAGCTAAGGATTTTTTTACCAGTGCTTTTCAGAAAAATATCAAAGATGTGAAGCAGGAAAAAATTTCCCTAACAAACAGTTACCAGTTAAATGAGACAATAATGAAATTAAATAATAGGTTTAGTAATCTTCTTGCCAAACAGGAAGAGGATCAATTGCTCCTCCGTGGTCCAACAAATGAAATTTTCAATGCCAAAAAATTTCTAGCAGAGGAAATGCAGAACAGCCAAACTGAAAAGAATGTGGATATATCATGTGAATTTTATACCTACAGGAACGAAGTTGCAGTTGATGCTTCTGTGTTCAATCTGTTGGAAACAGTATTAAGAAAAGAAATTGAGGACATTAAAGAAAATTTTGATACTGTAATGGAAAAGAAACACAGTTCAGATAGCCAGAAGATGCTCATAATATTTAGGCCTAGGACCAAAATTTCTGATTGGTCTTCACATGCTACTGAAACTTTCATCAATGCATTTCAAAATGCCTTTGCAATGTTAAGAGAAAAACTCATCAGCTGTAAACTTTCAGAATATCAGGAACAAAGGTTAAATATGCTTGATGGAAAACAATTGGAAAACCTGCATGTAAAACTTAAGAAGAAGGAAGACAAATTAATTTTATATGGTTTACCAAACCATCTAGATGCTGCTGAAAAGCACATTATGAAGCTTCTTAATGCTGGAGGCTGTGCAGAAACTAAAACCAGGACCCCACTCAGCAACCAAGAAACTACAGGAGTGTCTGAGAAGAAATACGGTGACAGGCAAAAGGGTAGTTTTTCTTCCAAAGAGCAGGCTAAGGCAAAGACAGAAGAAGACACCGATGGTGTATGTCCTATTTGCATGGAGAGCATGAAGGATAAAGAAATACTGACAAAGTGCAAGCATGCATTTTGCAAAGGTTGCATCAAAAAGGCCATGACTTACAAGCAAACTTGTCCTGTTTGTAATACTGTCTACGGGCTCATGCAAGGAAATCAACCAGAGGGAGAAATGTCATTTCAATTTGTTTCTTCATGTCTTCCTGGATATTCCAGTTGTGGTACTATTGTGATTCGCTATGATATGAAAGGCGGGATTCAAACTGTAAGTATATTTAAAGGTCCCTAAAATACACTTTCCCCCCAGCAAAGCCAATGTTGAGTGTAAAATTCTGTACTTTTCCATCTTTTTTATTTGTTCTCTACAAATGTATGGAGCGGTATCATGTAAGTAGAATCTGGTATGTTTAATGAGGCTTTTCTGAAACATTCTCTTAGCAAATGACAACGATTGACAAAACTGAAGAGCAGGTTGGCTTCTAAGTTTTCCAGCTGAGAAACCAGCTTATGCTCCATGTTTGGAGTCATGACTAGGAATGAAAATGGTATGAATGAAGAAGTCAGGGGTGGGGTGACAAGTATTTGGGAAATCAAAGAGGAGAAAAATAACAACAATAGCGATGTGATGGATGCATGAGTGATGAAAAGTAAATGAGAATGAAACGTATATGAAAGAAATTGTACAATGAGAAAAAAAACATTTAAAATCAGTCATGCTGTGTCATTCTGAATGGATCAAAGAGAGATAAAATGTACTGTGAAAGCTGGGAAGTGTGATTTCCACACTTTCAAAGAATTTATGGTAACACAATGCCTTTTTGTTTTGTTTTTCTACAAAACAGAAAGATCATCCAAACCCAGGGGAACCTTATCACGCGATTTCTCGGACAGCGTATTTACCTAATAATAACGAAGGGCGAGAAATTCTGCAGCTCCTTCAAAGAGCCTTTCGGCAAAAATTGATTTTCACAGTGGGGCAGTCACACACTACTGGTTTACAAGGTGTTATCACGTGGAATGATATTCACCACAAAACCTCCATGTATGGTGGACCTACAAAGTAAGTAGTCTTCTCTTTAAGTAATTATAATGCTGGTCAGTTGCGGCAGGATGGCTACCCTGTATACTTTCCACATTAGAGCTTTCGGATTTTTCATTGTGCTGCAAGCCACGGGCAAATCTGATGCGTCTGACCTGGTTTGTTACTAACAAGGTGAGTGTGGAAGGTTCTGTGGCTTCAGACTTGAACCACCTTTGTGGCCTTTGAGCGCTGCTAGTGCAAATGGTGATAGGAAAAGCACGGGCAGCACTGCGTGCACCAACAATAGTGCATCACAGGGACTATTTTGACAGTTGGAACAACGATGAGTTTAGTTTTCTGTTGCCCCTTAGGCCACTCATTCGCCAGTCAGTTGTGTGAGGTACTTAATCAGCTAATACCTGCTATGATTAGAAACTATTTGCAGTACAGGACAGGAGGGCAATCTCTTGAGAGCAGCTAAGGCTTGGCTCCTGATCTCAGCCTCTTCTGCTACCAGCTGTTACCAGGAGGTGCTGGTCCAGTACGACAGCAGAAAGAAAGGCACTCAGACTCTGTAAAGTATCACTTGAAATTCTACTTGGAATTAACGGTGTAAAGAAAGAGTTAATGGTGTAAAGAAAGAGATGGTAGTATAGAAAAGGTCATGCCCCTTTAAATACTTGAAACCCTGAGATGTGCAGCATCCAGGAGGCTTCTGATCAGGGCACAGCACACCACGCAGGCTCTGTCCCTAGAAAGGGTTGCTCCATTTTAGCCATTAGAGCTATAACAGGGTTTTCTTAGAAGAAAACAACCCTCTTCAGCATTTCTTGAGAACGTCTTGCTGCACTGCTGGATAAAAGCAAGGCCACGCAGGTGGTGTAATCGCTGGGTCTGAGTGGGAGCTGCCCTCAGGCTCCTCTGTTACGGTTTGCTGGCTGAGGTTGTCCTGCGGCTGAGGGATGCGCATGGCACAACAGAAACTGAAGGCTGTGCTGTACGTGCAGCACTGGTACGTGGATCACTAATTCCTCAATCTGTAACGGCCTTCTGGTCAGGATCACGACCTTCCACCCCTCGAGGCACATACAGTTGTCCTTTCTTAAAGGCGTGCCTAATTACAGATTATATCAGTAAGCTGTTTGGTGCTACTTGAAAAATTGTTATTTTTCAATGTATTTATACGCAGTCGCTGTAAATAACACTACAAGAAAGATGACAAGTAAAGCAAATACTGACTGTGAGAATAAGTGTAGGGTAGCAGTGATGGGAGGGCTGGGACGACAAAGAAGTCTTGCCATCAGGCCATACCCCTTGTTCCATGTCCACTTCAACAATTATGGTGCAAATTTCACCACACAAATTTCACAGCTCTGAGTTGTGCAGCACTGACCGGGCCTCTAGTCAGGGCACGGCACACCACGCAGCCCCCATCCAGAGCTGGGATGATATTTTGGTCTTTCAAGCCATTACAGGATTTTCTTAGAAGAAGGCAACTCTGCTGAGCACTTCTGCTGTAAAACAGAAAGAATGTTCACATGAAATCTTGCTGCACTTCTAGATAAAGGCAAGGACACGCAGGTGGTGTAGTTACTGGTAACAAGTGGGAGTTGCCTGCAGGCTCCTCTGTTACAATTAGCTGGCTAAGTTAATTTTGTGGCCAAGGCTTGTGCACAACACAGCACAGCACAGCACTGGCTGGTCAAGGTTGCTGCACCTACAAACCAGCCTCCAACGCATTCTCAGTCGCGCAGGCAGTTACAGCCCTCCAGGGTGTTCTCTTGTGTTCCCAGGAAATTTTGAATCTTTCCAAGAGAATCACTTTGTAAATAAAAATATGATGCTTCTGGGTTATTTTAATGCTGTTGCCTCTGAAAACAGACTTCGGAGCACAGCTGTCTGTTGAATGTGGCAGTCGTCACGGTGAGTAATATGAAAGCCCAGGAATGAATTGTCTCTAGAATGAAATAAACTAGATTAAACAATCCTGCACCCCTCACACATGTCTCAGGAAGAACTGTTTTTTGATGACATTTTCTGCCTTTAAGTCCTCCTGTCTTTAACCTTTTCTTGGAGGCCAATTTTGACGGAATCATTCATCAGTGAGAGGCTTTGGTGTTTTGAATATTGCCACTAGAAACTGATGTGACCAGTAAGTTTTGGTGCTAAACAGTGCGTGGCTGGTACAGGCTAGCTCAACAATAAGACCTACAAGGTAGAAAAGAATAGCTTGCATTGTCTCTTGCCTTTTCCTGTCAATCGTACAGTCTTCATATTTGTTTTGTTTGTTTGTTTAAGGTATAAAATACTAGCCTTTGGAAGTAATGTTTTATAGAGACACCTTGGTTAGAAAACTAGCAAGTGAAGCAAAATGCTTCTAACGAGATAAACAAAAATAATGCTGTCAAAGCTCAGAATATAGAAGAATTGGATGCTGGGTTTATTTTTCATTTTTTTCTATTCTTTTTGTCACCTGAGGTTTTATGTATATGAAATACATCTAGGTTTGTTTAAAACGTTTGAAAAAAAAAAACAAGAACACGCACAGCTTACATGTACAATAGTCAACATCTTGGTTAAATACTGGTTAATTCTGTAGTAACATGCAAACTTGCTTGACAGAGCTCTGATCATGTTGTACTACAGAGAACAAAAATATTTTGCTTTCGCTTCTCAGGCTCTATCCGAGAGTTGAGAAGGAGGCTTGGAGCAGTCATTTTAAGCTTGTTGAAGCCTCTCAGGGTCAGGCGTCTTCCCGCAAGCTCTAAAGATCTGTGCCTAGAGTTATATACTCCCTCCTGGACCAGGATCATAAAAGAGCAAAGAGTATCAATTATGGCTTATCCCCCACTTTGCTGAATGCTCTCCCTTCTTATCGCTTGCTATGTATACCCTTTTGGTGACATGCTACTTAAAATTCAAAGGTGCTATTACCTTTGTGTTTTAATGCTCACTTGGAGACACTTCTGGTCTGTTTTTTAGAAAGATGCATATCCGAGTGCCCTATAATTTGCAAGGCCTGCCTTCTCGATAGGGTGAGAAGTGTGTGCATGAAATTTGTAAAGTATTTTAAGAAATTTTGATGTAAAGGTTCTGTAGAACTGTCAAGTGCTGCTTTGCACAAGTATCCCAAACAAGTCTTTTCTTCTTCTTCTAGTTTTGGTTACCCTGATCCTGATTATCTGAAGCGGGTTCGATCAGAATTGAAAGCAAGAGGAATTGAATAGAGAAACTTACCAGCTGGCATCTTTTAAGTGTAGTAACTGAACACACAGCAGTTAATTCACTAATCGGGCTCTAAGAAGAAAGAAGTTAGTTTGTTCAACTGCTATACTTAAATCACTTGTATTTCACAGTCAGCTAAGACAAGTTAACTTTTCTGACCAAAACATATATGTTGTTTTCATGCGTTATTTGCTTCTTTGAACAATGCTTCCCTATATGTTTTCCTCTTTGCAGAATTTGGATCTCATGAGTGCAGCATCTGTACTAGCATTTGTCAAATAGCAGTTTGTGTATCTTATTCTCATTTTACCAATGAATCTTGTCTGTACTATTTCCTACAAGTCTTCAGTATGACCTCCAAAGTGGAAAATCCATTACTAGCTTTTCTTTGACCAAATACTTCTGCTTCATGTTTTTATATCAGTCGTCATGGATAGCATCATATAACCTGTGTGCTGGAGGATTTTTATGCAGCTGTTACAGTATCGGCTGTGTATGGCCATGATCTTTTGCTTCTTTTCCTTTTCAGGGTAGATATGGCATTAATGGTTTGGGTTTTAAACGTGAAATTGGCATGGATAATGTTGTGTGATAGGTTTTGTGGATGCTATCTTTTCACCTGTGTCCAGAAATGCTGAATGCTCCAAGTCTGGTTGGGACAAACAGAAACTGTTTGTGGTCATCTCTGGTAATGAGTTCCTGGCTCCATGCCCTTCATTGTATTTAAGCTTAAATACTGCTTTTAAGTCAGTTTTGCATGTAACCCTATACTTCCCATCGCTTCCAATACGATTTAAATGTTAATATAAAGATACTTTGTCACTACTTTGAGCTGTCCGAATAGCCTGCCAATTACCTCTGTGGTGGTAGAAAACAAATAGGTTTCACTTGATGTACCCTAATTTTAATGAGTTAAACTATTTGTGTAAGCTATTACATATAATAAATAAAATATATAGTTATCACATGATCATTTTTGCGTTCTTCTGTACAAGTTTTTCCTCCTGCTTTAGAGACATACATTTCTGTAATCTTTTTGATTTGGGAGTTTCCCAGCAACCTCTCCAAAGTGATTTGGATCCCACACATGCTCTTTTTAAAAAGTAAGTAAATTCCTTCCATGGTTAATAGGCAGCACTACTTTACCACCATGAATTTCAGATTTCCTAGCAGTGGGCACAGTTTGGTTCCCATGTGAGCTGAGATGACTTTCCCACTGTGTTTTGTTTTGCTGTATTTAGTTTCACGTTTAATGCTGTTGCAAGCTTTCTCCATTTTCTGTGCCCTACGATACCAATATACCAGTTGCTTCTAAATGACCATGTTTTCATGTGGATCTGCACACTGAAACCAGCTGTGAAGATCAAATCTCCCCAGTTTCTTCATTAGGCCCGTCTTTTCACTTTCGAGCCCAATAAGCCAGTTCATCAATTTTAGACCCCTGTCTGAAAATTCACCTGCCTCCATTTTATCTATGGCAAAGTGTTACAGGCTGAGGGCCAACTGAGGAGTAAGAGCCCTGCCAGCTGTCAGGGAAAGTTGCCAAGCCTTTATCCTGTAATCAGAGCTGCACAAGACCTTTATCTTCTAATCACACCTGTACAGTTGAGGAATAAATCTATCTGATTTAGTCAGATATTTTGCCTGGGCTCTGGCAAGGGAGGAGAACATGTACCCAGGCTACCTGTTGAGAGAGCAGCATGCTAGGAAACAAAAGATTATTTGCCCACCGAGAGACAAGGGAATTCCTATGGGGTCCGCTCAGTGGTGTGTCTGACAATACCTATATGTATCTGACATCCATCTGTGCTTGTCATATTTAAGGACATTTGGTTTTTAGCCACTTCCTAGATGTATTCTCAGTGACGTTAGGGGAACGTGTTTCCATTCCCTACCCGCTGTTTCAGTGCCTCATATTTGGGCACAACAGTAAAATACACAGCAAGGAGCTTGCAGTTAAAAACTGTAAGCTCTGTGACTGGGTGCTGCAGCTTGAGTACTGTGTTCAGCTTTGGGCCCCTCACTACAAGGACATCGAGGCCCTGGAGCGTGTCCAGAGAAGGGCAACGAAGCTGGTGAAGGGCCTGGAGCACAAGTCCTGTGAAGAGCGGCTGAGGGAGCTGGGGGCGTTTGGTCTGGAGAAGAGGAGGCTCAGGGGAGACCTTACGGATCTCTGCAACTGCCTGAAAGGAAGGTGTGGGGAGCTGGGGGTCGGCCTCTTCTCACAGGTAACCAGCGATAGGACTAGAGGGAATGGCCTCAGGTTGCGCCAGGGGAAGTTCAGGATGGAAATGAGGAGACATTTCTTCTCAGAAAGAGCAGTCAGGCATTGGGACGGGTTGCCCAGGGAGGTGGTGGAGTCACCGTCCCTGGGGGTGTTTAAGGAAAGGTCGGACGTGGTGCTTAGGGACATGGTTTAGTGGGTGACATTGGTAGCAGGGTGGTGGTTGGACCAGATGGTCTTGGAGGTCTCTTCCAACCCTAATGATTCTGTGAATCTGTGGGTGTCGTGTGTGGGTCAGGAGGAGGAGAGGCCGCTGCCGCCTGGCACGGGGTTAGCAGTCTGTCCGAGGCAGAGTTACGGAAGCAGGGGATTTTACTTCGCAGGAGGAGGAAAACCTGCGGTACCCCATCCCCGTTACAAGCTCAGCCACCGAGCGGCTCGGGGCTCCCCGCACCCCCTCCGTGCGGCGAGGAGGGGCCGGGAGCCGCCCTTCTCCTCAGGGCCGTCTCGTCCCGTCCCCTCGCCGGCGGCGGGGCGGAGCCGGGCCCGGCTGCGTTTCCTCGCCGGAGAAATGAAACCGAAAGCGGCGGGGCCGAGGGAGGCGACGGCGGCGGGGCCGAGGGACGGGACGGGGCTGCGGGGCGGCCATGTCGGGGCCGCGGGCGGCCGCCTTCCCGCTGCTGGTGCGCGGCGACTGGGGCGCGGGCGAGCCGCCGGCCGCCCTGCGCAAGAAGCTGCTCCTCTACTTCCAGAGCCACAAGCGCTCGGGCGGCGGCGAGTGCGAGCTGCGGGATGGGCCCGGCCACCTCCTCGTCTGCTTCGCCCGCCCCGACGGTGAGGGGGGGGGAGGGGGGGTCCTGAGGGGCGGTGGGGATGCGATGGCGGCCGCCTCTCACCTCCCCCCCCCAACCCCCTCACCATCTCCTGTCGTGTTGGCAGTGAGGCAGCGGGTGCTCGACCGGCAGGGACATGAGCTGGACCTTGGGTCCCGGGGGAGGCTGTCGCTGCTCGTCACCGAGCCCCCGGCGGACGGCGACTTGCCGCAGGTGAGGTGGGACCGAGGGGGGGACACCCGGGGGGCTGCAGCCGCTGTCTGTGTCCCCCCCCTTAACCTCTCGTTCCGCTTGCAGGAGCCGGGCCCGGCCGAGGAGCCGGGGAGAGCTGCGGGACGCCGCGGGGGTAAGCGCCCACCGTGCTTTGTGCCCCGCCCCGGTTCGTGTTTGGAAGGGAGATGCAGTCACAAAGCGCTGCCCCGAACCGTTAGCTCCTCGCCGGGCCTAGGTGGAAGGGACTGGCGCTCCCTGCGGGCTTGGGTGCGGTTCTGGCCGAGATCCGCTCCTCCAGCCTGGCGTTGACTCGGCAGCACGGCCACCTCCGCGCGGGAAACGCTCCTTCGTGGAGCGATGCGCAGGGCGGGGGTGAGGGCCTGCTGTCTGTTCCCATTTATATCTTCTCGCTTGGCTGCGTCCCTTGGTGTTTTAAAGCAAACGGCAGGTGGGGAGCTCACCGGGAGTCAGAAAAACCCTACCTAAGCGTCTGGTTTTTCAAGGCGCTTCCCTCCAGAGGAGGGTCGTCCTGCAGGTCCCACGTTCAGCAGCACCGCAGCTGTGGCTGCGTGCGCGGAGGCTGAGAGCGGTGTCATTTATCTCTAGTTAACGAGCCCAGCGCGTCTCTTCCCACCTGCAAGAATGAGGATGCTTCCGCGCACCTTCAGCAGGAGAAAACAGGTAAGGATGCCACTTATCAAAAGACCAGCGTGTGCTTGCCTCGAGGGTTTTCATTGACCTTTATGCTGCAGCAGTGCCCCGGTCACCTGGATGGCTGCTGGTGTTTGTCTGATCTAGTGCAGAAATCATTGTCTTAGGCTAAAAGATAAAGATACATAGATCTCCTTCTCCCAAGATGATCCCTTCCTAAAGGGACTCACACAAAGGAAAAAATATATATATTTGAGTCTCTTTAAGAAACTCTCCTGCTTCACTGACTATCTCAGAAAGTTCAGCTCCTCAGGAAGCGCGCAGTGGACGCTGACCCCTTCAGGGTAAGGACGTCGCTGCCCAGACCTTCCCAGCCGCCACCATCGCCACCCGTGAGGCAGCATAAGGCCTCTCATCCCACCTAGGCGACCGGTGGCAGAACGTCATCGGCTGCGTACCCTGTGGCAGCCCGCAGGTATAGAGCCATGGCGACCCGCAGCCGTGGTGGGAACTGCCGATGGGGAGAAAGCGTGGGCAGAAGAGTGATGGTTCTCCTCGCCGTGGATTTTGAAGAAGCTTTCAGAGCCGTTATTTTGCTGTCCCTACCAGGGACAAATTTTCTCCTCATATGTTGGTAGGAAAACTCACAATAGTGATGTGCTGGGTTTGTTTGGGCTTCAAAGGATGTTGTGTAACAAACTGAATTACTGGTTATTTGTTCCCTTAATTTTTGCCTAAGGCATCAGGGTGTGATCTTTCATTTTAGAAACATGTGCAGATCTGGAAGCAGAAACGGACTCTAGGAATTCTGTCATAGTAGTAACCACTGCCCCTGGGGAAGAAATAGAAGACGAAGTAGTGGAAATGTACTTTGAAAATAAAAAGAAGTCTGGTGGGGGGCCCATCAAGTCCTGGGTCAGAAAGGATCAGCTAATGATCATCACCTTTCATGATAAGGAAGGTATGATTGTATCTTATGGCTGTTATATTAATAATGCTCCCTTTTAAAAACAGACCTTTGCTGGTGGTAGATTTCTTTGTGGGCATTGCTATGATAGAAATGTATTATTCTGGAGAGTGACAGGATGTAAAAGCAGTAGGTGTACCCGTCTGTCCAATTTAGATGCGGGTTTCTGACAGTGTTTGTAATAACCTGCAAGGAAAGAAGTGGTTCTCTAGACCTGTCCCAAGTGCTTGATCGAGGCTTACGGAGAACAATACAGGAAAGGTCATGTCAGGAGCACTGCAGAACAAGTCAGCTTTAGTTCTTGCTCAGGAGACAGGATAAAGCATAGTGCATAAGTTAATTGCAGATCATATGAAAGAAAAGAAAAAGTATTTACTTATTAATTTCAGTTGCCAGAGATTTGGGAGACTGGAAAGAAAACAGGCAGTAAATTCCAGGTATTTATAAGACAGAGGTGAATGCTTGCCTCTGTTTACAAAAGAAAAAAAAAAGAAGTTTAAAGTAGTCTCAATTTATCTGTAGTTTTCTTATGCTTTGCTCCAGGCTAAAGTAGTGTTGACTACTTGTTAGCAAGTGAAGGACATGTACAAAAAGACGAAACTGTTTCTGCAGAAGAAATAGTCATATCTGTTAAGTGCACAGATAAGCAGGATGAAAACCCCTTTCTTTATTTGCTATTATATCTAAAACAGATACCTAGAAAACAGTTTTTTTGCACTTGAGGACAGTAGTAGAAAGGAGGTAGCGCTCAAAAATAACTTCTCCCCCCCTTTTTTTGGCCTTGTTTCTGTTTCTTCTTTTCTTCATATGAGGAAAATACGGCTGGCCAGACTTTAGAGTGTAGCTTTTCAATATTGATCCGCTCTTGGGAGAAGGGAGGAAGATGAAAATCACATCTTTCTTGTTTGTTTTCGTGTGGAACTAGATGCCCAAGAAGTCTTGCAAAGGGAACATCACTCAGTGAAGAAGATCAGTCTGTTCGTGAAGCCTTGGCAAGTGGAGACTACCCAGGAGCCGTTCCGAGTGGAAAACTCTGAAGGACCCCTGCATTCCCCCTTAGTTGTGCTTGAAAATGTGCAGGAGACAGTAAAAAATTACATGCTGATTATGCTGGTAGAGAACATCAGTGGCTTGTCAGAGGAAGATGGGGACTTCAGTGTGGAAATGATACCTGAAATACAGGCTGCTGTAGTTGCTTTTACTGGAAGTACAGGTAAGGAGAAGTCCGGGTTGCAGATTTCTCTCACGAGCTACTTTTCTGTTTGTGGGAGGGAGTGGGAAATGAAGAATATTTTGTCATTGGCTTAAGGAAAAATCTGATCCTGCATCACTTTAAATGAGTAGCGGCTCTAGGAATGTCAACGATACCTTTTATCTGTAAGGTATAAAGGCCAGTGTAAATGAGAAGAGTGAACAGAATGGTAAGGTATAAAGGCCAGTGTAAATGAGAATTGTGAACAGAATGGGTAGGGCTAAAAATAAACTATATGAAAGCAGCAAAAGTATATGGTGGGTCTTAAAATAGATCAATGGTAAAGGTTCCGCTTCCCAAAAGGTGATAACGTGTAATAAGTTTGCATGGGTTTAAGGGAAAATTGAAGAACTGCTTAGAACAGAGCCTTTTATGGTTATTAAATAGACTGCATCATGCTTGGGAAATCTTCTGTACTAAGAAATTGGAGGTTGGTAGAGACTTCAGGAAGCAGCAGCATCTTACAGCTGTTGAGATACCTGCTGTGGCTGTTGCAGGAGACAGGATACTGGGCTGGATGGACAGGTCCCTGCCAAGATTTCTGGGTGATACTGTTAACAAATCCCATCCCAGGACAGGGGCAACAGTAAGTGGTGTAAGCCAGTGCCATAACTGATGATGTAGAGAAAACAAAGCTTCATTTCCAGGGGAACTGAACTAAACTGACAGCAGGAAACTGGCTGCAGCATTCTGTCAGTGCTGCTGTGCTTGAGCACACTTAGGGACAAGGTGATTTCACGTGCGCTTGAGTTTGGCTGAGGAGGGGGGACAGGAAAGCAGAGAGAACTGTTTCTTCTGTGGAGGAAAAGCTGGAAGTCTCTTTAGAAGGTAGAATGTGATGAAAACAAGTTACATGCCAGTTTAAAGCAACCTTGTGGGAACGGTTGTAGTACTGGTAATGTATAAGAATGAAGCTGTTCAGAAAATTTAAAGTTGTGAAGGGATTAGTCAGTGGTATAACTGAACCAAATAAGCTTTTAAGCTTTGACAAGGCATGGAGTTTTCTACTGTAGAAGTTGGATAGAATTTGCCTCTCATTGCGATCTGGTCCCAGATTTTTGGTGTAGCCTGGAGGAAATAAGTAGATCCTTAAAAAACAGGTCTGTCAGGCAAACGCGCACCTAAAAGTGACTTGTCTGTCTCTTACCATGGTGATAGCAGGGTGGGGAAGGGCCAGAATAATAGGACGTATTTATCATAAAACTGAAAGAATCTGAATTAAAACTCTTGACTTCTGTCTGATTAATTGTGTATAAATGAACCTGATCTTATTTTCTTTCGGGGTTAAAGAGACCAAGTGCTACTCACTAGGAAAACTAGTGATGAATTCTGTCTGCAGTCATTGTACCTCAATAATTGCTATCAACCTTCTGGTGAGGAATAGGTGGCAGAAGCTGAGTGTGTGGAAACAAGTTAGCTTCGTGGGCACCACCGTTTTGACAGATGCTTCATAATTCAGTGCTGTGGTCAGTGCATACGGTGATAGTCTGCTCACATCAGAGCAGAGAATGAGCTACTGGTTTGATCTTGTTTCTTTCCTCCCTTCTCTTTCTAGATACAGAGGAAATTGTTAAGAAGCTAAACCAAAGCCAAAGAGTAAAGAAACAAAATATTACTGCACGTTGCCTTGACTTAACAAAAAGTGTTAGGGCTGAAAATGTACCACCTCACACACCCAGTGACTACATAACTATCTACTTTGAAAGCAAAAAGAATGGAGGTGCACAAGTCGTGGATGTTCAGCAACTGCATGACGAAGGAGCAGCTATCATTACGTTCAGTGATCATAAAGGTAATGCAGAAATGCAAAAACCTTATTTCTTGCAGTCCTCTCACTTAACAATCAAAATGCAGATTTTCTGAAGGAATAGCGACTTCACCCTCATAAAACGGCAGATCTGCTGCTTTGTAAGCAGATCTCTGCCAACCAGAAGTGCAAACTAAAGTTTTGGACCAGCTGGGCATGATGTATAGAACTCTTCTTCTTACGCAGTTTGTTTTTCACCCAGGTCTCTCCCCTTACAGAATTCAACTTACAGTTTAAATTAATTTGAGGAAAACACAGCCCACACAGTGCAGAGCCTTCATCACCAGTTGCCCAGTGGCAGTGTGTGCTGTCTCCCTCATCTGAGGACAATTTATTTGATGTTTTTTTTGGCTAGACAACAAGTTATGTGGCTTGTCCAGCCAGTGCCAGAAACATGAGCTTCTGTGGAAGGTGGAGGAGAAGGGGGAAGGTGGAGCAGCTGCAGAGAAGAAGAGAGCTAAGGGAAGTGGAAGAAGATAGCTCCTCCATTTTCACCCCCAAAAAAGTATCTGTGATTTGATACTACTGAGTAATAGCCCAGACAACTACTGAGTTGGCCACTTTGAGTAGAGCGTAACTGAGATGGGGACAAAAACAGCCCTGTGCTCTACTTACTTCCTTCTGGAGGTGGACATTGTTGGTTCTTAACTGGCTCTTCCTAGTTTATTTTTTGTCATTTAAAACTAGTAACTCTTCAATAATTTGGAATTATTTTTATCTGGGAAGGTAGGAAAACTCATGTAAGACTCTTCTTACATATAAGCATTAATATGTAGTAAACTTTTTGTTAACTGTTGCTTTATTATTTTTCAAAGTTCCTTGGTTTTAGGTGCTAACGTTAATTTTTTTGTCTGTTTTGTTTGTTTTAGATGTAAACAATGTCTTGGCAAAGCAGCATTTACTCAACAAAACACCAATCTCTGTCTATCCTTACTACGTGTCACTGGGAACAGCTCTATACGGAAAGGAAGGGCCGCCAATAAAGATGCCAGATCCAGTTACAGTGCCACTGGATCCCTATATCTGTCAGTTCTTATGGAGAAAAAATGGCCTAACTGAGGTGATAAGTTCTGAACTGGCAAATTATAACTGTGAGATAACATGGCCTAAACCCAGTTGTGCAGAACCAGAAGTTATCTTGAAGTTCTCTTCAGCTGCTTTGTCTGAGTCAAAGAGATCAGTGGCTCGATTGATCAGGACATGGAATGAAACGGTTTCCACAGCATTTTCACGTAGCATATCAAAGTATGTAGCAATTAAATATCAAGTAAGTGCAGAGGTGTGGGAAGCCATTAAAAACAGCTTTGTCCACGATGAACTTTTGTTAATCCCAGGTGTTTCCAAGGATTTCCTTGTCCTAGTAGGTGACAAAGATGTTCTAAAGGATGTTGAACAGGAACTGAAGTTGCTCATAGAAAAAGCCACCAGAGAAATTGAAAGACGAAAGAAAAGAACTGAAGAAATATTGTTGCTAAATCCAGGGGACTTTGCAATTTTACAGAGTACTGGTCTTGAAGAAAAAATTCACACGGAATTCCCAGCTCTGCATATAACTTACGATAGTACACAGAAGCTAATTAACCTGTGTGGAGTGCCTGAGGAAGTTTATAAAGTCAAAGGGGAAATACTGGTTAACATGCACAAAATGGCAAAGAAAACCATTAGTATCCATCCTTACATTTTCCAGTTTTTACAAAGTGTTGATAACGAAACCCTGTCACAGAGCCTGTTTATGTCAAAACAAATTAGTGCCTTTTATGAGCTTGACAAAGATGCTGTCATCTTGAAAGGGAATGGTGCTGAAACTCTCCTAAAAGCGGAGGAAGAAATAAAGAAGGAACTGGACTATAAAAGCATTGCTTTGGAGGATGAGTCAGTCCTTGAGAAGAAGGAATGGAAAATGCTCACCCAGCAGAACTGCTCCAATGAAGCTGTAGTGGTCACTAAGATAGGGAGTGAGATCGTTGTTGCTGGTTGTTCTCAAGCAGTAGCAAAAGCCTTTGAGGAACTCTTTGGCTTCATAGATGAAAACACACAAATAGAAAAGGTCATCGGAGGAAAGCCCACCGTAGTCATAATGTACTTTGAGAAAGAGAAGACCTCAGTTTGGGATGACTTAAAGAAAAAAGGTGTGAAAGTTGACTTTGGCGTGCTGGAGAAATGCAGAGTTATATCCTTGAGGGGGCCAAGAAGAGAAGTGCTGAAGGGAGCCACCCTAGTTGAGCAAATTCTGTCCAGCCTGCATTATAAGCGTGTGGTAATTAATGAGCCAGGAGCAAAGTCGTATTTCAAAGAAAGAGAACACTTTTTTGTTGCCTGTTTGAAGCAAGAGTTTAACTGTCTAATCAAGCTGGAAGAAGAGCCAGAAGAACATCAGGAAGAACAACAAAAACACAGTGATGTAGGCAAGCCCCATATGCAGGTGACCATGGGTGGAGTTTCAATAGCGGTTTATCAAGCAAACTTGTGCACTCATCATGTTGATGTTGTGGTGAACGCATCAAACGAAGACCTGAAACACATCGGTGGCCTTGCTGAGGCGCTGCTACAAGCAGCTGGTCCAGAGCTGCAAACGAGGTGTAATGAGCTGGTGCGGAATTATGGCCGATTGCAGCCTGGGCGTGCGGTTATCACAGGTGCTGGGAAACTCCCCTGCAAAAACATCATTCATGCTGTTGGGCCCCGGTGGAGTAGGGATGAAGCAGGAAAGTGCGTGTATTTATTGAAAGAGGCAGTTAAAAAGAGCCTACAACTAGCTGAAACGTATAATCATCGTTCTATAGCTTTCCCTTCTGTAAGTGGAGGGATCTTTGGCTTCCCGCTGCAGAAGTGTGCAGATTCAATTGTGTTATCCATCAAGGAAACCTTGGAAGAGTTCAGGGGGGAAAGCAGCTTGAAGGAGATTCATCTTGTGGATATCACAGCGGATAAGGTTCAGGCTTTCACCGAGGCACTGAAAAAAGTGTTTTCGGATTATGAACCTTCTTCCAGATCAGTGCATCAGACCAAGGCAGTTCGTCAGCCCACCAAAAGGAAAACTCAGACCAGCATGAGCTTCGCATCGGTAACAACTGAGGAAGGTCTTAGCATCATGCTGAAAAAAGGAAGCATTGAAGATGCTACAGTAAGTATTTTAAGTGATAGGCTGTTTGTCCAGTATGAAATAAAGCACATTTTAAAATATGGGAGGGAGGGGAGAACAAAACAAAATAAAACCCTTAGTCCATCATCTGTAATTAGCAGCATAACATGCTTGGTGTGTTATTGGAATCATCTATCACTGCAGATATTAATTGCTGTTAAGATGACTGTCGTTTATGATAGAGATGGCTGTGTAGCACTGTGTTCCCTCATCTGCTAACAGAGACACAGGGGATCCCGTGGTGTGGAGCAGTATAGTTTTGTAGAAACAACTGTGGTCAGCAGAAATTATTCTGGGCTACTCCTGACCCTACCTTGCTGTGCAGGAGCCACCTGCATGCTGCACTGACCTTCCTGGAATTGCCGATTGCAGGAATGCAGTAAAGAGATGGTGCTTGCACAGAAACAAAACGGGGTGCTCAGCAGTGGTTAACATGAATACCCTGACAAGTGGCTTGGCTGCTCTCGGATCCATCGTGTCCTGGAGGCAGCGCAGCCAGGCACATCTGATCCTGTGCCTGTACTGAGCCCTCTGCCCAGAGCCAGCCAGGCTTGCCCTGTGTCTGTAGGATATTGATCTGGGAAACTGCTGCCCACTATGTCTCTGGTGAAGGCTGGTATGCTGTGTACGGCTGCTGTTGCTTTCCCCGTGGAGAACTAACTTTTCTATTCATCCAGTTACTTCCAGCATTGAAGTGCTGTTAGGTGGCCTGGGAGCTACTCTACTGGCATCACCGATTCTGGAAGCAGCTTCTTGCAGAATCCTCTCTGTAGCGGCCAGCTGACCCTTTCAGGAGCGGATGCATCCCACTGCTTGTGCATACAGCTCCTCCAGTTGTCCAGAGCAGAATAAATATTTTAAAATGCATATAGAGGTCTTTCCTGAAGACCTGAATACAGTGCTTGACACGATGCCTTTTCTATTTCTCTCCCTTCTAAATGAGTGCTTTTCTCACTTCTCTTTTTCCTTACATTTCCTCCAGTCTTGTTCTTTCTCAGCTTCTCCTTTGCACTGACCAGTCATGTCAGCTGTGCTCCTGGCTCAGCAGACACGGGTTGAGCTGGAGCTTTGTCCTGCATTACCTCTGTGATGCTGGGACGAGGGCAACTTGAATGTAGTCTTCTGGTCTGTGAGTCTCTTAGAGACTAAACTTGCACGAATGTTTTTCAAATGGAGGTAGAGTTCCGCATTCTTGGTCTGCTGATTCTAATTTTTTCTTGTCAGGTTGAAACAAATTTCACTGTTAACTCATTTGTTGTACGGTTTCAGGCACGCTCATGGTGTTAGAACTGAGCGCAACTTTTCTGTTTTATTCCAAAGCTTTGTTCATTCCAATTGCTGCCCCAAAACTTTTCCTTGTAAATCAGCAGACAGGCTGTATTTAATTAATCGATGTAAAACTTTTTAACTTGGTACTTAAGAGCTGGAGTTTTTGCTTGTGTGTCTTTCAGACAGACGCTGTTGTCGTCAGTGTTGCCAAAGATCTACAGCTTAATAACGGGCCACTTGGCAAAGCTTTGCTAAGCAAGGCAGGGCCAATGCTTCAGGAGCACTTACGTGGAGAGGGCCTACAAAAAACAGCTGATGAAGGATCTGTGTTCACAACAAAAGGTTACAATCTAGATTGCAAACTTGTATTTCACGCTGTCGCACCTGGATGGTCACAGGCAACTGCATCTCCAAAGACGGTATAAGAGTTTTTATTTGCCTAAACTCTTAATTTGACTGGGCTTTGCAGTGGATTTAATGCAACCTCTCCTTTGAAATGGGGGAAATGAGTGAGTTTGGGTTATTCTTTTTTCTAGCTGTGTGGCTCATCCCTTGTTGTCTAATACATTCCTTTTGATGTATGTAATCGCTGTAGTTTAATACCAAGAGATAGCAAAAAGGGAAAGTGCTAAATTGCATATTCTGGAAAAAATGTCTTTCAGTAACTGAAAAAACTAATTGTGCTTTGCAGGTCTTGGGCAACATCATCACAGAATGCCTGCAGATGGCTGAGAAACTGTTTTTAAAGTCAATTACTTTCCCAGCAATTGGGACAGGGAACTTGGGATTCCCAAGGTCTGTTGTTGCTAAATTGCTGTTTGACAAAGTGTTTGAATTCAGTAGTAAAAACAAAGTAAATTCTCTTAAGGAGGTTCACTTTGTGTTGCATCCAAAAGACAAAGATAATATTCAGGTGAGTTACCATGTTTTTCTCTCTCTATTTCATGCTGTTTTATTTGGGTCTATCTGACGACACTTGGCTATCTGACGTTCTCCAAAGAATCTTCAGGCTGCTTGTTCTCATACTCAAAGAATAAAGAAGAGCACAGTTTGCTGACGGTCTCTCTACCCTATAGTTAAAGTTCTCTTCATGGTGCTTCTCCTGATAGTCACCTGCTTGTCTTGAACAGCCCTGCTTGTTTGCTGTCCTTTCTATTCCTTGGCAGTAATACAGATAAAAGTGTAGTTACTCTTTATCTTGTGAAGTCACATAGGGCTCACCTACGTGCAAATTTGCTGCAGCTTCTGCATAGGTGTCTTCACTCTGGGGGGAAAAAGTAGTGATTGCCATGGGTTTAACTAATGTCTTTCAGGAAGAATAATTATGCTAGGACTGTGTGCAGGTAAACTTCTCCAGTAGAAAACATACCAGTGTTCTGCATCCCTCTTTCTTCAGTATCACATTAGTGCAGATTTTCGATGTCTGTGCTCAAGTTGCTCATTTAACACATCAGTCTTTCAAAAGAGGGCAGTCACATTGTGAAGTAACGTCCAAGTAAATGTTTTGGTATCTGATGAGTTCTGCCGCTTAGTGCAGTATCTAATGCTTTTTCAAAGGCTGAACTTGAATGCTACTGTGCCAAAGCCTGAGCTATTTTGCATAGAGAAGAATGGAATTAGCTGCAAGACCTGAGTTAGAGTGTAAATTAGTCCCTCGATGTAAGGATGCCATTTGTTGATGTATTGCTCTGGAATGGTAACTAGGGCTTTGACTTAGTTGTTTATCAATTCTGTCTGTTGCTCGCGTAGAATAACCTTGCTCTCTGAGAGCATCAGTGTGTCAAGACTTGCCGTCAGCATTGTGGCAGATGTTATGAAGTAATTTGCATTGAGCTCTTTCTAAATGTCTTTTTAACTTTATTTTACAAGCCCTTGTTTCTACTGTGTAACTTAAACTTCTACAGCAGTTGACTGTAATTTCCTTCTCTAGGAATTTTCAGACGAATTTCAGAACCGATATGGGAATAGCGTAGACAAGACTGTTCCAGATGAGACTAGTCAAGCCACAGGTAATGTTTTCCTTAAAGAAGTTGTGTCCATGGTGGCTTGTTTTATTTATTTATTTTGCCCTTAAATATTCCAGAGAATGTATTCATTATAGGTATTTAGATATTGGTGAGCATGTCACTCCCAAAAGCCAAGCAGCAGTCAAAGTGGCTGCTGTAAAAGCTGCATATAGTGTTTTCAGGATGAGTGTCTGTGATAGCTGAAACAGTGTCAGAGATGCTAAGGAAAAACGTACTTGGGATTCATTATCTGGATAAAATGCCCCTACAATAAGGATAGCAGAAGGCACAAGTGAGGCTTCTTCCTTTTGCTGCTGCAGTCTCCTCTTGTGTCCTGGGAAGGCTGGTGAGTTCCTGTTGATGTGTCTTATAGGGGCCTCTTTGGAAACTCTCAAATCTTTTACGTTCAGATCAATAGCAAAACCAACCTGAAACTTCTTTGGTGCTATCCAGTCCAATCAGACTGCAGAGCATAGTAAAGGAGCATACGTTGGAAGCTCAGTCAAGCTTTTACAAATAATGCATAGGTAAAAAGTTCCTGTCATATAGTAGAGAACTTGCCTGAACACTTTGTGTGACAGAAGCAAAAGAGTGAGACTTGAAAAGTTTGTTGCTGAAATACTTCCATGTTTTGCAAAGGCTTTTACAGTAAGATGCTGCAAAGAAGAGTCTCAGGTGTGCAATGAAATATGTTTTTTCCGCGCTCTCAGCATAGATAGCAATGATGGGAGTAGGTGAAGGCTGATCTGAGACTCCCATGAGAAGGAATGATTTTCAGTTAACAATGCAGGCAGTTGTCTTCACAGGCAGCCTGGAGCCAAATTGTGGTCTGTAAGGATTGTACCCATGAACAAGTCCCCTGTCTTTTACCTCATCGCTCCCTTCTGCTCAGTGTCTGTATCTCTTTCCTGCAGCTTTCTTTGGTCCCGTTTCAACCCCAGCACAGGATGTGTACGAAATGACAATTGGCTCCATCGTGTTCCAGGTAGCTGCTGGTGATATTACCAAGGAAAAGGGAGACGTCATTGTAAACGTAACAAACCAAAGTTTCAGCCTCAAAGCAGGTACTTTCATTGGTATTACACGTGAAAATAGTACTTGTGGGCTGAATAAGGGGAGCAGGGAGCGTGGTTTCTTTTTCTTTTTCTTTTTTTTTTTGTCAGTGTTTCAAAACTTCTTGTTTCACAGTGTGGTTTCAGTTTTGCTTCTTAGGGTACAAAGGTCCTATTAGGAAGTGTCTGAAACTTTGTTGTTCTGTGCTACAGGAAAACATGCTAAAGACTAGCAGAAAATTGAAACTAATAACGTTAGTATTTCAATAGAATCTTTTTATAGAACGTCTCTTGGACTAAAGGAGAAGACTAACCTCACTGAGGTTTTGATCACAGTGAAGCTTTTTGGTACTCTAGACATTTTGAGTTGAAAAGCCTAACTTTTAGACAACAACGCTTCTCAGTTATAACCTGTACTGTTATCAGAAATGAGAGAGTAAGTGGTATCCAGTTCTGCCTTAGATAGGGCTTTAACAGGAGTAACAGAAGAATCATATGCCTCTTCTCATTTAAGGTGTTTCTAAAGCAATTCTGGAAGGTGCTGGCAAAGCAGTTGAAGATGAATGTGCTCAACTAGGTATGGTACAATGTTTCTGACCTTTCTGAAGGGGTTCAAGCACGGCAGGGAGTTTGTTGGAAAGCATATGTAAAGAACTAGATCTATTGTCACAACTTCTTATTCCAATAAAGCTCTGAGTGACATAGACAAATCAAGTCTACAGAGAGCAGAGCCATGAGCAGGGGATGATGCTGGCAGAATTGCTAATAGAGGAAGTCATACCTCATTGGGAGCAACTCCCTACCTGCAGCTTCTTTCCTCTTCCCCGAGTGAGAAACTATATGTTTACTGTTGTCTTCACTAGCAACCCACTACCATATCCTCTGTGTGACCAAGAGGGAAAAACAGTGAATTTGGGTTCTTGCCTCAGAAGAGGCATTTATTTGTAGACCGAATTCAGCTAGTGAACAGCAAACCCAGTGAATGGGGAGTAAGGATGAAAATGTGGTTTGAAAGCCTGCAAAATAAGGGAAGTAGGAAAGAGTCTGGTGTGGAGGTCCACTCAGAAGACCAACCAAAACAAAAATTACGTGGAGGAGATGGGAGTTAAACCCCTGTTGTGCAGACCAAGAGGAAAATTCAGGCGAGGCAGCCTGAGGGTATGCCCATGAGGGCATGCTTCTTTGTGTAAATACTGAGTATAGTACCTAGTCTGCTTGAAGTTCTTCGCATCTGCAGAGCAAGTTTGACAAATAAAGGCACACAAAACTTATTTGCCTAACAAGGCAAGTGTTTCTTAAATATAAAGTGAATCCTAGAAAGTAAAAATAAAGAGAGGGGGCTTGATCGCATGTGGAAGGATACTTGAAGCTTATCCTGGGGCTTTGTCATGATTTATTTTCTTATCCTTTGTCATCGTTTGTTGTCTCCTAATGAGGATTGGTACACATCTACGTTGTAGATAATTGTTGATTGTTTACTTTCTCCTTCTTGTTTCAGCCTTGCAACCTAACAATGGTTGTATAACCACCCAAGCAGGAAGCCTGCCATGCAAAAAAATAATTCATGTTGTTGGCCAAGATAACATCAAGGTGCCAGTCTCCAAAGTGCTTCGGGAGTGTGAAATCCAGCAGTATGCCTCTGTCACCTTCCCAGCGATTGGAACAGGTTTGTGTCTCCCTTTTTGAACAGGTTCAGTGCGTGCGATTCTGTTGATCTCATGACTCAAGCAATGAGTTTGATTTGTCTGGAAGGGTTGTTGTTTGTTTTTAAAAACAAACAAACCAAAAAAAAATAGCCAAGAACAAGAGCATTCAGACATCAAAACCATCACTGGAATCTTATGAAGTCTTAAAGCTTCACTCTGCAGTCTGCTCATACACGAAAAGTATGAGTGATCTAGAGCTGATGCTTCCTTAGCTGATCCCTTGCTAACAGGGGTTCAAAGGTACGTCTATACTTTTATGGAGAACCATAAATATTTGTCACAGCAGCCTGATATGCGTGGGCAGCTCATCAGAGAACGCCCAGGGAACTGATTCTCCATTGGAGAAACCCATAGACGATAGAATTCCTTCTAGCTGATGCACAAGTGGGGCTGATACAGATGGAATGTGAACCTATCAAAAGTGGCAAATTGTCCTTTTTTGTTTCATATTGTTTTCAGTTAGTTCAGTAAAAATCCGCAGTTCTGCATCCTTTTACTGTAGGACCTCATGCATGAATGGACCTCTTGCATGAATAAAAATAGACCTGTTCTTGGAGCAAAGGGTTGCCTACTGGCCTATTGAGTGTCAGCCCTCTGGCCTTTCAGGTAGCCAAGCCACAACATCTGCATCATAACCTTATCAGTTGCCATGTCAATAATAGTAAACGTCAATTTTTTCCCTTGCTGGAAAGATGGTCTTGAACTTCCTCTTCCTGACAGATTGAAACCTTTTTTAAATTGCCAGCCCAAAGTTACTTGTGAGTTGTTTGTGATATAAGTGATTGTGGGTATGATCATAACTGTTCTTTTAAAGATCTTTTAGTCTGCTGTAAGTTATTAATTGTTTTTAAAGGCAAAATATTTATAACTTGTTCCAGGTCAGGCAGGCTGTCTTCCAGATGTAGCAGCTGATGAGATGATGAATGCAGTAATTGACTTTGCAAGGAGTAACACCGCTCCATCTGTGAAAACTATTAAAGTTGTCATCTTTCAGCCACATCTGCTGAGTGTGTTCCATACAAGCATGAAGAAAAGAGGAAGTCCTGGTAAAACTAAATCCAAATCATTTTTTTCCAAGTTAGCATGTAAGTAGATGTCACTCTTAAATAGAGGTTATAGATCAATCTTTAATGTTAACCATTCTCAGCTGGTACTAATTACAGTATTTGTATATTTCAATGTAGCACTCCTGAACTCTGAGAAACAGTCCCCAAAGGGAAAACACAAAGCAGTTTTGGAAAAGAAAATTGATCAGGCTGTTATTCAGATTTGTGGTGAAAATAAAAAACAAGTGGAAGAAACAGAAACCTGGTTGAAAAGTGCAATTTTAAAGGAACAGTTTCACACAGAAATCAAGGATGACTCTATCTTCGATTTTGGTGAAGCAGAGCATGAGGAACTGTGTGACCTACAGAAAAGTCGAAATATTGCTCTTTACTTGACAAGCAACATTATTCAAATTTCGGGAGTTAGTAAAGACGTCTGGTTTGCTTATTCAAGTATTCAAGACATGATCCACAGGGTAAAAGCTGCTAAACAGGAAGAGGTCAAAGCAGAACTTTTAAAAAACTTAATTGAGTGGAAATATTTAGAAAACGATTCCTATGTGCCATTTGACAGGCTGACAAATATGCTCTTGGAAAATGCTTTTGAAGAAAAGAAAGAGATTTCAGTCATGATTCAAAAGAAAAAATACACAGTGAACACAGTTGGTAAATATGCTATAGATGACCAAGGACAACGTAAACCCATTATGCGTATTAATAAATCTGAAGGTAAGTAAAAGCATGTTGACAGGTTGATACTCAAACATGAAACCAGGTTGCGTCTAGCCTAGTAAGAGAAAGAAATAAGAATATGTGAAATACTGCTAGGAGCTTTGTGCGGGTCAGCTTCTGGAGAATGTAGATAGGAATTAGTGGGAAATGAAAATAAAAGAATCATGCAGTTATTTAAAACTGTTAGAAATACAGATAATGCCATCAGAGTTTCTTAACAGGCTGACTAGCAATAATTAGATATGCTTGTAGCAGTTTTCATTCTAGATCTGAGCTAGTTCATTTCTGTTTTGAGATCTATCCTCTCTATTTACTTTCAGACATTTACATTACAAGGAGCTCCCTCGTGCACTCTCTGTCTCGTCCATACAGGACTTTTCCCAGTGGGTTACTTTTCCTCATCCTGCTGTCACTCAGTTTTCCAGGAGCACATTTTTAATTTTAACAGGAACAATTTATTTTCCATTCAACACTTGAAAATGAAAGTTGACAGGTTTAAGTAGCCATCCAATTCCCAGTGCCTTAATAATTCAGCCTGCACATTCTTTCAAGTATCTATTTATTTTTGTTTTATTACCAAAAAATGACACTCTTGAAAGGATGAGGCCCTCTTCATTTGATGGAACCTAATGTGCTGGATGTTCTTAGTGTATCCATCAATGTTAGTGTTTGACAACAGAGCTCAGTACTAGGCCTCTCATGAAATGATAGAGGGGAAGAATTCTACCTTACAGACAATATTTTCTTGGAGTTTTTAACTTAAAATCTCCCTTGTTCAGATGTTTTGCTCCTAGTTGAGAATTAACAGTACTTGTTTCCTTCCTAATGTGGGCAGAAAGCAATTAAAGAATGGATTGATTGATGTGTTGTGCCCATTCCCAAACCCTTTTAAGTACTCGGTATTTTTGAATTTGACCCATGTCCTTGAAAACTTGTTTTGCATGTAAGGCTACTGGTAAAAGATGCTGCAAATGGTTCCTCTTCAGTTGTGAAGGAGAACAGGTTCGTCTAGGAGCTACCCATTCAGGCACATCAACTGCCAATGCAATGACAACCTGGGAACTGAAACGCCCTACTCCTTTGGTTGGTTGGTTTTAAAAGAAATACTCTTGGGTGACAAAAGCCAACAGGCACTAGTGGTAAGCTAGGTGTACAAGTTTTCAGAGGGGGTTGTAGCAGAGCATATTTCTCGTTAAGCAGGGGATTTGGGTAATCGATTGTGTTTCTCCTGCAGGTCAAGAAACCACAGTGCTCCCTGAAATGTGGGATGATATGCAAAACCAGCAACTCAAGGTAGTGGAACTAAAACCAGAAACAAAGGAATACAAAGAGGTGGCAGAAAGGTTTCTGAAGACCATTCGGTCTCTAAAAATTGAAAAGGTAAAAGCATGTCATCGTTTCTAAGCATAAATACTTTGATAACAACTCATGAATAGCCACCAGTAAACAGTGGAAAAATAAATTCTGTTAGGATTTGTGGGACAAGACTCTATGGGAAGAGAAACAGACAGTTTTATCTGCTTTCCTAATTGACTTATAATGTTTTTAATTAATTGTCTGAAGAGGATGCACAAAACTTTAAGTACCTGCACAGGTATTTAATGTGATGTTTATGACCTTCAAATCTGTTGCAAAATATCTCCACTCTCAAGAAGAAGCTGCTTCTGACACTAAGACTTACGATGCTTGAAAACATGTCAAGTAGGGTGATTTTAATGGAAGTGCCTGTGTGTATGCTCTCTGTTCATGTAGCTACTACTCATTTCACTCTTCTGCTTATTCAAGTGTCAGAACAGTAATCAGAGGGGATTACTTACCCAGGAACAAGTGAAAAGCAATGTGCTAATGAAAGCTGTTATTGCTTAGGTCTACACAAATACTCTTCCTAAAAAACTTCGTGTCTCAGCAGTACTGACAGTTCGCTTCTGGTAGCATAGGAGCATGTGCCAGACTGCTTGCCAGTGTGTTAATCCTCAAGAGGGTACCCCTGATTTGAGCTGGCTTGACTATATGAAGCCAGTTTTGACATTATGTCGGTATCCAGTACATTTTTTGCAGTCAAACTATTAGCTTCAAGCATTAGCTACTCCTGAAGCGGCAAGGCTACATACCTCTGCATGTGTCACTTACATAGGCATCAACTACTCAGCAGTCAAGTTGCATGAGAGATTATTCAGGACATTTCCCCAAAGAATAAGAGATTAGTGGCAGTAATATAATCTGTTTTACCAATTTTAATCAGCATCAATTTGATGTTGCATCAAGTTAAGGTATTTGGAGCGAGTCTTAAGCAATTGCTTCTAAAGTTTCATTAGATCACTTTTGCTATAGTAGAGCAGAGCATTTTCTGCCTTAACCCACATGTGCTTGGCAGGTAGGTGTTTTGCAGGTTTCTGGGTCATACACAAAACTATCCCATGTTATTTCCCTGTTGCGTTTTGGGTTGGGTTCTGCTGTCTGTAGTGCTGAAATCTGGAGTGATGTGGCTAACTTATTTTATAATGTAGCCTACACGTGTTGTAGCTAGGAGTAGAATCTTGGAACACTGAATTGTTGATACAATGATGCTTTTTATGACGACAAGCTAAAAAAAAAAAAGTCTTATTTTCAAAATGTCTTATTTTCAAACTTTGCAGATTGAAAGGATACAGAACCCATTTTTGTGGAAGGCCTACCAAATAAAAAAGCGTCAAATGGCTGAGAAAAATGTCAGTGGAGATAATGAGAAGATTTTGTTTCATGGGACGAGTAAGGAGTCATTAATCTTAATTAACAACACTGGATTTAATCGGAGCTATGCTGGAATGCATGGTAATGTGAATTTCAAAACTGCTCATTTCCCTGAATAGGGCTAGGAATAACTCATGTCCTCTGTGTAGTCCTACCTTGTATGCAAAGTGTTTTGTTTTGTTAAATCTCCCTATTGCCATCATTACAGCCTGTGAATCTCTTGGCGGATAAGTGATTGTTATTAATGAAATACATTTTTTTTTCTGACTATAGCTGCAAACTTTGGAAATGGAACTTACTTTGCTGTTAATGCCAGCTATTCTGCCCAGGACACCTATTCTAAACCAGACGTGGATGGAAAGAAGTACATGTACATGGCTCGAGTACTTGTTGGAGAATATTCTCAAGGGAAAAGAGGATCAATTACTCCAGCACCAAAAAGTGCTAGCAACTCCGTGGATCTGTTTGATAGTTCAACTGATAACGTAAACAATCCATCCATGTTTATCATTTTTAATGACATTCAGGCTTACCCAGAATACCTTATCACTTTCACTAGATGAGCAGTTTGATTGCAGCAAAGTTTGTATGTCTCTTCATTTTATAAACCTGTCCTGCACATTAAATACATATATATAGATCAGTGAAAACAAATAGTTTTATCAAATTAATTTCTTAAAGCTTGTTTATATTTAAGCAACCTTTGGCAATTTTTGATAGCACTGCCATAGACTGCTTTTTTTCCAGCAGTTGAACGTATCTAACAGGAGTTCAATTTGACATGTAACCTAACAGTAGTTTTCAGTAGAAATCCTACACCTGTCCACCCCCTTTATGCTATCTTGGCCTTTCCCTGCAGCATTCTGGCCATCCTAGTTGCAATAAAGAGTGGGTAGTGCTGTTGGGGGATTGAAAGAGACATTCTTTCAACCACTGACTGCATGGTGTTGCATTTCTGATAGAGTATGAGAAGGTATCATAAATTATAATGCTGTCATTTACTGTGGATTTCAATAAAGGAACTAATTGTAGTTAACGGCTTGTGTTTGCCTAAAACAATCTCTCGAGATATTTAGCATTGGTTTTCAAAAGTTCACTTACAGGCAGCTACTTGGGGATTGAATTCTCTAATAGGCTGGTGCTTGGTTTTAATACGATAGCCCTCCCGGGCACGTCAGTAAGAGGTTCTGTAAACCTCACCCAACCCCTTCTGCAATTAGTTAATACCCAAATTAATTAGGTATAGCCTAAGAGAGCCATGAAAATAAGCATAAGGAAGGTGTTCCTGCTCTTGTACACTACCTGTAGTGCCCTTCCTGTGATCTTAAGGAGAAAAGAACAGGACAAAGAAAGGCAAGGGGTGCGTGTGTTGGAAGAGGGGAGGGGAGGTTTGTTTGTGTGTTTGTTTGGTTGGTTTAAGGCCTTTTTGATAAGGCTTGAGGAAATAGGTTATTTCAAAGAGGTAATCATTAACCAAGCCAAAGTTCAGAGTTTCATTGGGGGTGGGGTGGAAGCAGAGCAATATAATCTCTGTAGCATATTGATAGAATAAAAAAATACTTCTGACAGCATCGGGTGGCGTGAGGTCTACTGAGAAAGCGGAGTGCTGCAGCACCTCCAACTTTTTAACAGTTCTTGGCTCTGCTGAATTCATCAGGTAACCTGTACTGTTATCAGAAATGAGAGAGTAAGTGGTATCCAGTTCTGCCTTAGATAGGGCTTTAACAGGAGTAACAGAAGAATCATATGCCTCTTCTCATTTAAGGTGTCTCTAAAGCAATTCTGGAAGGTGCTGGCAAAGCAGTTGAAGATGAAAGTGTTCAGGTATGGTGCAATGTTTCTGACCTTTCTGAAGGGGTTCAAGCACGGCAGGGAGTTTGTTGGAATGCTTTCTCAGTGCCTACTGCACATCCATCTGTCTTATGCGTTGTGTCACATCAGCTAGTATTTAATCAGTTAATGTGTTATTTGTCCAATATCTAAGGGGTGAAGGAAAAGACAGTTCTCAAGAAGAGAGCATCTAAGCCTATGTAAAGAACTAGATTATCACATCCTCTTATTCCAGTAAAGCTTTGCGTGACATAGACAGATCAAGCCTACAGAGAGCAGAGCCACGAGCAGGGGACGGTGCTGGCAGAATTGCTAAGAGGAAGTCTATTAGAACTCCCAAAATGGGGGACCCCCCCGGGACTCCCCTCCCAGGCACAACACACAGCTGGGCTCCCCCAGTGCACCCCAGTCGCCATCCCCATCTCGCCCCAGCTACATGCCCTGGAACTACTCTGAGCCACTGTAAGGGGTGTACGACTTTGCTGGGGACCGGGACATGGAAACCTTCCTGGACCTCAAAACGGAGCTAGGGCTCCTGGTGATCCTGTGGCTGGGTCCCTATATCTGTGCTGAGTGGGAGATGGTGAGCCCCGGCCCCGCAGCCCCCTTTCCCTTTCTGTGCTGCCCTGCAGGCCCCTGGCTTTGTGCTGTACCACACGCAGCTGCCCCACGATGTCCCGGCCCCAGCCCTGCTTTGTGTTCCTCCCCACGGCGTCTGTGACCGCGGCTACGTGATGCTGCAGAAGGTGGGGTGCCTCTGGGGAGGGACGTGCTGGGCCAGGCCCTTGGGGCCAGGCTGAGAGCCCCACTGAGCCCCTGAGGGGCACCCCTCTGGCCCATTTATGTCCCCTTGGGGGCAGCAGGCAGCCCTGGGCTGGCTTTGGGGGGAGAAGGCAGGGGGATGCTGTGCTGGCAGCATTTGGGGCGGTGGGACTGGGGTGCGGGGAAGGCAGCGCTGACCCTGTGTCTGCAGGAGTAGCAGGGGACGCTGGAGGGGATGGGCAGACACCATGCTGCGTGTGACCAGCAGGGCAGGGATGTGCTGGATGTGCTCCTGGAGAACGTGGGCAGGCACAGCCCTGACCACCTTGCCCTCTGAGGCCAGACGGGGTCTGCACTAGGGAGGAAGGAGCCCAGACTCAGGGTGTTTTGCATTAATCCCACAACACAACCCAAATCGTTTCCCTCACACACTCACCACAGGGTTCAAGGCACCTCTTTATTGACAACGCAGGCAGAAGAGGTAGTTACTAAGAACATGATACAGCCAAGATCCAGTGGCATTTAGGAGAGGGAAGGGTAAAGCACAGCCTAGGGGGTGCCTGCAGGCACGAGGGCTCAGGACCCCATCCGTCCTCTGGCCACAGGCAGCAGCTGCAAGGTAGCCATGAGAAAAGCAGGCAGCAGGACTGCGCGGCCGGGGCCAGGCCCCAAAAGAGCACCAGCCCTGTGCAGCAACCCAGCCAGGCCTCCCTGCTGTAACGTGCCCCGAGTCCCCACCTTGAGCAACACTCACGCTGCGGTGCCCACTCCTGCCATAGCTGCTGCGGCGTGACGTGACCAGCTCCGTCCCTGACCAGCGCTGCTCCATGGCTCTCCTTCGGTGCAACGCCAGTGCTCAGCTGTGTTTCCACCACCTTGGTCCTTGGCAGATGGCAGCTGCCCCCAGCCTTACGTGTGGCCAGCCCGGGCCCGCCGGTGGGTTTGCAGGCAGGCCGTGGAACAGAAGGAGAAGTCGAGGTAGTGGAAGGGAATCCGGCCCAGCAGGGACTCCCCGCAGTGCCAGCAGCGACTGCAGGGAAGAGCAGAGGTGGCCCCTGAGTGAAGGGGATGCTTGCAAGAACAGCAGGGGGACAGATGAGGTACATTTAGTGGCTGAACTAGGGACTGAGACGTGAAGGAGCAGTCCTACAGCACCAGCGTGCTCAGGCGCAGGGTTTACCTAGCGGCCTGGCCAGGGCATGCTCCGCAGAGGAAATGCTCTGTGGAAATACCACAAGGTACCTCAAGGCAGGCTGAACACGGTGGAATTTGGCCCCTTATGGGGTTGTTAAGCCCCCCCCACACACACATTAGCATGTACAAGGTTGGCTGCCCACAAGCCGATGGGGTGGCAAAGGGAAGGGACAGTGCAGGTGGGGTGAGAGAGGGGCAGAAGGGAGGCCGGGGGCCTGGCTTGCCAGAGATCTGGCGGCAGGTAGACCGAGCTGTCTTCTATAAAATATTTTAGGGGGCAGGGGAAGAAAGTGAGAGAGCTTTTATAAAAACACTACTGGGAATAGAGTGGACAGCAATAGCTTTAGACTGGAAATAGGAACTGGAACAAAAAGGGCAGGGCACGGCTGTGCTGACAGGGGGAGTTTGTCTGCAGTGATGACTAACATCATACTAAAAGCAAGGGCCAGGGCCTGGTTGGAGGGAGCACTTCTGGCCAGGACTGACAGCAACCACCCTCCTCCTGCCACCTCGTGGCATCCAAGCTGCCTGGGCCATTACCTGATGTTGGAAATTGTTGTGCCACCATCCTGCTTCTGTTCAGCCAGCCTCCGCTCAGCAGCCAGGGCCCTCTGGGGAGCAGAGAAGATAGGTCAGACCCGCAAGAGCCGCTGCGTTGGATCCCACAGCATCAGCACAGCCCCAGCCAGGCTGGATTCCCTTTCCTGTGCCAGGCATCACCTTCTCCCTGTCAGACAGGGCTGCAAACCGCTGCTTCTCCCCCTCCTCCTGCTCCCAGCGCTGCCGCTCCTCCCGCTGCGCCTGCTCCCTCTGCTTCCGCTGGGCTTTCTGCGCCCGCTTTTTCTCCAGCTTTTTGGCCTCCATCTCCAGGGTCAGGGGCCCTGGCACCTGAGGACAGCACGGGTTGGGATGAGTGTCAGCAGCTCCCACGGAGCTGGGAGCAAAAGCACGAGTGGGTAAGAACAGGACTCTTTGCTCTGGGTCCCCCAGAGGGTGAGGGCAGGCACGCACCTTGGCACGGCTGTAGTCGTACTTGTCTGGATGGTCCACCATGAATTTGCGGAAGGTGTTGCGGGTCGGTTTGTCAGCAGAGACACAGTAGGGGGTCCTCTCCTGACGGTCTCTGCAAAATCAGGGAGAGCGGCTCAGCCCTGCGATCTCCTTGCCCATTGCTCACTGGGCTGTGAGCACAGCGACTCGCTGAAGGTGTCCAACGGGTACAGCAGGCCAGCGTCTCGCAGCCAAGACGGGGAAGGCTGCATATCCCTACACCACAATCTTCCCCCGTCCTCTCCTCCTTTCATCTCAAAACATGCCGCAAAGGTCAATTTTAGCCCAGCCCTCTGAGCTGCCTAGAAATAAACCCAGATGTCCTGGCTGGGAGACACCAGGCTGCCCGACAAGGCTGGCATCAGCCTCTAGTGGCAGGGACAGGAGTAGCCGTGCTCCCCCAGCAGGGGCTGTGCCCATGGACCGCTGGGTGCCCTGCGGCCATACCTGAGCGCAGGGTCGGCCCCAGCTTCCAGCAGCAGGCGCACAGCCTCAGCCTTCCCCGCACGCGCGGCCACGTGAAGCAGGGTGAAGCCGTGCTCGTCCAAGGGCTGGTTGAGCAAGGAGCGAGGCAGATCCAGGTGCTGTGCATCCTTCCCGTCCTTGCCTTCCTCCAGGGAGCCCCTGTTCTCTGGCACGCCAAGGAGGTGCTGTAGTGTCCCCACATCCCCTGTCTTGCAGGCTGTGAACAGGGTATCGCGGAGCTGGGTCTGAGGGTCTCCTGTGAGGGAGGAACAGGAGAGGAGTTTGATGCTACAGGGCCGTTTGGCTGCCAGGGTAGAGCAGTGCTCAGGTCTGACCAGAAAACCAACACGTTGCTGTTTAACGTATCATCCCGACAGCTGGATTTGGGCACTGCAGGATCCCCACACCTTCAGCATCTGTGACAGGGCACCACGGCGATGTTGACAGCAGCCATGCTCTCTGCCGAGATGAGACCTACCCCGACCCCATACACCTGGCTTAGCCAAGCGCTGCCTGCCTCGCAAAGCAGGAGCCGGGGGAATGGACCTGGTGTCCCTGGGTACTTTCCCTTCTCCCATCAGCTTGTACTCTCTGCAGGGGACTGGCCAGCTGCTGACCTGCAACAGCTCAGGCCTGCTGTCAGCACAGACGCCTGCTGCTCTCAAATCCCATCCAAGCCGTGTTGTTTCTGCTGGGATGGTTGCTGCTCTGCTCACTTGAAGGCAAGTGGCTGCGCTACAGCCACCCCGGCACCCAGTGCGACAACTTGTTCTTTGTGCTGCCACGAAGGCCCCAGCACACGGGGCAGGTGCCCAGCTCCAGACCCCACTCACCTCCAGCCCAGGGAAGGGGCTCAGCCCCAGCCTCTTCCTGCAGCTCTGCCACCAGCTCCGGGGCTGGCTGCCCACCCTGGGTGTCAGAGCATCCCGTCTCTTCAGCTTGGGGCCCTGCACAGGGAGAGAGTGGTGAGGGAAAGGGCCACAGCCCAGCCTGCACCCCAGGCACAGTTCTCCCCCCTCACCATTCTCCACTTTCTTGTTCCTCTTCTTCCTCCGTTTGCGGTTTCGCTTGGGCATCACTTCGAACTCCCGGAGGTCTAAGGTCCCCAGAGTCACTTCCACAGTCTCCAGTTCCCCTGCAGGGCTCTCTTCCTCCTCTTCTTCCTCATCCTCTGGGGCTGAGGGGGGTGAAAGGACAAGGGCTGAAGCCCCACACAGAGCTTGAATCATTTGGGACTCCCAGCCAGGCACACCTTCCCCTTCTGCCCAGCACGAGGCCACTCTCCGCAGAGGACCCGTTGCAGGGTTGCAAACCCGTTGGCCCTAACACCAGACTCCCCTGCTTGCTCAGAGCCACGTCATCCTTTGTAGCTCAACTCACCACTCGCGTCCTTTTGCAGGGGATCCGTTTCGGCTGTCCGCTGCCGCTTCTGCCACCCTTTCCGGGGGGAGCCGACGATGTCCTCCAGTGGCGTGTCCTTCCCTGGGCAGTAAGGGTGCTCCTGTCATTGCCCAGGGACAGGGTGCACCCCGCGTCCCCGGGGACGGAGGGCAGGAGAGCTGGCACCTCCACCCTGTGGGGCAGCACCCCGTAACGCACACGGGGTCACGCGAGGGACTGGGGCCGGGCCGACTCACCGTACACCTGCAGGCTGGCCAGCGTGGTGTGAACTCGCAGCACCTCCCGCAGGGTGGCCCTGCGGGTGCTGAGGGGGATGTGGCAGATGCGGGGGTCGCCCTGGCTGAGCGGGGGGTTCCTGCCGCCAAAGAGCAGCGCCCGGTTGTGACGGGGGGCCCGGAGAAAGATGCGCTGAGCCTCCTTCAGGTGATGTGCCCAGGCTGTCAGCAGGTCCTGAACGTCCTGTGTAGGAAGGGGAGGCACCGTGGGGTCGTAAGCACGCAGCGTGGGCATAGGCAGCTCTGGAACAGGCACAAGCCCAGGATAGAGAAGCCCCAGTTGGGCCCTGACCCCCCTTGTGGAGCTCACAGCCCGCACACGACCTCCGGCAGTGGCGCAGCACCCTCACACAGAGCTGGCCACGACCACCTCTCTCCGCCAAAAGCTCAGGGCTGCAGTCCTCCCCCACCTTGAGCAGCGCGGCCTCGTTGTAACGCCGCAGGGAGGCTCCGGCCGACCTGGGTGCTGCCCCTGGGGTCTGGGCGTCCCGGAGGCTCTGGGCTGTGCCCCGCCGGGCTCGCACCGTGTAGCGGTGGAAGGTCTTGTGTTCCTGCACCTGGGGGCTGCAGAGAGGGACAGAAATAAGCAATGGGACCGGTGCACAAAGAGGAGGAGAGCTGCTGCTCCCTGGGACCCTGGAAGCTTAGTTGTTTTCCCCCTGGGGCCCCAAAGATTAACATTTCTCCCGCAGTGCAACTGGGGTTAGCCAGCCCTCGAGAGAAGAGGAGGAGCTGCTGGTGCCCAGGGTGTGGTAAGCACTGCGATGGAGGAGTAAGGAGGTGCTGGCCTTCAGGGAAGGGCCCCTTCAACGCCCGGACCCACTTGTCTCTGCCCAGAGGGGCAACCCCAGCCCTGTACCCCTGTACTCACCCCCGGAACACAGCTCCTGCGAAGTGCCCGCCACCCATCATCAGCACAACCCAGCACGTGTTTGTGCTGATGCTCTGCAGTGATGCTGTCAACTCCTCTGGCTCCTCACTGCCACCCTGAGACAGACACTCCTGCTAGCACCTATGGGATCACCTTGCTGTCCCCTGCTGTCCCCCAGGACAGAGGCCAGCCCCCCTGCTGGTACATGCATAACCCCAGACACACTCCTGGGAGCATCCTACAGCAAGCCTGGGGCTCTGACCTGGCACCAGAACCCACCCCTCCCATAAAGGGACACCAGGGACTTTCAGGCAGGTATCTACGCCCCAGAGCTCCCCCTCTTCTCTCCGTTCCCTCTCCCAACGAGCAGGACTGTGACTTGCCTTCCCAGTGCTCAGCACGCAGCGGTAGGCAGAGATGAGCTGTCCGCTTGCGTTGCGGAGCAGCACCTTGTGGGAGCGGGGCAGCTGGGGGGTCCCGGGGCTGCTGCTGGCAGGGGGCTGCAGTTCTGACTCGCTGCTTGCATCAGAGCTCTCTGAATCAGACCCTGAGATGCTGGAAATATCACCTGCAAGGAAAAGAAGATAGGACAGCTGAGCCGGACAAAGATTAACAAACAGCCTCCCCAAAACTTTGGCTCTAAGGACCTGCCCACAGCCCTAACGTGTCTTGTGCGATACCCTACATATCACAAGGAGGCTGTGGGCAGGGGAAAAAGGCGTCTGGGGCTCTGGACCCCCAGATATACACCAGCAGGGGCTCAGGTAGACCACCTCCTGGCCATGACAAGTCAGCAGGGCTCGGGAGCAGTGCTGGGCCCCCGGAAGCCCCCCGAAGACAGCACAGCAGAGCTGTGAACCAGCACAGCGAGCCGAAAGCTTCGCCCCTGAGCAGAACAGCCCCAGAGAGGCCACTGACGGGCTCCGGGCCCTGCTGGGGGGCATCTCCATTCCTTACCAGCGGTGGTTTTCTCCTCAAACACCTCCATCGGCAGCGTCCGGCGCCCCAGGAGCCGCTGCTTCAGGTTGAAGCGGTGCCAGTCGAGGCGGTAGTGCTCGATCTGTTGGGAAAAGAGGGGTCGGCCGGCAGGGTCCCGGTGCTCCGCAGCACCCACCCGCACCAGAGACCCGACACGTCCCACCAGCCCCGCGGGGCGCTCGGACCCCCCTCACCTGCTCCTCCCGGCTGCCGAAGCGCTGGGCGCAGGCTGAGCACCACATCCCCTCGGGGACCCCGCCGCCCTTCTCCTCGCCGGGGCTGGCAGCAGCTCGCCCTGAAAGAACCACAAAAGGGGCTGTGCGGCGCCTCCAGGGGCTCCGGGACCCTTTACGGGCTGCCGGGCAGGAGCAGGACACCGGGGACCCCCGCAGGGAGCCCCACGCACCGTGCCCTGCCGCGGCGAAGCGGGTGACGAGGGACAGCCCGTGCAGGAGCGCGGCGTCCTGGGCTGCGAGGAAAACGGAGCGGCTGCGGGGAGCCGCCATCGCCCCGGGACCCCCTCGGGACCCCCTCGGGACCCCCTCGGGACTCCCCCGGGACCCTCCCGGGACGGTCCCTCCGGGGTCCCCCCCCACGCCGGTGACGGCCACGCTAAGCCCCGGCCTCCGCCCCGCTCCGCCGGCAGCGCCGCCCCGCTCCGTCACATCCTTCTCCTCCCCTACCGGCCGCCGCCGGGCTCGGCCCCCGCCGCCGCCATCCACTGGTCGGAGCGGCCGTCAGTCGCGGGGCGGGCCCGGGGAGGGGGCCGGTGGTGGTGGTGGTGGTGGAGGAGGGGGGGGGGAGGTCCCGGCCATGGCCCAGCTGGAGACGCAGTACCAGCGGCTGGAGAGCTCCTCCACGGAGTCCCCGCCCGGCGGCGGAGACCTCCTGGTGCACGTCCCTGAGGGAGCCAAGTGTGAGGCGGGGGGAACGGGGGCACCGGGGGGAACGGGGGGGACCGGGGGTGGGGGGCTTGCCGGGGGGCCGGAGGGAACGGGGGTGGGGGTTTGGGGCCGCAGGGGACGGGGGTGGGCGGCTGTGGGGCTGCTGGGGGGTCAGGGGGGACCGGGGCTGTGCCGCTTTGCTCTCTCACCGTGTCTCTCTCCCCTCAGCTCCGTGGCACCACATAGAGAACCTGGACCTCTTCTTCTCTCGGATATCCTTTCCCAGCCCGTGCTGACGGAACGCTTGGCTTGGCGTGGCTTGGAGCTGGGGTGGGGGCTGCCCCGTCCCGCAGGACGCCCCGTGGCTCCACAGGGGCTGTGGGGTGGCAGACCCTCCGTGTCTGTGGGTGTTCGATGCGTTTTTGCCTGTCCCTGCGTTGTCCCGCACCTGAGAGCTTTCCTGAGGGCCAGCTGAGTTTGTGCCGTGTGCTGGGACATAATCCTTCTCTGAGGGCTGGGTGGGGGAAGAAGGGGTTTGGATTGGGGCCGGTCTTGTTGTCCAAGGGGAGCTTTAGCGCGGCAGGGTGTGTTTCCATGCCAGTAGGGAACCAGCTCCCTGCTGAGGAGGTCTGGGAGGCCTGTAGGTGATGGAGATTTGGTTGAGAGCCTGTGGTTGCTCGTGGGACAGCAGCCTCTCCGTCCTTGGTCAGAGGGAAGGGGTCTCCGGACTGTTCTCCTTGACTGTAGCGTTCACGTCTATAACCTGCATCAGAAGAATGGCTTCACCTGCATGCTCATCGGGGAGATCTTTGAGCTCATGTAAGTGCAGGCTGCCCCTCTGTTTGGACTGTAACAGCTGCTGGGGAATAGTTACTGCAGTTGGGTGGGCAGGAGGATTCCCTTTACAGTCATCTTGTCCACCCCTCGATAGAGTTATCCATGCCGAAACCTTCGGTTCATTTTGGGGAACTGTTGCCTGTGAGCTTTCCTGCTGCCGTGGCTGTGGGAGTGCGTGACCCTGCGTCTCCGTGACGTGTGACCCTGTGTCCTGCCTGCTTCACGTTTTGCGGGGGCAGAAGTGTGATTCCCTCACGGCTTCTCCCTTTCTCCACAGGCAGTTCATCTTCGTGGTGGCGTTCACCACCTTTCTTATCAGCTGCGTTGATTATGACATCCTCTTTGCCAACAAGGCAGTAAATCACAGCCAGCATCCAAGTGAGCCCATTAAGGTGACTCTGCCAGATGCCTTCCTGCCTCCAAATGTCTGCAGTGCAAGGTAGGCGCTAGCAAGGGCACGTTAGCCACTGCTCTTGCTTTTTCAGGTACTGAGATCTCCTTCCCTGGGCTCGACTCCCACTCTGTGCTCTTCCTGCTTGCAGAATCCAGGCAAACAGCTTCCTCATCTGCATCCTGGTGATAGCTGGAGTTTTCTGGATCCACCGGCTTGTCAAATTTATTTACAATATTTGCTGCTACTGGGAGATTCACTCTTTCTACATCAATGCCCTCAGAATCCCCATGGTAAGTAGCTGGGACAGGGGCAATATGTGGTGCCGTTGAGGGAAGTGGGAGGCACGTGGTGAGAATCAGCTCACCTTCACTCCTCTCTGTGGTCAGCTTCTTCAGGAGACTTGTGCTGGGCTCTTGTCCCTCTGCTTCATCCCAGTCTACGTGACTGCATGGCTCCCCTTCCAGCTTCTTCTCCAGCAGCCAGCTTACTGCCTGCTAACCCCTCTGCCCGGCCTGCCTCTCTGTGTTGGCACAAGCTTCTGCCATCTGCCACCCAGTATGTTTGTTCTTCTGCGATGGCCATTTCTGCGATGCTTTCAGCAGAAGAGACATAAGTGAGGGTATTCTCAGACCTCCTCGGGAAGTAGAGAGCATCAGCTTCCTTGTTTACTGATGGGGAAACTGGGGCCTGGAACTGCTTAGCTGCTGAAGACACCCTGGTCAGTGTGTCAAACCTGGGCTTTGAGGCTTGCACGTACATCCTCGTCCAGAGTCCTTGCTCTGACAGACAACACTGAAGGGTGTTTTGAGGAGAGATCGTGTCTTGAGAAAGATGGGGTGGAGCCACGAGGCTTGGGTTGTCCCCAGCTTTTTCACAGGCTCCCTCTGGGATGCTGGTTGAGTCCCTTTCCCTGTCTGTGCCTTGCTGCTGACTCCAAACACAGGACTGTGAGCTCTGGGAGGACCCACACGAGACTGGGCCTGTGTTCCTGCCTCCCAGGCGGCTGGTGCGTGAGTGGCTGGAAAACAGCCACCTCCACTAAGTGAGGGGGAAAGGGCACTGGGGCAAGGCGTGGGGGTTGCTCACTGCTGCAGGCTGAAGCAGTGCAGGAAGAGGTGCCTGATGCTGGGATGTTGCACGTGGCTCATCCACGCCCCGGGGTGTGCGCTGGGACCCGCTGTTCGAGCGGGCGCAGCCTGCCCCTAACCTCGCTGCTTTCCCCTTCCAGTCCAACCTGCCCTACTACACCTGGCAGGAGGTGCAGGCCCGCATCGTGCAGATCCAGAAGGAGCACCAGATCTGCATCCACAAGAAGGAGCTGACAGAGCTGGACATCTACCACCGCATCCTCCGCTTCAAGAACTACATGGTGGCCATGGTGAACAAGTCGCTGCTGCCCATCCGCTTCCGCCTGCCCCTGCTGGGAGACACAGTCTTCTACACGCGGGGGCTCAAGTACAACTTCGAGCTCATCTTCTTCTGGGGGCCTGGCTCTCTCTTCGAGAACGAGTGGAGCCTGAAGGCTGAGTACAAGCGGGCTGGGAACCGCCTGGAGCTGGCCGAGAAGCTCAGCACTCGCATCCTCTGGATTGGCATCGCCAACTTCCTCCTCTGCCCTCTCATCCTCATCTGGCAGATCCTCTACGCCTTCTTCAGCTACACGGAGATCCTGAAGCGGGAGCCGGGCAGCCTGGGTGCCCGCTGCTGGTCTCTCTACGGCCGCTGTTACCTCCGTCACTTCAACGAGCTGGACCACGAACTGCACTCGCGCCTCAGCAAAGGCTACAAGCCAGCTTCCAAGTACATGAACTGCTTCATCTCCCCGCTCCTCACCATCGTGGCCAAGAACGTGGCCTTCTTTGCTGGCTCCATCCTGGCGGTGCTCATCGCGCTCACCATCTACGACGAAGACGTGCTGGCTGTCGAGCACGTCCTGACCACGGTCACCCTGCTCGGGGTGGGCATCACGGTGTGCAGGTGAGGTGGGTCCCCGCTGCCCCCGTGCTGCTGCTGGCGGCACGGTGGGGAGCAGCGAGGCTGACCCCGTGCGTTTTGGTGCGCTCCTAGGTTACAGGTGGACGTGGGTCTGTGTGAGTGAAGGGCACGGCTGGGGAGTCAGAGCGGGGCAGGCAGGAGAAGGGGGAACTGGGATGCAGTGGCCGTGGCGATGCCTTCAGGGACGATGTGATGATGTGGGGGTGTTGCTGGAGCTGGACAGTGACACCCCAGGGCTGGGCTGGCAGGAGGGTTTGGGTTGGAGTGAAGGCCACAGGTGAAGCTGCGATGTGGGCCAGTCGCCGTGCCATCCCAGGACGAGGTCTTCCAGGAACGCTGACGTTTTCCTGCCCTGCAGGTCCTTCATCCCCGACCAGCACCTGGTGTTTTGCCCAGAGCAGCTGCTGCGAGTCATCCTGGCGCACATCCACTACATGCCTGACCACTGGCAGGGCAATGCCCACCGCTATGAGACCAGGGACGAGTTTGCCCAGCTCTTCCAGTACAAAGCGGTGAGCCTGGCACGCGAGGGGCTGGGATGGAAACTCTCTCCCATCCCTGGGCTGGCAGAGGATGGAGGCAGCTTCTCAGAGACGCCCCGCCCCGGAAGATGGGCTGGAGCTGGCTTTGGGGCTGGCAGGTTTCTCGACACCCTCAACCTCGTGCTGAGCCCGTCGTCTTTGTGCTCAGGTCTTCATCCTGGAGGAGCTCCTGAGCCCCATCATTACCCCCCTGATCCTCATCGTCTGCCTGCGGCCCAAGTCCTTGGACATCGTCGACTTTTTCCGCAACTTCACCGTGGAGGTGGTGGGTGTGGGCGACACCTGCTCCTTCGCCCAGATGGACGTGCGCCAGCATGGCCACCCGGCGGTAGGTCCCGCGGGCGGCGGGAGGGCAGTGTGGGCCCCACACATCGTATCTGGTCCTTTAGGCACAGAAAAGGCTGTAAATCAGCGCTCTCGGCAGCCCGCAGCCTGGCTGCCTGCGTATGCCTCTGTGTCTGGGTTTGCCAGCACAGGTCCCCAGCCCCAGAAGGCTCCTGTGGCCCAGCTGTGACTATTAACCTGGTGTTTCGTGAACCAGGCTTTGCCATTTCTTCATGTCCTCGTCTGTCTGCACAGCTAGGAGTCCTGTGTCCTCATGAGAGAGGAACAGGGATACTTGGACATCTGCAAAGTGTGAGAACTGCTTTTTAAAAGCTGGGCTGCTTTTGCCCAGGAGACAAGGAGCCTTGGGGAGATGGGAGATAGCTTCCCTTTGTACAAAACCTACGCGGGAGTGAAAGAGGATCGGTCTGTTTGCTGTGCCTGGGAATGTAGGTTACTCGTCAGGAAGGCCTCCCTAGTGAGAGGGACAGGAGCTAGGGAGGGGTGGTCTCGCTGTGGCAGGCAGCTTTTAAGAAGTTATTTGTTGGCTGTAGTTGCTCTTGCTGCGGGTTGGAGCTCTGTTTTTTGTGACTGGCCCTCATCTCTCGAGTTCCCTTGCATATTCTGGGATGGAGGTGGAAGGTGGGCTGCAAGGGCTGAACTAACACAGGGCTTTTGGTACGGCGCTTGCCTTCTGCATGGAGCCGTGGCCCAGCTTGTGCTGGTTGCTGCGTGCTTTGCCCAGACCGGCCGCGGGATTCCTGGGCTTGGCACGGATATAAAGCAGGTCCTGACCCTCGTTATCTCTCTGTGCTCCACAGTGGATGTCAGCAGGAAAGACGGAGGCCTCCATTTACCAGCAGGCGGAGGATGGCAAGACGGAGCTGTCCCTCATGCACTTCGCCATCACCAACCCCAAGTGGCAGCCACCCCGCGAGAGCACGGCCTTCATCGGCTTCCTCAAGGAGCGGGTGCACCGCGACAGCAGCGTGGCACTGGCCCAGCAGGCCGTGCTCCCCGAAAACGCCCTCTTCAGCTCCATCCAGTCCCTGCAGTCAGAGTCGGAGGTGCCTAGGATCGGGGGGGGACGTGGGGTGTTCTTAGGGTGCTTGCTGCGTGCTGACAAGCTGTAATAACCAGACCTTCTCGGCAAATTTTGCCCTTGGCTGTGCTGTAGCCAGAGATGCGAACGTGGTGGATCAGCACTCATTGGGACTGCTTCAGGCTCTCCAGGGAAGGGCAGCTGGGTGTTGGGGGCCCTGTGAGGTGGGAGAAGGGGCTAAAGAGTGCTGTTGTCAGTTCTCGGTGGTGGGGATCAGGCCTCCAGGTCTGCGCAGGGCAGTGATTCTCTCTACGTTTTGACTCTGCAGCCTCACAGCCTGATTGCCAATGTGATTGCGGGCTCCTCAGCGCTGGGCTTCCACATGGGCCGTGACGGACAGGCTTCTCGCCACCTCTCCGAAGTGGCCTCGGCCCTGCGCTCCTTCTCCCCACTCCAGTCTGCCCAGCAGCCCCCCAGTGGCTTCCAGACGGCAGGAAGGGACGGAGAGGGCACCCAGCCTCGGGGCGCCAGTGCCATGACGGCCTCTGGGTAAGGGCGTGTGGCAGCCTCGGCTGCCAGCTGCAGGCTGGAACGGGGTGGTAAGACCAAGCCAGACCTTGCAAATCCCTTCACCCCTTGTTGTCCTAGGTGCGTGGTCGCTGTGTGCGCTTGTAGCTTGGGACAGCAAGGGCCATCTTCACAAGGAGAGTTAGGCCCAGGTGCTTATGTTGTCCCCGAGAGGCGGCGCTGGGGCTCTGGTGTTCTCCTGTAGGAACCACAGTGTTGAGAAACCCCTGGTGGGGAAGAGGCAGCTCCGAGCATCCCTTCCTGGGGATGCAGGGTACGATGGAATAGGGCCTGCCCTGGTGCTGAATGCTGCTTGCTCTGGCAGTGAGAAGCTGATGAGCTCTGTGCCCTAGCACAGTGGCACGGTGTGATGGTGTTCCTGGAGCGGGGGACCTGGGGAGATGCTGCAGAGGTCCTGTTCCTATCCAGCACGGGAGTGGACGTCTGTGAGCCCAGTGTTAGAGCAGAGAGGGGTCTGGGGGGTGCTGGGGGCCACCTGGGCGGCAAACATCACTCGTGTTTCCCGTGGCAGTGCTGATGCGAGGACCGTGAGCTCGGGGAGCAGTGCCTGGGAGGGTCAGCTGCAGAGCATGATTCTCTCAGAGTATGCCTCCACCGAGATGAGTCTCCACGCGCTCTACATGCACGAGGTGAGCAGCCTGAAGCTGGGCTGGCCAGAGGGGTGCGGGCCCAGGGCCGGCAGGACTGGGGTGTCCTGCCTTGGGGGGTTGGAGTGAGCGGAGCTGCGTTGCTGGGAAGAGGGCGCGTGGGGGCATTTTGGGCTCTCCCCACGTAGTTGACCTGCTCGTGTCTCGGCCCTGCAGCTCCACAAGCAGCATGCCCAGCTGGAGCCCGAGCGGCACACTTGGCACCGGCGGGAGAGCGACGAGAGCGGGGAGAGCACCCATGAGGAGCTGGATGCTCAGCGGGGTGCCCCCGTCCCCATCCCTCGCTCTGCCAGCTACCCCTTCTCCTCGCCGCGGCAGCCTGCCGAGGAGACGTCCACGCTGCAGACTGGCTTCCAGCGGCGCTACGGTGGCATCACAGGTACGAGAGCCAGAGCGGGAGGGCTGATCTCCAGGCCAGAGTCCCACAACCAGTGTCCTGTGCGGATTGGCACGAGCGACCTGCTTGCCCCAGAAGACTGACAGTCCCCCAGCTAGCTAACCTCCCTCCTCGCCTCTCCTGCAGACCCAGGCACAGTGCACAGAGCCCCGTCACACTTCTCCCGCCTCCCGCTAGGAGGCTGGGCTGAGGACGGGCAGGCAGCGAGACACCCGGAGCCCGTGCCAGAGGAGAGCTCGGAGGATGAGCTTCCACCGCAGATCCACAAGGTAGGGGGTGAAGGCTGCTGCGGCTGAGAGGGGCAACGCGCACCTGGATGCCGGGTGGGGGTGCCGGCAGCTGGTCCCAGTAAGGGCCACGTCCCTTCTCTGTCTTGCAGGTATAGCCTTGTAGACTGGGGATCTCGTGGGGGATGCAGACTGGGGGCCGCCTGGGCAGCAGGATGCGGCGTCAGCCTGGTGCTTCTCCTGTCCCGAGGGGACGGGGTGGTCGTGGGCTCCATTCTGTTGCCATCAATTGCCGAAGAGACAAAACTGCCGGGCCAGCGGCTTTGCGGTGGCGCCTTGTGTCCAGCCGTGTGTCAAGCCAACGCCACTCTGACTCTTGTGGGGTGAATGCGTGTGTGAGTACATACCTGTGTCTGTGTTCACATCTGTGTCGTCTGCGCCGGAGGATCGCTGCAGAGCCTGTGACAGCGGACGGGACGGGACGAGCAGTGACGGGCGTGGAGGTGGCGGCAGCGGCTGCTGTTGGCGGAGACGGGAGAAGGCACCAGTTCCAGCCGTCCATGGGGAGCTGCCTCCGAAATGAAGGCAGGGAGCTGGTGTCCCCTGGGGACAGCTGACTGCAGCAGGAGCCGTCGAAGGGGTCTAGCGCAGCCTGCAGCGGTGCTGGCACCACACCTGCCCTGCCTGCAGCCCGGGGAGGTGCCCGGCGCTGCGTTCCCCCTCCCAGAGAGGACCAACATCGCACCCCTCCAGGTGGAGCAGGACAGCAGCGGGGCAGTCACCCACCCGTCTCTGTGCGCAGACGTGTGCCGCCCAGCACCCTGCAGGAGGATGCCCCCAGCTGCTGCCGTGCGTGTCGGGCTGGGATCTAGAGCTGGTGGGAACAGCTCCGGGGTGCGGGGATGCTGCAGCTCCTCCCTGGCTCCCGTGACAGCTGCCCTGGCGCAGGCACACAAGGAGGGGACCTTGGGGTGGCAGTCCTGGCTCTCTGCTGTCCTTCCCTGCCCTGTCCTGGGGGGCTAGGGTGCCCTGCGCAGCGCCCGTGGGATGTGGGCTGCTCACAGGCCCTCTCGCAGTGCCAAAGAGCCCCTGGCGTGGTGCAGCCCGGTGTTACCCAGGAGTGCACGCAGGCTGCTCGGAGCCCACGGTGGAGGTCTTGTGCTCTGTGTATCGATTCCTTTCCCCCTACGCCCGCTCTGTGATGGGTCTGTTTTCCTGATGCGGCCATTTCTGTGGTATCCGGCCTTCCCTCCTGCCCAAACAAAGGCTTCAGTGTGTCTCGCATCTCCCCCAGGGGCTCCTGGCTCCTTCCTTCCTTCCCGAGGCAATCCTTTTGCTTGCAGCGTGGCTTCAGCTGCTTTGGAGACCACATGCAAAGCAGCTGGCTAGTGCCTCGGGTGGAAAGAAGGGGTGCCCTGAACCTAGAAAGGAGAGGCAAACCCTAACCCAGACCTGGGGGGGTGGAGGAGGGTATCAGGGTCCTGGCTGTGCAGCGTGACCTTGGCCAAGGCCTTCCCGAGATCATTCTGGTTTCCCTTGCCTCTCTTCCAGTGGCAGCTTGTGAGGATCCGCATCTCGGCTCCCCCACTGCCAGGCTTTGCTTCCACCCTCCCTCACCCCCCTCGCAGGGCTGCCTTGCTTTTGCCATGCCCGGCACCAGCGCTGCGGGCCCACCTCTCCCATCCCTGGGGCGCACGGGGTGACCTTTCTTCCCCTGCCAGGTCATTGCCCCGTGCCCTTTGAGCCCGGGCCAGGCGCAGGGTGCTGAGCCAGCTGCTGCTCGTGCTGCTGAGGACGGGGCGGAGGCGGCGAGCGGGGCTCCTCCTTGAACCCTGGGCTTCCCTGCACCCCGGGGACTTGTGAGTGATGGGGATCTCCGCCAAGCTAGGGAGCAACCAGGGGTGGTTCTCACCAACCCAAGCTTTCCAGCTGCTGCCCGTGCCGCCTGGGCTCCCTCTGGGCACGGAGGGGACGTTCCCTGCCCCGGGGGTGGCCCTTTGAGCCCCCGGCAGCTGGTGGGTGGGCCGGCAGGGATTTCACGGGCCGAGCTTCTGGAGGAAGGGTGAGCACGGGTGTCCTTGAAGGCAAGCCCAGCCCCGAGGCCTGCGGGACGCCGCGTCTGGGTTTCCTGGCATGGTTGCCGCTGGTTTCTAGGCTGGGCAGGTGGAGGCTGGCTGCGTCTTTGGGGCGGGGGGGGGAAAGTCCGTGCCTTTCCCCGGGCCAGCGGGAGGGAGAGGCCGGCCAGGAGTCCTCGCCGCATGTTGTGCTTGTGTCGTCCGTGTCCCGTGTGCATGGCGAGCCACTCTTCCTCAGCCCCGTGGGCACGGGGATGCCCGGGCGGCCCCGCGCCCTCGCTGTACAGCCGCCTAGCCATCGAATAAAGACGGGGTGTATCATCCGCCTCCGTGCCTCTGTTCGCGCCCCAAGGAGGCCGCACGAGCCGGTGCGGATGCGGGGGGTGGCGAGGTGGTCCGCGGGGGGCTGGTGGAGAGTCCCTGTCACCCTGCTGTGACAGCAAGGGAGCTGCAAAGGGGGGGCCAGCCCCCCGTGGCAGGAGCACCAGGGCTTGTTTTGCCCAGGGACCGGCGATTCCCTCGGGGGGATGCTGGGCGGCAGCGGGGTCCGGGCTGGGGGGTCCCTTTGTGCGGGTGCTTTTGGGGTGGCAGGGGGCACGGGGAGCCTGGAGGTGTGCGGGGCCTCCCGTGGGAGCCAACAAGCGCGGGGCACGCAGCGGCTCGCTGCCAGCCCGAGCGGGCCGGGGGCCAGGCGGCGGCTGGAAGGAGCTAAATATAAATTTATTTATTTATATCTATCCCCGTCTGCGCCGGGGGGGGGGTGAGCGCCGCGCCCCGTCCTGCCCGACCTCCGCCTGGGGGCTATCTGCGGCCCCAGGGCCGGGCTGCCCGCGGCGATAAGGGGGAGGCCGGGCCGAGGGGAGGGGAAGAAGGGAGGGAAGGCGAGGGGAGGGGAGGGGAGGGCCGGGCCCGGCGGGGCGGGGCGGGGAGCGGCGGCGGGGCGGCGCCAGGGCCTGGCGGAGGCAGCGGCACCGGGAGGGACACCGGGAGGCGGCGGCGGCCGGGGGCAGGTGACCGGGGCCGGGCCGGGGGGGGGCGGGCGGGGGTCGCGGGCTGGCAGCGGGGGGCCGGGAGCGGGCACGGCGTGGGGCAGGGGGCGGCACGGCGCGGCCACAGCCCGGGTGTCGTCCCCTGGGGCGCCCCGGCACCGCCAGCCCTGCCGGGGCTCCGTCCAGCCCCGGGCACACCGCGGGTCCCTCGCGGCATCCATCCGCACCCCTGAGACCCCCGTTCCCCGTCTCTCCGCAGCCCCCGAGCGGCGAGGATGGGGCTGCTGGGGGGCTACTGCGAGGGCAACAGCTCGGTGGCGCAGGCGTGGGTGCAGCAGGGCTTCCAGCCCTGCTTCTTCTTCACGCTGGTGCCCGCCGTGCTGCTCAGCGTCTGCCTGCTGCTGGGCGCCCTGCAGTACGCCTGCTACGTCCGCTTCGGCCGCGCCATGGAGCCCAAATACATCCCTCGCTCGCCCCTCTACCGGGGCCAGGTCCTGCTGTCCCTGCTGCTGGCCCTGCAGCCCTTCGGGGGGCTGCTGTGGCAAGTGGGGGGCCCCGGGAGGCTCTACGGGTACATGGTGCTGCACGCCTGCCTCTGGGCCCTCAGCTGGGGCTGCGCCGTGGCCCTCCTGCAGCTGGAGCACACGCGGGTGCTGGCGCACGACCGCACGCGGGGCCACGGCACCGTCCTCCTCCTCTTCTGGGCGCTGGCCTTCGCCGCCGAGAACCTGACGCTGGTGTGCTGGAGGAGCCCGCTGTGGTGGTGGGCGCTGGAGGACACCGGCCAGAAGGTAGGTGGGCAGGGAAGGGGGTCCGGGCACCTCGCTGGGGGGCTGCAGCGGCGCGGTGCTGGGGGCGGGTGTCGTGCACGGCACCGCCACGCTCCCGGCACGTGGCTGCTTCACGCCCGGGGCGTGCACGCTTCCACGTTGCACCCGCGCATCTCAGCCCTTGCTCCCGCTCCTCTCCGCCCCTGGTCCTCGCCTCTCCCGGCTCACGCCCATCTCGAATCCGGCCGGGCCATGCTGAGGGCAGGCTGCGGCGCTGAGCCTTCTCCACCCAGGTGCAGTTCGGCCTCTGGCTGCTGCGTTACATCTGCACGTTCCTGCTCTTCGTCCTGGGCATGAAGGCGCCGGGGCTGCCCCACAAGCCCTACATGCTGCTGGTGAACGAGGAGGAGCGGGACGTGGAGAACAGCCAGGTGAGTCCCGGGGCACCCCTCTGCTGGGGAAGAGGCTGAGGACGGAACAGAGACCCGCCTCCCCCCGGGACCGGCATCTTCAGGAGCTGGGGGGAGCGTGGCTTAGGGCCGTGTGAGCTCCCTGCGTGCTGGGAGGTCGGAGCGGGGACCCCAGGAGGTCGGGGCTGGTTTTCTTGCCAGTGACCCCTCTCTCTCTGCGCTCCCCCAGCCGCTGCTGCAGGACGCGGGCAGGAGCACCTCCACTTGGAAGGATTTTCGGAGGAAGCTGCGGCTGCTGGCGCAGTACATGTGGCCTAAAGGCAACCGCCTGCTGCAGGGGCTGGTGCTCTTCTGCATGGCGCTCATGGGCCTGGAGCGGGCCATCAACGTCTTCGTCCCCATCTACTACAAGAACATCGGTGAGGTGCCCGGGGATGGGTGTCCTGGCTCAGGGACGCCCTGTCCCCACAGTGAGGAGGCCTGGGAGAGCCAAGGCTGGGGGGCTGCGGTTGGCCCCTGAGAGCCTGCATGCTCTGGGAATGAGCCCCCCGTGTCCTGCCGGGTGGCAGGGGGCAGAGGAATTTCTCTGGGGACTTTTCCCAGTGCTCCTCTCCTGCCTGTGCTGGCTGCCCAGCCCCAGGACGCTGTGCCCGGAGATGTGCTTGCTGCCACATCCCGAAGGTGTGAGGTCTTTTGAGTCCCCACCTCGGCCGTCACACTGCTCCTCTGGCACACCCCAGGGGATGCTGCATTTCAGGACGGCTGCCCGCTGCTTCACCAAGTGCTGGGGGGGGACACAAGTGACCTGGGAGGGTGCAGGGATCTGGCAGGAGCAGGGTCCTGGGGCTGGAGCTGGGTGCTGGGGCTGGTTCCCGTGGGGCACCCAGCGGTGCTCCCTGCCCCGACACGTGCCGCCATCTCCCCAGTGAACGAGCTGACGGAGGGTGCTCCCTGGCACACCCTGGCCTGGACCGTCTGCATCTACGTGGGGCTGAAGTTCCTGCAGGGAGGAGGTGCTGGTAAGGACCCGGGGGAAGGACGGGGTGCTGGGGAGAGACGGCGTGGGGCACGTTCCCCCTGGCTGGGGACACCGCGGGGGGGACCCGATCCCCGCCGACCTCCCCGTTGGCCCCCCGCAGGCTCCACCGGCTTCGTGAGCAACCTGCGCACCTTCCTGTGGGTGTGGGTGCAGCAGTTCACCAACCGGCAGGTGCAGGTGCAGCTCTTCGCCCACCTGCACGGCTTGTCCCTGCGCTGGCACCTGGGCCGCCGCACCGGCGAGGTCCTGCGCAGCGTGGACCGCGGCACCAGCAGCATCAACAGCCTGCTCAGGTCAGAGCGAGCCCGCGGCAGCGGCTGGGCTCACCCCGCCGACCGGCCTCGTGCGATGTTCCCCCTGTCCCCCGCAGCTACATCGTCTTCAGCATCGTCCCCACCGTCACGGACATCGTCATCGGCATCGTTTATTTCACCTCCGTCTTCAGCGCCTGGTTCGGCCTCATCATCTTCGTGTGCATGAGCCTCTACCTGAGTGAGCGCGGTCGGGAAGCGGGGCGCTGAGCTGCCGGGGCTGCGGGCACCCGCCACCCACACAGCCCCTTCCCCCCGCAGCTCTGACCATCTTCATCACCGAGTGGAGGACCAAGTACCGGCGGGACATGAACACGCGGGACAACGAGGCCAAGTCCCGCGCCGTGGACTCGCTCCTCAACTTCGAGACGGTGACGGCGGAGGGGCGAGGGTGGGCGCCGAGCATCCCCCGCCCGGCGCTGGGCAGGGTGCTGAGCCCGGCTCTGCGTCCCGCAGGTGAAGTACTACAACGCCGAGAGCTACGAGGTGAACCGCTTCAACGACGCCATCGTCAAGTACCAGGTACGGGGCGCTCAGCACCGGCTTGGAGGCGAAGGAGCCGGGCCTTGCGGGCAGCTGGCGGGGCCTTGCCGTGGTTCGGAGGGGCTCAGGGAGGACCTCGCCTCTTGCAGCTGTCCGAGTGGAAGGTCAGCGCCTCGCTGGGCCTCCTCAACCAGACCCAGAACCTGGTCATCGGCCTGGGGCTGCTGGCGGGGTCGCTGCTCTGCGCCTACTTTGTCACCGAGAACAAGCTGCAGGTGAGGCTGGGGCCGCCCCTGCCTGGGGAGGGGGGTCCTGCTGCTGGGGGGTGACGGGCACGTCTCCCCCCGGCCCTTCCAGGTGGGGGACTTTGTCCTCTTCGGCACCTACATCATCCAGCTCTACACACCGCTCAACTGGTTCGGGACCTACTACAGGTAGTGCTGCCCCATCCCCGGGAGCGCCTGGGTCAGGGTGTGCTCCCCAAACCCTTCCCTCTGCTCTTTGCCCCCCCTTCCAGGATGATCCAGAACTCCTTCGTGGACATGGAGAACATGTTCGAGCTCTTCCACGAGGAGCAGGAGGTGGGGGCCTCCTTCCTGAGCCCGCTCCCTGGCACGGTCCCCGGTGCCGAGGCTGGCGCTGAGGCCAGGGCTCTCTGCACGGCAGGTGAAGGACGCGGTGAACGCCGGAGACCTGCGCCTGGAGGCCGGGCGCATCGAGTTTGAGAACGTGCACTTCAGCTACGTGGACGGGTACGGGGTGCTGGGCCGGGGGGGATGAGCCCAGCAATGGGACGTGGCACGGGGACGTGGGGTTCGGGAGGTGGCCCTGAACCCTGCTCCCTCTCCCAGGAAGGAAATCCTGCAGGACGTCTCCTTCTCCGTGATGCCTGGGCAGACCCTGGCCCTGGTGAGAGCAGGACCGTGGGTGTGGGATGGGGGGACGAGGGGGTGGCAGGGATGGGGTGTGAAGGACTGGCCTCAAACCGGGACAGTCCTTCCTCGCTCAGCCCCTTGTGTCCAGCAGCGGCGGGGGGGGGTTGTGTCTCTGGTGTCCCCAAATCCTTTGAGTGCAGGTGGGACCTTCGGGCTCGGGGAAGAGCACCATCATCCGCCTGCTCTTCCGCTTCTACGACGTGCGGGGTGGCTGCATCCGCATCGACGGGCAGGACATCTCCCAGGTGAGGTCCCGCTGAGCACTGCAGGGCTGAGGGTAGGGTGGGAAGGGGGCAGTGGGGCACGGGGGGGGGGGCAAAGGTCTGGCTGAGCCCTCACCCCCCCCCCCTTCCCTGCAACCTCCCCAGGTGAAGCAGGCGTCGCTGCGCACTCACATCGGGGTGGTGCCCCAGGACACGGTGCTCTTCAACGACACCATCGCCAACAACATCCGCTACGGGCGCATCCTGGCCACCGACGAGGAGGTGCAGGAGGCAGCCCGGGCTGCCGACATCCACGACCGCATCCTTTCCTTCCCTGACGGTGAGACCCCGCAGCCCCTTCCCCGCTTCCACGCCCTTGCAGCTCATGGGGTGGGCGCTGCTGGCCGTGCTTTGCCTCTCCCCGCCGTCCCTCTGGGCCCTGTCCCTGTCTCGGAGGGGCCCACCACAGTTCCTTCCTGCCCTCGTGCCTGCAGGGTACAACACCCAGGTCGGGGAGCGGGGGCTGAAGCTGAGCGGGGGGGAGAAGCAGCGCGTGGCCATCGCACGCACCATCCTGAAGGGCCCCCGCATCATCCTGCTGGACGAGGTAACGGCAAAGCCCCCCCCCCCTGCAGCAGCCCCTCTGCGGCGGGCTGCCTCCCATAGCCCCCTCCCTCTCCCCCAGGCCACCTCCGCGCTGGACACAGAGACCGAGAGGAACATCCAGGCCTCCCTGGCCAAGGTCTGCGCCCACCGCACCAGCATCGTCGTGGCACACAGGTAGGGACGGGCGGAAGGGGCTGATCCAGCTCACAAAGCCCTCCTGCAGTGGGGTGGCAGGATTTTGGAGGGCACGGGGAAGGGCAAGCCCCGCAGCCGCGCCGCGGCATCCTCCGGAGCAGCGCTTCCCGGAGCTCGGATGCTTTTCCTGGCCAGCTTGGGGCATCGCCAAGGGCCCTTGGGCTGGCTCAGGAGGAGCAGGGACTTCCCTCGCACCCCCGGGACAGCAGCTCCTCGCGCCGTGCAAGCCCCTTTTTGCCAGATCGAGCCCTGCCGCAGCAAGGCCCTGCCTCTCCCCGCAGGCTCTCCACCGTGGTGGGCGCAGACCAGATCCTGGTGCTCAAGGACGGGCGGATTGCAGAGCGTGGGAGGTGAGCGAGGGGGCCGGAGGGGCTCGGCGCCGCCTGCCCACGGGGACCCCGGCTCTGGGGCCAGCTCGGGAGCCTGCAGCCCCCCCGCTGTCCCCGCAGGCACGAGGAGCTGCTGCAGAAGGGCGGCGTGTACGCCAGCATGTGGCTGCAGCAGCAGCAGGCCGGGGACGAGGGCGAGAGCAAGAAGCGGCGCACCGAGAAGCCCCCCGGCGGCAAGAAGGGGCCGTGAGCACGGCCGGGGGCTCCGCTGTGACTCCGAACCAGGGCTCGGGCACCCGTGGTGCCGGGGGACCCCTGCTGCCAGCTGCGGCTCCGCGTGTGCGCCAGGAGCGGCAGGGACTGGCTTGGACACTCCGCTGCGTTTGTACGCGTTTGGTTTGCTGTTGTGTAGCTCCTTAAACCAGGTCCCTCCCAGCTCCGTGCCTGCGTGCTCTGGGCAGGGTGCCTGCAGGGCCCCCCGGGGCAGGGGGCTGCGCTGCGGGCAGGGAGGGGGACGGGGGGGCACCGCCTGTGCCCGGGGGTCACCAGCAGCTCTGCCACGGGGCTCAGTCCAGCAGCCTGTCCCTGTCCCCATCCCGCCAGCACCAAGGGCTGCTCGCTGCCAAAGGAAGCAAGGAGCAGTACAGCCGGTGCCCGCTTTGTCCCCCCCGTTGTGCCCCCATCCACCCCCCCCAAGCTCGCAGCTCCGAGCCCGCAGCCCCAGCACCAACCCGCTGCTCCCGCACAGCCACTCTGCACCTTGTGCTATGCCTTTATTTTCTCCCAAGCAGCACTTTGACACGTTTCAGCACTCCTCCAGCCCGCCCCCCCCCCCCAACCCAGCTCCAGCCCCGGGGAAGGCGCTGCTGCCGGGTGCCCAGCCCCGCAGAACCAGGCACATCCACACGGGCGGGAGCAGGTCCAGCAGGGAAACCTGAGAGAGCCGGTGAGAAAGCAGCACGGGGCAGCACCGACCTCCCCCAGGGGGCTGGCAGGACACGACCCCAACCCGGGGATCAGCTCCTGCCCGCAGGGATTGAGGGTGCCGTGCTCCAGCCCTAGCCGCATGCTGCTGCTCCCGAGGAGGGGATGACCTGCAGCATGGCTGGAGAGGGGGGGGAGCCCCCCCCAGGCCAGCCCTGCCCTCTCCCCACACCCCCAGCGGTGACAGGACACCAGCTGCGGGCTCAGCACCCTCCGTGCACCGCTGCTCGCTTCGGCCAGCGTGCGCTCGGGCTCGCCCCCCCCCAGCCTGCACCTCCGCGGGAGCACCAGGGGTTTGCCGCACCCCCTGCACGCGGGGCTGAGATGTCCGTGTGCGTTTGGCGGCTGGCCGACAGCCCCCGGGGAGATGAGATGGTGCCAGGACGTCCAGGATGCCCTGACGGCATCCCCGCGGGGGGCCACGGCTGTCTGTCCCTCGTGCGTGCCCCAGCAGGACGCCGCCGCCTCCGCGGGCGCACGGGCGCGTGCCTACGACATGCTGCAGTTGGACGGCTTCGAGCCGTGCGCCTGGGAGGGGAAGGAGCGCGGGGTGAGGGAGGCAGCACGGGCGTCTTCCTCCGGCCTGCAAGGGGCACGGGCAGGGCTCGAGCCCCCAGGAGCAGAACCTGGAGGGTGTTCGGGGGGGGTGGTGTGTGTGTGGGGGGTCCCAGGATCGGCCGTGCTCACCTGCCGCTGCAGCTGCTGGTACTCGGCTTCGCTTGCCGACAGCGCCTGGGCCAGCGCCAGGTCCTCCTCCTCCTGCGTGCTGTGGGGGCAGCGGAGCAGCGTGGGCCTCGGGCCCCCCCCGGGGGGCAGCACCAAGCGGCGTGCCCCAGGACTCGCCGTGCTCATCGCTGACAGGCGGTCACGAGCGCATTCCCCCCCCCCCCCCAAGCACCCGTGGCACAGAGCACAGCTCAGCGACGGCTCTGGACTCGTCCCTGTGCCCCCCCCCCTAACCACGCAGGGTCATCGTCACACCCCCCCAGCCCCAGCCCCGTGACTCAGGGTCCGGCACCGCGTCCCCGGCCGTACCTGGGCGGCTGCGCCGAGCCCTGTGCTGACTCCGCCAGGGACAGCTCCAGAGCCCGCTGCAGCGCTTCCTCCTCGCTCTGAAACAAAGCCCCCCCCCCGTCAGCAGCCGCGCTCTGCCCCTGCCGCCAGCGCAGGGAGCAGGAACCCCCCCAAACCCCCCCCAAAAAAGCCCAGGCCAGCCCACTCACCAGTCCGTTCTGCAGCACGGCAGCCGGCGGGGAGGTGCTGGGGGTCTGGGACTCGGCCGCTCTGCCTCTGCAGACGGGGGGAGAAGCCGGGTCACCGCCGGGGGAGCGCCGGCACGAGCGGGCACAGGGAGCGGGGAGCAGCTCCTGCGTCCCACGGGGAGCCAACGCCGAGTGGGGTCGCCACCAGACCTACCTGGCGGAGGGGCTGTCTGCGGGCCGGGCGGCTCCGCTGCTTGGCGGGGTCACTGCTTTGGAGGAGGACGCCTGGGCCCTAGCGAGCGCGGCGTGCCTAGGGCAGAGAGCGGGCCTGTGAGCGAGCGCTCCGCCATCACGGGGCGCCCCCGGGCGCTGAGCACCCAGGGCGAGGATGCCGGGTGAGTGAGAGGCCTCCCCGGCACCCTCTTCCTCCCAACCATCCCTGGAGGTGGGTGTTTAGCTGCAGGACACGGGGTGTGAGCACGCAGCAGTCCCAGAGAAGGGGCCAGGGGCAGGAGGAGCTTGGTTCCTTCTCTGTCACCCCACCAGCCCTGCCGTGCCCAGGCCCTCACCCAGCTTTGGAGAGCGAGTGCCCGGCCCCGCTGCAGTCGTGGTCCAGGGGGTGCCGGTGCTTCAGGCAGTAGTTCCTGTGGCACTGCTCGCAGATCACCTTCATCATCTCCTTCTGCTTGCAGCCGGGCTTCAAGCACTTGTTGGTGAAGATCTGCAAGCAGCGGTGGCGGCGGTGAGGAGGGACGCACGGGGCCGTCCCTCGCCACCGGTGCTGCGTTTTGGGGGGCTCTGGGGCCCGTCTCCCGCTAGGGGCTTTCCACAGGCACTTTGTTAGCACGCGCTAACGCTTCGCTCCTTACGGACAAGGGTCGCTGCGAGCACGGAGCAGCACCAGGAGACTCGCAGAGCCCCACGGCAGCACCAGGGCTGGCTCTCCCTGGCGAGAAGGGCAGCAAATTGCCCCCCGCACCTCGAGCAGCGGCGGGCTGCTCGCCTTTCCTCCAGCCCCGCGGGGATGCCGTGCCGCCCCCCCCCCCAAAAGGGCTATCCCAGCCCCGAAATCGCCCCCGCGAAGCCCTCCCACCCCCGCCGCCCTCGGGCTCCCACCTTGCGCTTGCGCTGCGCGGGGTCGGCCTTGCAGTGGCGGTCGATGTGCTCGCCCACCACCACGTCGGGCATCTCCCCTCGCCTCGCGGGCACCGGTGTGTTGCAGAGCGGGCACACGGGGACCTGCACGTCCTGCGGGCGGCGCGAGACAAGGCGTCGGGGCCGCGAAGCCGCGGGCGGGCGGGCACGTCCCGCCGCCTCGCCCCACGTTTGCGGGGTGTCGGGGTGTCGGGGAGGGGGGGGGAGCTGGGCAGAGCCCCGCAGCCCTCCGGGTGTTCCTTTGGTCCATGGGGGGGGGTCGGGGGGGAGGAAGGACCCCTCCCTTCGTGCTCACCTTCTTGTAGGCGGAGGTGCAGGCGTGCTGGGCGTAGGCGACGTGGTCGGTGCAGAAGATCTGCTGGCAGGCGTCGCACTTGAGGGGCAGGAAATCTGGGGCGGGGGGCGAGGGACGGGGACGCTCAGCGGGCACCGCTCCCCCCCCCCCTTCCCCCTCCGTTCCCCCCCCTTCCCCTCCACCCCTCCTTCCGCCCCCGGCCCTCACCCAGGCGCTGGCAGGGCCCCCAGGAGCAGTGCTCCCCCAGCTCCGGGAACTCCATGGCGGCCCCGAGCCGTTTCCGTGCCGGCGTCACGCGGGGCGGGGACGCGCCCGGCGCCACCCCCGCGCGGTCCTGCCCGTGTCCTCCTCCTCCTCCTCCTCCTCCTCCTCCTGCTGCCGTCGGTCACCCTTCGCCACCACCACCCCGCCAGGCTGCCGCACAGGGCACCGCTGGGCCCCCCCCTGCAGCCCCCGGACCCCGCCTGGGGGAGGGGGGGGGGTCCTGCCCAGGCTGGGGGTCGAGGTGCCGAGCGTCCCCAACCCATCCCCAACCCGCAGCCCGAGGGGGTTTGCCCCATGGAGAGGGCTTCTTCTTGCTTTAAATATCGGGGGGTTCCCCCCCCCCGTCCCCCTTCCTTCCCCCTCCCTTCCCCTCCCCTGTCCCCCCCCCCCATTCATTGCGCCCCAGCCCCAAAGCTCCCATCCTCTCCCTCGTAACTGAGCTCCCGGCATCTCTTCGAGGCGCTTCCCAGTCTTCAGGCGCCGTGCCGAGGCGGCTGACCCAGCGAGGAAGGGCTGAGGAGGCAAAGGGAGCTCGGCCAGCCGGCAGGGTGAGGGGGTCTGGGGGACAGGAGGGACGCGCGAGGGGGGGGGGCGGCGGCAGGAAGAAACTGCAGCACGGAACGGGGCCAGGAGTGAATTTCATTGATTGCAAAAACTCCACAGCCACCCAGTAGCACAACTCAAATCAGACAGGGAAAAACAGGTATCGCCCGACGCCGTGCTCCAGCAGTGATATGCAAGATGCCAACAGGCTGCAGAAGGGGTCCCTCCGCTTCACAGCTGCTCCCGTCCCCTTGCTGCTCCGCCCTCCCCTCCGAAGACCCCTCGCCCTCCCCTAGCCCCTGAGAGCCGTGTCCGACGGTGCTCCCCATCCCTCCCCCCAAACTAAACCAATGGGAGTTAAAATTATTTACACTTTTAGCCATTTAAAAACCCAATAAAATAAGATTGCATATGTCCTACTGGGGATTTGGGTATTAGCAGCAGCTACAGCTAGCTCGGTACTCTGCGTGCAAAACGAAAGACAAACAGAAGACAGACCAAAATACTGCACCATTACTAGGAAGCGTTTGCTGGGGTTGGTGTTTCGATTGTGGCGTAAGGCTTCTAGGAGCCGGCTCCTCCCCAGCCGCGGGGCAGGGGCGTCTCCCGCTCAGCCAGCGAAGGCCGGGCTCTAGAAGGATGGAAAGGATTCGTTATTCCAGACACAGCACATTAACACTGACGCGTTTCCATCCCAGTCAACACAAACATCTAAAACCCGCTGCGCGTTCGCCACGTGAGCTCTTCCTTCTTTCCAGTGACGATGGAGATCAAGGGGACGCGTGAAGAAGACCTAAGACATAGACGCTGCTGTCATCACTGCCTCCTCCTCGTCTCCTTGCTTTGGCAGCTCAGCGAGTGCGGGAGAGGGGGAAGCCGGAGCCGGAGCAGCAGGAGACTCTTGAGCTTCCTGCTCCTCCCCAAGCCCCAGCTCTACATCCATTTGCTCCAGCTCCCTCTGATCCAGTAGCTCAAAGTCTTCCGCTTCCTCCTCGTCCTCCGGTGAAGCCGCTGTCTCCGTCTCCACCGCTTCGGTCTCTGACAGCTGCGCTTGGAAGCTCAGTTTCTCTTCAGGCTCAGTGGGGAGGAACTCGGAGAGGGAGGGCCCCTCGCTGGCCTCCGAGGACCGCAGCAGGGCAGAGAGGGTGTTCTGCACTGCCGTGGTAATGGCAGTGGTGACGATCTCCTCGCTCAGCGTGTCAATGCAGATGCCCAGGCCCGGCGCAGGGACAGTCTCTGGCTCCGCGTTGCCTCCTGCCACTTGCCCGCTCCCGTTGAAGTGCGTATTTACAAAATGGAGAGGAGACGCGAGGCGAAGGATGGAGAGGTCGGAGTCCGCAGCCTCCTTCTCTGCCGAGTCCAGCTCACGGGCAGCGTGGGCAAGCTCGGGACCCAGAGGCACACCAAATGCATCTTCATCGCTCTGTGGTCCCAGATCTCTGGAATGATATTCTTCCACGGAGGGAAACTCTGCCAGGTCCTTGGAAAACGACTCCTCTGGCTCACTGTGCAGACTCTGCTGATCCAGGTCTGGAAGGCACCAGCATTAACATCAGCATTAAGGCACGGGTCACCTTGTCTTGACCCAGAGCACTGACATCTCCCATCTACCTGCTCCCAGCTGACACATTAGGGCTTGTTTTTAAGCCTTCTCCCAGCTCTGGGAGCACAGCAGGAAGGCGTCTGCAGTTATTCCCTTCTCCTAGTGGCACAACTCACCTACAGCGTTCTCTTTTTTCAATCTGTTCTATGTGCTCTGTGCCGAGGGAAGACCAGCTTCCCCAGCTCACACTGCATCTAGAGCACTCCACTAAAACCCATGGGCTCAGGGAAATCCCCCTGCAAACAGCTGGGTTCTCTCCCTGTCCTCCCATTCAGAGGAACAGTTGTTCTGGGACAGGACACCCAGGGGAAGGGAGGCAGCAAACTGTCCCGTCATATACCTTCAGAAACGTCCGTCAGCTGTGGGGTGGTAGCCCTTGAGACAGAAAAGCCCCCGCTCTCCAGGATGGAAGCCTCCTCATCAGAGAGCTCAGAATCTGTGATCGACAGTGCCAGGGCAGTTTTCTTCACATCCACCTGCATGGGATGAAAGAGGGACATGTTCCTGGATGTGTGACTACCAGTGCAAACCAGAGCTTCCAGGCAGAAGGCTGGAAAGACTCTGCGCAGGGACAGTATGATAGCAGGAGGGATCTGGGCAAAGCGCTCACTGCATTGCCAGCGAGGGTCAATCTTAAATCACTGGCTTTCCTGCAGTAATTCATTGCCTGAAGCTTTGCCTGCTCTCAGTGAAGAGCCTGAAAGAGCCAGAACAAGATGGGATCATCCTGCAGGAGTATAAGAAGGCTTCAATCCTTCTCATGGCAACGTCAAAGAGCAAAATACCCCTTCCCTCTTACTTCCACACTAGGCCCAAAGAAGTCTTCTACACGTAGCAGTGGTTCAAGTATCTGCATTCCTTTGGAAGCTAAAGCTTCCCACCTCACAGCCCCAGCTCCATGCCCAAACTCCTGCAAAGGCAGACACTGGGCCCATTTCTGTGGTGCATGCATAGAAGGGTCCCACCCAGTCTGAGCTGAGAGCAGGGGACTGCGTAAGACTGCTCTAGCACTGCTCATCTTCTTCTTCTAGTAGTGAGCAGAAGGGAAGCCTCCTGCACATGACACAGGGCAGCTGATTTCTTCAGGAGACTTCTGTCTTCTCTGAGCGTGAAGCATAAGCGTCAAGGCAATTCTGCAGGTCTGCAGGTGCCTGGAGCATTGCTCCCCCCATCCTGCCTCACCAGCCCTGGAACACTAAATTCTCAACACCCGGATCGGAGACAGTGTCCTTCATCAGACCAGCACCCTTCTCCCTCGGGATTCTTCGAAGTGACTTGTTGCTCTGCTGGTTAATATTGTGGCTGCAGTTGGACCACACCTTGGTCCTCAACCTGCAGCAGCCCAGAGAGGAGGGGCTGGTTCCTGCATAGCTCTGCTGTGCTCTTACCACTGGGGAGAAGCCTGACAGCTCTGCCTCGCTCTCACTCTCCGTCTCTGCCGTTGGCTCATCACCTGCTGCAGGCTCACTCTTCCCTTGGCGCTCTATGAGGAAAAGAAGAAAGGCTTTCCATGAGACTGAAAGAATTTTTTATACATCACTCACCCACTACTTCTCCGTAAAACCATGCGGGTTTCCCAGAACCTAAGAGTTCCTAGAAACAATTAAAATTTGCTGCTCTAGTTTGCTGTTCCCAGGACAACAGGCACTTACCCGCCCAGTTACTCTCCCCCAGACCCTCAAGTTTCAGCCTGTTTTCCCCTGCTCTGTTGGAGCCTTTCAACACAAACTGGTGTCAGACATTGCTCTCCCCTTGTCCCTTTGCTAGGGCTCCACCCTGGGAGCACAGCGCCAGGAGGAGTCAGAGGGAAGGTGAGTCCTTACTCTTCTTCTCATGCTTGTGGTGCAGCGTCTCTGCCTTCATACTGTAGTCCAGTTTCATCAGGACAGGCTCCAATCGCGTGTACATCCTCTGGATCAGCTCGTGATAGACCACCAATGGCCAGAGAAGAATGCTGAGCACTGCAAACACAGGACGCCGGGAGCGTGAAACAGACCAAGCACGACGCAGCAAATTCACGGGGCGCCAGCAACTCTGCATCGCGGGAAGCGCAGCTGAACGGGATTTGCTTTCCATCTGACTGCCTAAAATCCTCACCCTTGGCTAGTCATTCCAAAGCAGCTTAATTGGACAGGTTTTCTTAACCAATCCCTGTCCTCCTTCATGTTGCGCTACAGATTTTTGTTGAGGTGAAGCACAAGCCCTCCGCTTCAGCCACTGTGTCTCAGCTCAAACATGCAACAAAGGCCCTGAAATGGGGCATTTACAACTGAAAGTCGCTGAAACCTTTAGAAGGGGAGCAGCACAGAGCTCGTATATAGATGCGCTAGCAGCAGAGCACCCGAACCATCTTCAGAGTTAGCAGGGAATCATAATGCAGTTAAAAAAGCCTCATTTGCTAAGCATGCGGTTTCTTTAAAAACTCTCTCGATATGGGTTTGCCCACTCTCGGGAATGAGAAACTGCAGCTGTCTGCTTCTCTAGGACCTCACCAGCACAGCCCCGTGGGTAGAAGAAGAGGAAAGCGATGTTTTAATGGTGGCTCCCTCTCCTGCCTTTGCAGTTGTACTGCATGCGCACACCTAAAGCGAGACTTCCCAGAGCTCCCTGCTTGTATTGATTTGTCATCTAGCGCAGATGCCCGCAAGAAAACCACATGGACGCTTCTACCAGAGAATCAACAGCACAGTTAGGTCATGTTTCAGCTTAAGTCACGAGGGAGAGCTGCTTATACTCACAAATGATGTAGGAGATCATTATGCCTGGAACATAGTGTCCAACTACAGCCAGAATCAGGCAGCCCGAACAGACACTCATGCAGAACTGAAGGAAGAGAGGAACAAAGAGAAGTGACAAGAGGCAGAGATACATCTACGCAACCCGTGCAGGAAACCCAGCTAGAGCAAAGAGAGGGATGCTCCTTACAAAGTCAGCACACCAGCCCTCCCCTCCTGCCCCTGCCAAAAGCAGTTGAAACCGTTTGTTCTCTTGCCCAGCCTTGCACTGAGTACATTCAAACGCTGGTTGTCACAACTCAGACAGGCTGGCTGGGTTAAGCTGGAAGCATTAGAGGTTCAAGCACAGAAAGACCAAGGTAACCCGAGACCCCAGTAAAATGATTCAAAACTTTTATCGGACGCTTCTTTCTGAACTAAACGGTGTTCCTCGAGGCTAGGGTGGGATATCACAAACTGGCATTTTAGAGCACATCTCCTCTGCAGAGTTCAGCATTTTCAGAAAAGCCCATACTGTCCTGACAGAGCCGGAAAGCTGTTACGGAGTCACCAGATGACGTGCCACTGCTACGCAATAAACCAGCTGGCAAAAGCAGCAGCAGAACCCACACTCCCACCAGGCCAGGCTCTTCCTCCTCCGGAAAAAGTGGAAGCATAACGGTGCACCCCTGCCGGCTTGTCCTGCGTTCTCCTGGGGACGGGGAGAAGGGAGAACAGGCACCCTGCACGCCAGGGTACGGGTTAAGATCCTGACTACATCCAGCAATAAAGAGGTTTGTTCATAACGGAGAGGCCCTACAAAAGCTAGGGCCCTCGAAGGGCTTTGCTTCCTACTGTCGTAGTCCCCTACCAGCTGTCGTTGGGACAGCGCTTTAACAGCAGAGCAATCAACAGAGACAAAAGCCCACTCCTGGCGCCCTGGACCCCAGCAATTCGACATAATCCTCGTGGCTCAGCTGTCCTATTTTTGTGCTAAGGTAACTCTTGTCTACAAACCTTTTCCAAACAGCACGTCACAGCCATCACGGCTCATGACCAGTTTCCACGCACTCGGGAGCACTGCTGCATGTGGGCTTGGCTAGCTACAGTCTGCCAAATGGGCAGGACCAGCTTACAGGGTTGAGTGGAGCCTACGAGAGGGGCAGAGCCTGGAGGCTCCCCTTTCTTCCTCCTACTCCCAGTCTAAGAGCTTTCTTTGCACACTAAGAAATAAAAATAAGCCTAGTTAGCCATTCACAGAAGGCACTGAGTTCTGCTCCAGTTTACAAACACTGGAAGCCAATCACTCGTTATTTAAGCTTCCCGTGGCACAGAGTCTGAAAGGAAGGAACAGCAAACGTTAAGCAGGGATAGCAATTGTAAAAACATTGATTTGACATTCCTCCACCTCCTAGGCAATGGAAAGAAAAGCCCCTGCACAGAAGAGTAGGTATCTCCAGCTTACCTTGGCAGGATTTTGCCTCTTGTACTGTAGCAGTTCCTGCAGGTACAGCCTGAAGGTGACCCAGCTCTCTGCCAGGCAGTGGCACAGCTCAGGGACACTGAGCAGGTGAGGCTGTGCCCCTGAAGTCACCCCCTCACTAGAGACAGACAAGAGCAAGAAGACAACCTTTGAACACGATCTGCTCGGTTTGGGGGTACAGCCGCACAGGGAAGTGGAGATCCCTACCCGAGGCTTGGCAATACCGACTGCATCTGCAGCTGAACTCTGGAAGACGCTTGATTTGTAGGCATGTTTTGCTTTTAACCAGGAAGAGAGCCAAGAGACAGCTGAGCCAAGCAGCAGACACCATGCCACAGCATTCCCATGCCACAGGCCCAAGACGCACGGCAGTTTTTGCTCCAAGCCACACAGACAGAAGCGCTGGAGGTGGAACCAGTTACGTGGCCTTCTCTGGCACCAGGTCCGAGGTGAGGGAAGTGCAGTGCTCGGACCTGTAACCGCGGCCAAGCATGGGCTGCAAGCTACGCTGCCACAGGCAGCACTTAGAGCCTGCAAAAGTCAGTCTCAGGGATTTCCTTCTCTCTGGAGGATTCTTAAAACAGTCCAGGATAGATCCAGGAAAGAAACCTGAGAGGTCCTAACATCAGAAGCACCTGAGCTTTATTGCCACTTCAAGAACATTAACTTTCCCCCCGACTCTCCAACTGTGGCTCCTGAGCTGCTAAACAGCCGCCAGCGCGGGAGAAACCCCTACCAAGGTTTCACGGAAGGAGCCATGCAGTCTACTGACAACAGCAAAGAGGGCAGGTGAGACCACCGCACCGAGTTAAGGCATCTCCACTCTCCCCTTTCACCACGGAGCACGTTACTGAGCTTACCTGTCCCCTCCTGGCTCCTCCGATGGCTGTGCTGTAGGGAGAACAGAGATCGGTCAGCCAAGTGAAAAATAAAACCTGACATTTTTACCACTCGAGCAGAGCACAGCTGGAAACGCGTCGCCTTTAGCCAGGGACGCACCCTGGGGACCTTCTCCGTGCTCTCAAGCAAGCAGGAATCACTGGTGTGCAGTTTGCACCGCGCAGGCTTCAGTGAAGTCTGAAGCCCCACACACCTGGGCAGCGCCGTCCCCTTGGGATGCGGAGCCATCCCTGGAGACAACCGCAGCTGCCCAGCCCCTGTCATCCACACAGGACTGCCAGCACCACCCGAGCTGGGCAGCACGCCGGCTCCCTCCCCGGAGCTCCACGCGGAGCTGCCTTTCCCTCCGACCAGCCCACAGTCCCTGGCAGGATGCTGCGTACAAATGCCAGAGATCTCCCTGCTGCCTCTGCCCTTTCCCGTGGAATTAAGTACCAAATAGCAGCCTCATGCATAATTATCTAATTTTAGGGCTCTTTTGTCTCCTGACGGCCCTCCGTGCCAGCAAGGCACGGATATAACTACCCTGCTAAGTCTGGGTAAGAAAGCTTCTCCCATTCCTCTCTGCGTCCTAGCCAGCAATGATCAAACAGGGGCTCCACGCAGCGCTGAAGGGAGGAGCGGTGCTTCAATGGCAGAGGTCACATGTGATTATGCTCTGCTTCTAGATGTACAGGGGGAAAAAAAAAATCCCAAATATTTCTGTGACAACTGGGACTCATAAGCCTGGCTGCCTGTGGATTTGGGTGTCCCGACGACGAGTGCCTAAGGACGTACAGGGCCCAGAGTTCTTCCAGCAGCAGAATCTTTACGAGGATCCCCGTAACAAGGCCTTGGTGATGTTGTGAAGGCCTCTCAAGGTCCACCCAACGAGGGCTTAAAAACGCGACATGAGCAAAAAGGGGTTTGGAGCCTCCCTGGAGCCACCAGCAGGCGACAGGCCCGAGAGCGGCAGCGACTTCCCCAAGGAAAGCGGGCCCCGTCGCCATTTTCCCAAGGCGGAGGACGCCGGGCCAAGTATGTCGGACTCCTCCTATCGCCGCAGGCACCGCACCAGTGCAGTGGAGCGGGAGGCCATCCGCAGAGGGGAGGAGGCAATTCTTTGAGAGCGTGACCCAGATTTCCAGTAATCGGGCCTGACAAGAGGGAGCCAACCGCCCTCGGCCCGGGCTGCCCAGCCCGTGCCTGCCCGGCGTGGCTGCCCAGGCAGCCAAAAAGCACCGCTCACAGCAGGCGTCTGGCCTCTGCGTGAGGAAAGAGTGTCGTGGATGCAGCTGCACCCCTATGGGGCACTCGCTTCTCTCTCACAACCGCCGCTGCTGTGCTCTGTTATTGCGCGCCGGAGTCTAAAGCTGCTTAATGGCAGCGCGCAGCAATCCAGCCGTATCTCAGAGCCTCATCTTTCATCTGCAATAAAGCACCAAAGAAATTGCATTTGGCATCCGCCCAGCTGCGACTGCTGGCTACGCCGGTTGTACCAGCTACCGAGCGAGGCGCGGGGATGCTCGCCGCGAGCAGGGTGGCACAGAGCTCCTCTCCTCTCGGACTGCCTGCCTCAGTCCGAGCCATCCAAAATATGCCAGCAGAGGGAGCGAAACGGTTCTCAGCCGCTTCCGAAGGCTTCAGAGAGACTTTTGGGAGCTGCAGAGCGTTCCAGCGGGCTGCAGAGCGCTCACGTGATTTAACCTCCCTGGCAAAACGCGGCCTGTCATTAAAGCCGGCAGCGCCTCGCTTCCTGCGAGAGCGTAACCTGCCCGCTGCCCAGCTGGAGGGACACTACGACCACCACAAATCCGGAGCTTGCTTAGGTGAGGCCTAACTCCAACCCGTGCCGCAACACCGCCTAGCCGCAGGACGATCGGGCCAGCGAGCACAACACCCAGCCGGCCTCCCCCCGTCAATAACCGGCTGCAACCTCGCTGTCAGCATTTCGCAGCGGGCCGCGGATTAATACGAACCGCTTGACACACACCAGACTCTGCTGGGAGAGAGCAGCCAGCCACGCAGGAGTTTAAGTTACACGGTGGTACTGACAAATCGTCGCCGACGGATTCCTTGGCTCTCGCAGGTTTTCAACGCTTCCCCAGGCAGCGTTCTTCACCCGTGTGCGCGCTTTAGCTAGAAAGCAGGGGCCCTTTTTAAGGAGTGCCAGCATCCAACTGCAACGCAGCCATCGCTGGAGCTCTTCTACGCTAAACTCTCACTGAACCACAGCTGCCGAACGACAAGGCTACGAAAACCATCCCTGCTTGATAGCTATTTCAGGAGAAAACAGGAGGTGCTTCCCAAGTCCCTGAACGATATTTAGGTGGAACCCCACACAGTGGTGACTACACATGGAGAAAATACCCTGCATTCAGGCTGAAAATATGCAGTCCTGTCCGACAGGACCTGTAAAGGTGGTGCACCTCAGTGCTATTAGCGTGCCCCCGATCACAAAGCGTGAGTAACTGCAAAATATATGCTGAGGTTTTAGCATTCCTTCAGAAGTGATGTTATAAGCAGTCACCTGAGAGACGCAGAACTGCCACAAGCTGAGGTTTGTGTATATACGTGCCAGTTCTTCAAGGTGTGGTACTGACCTACTTCCAAAATGCTCCTGGAAAGGCTTACAGGAAGCACTGAGGAGGAAAGCCACAACGCTACAGCCCTGCTTCAGTGGGAGTCACACAAAAACCCCTAAGTATTTAGCAGGGTCAATTCCACAGGAGGCCCCTCAGGAACGCAGAACACTGCCCCTTCCTTGTGGAGGCTGGGGAAACGTGGTCTAGTGGACTCTGCCGAAACTGGGGCCGTGACCTAGCCAGGTACGCCAGAAAGGTGTCCCCGTTCTTTGCTTTCAGCAGCTGGGAAGCTGCAAGGAGCCAGAAGGGAGTGAAGCGCAGGGAAAAGCACCACTGAGGAGCAGCTCAGCAGGATGTGCACTGACTTCTTACAGAGCTGGTGTCACAGGAACTCCTGGTGGAACTCCCGGCTTTGTGCGTTGCTTTTTTTATGTGCCTTTGTTGTTTTTGGTTTGTTGTTCTTTCCATTCCTCGCTGCTCTGTATCACACAAACGGATTTCAGTACGGATTTCCTATTCCCTCTGTGACAGCACAACTTTTATAGGCCTGGTGCTTTCTGGAGTGATTCTACCCCTACCTGCCTCAATAACACCATTCTGTACGGGACACCAAGCCTTTGCATTTCTGGCCACGTTTCAAGCGAGATGTTTTGGGTTGGCTTTAAACTATTCCCTTAAAAAAACAATGTGAATAAGCAGGAAATTAAATTGGCCATTCCAGTTTGGCTGCCTAGTTACCTCAACCACACAAAGCAAACAGTTTTGAGACTACAGCTGAAACGTATCTAATCTTATCAGGACTTCTGTGAAAGCACCCTTTAAGTCAGTACCCTTCTAGGTCAAATAAAGGGCACCTTACAAACACGCATATAGAGGGGCTTTCATTCAGAAACCCTCCCCAGAGCAGAGGGGCAAGGATGGAGGGCCCCAAGCTGCCTTTGAACAGCAGCAGTAGGCAGGTCTAAGTCCAGTTGTTTAAAAATAAACTCCGGTGAAGGAGGCACTCGAAGCAGACAGCAGCCTGCCGTGCCTATCGTCGCTTTGAGACTACTCCTCTCGTCGCTTTTGTGCCTGACGTTGGCAAAGACCCTTCAATAAAAGGGGGAGATAAGCCAGATTGGGCTCCCTGATTAGCCGGAGGCCAGGTGCCGCGCAGCACAGCACAATACGCCGACTGTCCCGGACCTCACCGCCCGCTCTGCTACCTGCCGCCAGGGGAAGCGGCTCTCAGCTGCTCTGCCTCTCTTAGGGCGCGAGCCCACGCTGCGCTTAACCAGCACCAGCGTAATTCAAGCCCTCCGTTTCCTTCCCCCAGCTCAGGGCTGAAACGCTCATTCTCCGTGACACCTGCAGGAGAGGAAGGATGCAGCAGAAACACTGCATCATCCCTGTCACCAGCCTCCCTGACACGCTAGCCTGGGCGCCCTTAGTCATGCTCACCAGGAACTACTGGCAGCGCTGCGAGCAATTCTGTCAGTCCTCAAGGGCTCGGCACGCTGCTTTCCACAGGCAAAGGCTTGCCCAGGGGGTGCCTGCTGGTACTCTGACACAAACAGCGGCAAAGCCTGCGGTTACAGCAGGAACAGGGCTCTAGGAGAGCCAGGAAAGGGCCGGCTGCGGCCACGAGACCTGTGTCGCTAGCTCCATTACCTACCTGAGAAGTCAAACAAGAACCTGGGCTTCCACCTCTCCAGCAAGAGGATGCCAAGGAGGGACATGCTGAGGAGAAAGAGGGGCCTCAGGGAAGTGGAGGAAAACAACCTAGAAATCAAACGAGAAACGGTTAGCTGGGGGAAGCGAGCAGATCCGGCTCAGCGCAGGGCCGAGCAGACACATCCGACCGCCACGGAGCGATGCAGCGAGCGCTGTATCACCCCCCCGCCCCCGGGCGCTGTCAAATGGCGCCTTTGCCCACGACCAGACAGCTGCCTGCCCGCCTGCCATCTCCCGGCACTCTCCTCCCCTGCTGCCGAGCTCCTCCTCCAGTTGTAAAACACGGCTACCGCTCCCTTGTACTAGTACGAGTCCCTCCAAATCCTCAAGGTGGAGGCTCCAGATAACGTAAACATGAACCGCCGTGGCAGGCGCTGCAGAAGGCTGCCCGGGAATCGGCCTCCTTTCTGGAAACGCGCGGCCCGTTTCTCCTCGCCAGGCCCAGCACCGCCCCCAGGTAGCGCCAAAGCAGCCCCTGCACCTGCTCCGAGGGGCCCGCTCTTTCGCCACGAGCCTCTCCCCGTTTATTCGGGGCCCAGCACTTAACCGGCTTAGTCGCTCACTTGACTCTTATCGTAAAACCTTTCACGGCCCTCACCAACACGTCGGCCCGAGCCCAGCGCCAGCTCACACAGCGCTCACGCAGCCGTGCCATCCCAAAGAGCCCACCTCCCCACTTCCTAACGTTATCTGTGACATCTGACTTCACGAATTCAGCGGCGGAGGTCCCGGGCGGCCGTCCGCATTCCCCCTTTTCTCCGAGGGGAACGCCAGCGCTTCCCTCCAGCACCCAGCTGCTTTGAAGGCACCCCCAGAAACAACCACCAGGGAAACGCCTTCGCCCTCCGTCCAGCGACAAGAGCTCCTCTCCGGGAAGGAAGGGCAGCTCCACTGCTTCACCTTCCCCCTCTCCAACGAGCACGCGTCTAAAACTGACACCAAACACACCAAGAACTGGAGAGCGCGTGCAGTGCAACGAGGGCTGCGCTCCACAAGAAGCCACGGCCGGCTGCAGGGGGCTCAGGGCCACGCGTCCCACCGAGGACACCCACACGCCGTCCGGCGACACGCCGTGACCCGAACAACAAAGTTTTCGTCCTTTCTCGTGGGACAGCCGTTCTGTAGCCGACCACGTCAGCTCCGGAAGAACTTCCTCCCGTTCCTCTTTGTTCGTGGGTTTCAGATGAAGGACGCTGGCCGAATCCTCCACGGGACTGGAAATAATTCCTCCCCATCCACGGTTTTCAAACCTCTCTCCGCCGTCGCCTATTCCGTATTTCTCTCCCAACCCTCTGGCCCAACCCTTTAGCCATCGCCCGTTGACCACCCCTGCGGTCTCAGGGCGCTCGTCTCCCCCCTCCCGCTAACTTCAAAGCCCCCTCTCCCTCCTTCCAGTCGCCCGGCACCGGTTCAGCACCAGAAAACCGTACGGATGAGGGGGGCAGAGCAGAGGCAGCCCCTTCCGCGCAGCCCTCCAGCTCCGGCCTCGGCTCCTGCCCCCTGCCTGCCCCCCCCGCAGCCAGCCCCCGGCTCCTTCCCGGGCCGGCCGTGCCCGTTTTCACGGGGGTCCCGCCGAGGAGCGGGCTGAGCCGTCCTCCCCCTCCGCAGCCTCATCCCCGCTGCCTCCATCCGTCCGGCGGGGTGGACGGGCAACACCACCTGCGCTTCCAAAGCACCGTTTGGGGGGGGGGGGGGGGGGGAACGAAGCGAAAACCAGCAGTTAATTTTAAAAATAAAGACCGAATTGAAGCAGAAACGGGCCTGCGGGGTGCCCCGGGGGGTATCCGGGAGGTGTCCCGGGGGTGCCTTGGGGGTATCCAGGGGTGGCCGGGGGGTACCCAGCGATATCGGGGGTGCCCCAGGGGTATCGGGGGGGGTCCCGGGGGTACCCGGGGATATCAGGGGGTGTCCTGGGGCTATCTGGGGGTATCCGGGGGTGCACCGGGGGTGTCTGGGGAGGGGGTCCCGGGGGTAACTGGGGGGGTCCCGGAGATATCCGGGGGTGTCCCGGGGGTAGCCGGGGGGATCCTGGGGGTATCCGGGGGTGCCCCGGGGGTATCGGGGGGGGTCCTAGGGGTATCGGGGGTGCCCTGATGGTGTCCAGAGGTGCCCTGATGGTATCCGGGGGTGCCCTGCGGGTACCCGGGGGTGCCCCGGGGGTACCCATGGGTGTCCCGGTCCCGTCCCCGTGGTGTCCCGGTGCCCCCCACCCCCTTTCGCTCACCAGAGGCCCCCTCCGAGCGCGGCGGCGGTAAGCAGGCTGTGCAGCGGCCTCTCCCACACCAGCAGCCGCTGCGCCGCCGCCAGCGCCGCCTCCCAGCCCCGCAGCCGCTGCCGCAGCGCCGCCGCCAAGCGCGCCGCCGCCGCCGCCGCCGCTTCCTCCTCCTCCTCCTCCTCCTCGGCCGCCGCCGCCACCGCCGCCGCTTCCTGCCCCTCGTCGGCCCGGGCGCTCGCCATGGCTGCGGGGGGGCAGCGGCGGGCGGGCGGCGGGACCGGGCGGCGCCGCCTCACCGGGACCGGCGGCCGCTGGCGCCGCGCGCATGCGCAGCCCCGGTAACGGCGGCGGCGGCGGCGGTGGGTGGGTGGGATGGGGTGGGGGGGGGTGCGCGTGCGCCGTGCGAGCGGCGGCGCGGAGCCGTGTGCGCAGGCGCGGGGGGGGCGGAAGTGGAAGGGGAAGGGGAAGGGAGGAGGCGGCGGAGGGGTGAGGGCCCGGGATGGAGCTGGGCGGGCTGCTGCTGGACGAGGAGGGCGCCTTCTCCCTCAGCGGCTTCCAGGAGTTCACGGTGAGGCCTCGCGGCGGGACAGCGGGAGCCCTGCGGGGCCCTGGGCCCCTCACAGGGACGGGGGTGTCCGCCCGGTGATGTAGGCCTCGGGGGGGGGGGGTCGGGCCTCAGGGGGCGTTCGCCTCGCGTTTGTGTTCGCCTCACGTCTCTCTTCCCCTCACGTTTCTCTTCTCGAGGCTTTCCTCAGCTTTCTTGTCTCTTTTTTTCCTCTTCCAGTTCCTTCCCCGGCACCAGCAGCTGAGCGAGAGGGTGCGCAAGCGGCTCTACTATGGCTGGGATAAGGACTGCGGCCTGGACAACCTCTCCAGCCCCGTGGCGGGTGAGCGCCGGGCGGGAGCGCTGAGGCAGCAGGCCTGGAGGTAGCCCAGGGGCCGGGAACAACAGGCACCTGCTTCCTCCCCTGTGCCAAGTCCCCCCCCGGCTGGCCTCCTCGCTGCAGGCAGCACAGCAGGAAGGGTGCCAGGGCCTCGCAGCCCTCCTTGTTTGTTTTATTGCTGTGGCAGCTCGCTGGCTTGCAGAGTCCTTCGGGTTGCTCGGCAATGAGGGCTGCGTCCCTGTCCCTAATCCCTGGCCCTTTGACAAGTCCTCGCGCTCCCCGAAATACCGGGGCAGCAGAGGGATGAGGAGCGCCTGCTGTGTGGCTGGCTTTCCTCCTGTTGCTCCAGGAGTGCTTGAGGGAGCAGAAGGGTGGTGCTGGGTTGAGGCTCAGGTGATGGGGGAGAGGGGCCGTCGAGGGGAAGCAGTGGTTTGCTGGAGCGGTTTTGCAGTGGGGTCACGTTGCTGTTTCTGTCAGCTGTGTGGGCACTGCCGGGAGTCACGGTGGCTGACACACGCAGCGCCACAAGGGCACGAGGCCCTTCCCCGGGGCTGACTTCATGCCCCGGTGCAGGACGGGACTACTCTGCGGACGCTGCCAGCGTTGGAAGTTCAAAGGGCGCATTCTCGGAAGGCGCTGTTAAGGGCTGTTAACTCTCGAGACCGCCTCTAGCCCAGGAAATGCCTCAGCTCCGGCAGCTAGGGAGGGGGGGAGGAAGACGTGCGGGGAATATCAACGCGGGCTTACGGCCGTCCTCTGCTAGCTGCTGTCAAAAAGCAGGATGTGGGGGTACTGGGTCTATCGTGGTACAGCTGTGCTGCTGCTACGCGGGGAGTTTATGGCACAGCTCTTGAAATGAGGTAGGAGCAATCCCGGGGAGAGCCCAGACGAGCAGGATGGGCTAGGAAAGGGCTGCAGCACTGGGGGACAGTTGCAGGGGGATGCTGTGTGAGGAGAAAGGGGTAGAAAAGTGTTCTTTTTTTGAAAAGAAAAAAAGCATAATCTCCCTCAGCATGGTATGGCTGTGGGATGGGGCAGCGCTCGGCTGCTCTCTGGGGCGTGACGCTTCAAAGGCAGGGAGCTGCTGGCGTCGGGGTTGGAGCTGCGTCTGCTTGGCGGTGGCTGCCAGCAGTCGCGGGGCTTGACCGAGCCGGGAAGGTCCCTTTCAGCCCCGTGGTTTTGTGCTCGGTGATTGCCGCGGGCCCGCAGCCATTCTCTCCGCTGCCGAAGCGGTACAGAAAGGAGAGGCGTGGTGCGGTGCTTCCCCTGGGAGCTGGAAATGCCAGGCTGCTGGAAGGAGCTCTGTTCCCGGCCGTTCCCGGCAGCAGAATGGAGCTGGAGCTGCCTGTCAGAGACGCCCCCTGCCAAGCGGCAGCCCGTGGTGCTGCTAGGGCTGCTCCCAGCTGGTCCTGGCGCAGCGGGAAGCCAGACAGGAGCTGCTGCTGCCGCCCGTCTGCCAGCAGCCGTCAATCTCCGGCCTTTTTGGTGCCGGAGCGCTGAGGCACACGGCCGCGAGCGGGGCAAAACAGTCTGAGAGGAGGAGCTGCGGCGAGGGGAGGCCGCGTGGAGTCCCTTTTGTGGAGAGCACGAGGGGCTGAGGCACGAAAACGTGCGTGGTGACGCTGCCACGCGCCTGCCCTGCGCGGATCCTTGGCGCAGAGCCGCCTGTCCTGGCTGTGCTGCTCCTGCAGGAGCCTGCTCGCTGTCACGGCCTTCGGTCTTGGCTGGTTGGTACCCGCGAAGCCACACGGGAAATGAGGCGTGCCTGAAGCACGCCGTCCCGCCTGGAGCGAGCTCTCACGAGGCAAACGGGAGGCAGCTGGGCGTGCAGGTACGCCACAGCCCCGCTTCCGTGCCCTGGTAGTCCCTTTGCGCTCGCGGATGCACCGTAAAGGAAGCGCCGAGACTCGACGGGCTTGTGGGGGAAATGGGGAGGGGCGCAGGCGGCCTGAGCCGTGCGGGGCTAACCCTCCGTGCTGTTTCTCTGTCCTAGATATCGCTGTGGAGCTGCTGCAGAAAGTGGCTCCCAGCCCCATCCGCAGGCTCCAGAAGAAATACGTGTCTCACGTGTCTCGGTAAGAAGCAAAACCCGTCCCTCGCCGTCCCGTGGCAGCGCTGGGAGCTCTGGTTTCGCCGTGACTTGCTTCTGGGGCCGGCGCTGGCTCTGTGCTTACACACTTCTCGTACTTTTGCTGCAGCTGAAGGCAGCTGGCACGGAGCGGGCAAGGCTGGGACGTGCCGCAGCCACGAGCGCTGTCACCTGCCCGTGTGCCACACCTCCCCGTGCGGCTGCGTGGGGAGGGAACGGTCGAGTCGTGACGCGGTGGCTGGGACCTCTGCAGCCTGTAAATAACTTTTGGGATGGGTCCCGCCATGTCCCCACAGGGAAGCTTGCATCTCGCCCTGCTCCATGATGCTGGCGCTGGTTTATATTGAGAGACTCCGGCACCGGAACCCCGAATACCTCCAGCAGATCTCGTCTTCAGACCTCTTCCTGATCTCCATGGTGAGCGGCGCGGGCCGGGGCGTCAGTGGGTTGGAGGGAGGCCCGCGGGAGCGGACTGAAATCCCGTCCTTCGTGCCGTTTTTAGATGGTTGCCAGCAAGTACCTGTACGACGAGGGGGAGGAGGAGGAGGTGTTCAACGACGAGTGGGGAGCAGCAGGAAAGGTGGACGTCCAGACCATGAACACGCTGGAGATGAACTTCCTGAGTGCCATCGTAAGTGGGGCCGTCGCCGCGGCCCCTCGGTCTCACGGAGAGGGGGCAGGAGGTGTCGAGCGGAGCCTGGGTTTCTGCTCCTCCCTCAGCCCCGCGAGGGGCTGGAGAAAGATGTCTCCAGGTGCTGGGCGGCCTGGTCTGACTGCGCTGACCTGTCGCTGCCGTCCCCACAGGACTGGAGCCTCTACACAGACCCCCGGGAGCTGTTTGAAGTGCTGAGCTGGCTGGAAGGACGGTAGGTGTAGCCCCGAGCCTGCGGTAGGCTCTGCGGCTCCCTTCCGCAGCCGTGCTGCCTTGAGCGGGGTCTTCCCCAAGCCCACCTGGGCCGAAGCTCCTTCGGTGAGGAAGGTCCGTGCCACCTCCGTCGTTGCCTTTTTTCCCCCTGCAGCGTGGCAGAGAAGCAGGGCATGTGGCGCGGCTGGTTCACCTACACGGACCTGTGCGTCCTCATGGAGCAGTCCGCGTGGCAGCAAGCCTTGGGCCACTTCTACCAGCAAGTGCTGAAGGTAGGGGCGCTGGGGAGCGGCCGCTCGCAAGGGCGTAAAGCCCGGGAGGCGATGGGTCTGGGGCGGGACCTTCTTTTCAGCTTTTTAGTTTGGTTTTAGCCCTTGGGGGCTCTGGGCTAACCCTCGGCCTCCCCGCAGCTGGCCTGCCTCCTGGGCGTGGTGTACCTGACCGGCTTCGCCGCTCTCTTCGCCTCCGCCGCCGTTGTGCACCGGGCTGTGTGCACGAGGAGCGCCGGCCCCGCGGCCTTCCGCCCCGCGCCGTTCCCCGTGGGGGGCGGCTGCCAGCTGGCCGCCCGGCCGGCCCCAAACCCCAAGCGGGAGCAGCCCCGGCCCCAGCTGCCCGACAACGTCCCCCCAGGCGGCGGTGGCGGCAGCGGCACCCGCTGCCTGAGGGAGAACGAGACGGCCGAGGAGCCGCGGCGCGGCGGCGTCACGGCCACCGCACTCTACCTGTGGGGCAGCGTGATGACGGCTCTGTCCTACACCGAAGCGCCCGACCTAGCCCCGCACCGGAGCCCTCCGCAAGCCCCTCTGCGCAAAGTCCCCGGCGCCTGTGAGAGATCCAACCGCACCGCCCCTGCCGCAGCCCCCCGCCGGCATGGCCCCTTCGGACTTGCCGCGCTGCCGGCCCCTCCGGCGCTGCACTGCCGCGCCTGCTCGGCTGCTGCGGGCCCTGCGTGGGCCGCGGCCCCCGGCCGCGAGGACTGGCTGGCCCCCCCGGGGCTGGGGCAGTGCTCCTTGCACACAGCCCTGGATCTCGGCAGAATCAAGAGCTTCATTTTTCCCAGCTAGGAGCGCGGGGCGGCCCCTCTCCCCTCCCCTCCTAGCGTGGCACAACTCACTTCTTGCACTTCTGGGATCCCCGGTCCCTGGGGCTGCGCGGGGCTGGCGTCCCCCACCTTAATCCCAAACCAGCATTCGCGTGTCCCCCGCCCAGGGCAGGGGCGTCCTTCACTTTGGGTGCTGCGGAGCATTGGGGCCGTCGGGACAGGGTGGGGCGGAGTTGGGGTGCCGGAGGGTAGGAGCGGGGTGCCCTTGGGCTGGGACGATGCGGTGAAGGGGTGTTGTACATCGTCCTATAGCAGGTGGGAGGCCCTCGGTGGCGCTGGGCAGAGGTCGGTGTGTGGCGTGTGGGGTGCTGGGGCTGCGTGTGTGGGGCGGAGGGGTCGGGGCGGTGACCCCAGCGAGGGCACGGGGTGCCCTGGGAGGAGGCGAGGGGAGAGGAGGCGGAAGGAGGGGGAAGCGAGCAGCCCTACGCCAGGCTGGCCGCAGCAGCTCTTCTGTTGGGGCTGCCGGGCCGCTTCTCCCCAGGTAAGGGACGCGCCCCGCTGGGCTCGGAGGTGCGCTGGGGCTCAGCTTTGTCCTGTCCCAGGGGCCGCTTGGCAAGCGGGGTGTGCCGCGCCCCCCTCCCAAATCCCAGCTGCCCGCGGCCGCGAGCGGCGGCGCCTGACTGCTCCTCGGGGCGGGGGGACGGCACCCGCTTGCCGAGCGGCCCGGCTCGTTGCGCCCCTTCTTTTTACTGTGGATTTTACACCTCTTTTTTCACTCTTTTGTAGATGCCGATCTCTTCCAATAAAAGTAGTTCTCGCTGTGCGCCCGTCGTGTCCCGAGCCCCTCCGTGCTGGCGGCTCCTCGCTGGGGGTGCGTGGGCGCACCAGGCGCGTCCTAGCCGCTGGCAAACGAGCTCGGGAGAGCCAAGCCCTGTCCCGCAGGGCCCCAGAGGGCCCGGGCTCTGGTGGGGGGTGGGGGGACAGGAGGGACTGACGCCTGGGGAAGACAGGGGTGGTGGCAGAGGAGGTTCCCCGTCCGTGGGAATGCGTGGGCTCCGCTGCTCGCTGCCAGCCCTCCGGTTAATGAGTGAGCCGCGAGGGCTTCGCGCGGTCACCGTCGTGGTCGCTGCCCCGTGACAAAACACGGGCATCCCCCGCTCCTGCTGCCTGCAGAGCCCTCCCGCTCCCGGGAGCACGGGGCATGCGGTGGACACGCATCAGAGACTTCCCTGGGTGCCCACGGAGGGGAACGGCGGAAGCTGGGGATGCCCGTGCGGATTTTAACAGGCCCCCCGGGGCGCGATGGCAAAGAAGGGCCAGAGCAGGAGAGCCGGGAACGCTGTGCTGGGAGGGACAGCGCGGGCAGGGGCCGGAGGGTGCTGTTGGGGATGCTCCGAGTGCGTGAAGGAGGCGGCCGTGCTGTGGCGCAGCCCCTGCCCGATTGCTGCCAGAGGCAGGGACGGACACGGGGCCCTGAGCGGGACACAGGCAGCTGGCACTGCAGCCGCCTCCGGTGTCCTGCCCGCGGGTGGCTGTCACCTGGCCCTCGCGGTCCCATCCCAGTGTGACACTTGCATTCCTGGCCGTGAGGGCAGGTTACTCACCAACTCGGGTTAATGGCCAACCCCGGGGCAGCTCCCGCGGGAGGTGGAAGTTCAGCCCCGCAGGGGCTGCGCGGAGTCCTCGGGGGGGGGGGGAGGTGGGACCCTGCCCCACAAGGTGCGTGGCAGCAGCGGGGGGTGGCAGCGGCATGAATGGGGGCCGCCGCCGAGCGACTGGTGCCGGGAGCCCCGCTCTCGCGGCCCGCTCCCCACCGAAGATGTGCTCCCGGGTGCTGAGCTGCTGCTTGGGCCTGCAGGTGAGGGGGGACTGCAGCAAGCGGCCGGAGAGACGGGATGATGGCAGAGGGCTGGGACCCCCGCGGGCGGCGGGACGAGGATCCTGCCGCACCAAGATCGCTGGGGGATCTGCTCCTGGCGTGCCGGGAGGAGAGGGGACAGCCGGGCGGGCCGGGCGCCCACGCAGGGTGCTGCGGCACGGGGTGTCGCGGCCACCCATCCTCTTCCCCACGCAGCACCTCGCCGTGCAGGCCTCCCTGCTCTGTGCCTTCCACCTGCTCCTGCTGCCTGCCCTGCCCGAGGGGCAGCCCCGCGCCCCGGCCGCCGGCGAGCTGCTGGCACGCAGCCTCTTCGCCTGCGGCGTCTCCGCGCTGCTGCAGACCTCCCTGGGGAGCCGGTGAGGAAACGGGGAGGGGGGGACGCAGCCCTCGCGCGCAGGGTGATGCCGGGGCAGGGCATGGCTCTGTGCAGCCGAGGCTGGGGGAGACGTGGGACGCACATCTTGGGATGTGCTGTGGCACGTTTGGGACAGGGGCTTCCAGCCTCCTCCCGCTCCCATCCCTCACTCCTCCGGCACCCAGCATCTGGGGAGGCCCCCAAAGCCCCTCTTCCCTCCCCGACGTGCCCTTGCCGTCCCCTTCCCCAGGCTGCCGCTGGTTCAAATCCCATCGTTCGAGTACCTGGTCCCCGCCGTGGTGCTGAGCTCCCACCTGTCCCGCGCGGACAGGAACGGTGAGTGCAGCCCCGGGGCCTTCTCCCCACACCTTGTAGGGCCGTGTCTGTGCCCAGGGCACCGCAGTGACAACGTGCCACCAGCCGGGCAAGCACCCTGGGCTACTCCCCCCTAATTACATCCACAACCTGTTTGGGGGCCACAAACGCAAGATTGGGGGCCCGGAGCCACCTTCCCTGGGTACGGGTTTGCAGGGATAGGGATGCTGTGCCGGCCCTTCCCCAGCCAGCAGCTGCCGTGCTGCGCGCTCTTGGGCCTGGTGCTCTGCAAGCTTCGTGCCGGGCGGGCTCCCAGCGCCCACGCACCTCGCATCCCTCCTCGATTCCCTTCCAGGCACGGCTGTGGCCATCGCGTGCCCTGCCCCGCACTGCGCCGTCACAGGGAGCCAGGCCGCCTCGCTGCGAGAGGTGGGTGCTGCCGGGAACCCATCCTGCTCCCCCTGCACCCCAGTTCCTGCCGGTCCCCCCAGCCCCTTTCCCAGCCCTGCCACGGGGTTGCTGTGAATAGGGGGGCAAAGCTGCACGTGGGTTCCCCTACACTGGGAGTAAGCGGGGCTGGAGCACAGGGAACGTGTGCTCTTACTGGGGTGACTGGGAGGGACTGGGGGTGCTCTCCACGTATCCTGCCCCACGGGTCTCGTCCTTTCCCCCGCAGGTCTCCGGAGCCGTGGTGGTGTCCGGGCTGACCCAGCTGGCTCTGGGGATGTCGGGCGTGTGTGGCTGGGCGGCGCGGCGCTGCGGGCCCATGGTGCTGGCCCCCAGCCTCTCCATCATCGGGCTGTCCGCCTACAAGGAGGCCGCCTTCCTCTGCTCCGCAAGCTGGGGGGTAGCACTGCTGTACGTCAGCCCGGGGGCCGCCGCGGGAACGGGACGTCCCCGTGGTGCAAGGCACGCGTTCGGGGCCCCGTCTCCGTGGCACTGCGTCGTGACCTGTGCTCCTTTTCCTAGGCTCATGCTCCTCACCGTCACCTTCTCCCAGCACCTGGGGTCCTGCCGCCTGCCCTTCTGCGCCCGGCCCCGTGCCCCGGGGGGCTCCGTGGAGCCGGCCGTCCCCACCCTGCGCACGCTCTCGGTACCGCCGCTTGCAGCCCTGCTCCTCTCTCTGTGCGCAGGCTCCTTTCTGATCCCATAAGGGTTGGGCGGGACCCAGCGGCCCCGGAGCAGAACGGGGTGCAGGGGGCAAAGGCAGGGAGTGGGAAGCCCTGGTGCAGCTTTTGGGGTCTTGTGCTGGAGCAGCAGAGCCTGGGATGCTTCCTGCGGGGGGGCGAGGGGGGATGTGGCACAGCTCCTTGGGGGCCCCCTGCTCAGCCTCTCCTTGCGGCCTTGCAGGTCCTGCTCCCCTTCGCTGCCGTCTGCATCGTCTGTGCCATCCTCCAGCACCTCCGTGTCCCCTGGGACTCGCTGGACGCGGCCGCGGCACGCTTTCCCTGGGCCAACAGCACCTTTCACCCCCCTTGGCTCCAGCTGCCCTATTCAGGTGGGACGGCAGCCGGGCCGGGTGAGGCCGTAGCACCTCGGCAATGTCACCTGTCCCCTCTCCTCTGCCGCAGGCGAGTGGCCGCTGCTCACCCCACGGGCGCTGGCGGTGGGCATCGCCATGGCCGTCGGCTGCAGCGTGAACTCGGTGGGCTGCTACGTGCTCTGCGGGAGGCTGCTGCGGGCCCCCCGGCCGCCCCAACACGCCTGCAACCGGGGGCTGTGCGCCGAGGGGCTGGGCAGCCTCCTGGCCGGGCTGCTGGGCGCCGCGGGGGGCACGGCCGCCAGCATCGCCAACACCTGCGCCGGCGGCCTCACGCAGGTAGGGATAGGGGGGCAACAGAGAAGGGGATGGAGGGGGGCTGTCGCTGCCGCACCCCCGTCCGACCCCCACGATGGAAGGGGAGGCGTGTGGCAGGGTGGTGCTCCCCCATCCTCACCCTCCCTCCTCGGCGCCAGGACGGCTCTCGCCTCTCGGTGCAGGTCAGTGCGCTGGCGTGCGTGGCGCTGGGCATGTCGCCGAGGCTGGCGGGGCTCCTCACCCGCATCCCGCTGGCGGTGCACGGTACGTGTCCCCTCCTCTCACTGCCCTACGGAGCACCAGGGTGTTCCCACGTCCCAATCCTGCCCGACCCTTGCCCCGCGCAGGTGGGGTGCTCTGCGTCACCTATGCTGTGGCCGTGGGCACGGGGATCTCCTACTTCCAGCACGCCGACATCGACTCCGGGAGGAACGTCTTCATCGTCGGCTTCACCATGTTCATGGCCCTGCTGGTGCCGCGGTGGCTCGGCGCGGCTCCGGCGCACTTGGCCACAGGTATTGGGGGGATTCCCCAGGGATGGCAAAGCCTCAGCCCCGGGGGATGGCAGCCACACATCCCCAGGGCTCTGTGACCTCTCCTGTCCCTTCCCTGCTGCTGGGATGGGATGTCCCGGGTCATTCTGGCCGTGTCCCTCCAGGCTGGGTGCCCCTGGACCTCCTCTTCCTCTCCCTGCTCACGGTTCCTGTCTTTTTAACTGGCTTCTTGTCCTTCTTCCTGGAGAACACGGTCTCAGGTGAGGGGATACTCTGGGTGCCGCAGCGTGCCCCCCTGATACCCCCTCCGGGGGCCGGTCCCCGGGTGCCCCCCCCGCCTCCGAGCACTGCCAGGATGGGGATGGGCAGGGAGGGTGCAGCGGGGAAGGGCTCCCATCGCCCTGCTTGCAGGAACCCCGGAGGAGCGAGGGCTGCCGCAGAAAGCCGGGGCTGGTGACGGAGAGAGGGGCGAAGCCAGCCCCGTGTACGCGCTGCCCGCCGGGCTGAGCAGGCTGCTGCCCTCCTGCAAAGCCTTCCCCTGCTGCTTCCTCTGCCCGGGGCGCGAGGAGGAGGAGGAAGAGGAGAAGGAGGAGGAAGATGGAGAGGACGGCTGCCGTGCGGCCGAGGAGGGGGTTGTTGCCACAGGGGAAGGGACATGGCTGCTCCTGAAGCCCGGCACCGGGGAGGCGCAGGACAGAGAGCCAAGCCAGGCGGAGACGCTCGCATGGCACACGGGGGCCTGACCCGGGGGTGGGGGGGGGGACACACCTCGTGGGGGGACCTGAGCCGTCCCTCCAAGGCAGCTCGAAAGCCTCTCCACTCAATTTCTGAAGCCTCAGGAGAGACCTGCACTTTCACACTCCCGTCACGGACCTCATCTCCCTGCTTTGTGAGGGAGCTATAAAAACCTTCAACCAACTTTGCCCTGGGGGTTTCCTTTCCAGCCAGGGATCCGTCTATCACCCCGTGGCTGCTGTCACCCTACGGATGCTGCTGGGGAAGGGCTCGGTGCTTTGGGCAGCCCCAAAGGGGCCATGGGGCCCAGCCTCTGCCTTCCTGCTAGCACCTTGTAAGGCCGGGGCGAGGCATTGCCCCTTGTGTACCCGTGCCAGGGCGCTGGGATCTGGTGGGGGGGTCGGGGGGGGGCACAGGGTTTTGCTGCTCGTCTCCCACACCACCCAGCCTGCTCCCGAATTTGGCCATGCAGCCAAGAGCACGGTATCCACCGCCTGGCTCTGCTGTGCGAGGGACGGAGCCCCCCCCCTCCATGCACCCGGAGCCCAGCCGCCCGCACCAAGCCATTCCTTAGCAGCAGCAGCGCGAGCCAAAGCACGGTTGCTCTCCACAGCTCTTTGCACAGCGTTGGGGGGGTGCTGCCGGAGGGGGACGAGCTGCCACAGGCCCCTCTCCTCTCCCACGGCCACGCATCCGGGCCCTGACCGTCCTGGGGAAGCGGCGAGCCGTGCCCGTTTTCCCGTGCCGGTGACAAGCGTGGCACTATGCGTCCCGGCGTGCACCAGCTGCTCGCAGCGCGGAAGAGAGCAGCATGCTGGGAGCCGTAGTCTGCCCCTCGCCTCCGGCCCGGCCTCGCTCGGCTCTGCAAAGCCGTCTCCCCACGGCTCTGGGCTTCCTGCTCCTCTTCTCCTCGGGTAACGGCACCCGCGGAGCCCCGGTGCTGCCCGGTGCCCCAAAACCCCCCAGGGCACCCGCTCCCCCCAGGCAGAGCCAGGGTGCTGCGAGCTGCAGGGGTGCTTGTGCTGAGCTGGGCTGGGAGCTGCCTGCACCCCGCTCCCCGAAACGCCTGTCCCAGCAGAGCTGCGTGTCCCCGGGCTGCGGGGAAGGGGGCTGGCATCGTGGAGGGGGCGGCAGGGACCGAGGGTCCCTGCGAGGCCACCCCGCGGAGTGGGCTGGGGGTGAGGCAGAGACCTGTTTGATCTCTTGCAGATGGAGGGCTCCGAGGAGCTGGAGAGCAGGCTCCTGACCCAGCCCTGGGCTTCTGTTTGCTTTGGCGAGTCCGCTTTGATTGCCAAAGCTTGCTTCGGGGATACTGGCTACGTCCTGCTGCTCTCCGACCTCAGCAGCGTCTGGTACGAGAGTGCCGACGCGGAGGCCGTGGGGCAAAGGTCCAAGGTGAGTGTCTGGGAAGGCCAGGGACCTCCTTTCCTCCTCACGCCAGCTGACAGCTCAGCACAAACTGCTCGCTGCCACAACGGCCCTCGTGTCCTGCAGGTCTGAGGTGCACACACCCGGGGCAGGCCCTGTGCGGCTGCCCCCCAGCACTGCCCCCCTGCCCAGCCCAGCACCCTCCTCCTTGCAGAACGGCCGGGCTGTTGTGCGTGCCCTGCACGCTCGTTTCGCTTGTGGGCTGGATGGGAGGCAGCTTTCCCGACTCCAGCAGGAGGTCAAAACAAGGCTGCCTCGGCTCCCAGCCAGCCTGTGGCACGTGGTGGCGTGTGGGGGAGTTGTGTGAGCGGGGACCACCACACCCTGCCCACCACCCAGACCTCGGGCTTTTCCAGGGTTCAGCTCTCCAGGGCCCCACTGAACACCTCGCCTTGCCTTTCCCCAGGAGCTGAACAAGCGGCTGACTGCCCACGTCTCCTCCTTCCTGCACCGCTTGGCCAACCTCATGTCCCCCTTGCTGGCTGGGCAGCCCGACTCCGCCACCTCCTTCTCCTGCCAGCGCACCGCCGGCGGGCTCAGCCTGCGGGTGAAGAGCGAGCTCTCGGGCCTGCCCTTCTACTGGGACTTCCACTGCTGCCCCGCGCCCGTGGAGATGGTGAGATGACCCGCGGGGGCTTTGGGAAAGTGCCCGGTGCCAGCTCCGCTTGCTGGTGCCCCAGCAGGAGAGCCGGGCCCCCCTAGGCGCACCCCACCGGGCTGCAGCCCAGGGTGACCGGGACCGAGCCTGCAGACCCGGGACCCACCCCCGGGAGGGCTCCCGGCCCCCAGAGGCCATCCCCGGGAGGGCTCCGGGCCCCCCGGGGCCGTGCGCCCTGCGCGCACCAGAGGGCGCCCGGCACCCACCGTAACGCGCCGGGCCCCGGCCCCGCGGCCAAAACCAGGGCTCCGCTGGGCTCCCGGGGCGGGGGACGTGGGCAGGGGGCGGCTGTGGGGTCTGGGCGGAGGTGGGCTGCAATGGGGGACTGCAGCCTGCCTGAGCCCCAGCGGGGGACCCCATTCTGCTTTTGGTCTCCCCTCCTTGGGGGGGGGGGGTTCCCCTCTCCCTCCAGCTGCAGTGTGACATCTTGAGTCCTGGTTTTTCACCCAGCGTTGCCTGTTTCCTATGTAGGAACGTGGCTCGGGGTGCACAGAGCTGTGGGGAGGGCCTGCTGAGGGCTAGGGGACATGCAGGGGGGGCTTTCTGCCTCCTGCTGCATCCCAAGGGGTATGCGGAGCATTGCCGCTGCACCCTGTCCCCACTGCGCTCTTCCCCTGCTGCAGCCCCCAGCCGTGAAGCTGGGGATGGAGGGCCATGGGGCTGGGATGGAGGGACGTGTCCCGCAGCCTCCTGCCTCCCTTCTCACGCCTTTGGACCCCCCCCCTAGGTGTGCCGCCACCTCGTGCGGCCCCTGATTCGGATGAGCCTGGCGCTGCAGTACCAGGTGCAGGAGCTGAGCTTCCTGCTGCGTCAGAAGGATGCTGAGATCGAGGACTACAGGGAGAGCGGGGCCGCTCTGAGCAGAGGTGAGGAGGGACGCCCGGGCCAAGCGAGGAGTGAGCAGCGAGCTGGCATGCTCTGCTCCCCCTGGCTATCGCCCAGCCGGGCTTGTGTTTCATCTCCAGCCGCTCCGGCAGCAAGACGGTAGCCAGGAGGCTGGGGAGCAGCCCCTGGGGAGAGCGCGGGGAGGAGCGGCCCTTGACCGGTAGCCGGAGGACTTGGGGAGTCGCCAAGGGGCTCTCCGCTTTGCTGAGAGCACCTGGCTGCTCCCCAGGAGCCTGCGCTGATGCCAGCGGGGGCTGGCCCTGGAGCCGAGTCAGGCTCCTTCCCGCAGGCAGCAGCTCCTGGAGAGCAACCAGAGGCTCCCGGCTCCGCGCTGCTGGAAGCACAGCTGTGCGCGTGGGCCCCCGTCCAGCGCGCAGCCCCCTGCGGCCAGCGGGGATGGGCAGGCAGAAGCCCCCCTCCTGTAGGACGTGGGTCGGGTCCTGCCACCCCCCCCCAGGTGCCCCCCATCCCCGAGGGTGGCCGGGTGCACTGGAGCTGCCCCAGCGATGCTGGTGGGCAGGTGGCCTCTCTTGTCTCTGTTGTCCCTTTGCTGAGCAAAGCTGGCCGGGTGCTTCTCCAGACAGCACCTTTGCAGTGACGGGGTAAAACTGGCGCTCTGAATGAGGAAGAGCGAGGTATAACAGTGGTTTGGCCCTGTCCTGCTCCAGAAGCTGGGAGAAGGCACCAAAATATGATCGCCACCTCCTGCCAGGGCAGAAACCAGCCCCTGGGGATGCAGGGCTGCTACGGAGGAGCAGCTTGAAGGGAGTCCCCGTGGGCAGGGGGAGGTGGAGGTGGGCTGGGAGGTCTGGCCAGCCCTGCCCGGGCTGATGCCCCCTCTCTCCCTTGCAGACCGCCTGCGGACAGAGCCCTTCCAGGAGAAGGCATTTCTGCAGACCTTCATGGCCGGGGTAAGGAGCGGTGGCCGTCCTCTGGCCGAGGCGTCGTGGGGAGCCGGCACCAGCAGCCCCAACGCGTGCTGTGCTGGGCTGGATGGGGAGCACTGGGGGGTGGCTGGACTCGGCTGGAGAGGGGCGATGCTCGCTGGTCTTGCACAGCCAGCTACCTGCAGAGTTTCTAAAAATTAGGGACGGTCCCACTCTTACACGAGAGGCACTGCATCCAGCACAGGCAACTTTCGCTTCCCCCTGGTTATGATGGATAGAGATGAATTCATTGCTGGACTGAAACTCGGAGGTTGCCTAGGGACCGATGATCACGACCAGATTACATTCACCCTGGGCAAAGAAAGGACATTCCTAAACAGTAATTTATATCCTTCGTGCTTTGAAAGGGCTAATTTCCCAAAGCAGGGGGAAATTATGAGTGAAATCAGCTAGGAGGAAACATTTAGATAGAAAAATGTGAATGAAAATTGTGAGCTCTTTCAGAAGAATCTCAGAAGCCACAAAAAGCCACAATTCCACAATCAAGAAAGAGGGCAGCGCTGGCCGAAAGCCCGTTCTGGTTCAGCGGCGAAGTGAAGGTAGCAATTAGAAATAAAAGAGCAGTTTATAACAAATGGGAGAGCGGGAGTAGATAGCAATCAATATAAATTAGAAATTATGAAGTGTAGAAAATGGATAACAGAAGCTAAAGACATCGGGGAAAAATCACGGCGAGGGACAGGAGGAAAGGGTTTTATTTAGTGCATTAGGAGAAAACCCCAAAGTCCGGGGAAGGGATAAGCCTATTAGTAGCTGGAGGTGGTGAGATGATGGATACTGAAGCAGACATGGTAGAAGTGCTCGGTAAATGTTCCCGTGCCGGCGCTGGGAGGATGCGGGCGGCCGTGCCGGCATCGGGGGATGATGAAGCGTGTCTTTGTCCTTGGGATGGACGAACGACATCTGCTAAAGATGAAATTGGGCTCGAAGCTCGGAGCCCTCCAGGAGCTGGGAGGGTGCTGGGCACGGGAGGGGGCGCGTGGTGGTGCTGGGGGGCTCGTCTCAGGGAACGCAGAGCTCCCGCGGAAGAGGAGATTAATGATCTAATTAGCTCCGCGAAACGGGCAGGCGTTTCAGGGCCACCGCGCGATTTTGTGCTCGATTTGCAAGCTGCAAAAAGGAGCAGCTAAGAGGGGCTGGAGGGGCAGGGGTCCCTCTGAGCAGGGCGCTGGGAAGGCTGCCACCGACTCCCGTGCCTGGGTCTTAAAAAAGACGCCGGGCAACGAGCGCGGAGTCGCAGGAATGAGCTGAGGGCTGGAGAGAGAGCCCGGCACTGGGGGACTTGGAAGTGAAGAGCTTCGTCGAGCTTATCAGCAGGAAAATTGAGAGGCGCCCTGATTGCGGTACATGAGGGTCTTTACAAGGAGAAAACGCTGGTTAGCGAAGGGCTCCCTTTAATCTGGCAAAGAGCAGCAGGAGGCGAGCCAGGCGCTGCGAGCTGGAGCCAGGCAATTTCCAGCGAGGACGCAGGCACATGGTTTTGCTTCCGAGGGCGATTAGCGACTGGGACGCGCTCCCAAGGGCAGCGGTTGCGTCTCCATCTCTTGATGTCTCCAAAAGCGGGCCGGGAGCCCGCTGGGAAGAAAACCAAGATGCTGGGCTCGGTATTGGGGTGCGTGTGGTTAGACGCCAGCGGCCAGGAGGTCAGACGGAGAGCTCTGCTCGTCCTCCCAGCCCTCCCCTCCCTGCCGCGCAAGCTGCAGATGTTCGACGACGGGAGCCGTGAGTGGCGGGGCGCAGGGCTGGCGGGATGCAGGATCGGGCTCTGCTGCTTCGCTCGCAGCTCGGGAAGGCTCCGCTTCCCAGACTGAGGTCGCATCCCCACCGTGGAGAGGAAAGGCCCTGCGCCGGGGGCCCTCCCGCTCGCCTTCCACATGCCCTTTCACGGGGCCTGCCATCGCCCTCCCGTCCAGGGAGTTTTAACCGATCGCGGGGAGTTTTCCAGCAAAGCCCTGGGAATATTTATATGTTTAGGAAACGACGCTTTCACACACGCAGTTTTTTGGCAAGGGTTCACTTCTGAGCAGCTGCCTGGGCTCAGGCAGTGCTGGAGGGAGAGCGGCGGCCGTGTGCGAGGCGAGGCAAAGCCGGCAGCTTTTATTGGCAAGCCCGGGGACTCGTGCGGGAGGGGAAGAGCAGGCAGCCGGAGAGGGCTCAGCGCCTCCCAGCAGCACAGGGCCCGGCAGGTCCGGGCCAATTTGTCCCTGGATATCCCTGTGAGCTGCAGATCCCTCGGGGCAGCACAGGATGCCCAGGAGTAGCACGGGTTCCCCAGCACGTCTCCAGGCTCCAGCATTCGGTCGTGCAGGATTTAGCAGGGGAATTTTCCTCCCGTAGGAGTTCTGGGACCCAGGCGATGCCCGTCTGTGGTCCAGCTCGGAGAGGGGTCAGCGGCAGGGGCTCTGCCACCACCGTGTGCAGGGCAGGACAGGGACAGGTACATCGGGGACTGTGTCCGTGGTGACGAGGGTTGTGTCGGCTGCTTTGGCCCGGCCGCGCGGCAGATCGAAACCTCTGGGATAAACTCGCAGATACGATCAGTTCAAATATAGCCCCCTCGCCCCAGGATGCTTCACCCTGTGTATTTTTATCTCCCGTGGCCGGTGCGCGCTGGGGTGGATGCTCCGCACCTCCGGCCGCCCCGTGCACTCGGCTTGCAGCGCAGGGCCCCGGCAAACAGGACGTGGAAGGTTCACGGGTCGGCCTGGCCCGGCGAGGAGGAGGATGTGCCATCAAAACAAGCAACGCTGGAGAGGAAGACAAACAAACACCGGCTTCCAGCGTGGCCGAGGGCGAGCGGGAGCCCCGGGCTGGGGCTGGCGGGGCGGCGGGGCTGACGTCAGGGAGCGCGGGGGTCAGCGCCCCGTCTCATTGTTCCCTCCCGGGACCGGGGTGTGCCGGGTGCCCATCCCCATCCCGCAGGGGATGGGGGCGCAGGGGCAGGTGGGAGGCAGCCGGGGCGGGTGGGTGCCCACCGGGGCCACCGGTTCCCTCCTGCCCGGTGCCGCCGGGTGCAGCCCGGCACCTGCCTGCGCTCTGCCTGCCCGCACCGCGCTGCCTCTCCCTTTTAACGGGAGCTAAAAATAAGCCCGGGGAGAGGAGCAGCCGCCGTCTGCCCGCGGGTGACGGCAGCGGTGGGCCGCGCGGTGGGCAGGGCGGGGACGGCATCCATCCCGCAAACCCACGCTGGCCCCGTGCGGTGGGGCGGCGGAGGAGGAAGCGGCCTTTTGGCTCCTTCCGATGAGGACTGGTTTTAATTAGCGCAAGGTAGCTGCGGCTCTGCAGCTGCCACCGGGCTGGAGCGAGGCCGGCGGCATGGGCACGATGTGGGGCACGGGGCCGGGGCTCGCACGCGTGGTGCAGGGCACGGGGTTCTGCATGGGACTGGGAAGGGGTTGGTGGCCACAGCTCTGCGTTAGTAGGGACCAGCACTGCAAAAGCCACGCAGGCTGGGCTCGGAGCAGAGCTGGGAGCATGGGGCTGGCTCTTGGGATGCTTGGATGAGCGAGCAAGCCGACACGTGCAGCCAAGCCTCGGCATGGCGCTCATCGTTGTGCAAAAGCGCGAGTGTGCATGCCGGCACCGACGCGTGCACGGGGCAGAGCGCAGCATCCCATTTCCCAGTGCAGGGACCGGGGTCAGCGCAGCGCACCCATCCCCAGGCGGCGGGCAGAGCGGCATTTTGGGGCGAGTGCGGGTGCCCAGTGCTGCCTGGGGGCCGTCCGCTGCGTGGGCACCGGGCCCTCCCCACGTGTTTGCCGCGGAGGCACGTGGCGGGCGGCGGTGCGGCTTTATTTATTTATTTGCTTAGGCATAACCAGGTGAGGGGGGCCGCGGCCAGGGCGCGCTTTCTGGGCTGCCGCCGGCAACCACAGCCCGCTTACACAAGCAGTGAGTCAGTGGAGCTGCACGCTGCTAAAACCAGACTGGTAACGGGCGCCCCGGGGCAGCAGGCTGCCCGAAATAGAGCCCAGACCGTGGGCAAGGAGCAAACCCTCCCGCAGCGGGGCTGGGGCCGGGCCGATTGCTCCATCTGCCCGTCTGGCCCCGGGGTTGGGCATCACCTGGTGGCTTGTTTGGGGGTGGAGGGTCAGGCCAGCAGCGCTGTGGCCACCCTCCGTGGGGCACGGCGTGGGCCTTGGATGTGCAGCAGTGTGGCGCGGGCAGGAACCCCCCCTTTGCATTACGGGGTCTTCCCCATCTGCTCTGCACCGTGTTATGGCACGCTGTGAAGTGCCGTACGATGCTCTGCCGTGCCGTCCCCTGCCTCGCCGTGCAACGCGATGCCACTGCGTGCCGCCGTGCCGTGCCGTGTGTCACCGCAAACAGGCAGAGGGGTGCCACGGGCAGGCTGGCAGCGGGGCCCAAAGCCCCTCCGGTGCGGCAGTGGCCCCAGCCCCTGCGTGGGCACCGACCGCGCGGGGGATGATTGATCTCGTGTCAGCGAGCGGTGGTTTGAGCCCGTGCCAGGCCTCAGCTCAAACGGCGGCATTGAAGGGGGGGAGAGCCCCTTCCCCCTCCGGAAAGCGGAGCGACTGCAGCGCCTTGTGAGGGGTGAGCCCCCCGCCCCGGCAGCCCCCAGCCCCGCTGCCACGTGCTGGGGGCAGCTCCTGGCCCCGCACCCCAGCCTCGCCGGGCTGAGCTCGCCACGGCTGCATTAGGGGCAGAGGAGGGAAAAGAAGGGGGTTGCTGGCAGGGAGACGCCGCGCGGGCATCGCCCGCTCCTCTGCTCTGTGCCAGCTGGAGCTCGGTCGTGGCAGCGCCGTTCCCAGCCCTGCAGCTCGGGATGTGGCAGCAAAGGACCGTGTGGGGAGGAGAACAAGGTGGACTTTGACGGGGCTCTAAAGGAACTGCTCTGTGTCAGCGAGGCACGTGGCAGCTCCTCCATCGCCGGCGATGGGGTCTGGGCCGGGGCGGTCCCGTCCCCGCTGGCCACGATGGGCAGGGGCAGGGCAGAGGAGCGGTGCTGGTGCCGCCTGCCCCCCAGCTGCGCCCAACACGGGCTGCCAGATTTCGCACCCGGGTGCTTGCCAGGCCCCTGCCATCCTCACGCCCTCGCGACATACCTGCGTGGGCCTGGGCCCGTCCCCAGCCCCCCCACCCCCTGCAGCTGCAGCCCTTCCCCTCTCGCGTTCACAAACAGCTTTTTTTTTTTCAAAAATTTTTTTTTGGCATTTCGGGAGCTGCTCCGATGCCCCCATGCCCTGTGCTGGTGGTGCCAGCCAGGCTCCCTCCAGCAGCAGCCGGGGCCGTTGTGCACCTAGGGGCACATCCTGCCCCCAAGGGCGCACGCCCCGGCAAAGCCGTAGCATTCCTGAGGCTGCCTGCTCCCTCTCGGCTCGGACCTTTGTGTACTATTTATCTGTATGAGGAAACAGGGCCATTCATGTATTTCTCTGCCTATTTATACCTCTCCCTTTCCGTATTTAGTGTGTGCGCAGGCAGAGGGGGCAGCGTGCGCCGGGGCGACTGATGTTCTTGGCTCCAGCGCTGGCTGGAATTTCGTCCTGGAATGTCTCCTGAACCGCTCTGAAAACACGAATAAATCTCTGTGTGTTGTGTGTATGTGTGTACACAAATATATAGACAACTTATAGACACCGGGCCCTATGGGGCGTTTGTGAGCTTTGCTATTTAAAGGCACGAGGAGTTATAGGGCTCTCGGCGAGCCCAACACCTCTGTATCAAAGGGATGCGGGGCGTTTTGCTAGCGGCCAGGTATTTGGGAGATATATGGCCCTTGCCCTGCCCTCTCCGGGGAGCTGGAGCTGCCTTGCTAGCAGCACACCCGAGGTAGCACACCCGTTGCTCTGATCGCAGCCCGGGGCTGTGTTTCATGGAGGTGTCCGTCCCATGATTTCCCGGTGGCAGCCCCAGAGGGCCGGCTCCAGTTCCCCCAGTACCCCAGTGGGGTGCCCGGGGTGCAGCCGGGTGAGTTACGGCACGGATTTGGGCTCTTTGGAAGCACTGCGTGGTGCGGGGCCCCTGGAGGGGCCGGGGTTGCCCCCTGAGCATCACCTGGTGCTCGCGGCTGTCTGGGAAAGATGAGGATGAGCAAAGGGGAAAATAGGCAGCGGGTGCTCGTCTGGGCATCTCCTTGGGAAGCGCCGGAGCAGCTGGTGCTCACGGGTGCCTGGGGGGGTGACGAGAAGCAGGAAAGGAGAAAATAGCAACCGGGTGCCAAAACCGGGTACCAAACACGATGCGCACAGCCCGTGAGGGCATCTCCTTGGAAAGCGCCGGCAGCTGCCTTGCTGGGGGTGCTGGATGAGGCCAAAAGCCGCAACCCGGAGGGCTTCCCACGCTGGGGGTGACAACGGGAAGGGTGCAGAGGCTGGCGCAGGCTGGTGGGGCAGGATCAGGCCCTGTGCAGCACGGCAAAGCCTGGCAATGCTGGGGGTGGCAGGGAGCGGGAGCGCTATTTGGCCCCGCTCCGGCTAACGCCAGCTTCTTGCGTCCTGGGTGCTGAAAAAAGGGATATTTTGGGCTCAGAATGCCCACGTTTGGTCTCCAGCCAAAGGAGATGTGTTTGTGGGTGGGGGAAATTTGAGCAAATTCCTGCCGTGAGCTCTGCACGTGTGTGCGCGCGTGCGGGTGTGCGTAGAGGGGAAATACAGTTTTCCTTTTTAAAAAAGCACCACTTATTTTTATACAGAACTCCAGAAGGGCTGAACGTGGAAACTTGGCCTGTCAGCAGCTGTCACAGGGGAGCGGGTCCCTGCCTGAGTTTGGGGGGAAACCACAGCTGGGTGTTAATGGGACTGTTAATGAATTAATGTTGGCTGCCGTGTGCGGGGGGGGGGGGAGCGCGGAGCCCTTCCCAGCACACGTGCTTCAGCCCGGTGCAGCTCCACGCTCGGCACGGCTGTGCTTTTCCAGAAAGCCCCGGCTCTGGGAGCCATGTGCTGGGGCAGGTGGGACTCTCCCCGTGTGTCTTGGCTCTTCCAGTGCTCCGGGTCGTGGAGAAGCTTGGGGACGTGGCCCCGTGGGGAGGAGAGGACCCCAAAGCGCGCAGCCGGTGTGGCTCTGTTACCGTTCGGCTGCGGGGCTCGGCTGTGTTTGGTGGTGTTGGCAATGCCTAAACCAAATCTGTAGGTCAATCTGAAGGAAAACCAGGGGAAAGTGAAATTGCAGCTGGTTTATTTCTGGGCCGGGAAGCGGGTGCTGCGCCATCGGTGCGGTACCTGCAGCGAAGCCGGCCGCTGCCCGGCGCTGCTCCCTGCAGCCCTCCAGGGGTTTTTCCTCCCGCTTATCTCCCCCAAAATGCAGAGGAGCACCCCCAGGGAGGTAAGAGCCCAGCTGTGGGGCTCAGAGATGTGTTTGCACAGCTTGCACACCCGGTCTGGTGGGGATGGCTCAGGAGGTGGAGCCCATGCAGGGACACCCACCCGACACTGGCACGGCAGGGAGGAGTAGCGCCGTAACCGGGGTGAACTGGAAATGGGGAGAAAGCAGAGCCTTGGGGGAGAGAGAGCAAATTCCTCTCCATGAAGCTCTCCACTCTCTTCCATGGACATCTCCATTCTTCGCCATGAATGTCTCCAGCTACGTCTTTTGACTTCAGGCTCTGCGGGGGAGCAGTCAGCCGTGGGCACCTCCTGGGGGTTCACCCTCTGGCACCAGGCAGCCGTCAGGAGCGTGAGCCAAGAGGAAGCGTGGCCATGCTGAGGGAGGGATGGCAATGACGAAGAAGGGCTGGCCATGCTGAGAAAGGGATGACCACCCTGAGGAAAGGCTGGCCGTGCTGAGGGAGGGATGACCATGCTGAAGTAGGGGTGACCGTGCCCGTGTACAGACGCAGACGCCCAAGGGGCAGCGGGGTGGACAGGACTGCCACCTGAGGATGCTGGTGTGGATGGAGCCTCGGATTAAGATCTGTGCTGGGAGGAAGGCTGGAAGAGCCCCAGCTCTTGGGAGCTCTGCTTGCTGCAACATCTACAGCTTGGTGCCAGACCTGGCCCACGGGATGGGGACCTGGGCCCTGCTCTCAGCCCAGGCTGGGCTCTGCCTGCCCCCCCGGGCATGCAGGAGGGCCCCCGGAGGTGCCCAGAGCCCAGTTTGGAGGGGCTCTGAGGCTCCCCTGTGCCTGGCCACGGGCTCCCAGGGCCCGGCTCAGCCTCTGCGGGGCCCAGAGCCTTCCCGGCCCCATCCCAGACAGACGGATATCCCAAAACCCACTGGCCACAGAGCCTGCCCCAGGGGCCCCCGCTTTCGGTCCCTCTGTCTGAATGGGGTGGTGTGCGTGTGCCCAGACTGTCCCCTTCTGTGACTGTACAGTACACATGGCTAAATATACGTCTGTGCAGATACAGGAGCTCAGAGGGGCTGAGGGATGCTCCCTTTCTATACCTCTTTTCATGGGGAGAGCTAATGAGATTCATGTCATTAAAGGGCTGATGTTTTGTGGGATGGGAGCCTTTTAAACGGGATGTGTCCTGGCTTAGTCATGGCAAATATTTACCAAAAAAAAAAAAAAAAAGGAAAGAAAAAAAAAAAAAGGGACTTGCCATATAAAATTAGAGTTCTGAAAATAGTATTCAGAGCAAGTGAGAGAGAGGAACCTAAAACAGAAAATACAGCCCAGTCTGTTCAGGAGTCAGGGGAAAAAGAGAGAGAGAAGGGGAAAAAAAAAAAAAAAAAAAGCCAGAGATAAAACGAGAGAAACCTCGGCAGTAAAAACAGCATCTTGGTAAATAGACTATTAAAAAAATTCTGACCTGCTTTATGGCTTTCTTGGCTGCCGTTCAGCTGTGCTGCCCTGGCCGGCACGGAGGGAAGGTAGCAGGAGCCGGCGTCTGTGTGGATGCTCAGAGCCCTGGGACGCGGGGCGTTAAATTTAGCCACATAATGATGGCCCTGAGGAGGCAGCCTTTTGTAGCCACGCTGTAATTACCGCCTGGCTTATAAATTTTATTTTTCTTATTATGTTTCCTCCTCCTCCGCTGGGGAAGGGGTGTGTGTGTGGGGGGGGGGCTCCCACACCCCCATGGAGCTGTCTGGGGAGCGAGGGGTACGGCCGCGGGGACGGAGAGGGTCCCTGTGCCCTGTCCTGCTCCCCGTGCTGGTAAGGGGCTCACCCTGCACTTGGGATTGGGGTGAGATAACCCCATGCTGGTAGGGTCCCCCGTGACTGTCCCGGCCTCCCCGAGCCTCAGCACGGGCAGTGGGGAAGGTGGAAAGGGCGAAGGCTGGCCCCGTCCCCCTCCTCCTCCTCCAGCCGCCGCACGGGGATGGGGGCAGAGGGGACGGCCGCCGTGGGAGCCGGTGCAAGTGGGGTGGGGGGGGGCAGCTTCAGGCCGGGCAAGAACGTGCCAGAGAAGGTCTGTCCCCCGTCTTGTTTTCCCAAAACAAAGGAAGCAGCCTTGCATTGCTGGAAGTCGCGTGCTCGGGCTGTGCTGCCTTGTTATCATCCGATAACCCGGCGACCCAGGAGCTGCCCCGCTCCTCACCCGCCGGGCTCGCGCTACGGGATGCGAACAGCTTCCGCATTAGCTGCCCTTCGCGGGGGGACGTTTTCCGCTCTCCGGGCGGGGGGGGGCAGCAAGGGGGGGGTGCCGTGATGGCCCCGGATGCCCCGGGCTCGCCCTGTTATAGCCCCGGCACCGCCGTCAGCACAGGTGAAGGCGGAGGGCAGCGGCGGTGAAAGGGCAGAAGAGGCACAGGGGTGGCAGGTGCCTCTTGCTTTGCCCTGCGCAGCTTCCCCGCTGCCCCTGTCAACCCCGCGAGGTTGGGATCAGGCTCCGTCCCGTCTCCTCGGGGTGTATTTTTTGGGGGGGGGCTGGTGTCGTGAGGAGAGGGCTGGCTGGAGGCACTCAGAGCCCCGCGGCCAAGCCGTGCTGCTGGGCAGGGCGTGGGGCTGGGGTCCCTGAGGACCGCCGTGGTGCTTCTGGGGAGGGGAGCCTTGCAAAGCACCGAAGAGCTGGGAGCAGCGCCTGCTTTCCCTGCCAGCTCTGCCTTTTCTCCCAGATTTATGAGCTGGGGCCAAGGCACCGTGGGGACCTGGGTGGTCGGGGTGACATGTGGGACTGCAGCGGTCCCGCCAAGCCGTGCCCAGGGGAACCACCTCATCCCAAAGCAGCCCCTTTCTCCTTCCCTGTCCTATAAGGGCTCTGTTCAGCGCCGGGGTGACCCTAGGCAACCTCCATCCCTCGCTCAAGCGCCCGTTTCAGGGCAGGTGGGACAATACTAAATCAGCTCCTTTGAAGCCTCCCGGCCCGCAGCCCCACGGACGTGCTGCTCTCCGTCCCTCCCTCATCAGCTGTGGGCACGCCGGGGCCAGGGATTCAGCACCGAGGTGGTCGCGGGAGCCCTTGGGGCTGCGCCGGTGGCTTGGGAGCCCGGGTGGGGAGACAAAGCGCCCTTTGAGCCCCGGGAAGAGGTGTGTGCACGGAGGTTAGTGCCCTCGGCCCCGGAGGAAAAGAGCAGAGCAGAGCTGAGCGGGGCTGGCAGCGTCCATCCCCGCCGAGGACCGGCCCCGCACGCGTGCCGCTGCCCGCTCGGGCGTGCGCCCGCGTGCGCAGGAGGCTCACGCCTTTCCGTCTCGGTGTGTTTGTGTACGTCACGCGTGCGTCTTACTCATCGGGGTGTTTTTCTTTCCTTGTTCTCGGGTCTTTCCCCCCGCCCCCGTGATGGATCTGTAATTCTTACGGCTTTTTTGCTCCTTTTTTTTTTTTTTATTTTTGATCGCCAATTTTGGACGTCGCGGGCTCCTTTGGAAAATAAGCTGTATTTTTAGTGCTCGTCTGCGAGGCCGCCGATCCCGCCTGCCCTGCTCGTCGCTTACTCACTATTTGTTTAAACTTTGGTTCTCCCCCGCTGCTGCGTCCCTTCGCCCTGCCATCGGGCGCGGGGGCAGCCGGCGGCGCGCAGGAGCTGAGCGGCACGGCGGGAGCGCGCCGAGCTTGTAAACGGGCAAAAGGCAGCTCCAATCTGGCCTTTATTGAGGTCTGGGCTTGGGTAGCGCTGGAGCAGCCTGCCCTGTAATCAGCCAGCCACCAGAGCTGGCCAGCCTTGTAATAAAGCAGCTCTATATTTATTTGTTCTGTTTATACCCTGCTCTGTAATAAGTTGGGAGCCCTCCCCAACCCCCTTTTTTTTTCCTTCGGGAAGCTCCTCTGGGTCTCCAAAGGGATCAGCCACCCCGCTCTCAGCGGATGCTCTGGCCCCGCATCCTGCCCCGTGCCCACCGCCCTGTCCTCTCCCCATCACCCCAGTCCCGTCCCCTTCATCCCCACTCTCTCCCCGTGCCTCTTCCAGAGCCCCTCGTCGTCCCCCCGCCCCGTCCCTGCAGCCCCCCTGCCCTCCTCCCCCCGCTGCTGTTTCAACCCTGGGTCTTTTTAAAAATGCGTCCATTAAAGGGAGCTCAGTCGCCCTTTTGCCGGCGAGGCTGGAACACTGACAGCCTGTTCGCCCGCGTGTCTGTAATTAAACTCAATCTCTGGGTGAATACAACAATGTGACTGCACAGAATAATTCCTGGAGATCCTGACGCCGAGGAGGAGTGTGGCCTGTGAGCGGCCCATTCACGCCTGGATTTCTATAAATACTTTACTATGTGGCACTAAGAAAACTTCAAGCCCTCCCCCCCCCCCTTTTTTTTTTTTTATTAGTGCTACATAATATAGTAATTGTGCGACTAGAAGGTTCCTCCTGTGCCTGCCCGGGGTTCACAGGCCTGGGTGTGACCTCGTGCTGCACCAGCTGGGCGCAGGAGCCTGCTGCCGTGCCCAGGGACCGCTGCGTTGTGACCAGGGCTGCCACCGGGGCCACCGGCCTCGCCAGGGGGCTACAGGTGGCCCGTGGCACCCCCAGCCCGGATCTGGGGGCTTGGAGCCCAAAGGAGGCAGGCTGGTGACATTTGTGTCCTCATCCTGCTGCTGGGAAGCGGGTGCCCCGGGTGCCAGCGAGCCGCGGGGAGGTGGCCGATGCTCCCCGAGCTGCAGGAGCTCTGCATCCATCCATCCATGCAGCGTCCCCCCCGTGCAATGCAGCAGGACAGCGCCGCTGGCTCTGGGGACGCGCGGTGCATGTGGCAGAGACGCGGCAGATGGCGCCCTGCCATCGGCTAGCACAAGGCTGGTGGCCTGCAGAGCCTGCCCGCGTGGGGCTGCGGCGTGGCATCTGCGTCCCTGCGCTGCATCTCCGCATCCGTGTGCTGCATTGACATCCGTGCGCTGCATCTCCGCATCCGTGTGCTGCATTGACATCCGTGCGCTGCATCTCCGCATCCGTGTGCTGCATTGACATCCGTGCGCTGCATCTCTGCATCCGTGTGCTGCATTGACATCCGTGCGCTGCATCTCCGCATCCGTGCGCTGCATCGCCGCATCCGTGCGCTGCATCTCCGCGTGCGTGCGCTGCATCTGCAGCCACGTCCTTCATCTCTGCATCCGTGCGCTGCATCTCTGTGTCCCAGGCGCTGCAGCCCCTGCACCACGCTGCTGCTTCGCCCTAGCTGCAGCCTCCGTGGCGGGGATGCTCCCGGGCAGCAGGGCAGGTGCCAGCGCCGTGCCTCGCGGAGGCGCTTTGTCCCCGTCGGCAGCACGGACAGAGCCACTTTGCAGCTGCCATGCGGTAGAGATGTGGGGTGGAGCGACCGAGGAGCTTTCCCCCATCGCTGAGCATCAGCCCTTGTCCCCTGAGACACCGCCTGTCCCCTGTCGGTGTGGGTTTGGAGCAGGGACGTGCCTGGGGCCGGTTCCTGCCCGGGGCTTCCCGGCTGCACGAGGGCTCGAGGGCTCACAGGTCCCTCCGTGCTCAGCTGAATGGATCAGGGTCGACGAGCAGCGTTAAGTCCCAAATCTGGGGGTTCTGGGCCTGTTTTCTTCCTTAGGAAGGCTGCGAGGAGTTTTGATGGGACTTGCGGAGGGCTGGCTGCGGAGTCCAGCTCCCGGCCTCTGCTGGGGCAAGGGAGGAAGGAGCGGAGCCAGCTGGGTGCTGCCCGGTGCTGCGCAGGGAGCAAACATCAGCGGTGACAGCAGCCTGCCACGGCTCAGCTGCTCTCATGATTTATTGCTTAATCCTTGGCAAGGGTCGCTGTTTGCCTATTTATTTATGATCTTGCTGCAAAGCCTGTTGATATTTGGTGTTTTTGTATCGACCCCAGCTCTCGGAGTCATGGGGTTGTAGGAAAAGGTGAATCGGCTGTATAGGGTCGTAGGGTCTCACCTGGCTCACGGCAGCTTCCCACAGCAGGATGCTGATGGCAGCGGGGCTCTGCTAGCTGGGGAGGCCATAAATGCCAAGCAGAGACCCCGACAGCTCCTTGTGCTGTGGGCACACCTCTCGAGCTCTGCCCATCTGGGGTTGCACATGTGCTTTGCATTTGGTGCGGGTGCCCTTGGACTAAAACTAGAAGTTGCCTGCTCTAACTGGTGCCGTGCCATCTTCTTGTGCTGACAGTTCCCCTCGGGATGGGGCATCCCCGAAGGGACGTATGGGTTCCTGCATCCCTGGTGGCTCTCAGGCATCGATAACACTGTGGGCTGCTGTTTCTCCCAGGTATTTGGGTGATCCCCCCGCTGCAGAGCCGGATACAGCCCGGTTTCCCCACTCACAAGCTGCCCCCTCCGTGCTTTGGGGCTGCAGCGGGATGCCCCCGGAGCTGAACAGCCTGGTGTAGGGCAGAGCTGCACCGAGATAGCCTAGGGCGACCAGATCTGGGGTTGCTTCCCTTGCTATCAGCTGGATTTTGCCAGCTGCGTGCTGGGCTCGTGCCAAGGGCTGGCTGCAGGCGCTGCCACGCGCCTTGCCCCAGCAGATGCTGAGCGGCCCGAAGGAGGAGCAGCAGCATCCCCGTGGGGCGGGTGCCAGCAGCTCAGCGCGAGCAAAGCTCTCCAGGAATGAGCTTAAATTCCACCCCTAGCACCAGCCCTTGTCCACACACCCTCCTCGAGCCCCCCTTCCCCAGCGTTTCAACCCCAAAACCTTTGAGTGGTGCTGCTCTGGCCTGTCCTCCCCACCGTGGAGCCCGTTGCGCATCTCCCCTCCTGCAGACCACTTGGGTAGCTCGTCTTCACCCCGCTGGGGTCTCCCCAGAGCCTGTCCCCAATCCTCCTGCCCCCCACCCTTCAGCGAGGGTCGGGGGTGCCGGAGAGTCCTGGCAAGGGGCTCTGTCCCCGCGCCGCCCCGCAGCGAGGTCCCCGTGCCCTGGTGGCTCCCCGTGGTGCAGGTGGCCGTGCCCCACGGAGCCGTGCTCCAGCCGGAGCCACGGGGCCCTTCCCCTGGCTCCGGGCAGCGCCGGCCCGTCTGCACGGCTCCCGGGGCTGCTGCCCTCTCTGCCTCTCACCGGGGCGTGTTTACGGCTCGCAGGGAGCCAGCCTGCCCCAATTCCCCCCCGTGCCCTTCATTTCATACATCCACATATATCCATATGGCATTTGATAGAGGTTTTATGGGCATTTCCATACGTTTTACAGACACAGCCATTACAGAGCCAGGTTTCACCCGAGAAACCTCAGGGGAGCGGAGCACTGAATCGCCTTAGTCTTGGCCCCAGAACAAGGCTCTCTTCTCTCCCTCGCCGGGGCTGCCGCTATCAGCGCGGCACAGGGCTCGGGGACGGCAGAGTGCTGGCAGCACCCTGCCCCGAGAGCCGTGGTGCTGCCCACAGCCTCGTCCCTCCACCCTCTGGGCTCTGCCTCGTCCCACGCAGCCCGGGGACCGCCGTGCTGCCCAGTCCTCGCCCCCTGTCCAGCCGGAGGGTGGCAGCTTGGGGCTGGCTATGGCCAAAAACACGAAGCTGGGGCGTCCCCGCTTTGGGCTGCCGGGGGGGGACGGACTGGGGCGAGCGGCAGCAGGGGTGAGCCCTGGCTTGGCACCCCCTGCCCGGTGCCGCATGGCACGGGTAAACGTGGCAGCACCAGGCCCTGCTTTTGGGCCCCGATTCCCCCAGCTTCACGCCGCGCTGAGGAATTTTCCACTGCGTGGGTGAATCCCTCTTTGCGGGGCGATGCCCGCTGCCTCCGGCTGGTGCCGCGGGGACCTGCCCTCACCGCGCGGCCATCCCGGGCACAGCCATAGCATTGCCCAGCCCGGCTCTGCCTGGGAGCAGCGCCCTGCCTCTCCTATTAATAGCAGCTCCCCTCGCCCCTTCCCAAAGCCGCCGGGAGCCCAGGGTCCGTCCCACTCTGTTTTCTTGAGCAGGTCCCGAAAGCAGGAACCATTTGTGGCTTCCCCGGCCGGCGCGTCTCTGCTTGGCCTCCAGCGTGTGTTATTTTCTGTGCTGTTTACTGTTCTTCTGCGGGCTGTCAGGTTTCCGCACCGGGGGAAGGCTTGTAAATGGGGTGGGGGGGGGGGGGCGGCGAGTCCGCACGGAGGGGCTATGGGCGGGGGGGGGGTGGGGGCGAGGAGCACAGACATGGCCTTTATCGCAGCCTAGGGGATGTGTGGCTCATAAATCCGACCCAGGCAGATAGGGGATAAATCATCCCCGCTCGGGCATTGGTGGTTACCCATGGTTAGAAATTAACTTTGTGTTGGATGGGTCCCAGGCCGTGGGATGGGAAGGGGAGGCTGCTCCGGGCAGCGTGCCTCCCGCCCGGCCCCGGGGCCAGGCTGCAGCCGCCGAGCGGGTGCCCGGGGCCTGCCCCAAAAGGCAGGGCCGCTGGGGGCAATTAGAGCCCCGGCTGACGAAGCGAGAGGGATGCTGCGGCCGAACCCGTGCTGCAGGCACCCGCGCCAAGCTGCCCGGGCTCTGGGAGGCAGCAAAGCCCCCAGACCCCGTTCCCCATCCCCTCTCCGGCTGCAGCCCCAGCTCCCCCTTCTCCTGTCCCAAAGCTCCTGGTGGCTCCGCGAGCATCCCCAAATCCCCCCCGCAGGACCAGGACGTCCCGGGGGGCTTCGACAAGTGCGCCCACCTCTCGTCCTTCTGCTCAGACCCTTGGGGTCCCGCTGTGCCCACCGAGGGGGCCGAGCGGCAGGGCTGTGTGTGGGGACATCCCTCCCACCGCCGGGAGCAGCCAGCTCGGCTCAGCTCGGCGGGGCTCGCCCCTGGCCCGCTCCCTAATAGCTCCCCAGCTTTCCTTTCTAACGAGGCTCTAATTGGAAGCCGGTTGCGCTTCCCTTCCCCTCTCCTCAGAGCTCTCCAGTCCCAGCGCTGCAGGGCGATTAAGCTGAGGTTTTGGGTTTTTTTAATATGGCAGAATTATTTTGGAAGGGCCAGGATCGTTACATGACGGGCTTCTTGAAAAACCCCAGGCTTCGCCTTTCAGACGGGGCCTTTTCAAGTGGTTTTGCACAGTACACGTCTCTGGGCAGCGACCGTCTCGAACAGTTACTGTTAATTATAGATGCCTCTTTCCCGCTCGCCCATTACTCAAAGGATTTTTGTGTGTTTTAACAGTGTTTTACATCAGCCTGAATAAGACTCTATTCAGTATTTCCGAGAGCTGGAGCTCGGGCATCCCCTGCTGCATGTGCCGTGCTCTCCCCTCCCTCTACCTGCCCCCGGGGGCCGGGGACCAGGAGCCGCCGGGGGCTCGAGCAATCCCCACCCGGCTGCACCACGGGCACCCTGCCCTCGTCCCGGGCTCCTCGGGGTGTGCAGGGTCCTTCTCCCTGCTGCCCAGCCCCAGGCTGGGCCTTCCCCTCGTGTTACCCCAGGGATTTCTCCCCTGGGCCGTGCACCTTGTGCCCGGGGTTGCTCTCCGTGTCCTTTGTCGTGCTGTCACCTTCACTGCCCGGTTGTGCAATTGCAGCTCGTGGCACTCGGTGGTTTTTCAAAGGCTCCCGAACGGTGTATCATCACTGGGGGGTGGTGTTGCCTCCTGCTGACAAAGGTGGGTCCTAGGGGAGACCTGCGTGCGCCCCGTTTGTACCCTCGGGCTGCAAAGCCCACCGTATCTTCCAGCTGGCCTCCTGCGCTTGGCCCTACGCCTATCAGAAGAGCTTGCTTCTTCTCCTAGCCAAGCTGCTTCGTCCACCCCTGGGGGCAGACCTTGCCCCAGGTCCCTTCCCAGTCCCGGTGCCATCCCCCCGTGTGCTGAGCTGGGCGTGCGGGCCCCTTCCAGAGCTCTGGGGGGGGTTCACGAGATGCGAGTCCCCACCACAGCGCAGCGCTGTCCCTTCTCCACGTGCCATTTCTATCCCTACCCCTCATTTCTCAGCTCCCCGGCTTCCTCCCCAGGGGCTCGGAGCCCAGCCGTGGCTCTGCTTCCCAGCTGCACGCTGGGCAGGGGCAGCTCTGCTCCGGCACCCCGCTGGCCCCATAGCTGCTGGGGCCACCGAGCTGGCTCCTGCAGGCACCTCAATGCCTGGTGCCAAAGTCACCGTCGCAGGGAGGGCTCTGCCACCCGGCACAGCCCACTGAGGGATGGGGCAGCCCCCGGGCAGAGCCCCACGATGGGGGGGACACGGTCTGGGTACCTCGGCAGCCCTCGTCTCCTCCAGCTCGGCATATAGGGCACTGTGGTCAGGCCCATTTATAAAGCTGGTAAATATATCGGCAGAGTTTGTGTCCCCTCCAAAGGTCAATATTTGTGCAGAGTTTAATTTTAACTTAACAAGCAGTTGTTTGCAGAGGCTGCCCTGTTTGTGTGTGTGTGTGTGTGTGTGTGTGTGTTTTCCTTGTGTGCTTCCCCGTGGATCGATGCTGGCGGGGAGGCACGCAAGGGGCGTGCAAGGGGCGTGCGTGCGTGCGTGCACCCGCTCACGGCGCCCGGAGAGGTGGCAGCGGCGGCTCCCCGCGATGCTCCGGGCTGGGGGATGCAGGGGCAGCACCGTGCGGTGCAGAGCACTCGGGCGCTGTGGGGACAGGGTCTGTGGCCAGGGCTATAAATGCAACCCACAGACCTCTGCTGGAGGTGGCGGCAGGCGAAATGTGCCCCGTGTGGCTCGGGACGGCAGCAGATGGGGACGGTGGCTTCCCAGCCTGTCCTGACCGGTGCCGCAGGCTTGGTGCGGCTGGGCAGCCGCGCGGCCCCTGGCCTTTCCCTCGCCGTCCCCTCGTGAGCCCCTGTGGCTTTTGTGGCTCTCGCCCATTTTCTGGCAGCGTGCAGCCCTGAGCTGAGCACGTCGGTCAGGCCGGCACTGGCTTCGCACAGGGCTCAGGGTCCCAGCGCTGTCCCCTGGCTCCAAAAAAAAAAAAAAAAGCCGTGGTGTTTCTCCCAGGGCTCTGCCAGTATCGCTGCCTGCTGGGTTTCGTCCCCCTCTGGCTGCACTTCCACCTGGCCGTGCAGGGAGCATGGAGAGGTCTAGAGGCAGAGTGCCCTGGTGCTGGCAGGGAGAGGGGAATGGCGCTGTCCTGTGCGCCCGGGCAGGGAGCTTGTGTTCCTGCTCTTCTAGCCAAAATCTGGTGCCACAAAACTCTTCGCATGTCCCCAGCTAGGACCAGGAGGGCTTGGAGAAAAGCTGTACGTCCCCCCCCTCACCTCGCAGCCCCGCGGTGCATCCCAGCACCCTGGGGCAGGAGGGGACGCTGCCTGGCTCCGGCACCCACCCTCGGCCCATCTCACCGAGGGCGCAGAGCGCATTGCAGCGGGAGGATAATGGGAGGATAACAGCCCTGGCCCCCGAGGAGAGCCGGGCAGGCTGTGCGAGCTGCAGGTGGGGTGAGGGCTGCGCACCCATGTCCCCTCAAGGTCGCCTCTTTTTCAGGGCCAGGGCGGTTTTGGGGCAGGAAAAGGGGGGACGTGGCCGGGAGAGGCAGCAGGGCCGGGAGGGAGCTGCTGGGGCTCCGTGTTTTGCAGCCCGCCTTGTGGGCGCTGAGGTTTGGTTTCCTCCTTTCTGCTCTTTTTCCTCTTCCTCGCCAGGCCCCGGGGCTGCCAACCTCAAAGGGAGAGCGGGCTGCGAGGGACAGCGGCGGGGACGGGCAGGGGTAAACACGGGGCTGGGACCGGCCAGGCGGTGGGTGACGGAGGTGAGCTCATGCCCTGACGTCAGCCCTGTGGCTTTGGGGACAGCCGTGGTTAGGCTGCCCAAGGAGGGGCGGCTGTTTTCCTGCAGCTCCGCCGCGCGCTCCTGGTGCCCGTCTAACTTATAAACTTTAATGGCCAGTTTAAGAGGTTCCTGCCATGGGCACCTTGTTGCCAGTTTTAGGTTTTTAATTTGGAAACTTTCCCCTCTGTGGTCGGGGGAGGAAGGACTTGGGTCCGCTTTGGGGCCAGTAATCAGGACTCGCGGGTGCCGAGGAGACGGTCCGGAAGGGCTCTGTTCCCGTCACCGGTGTCGGGTGCTGGGATGTGCACCGCGTGCGGGGCGGGCCGCTGGACCCCCGTGTCCCCTCGGTGCCCACAGACCCGTGGAATAAATTTAGCCCCTGGCTGGGGGAGCGCCAGCAGCAGCCACCTGCCACCAGCGGCGGGGCCACGCGTGGCTGCGGGAGCATCCTCACCCCCAGCCCTCGGGAGATGCCGGGAGCCCCTGCACCTCTCTCCAGGGCATTGCGGTGGAGCACGTCCCTGTGTTCCTGCGGGGTGTGCTGCCTGGCCAGGCATGCTGCGTGCAGGCCGGCTGGAGCAAGGCAGCAGCCCCCCCCGGGCAAGCTGCTGTGGCCGTGCCGCGGGCCCCCGGCTGGGTCCCGGGTGCGGCAGGGAGAGCCCTCCCGAGAGCATCCTGGCTCCTCGCTGGGTCTGGGGCACTTTGCAGACCTTGCCGCGGCTCCTGGGAGCTACAAGGCAGAGAGGACAGCTGGCTTGGCAGAATTTGCACCCCAGGGATTGAACTCCCCCGGGGTGGGCACCCGGAGCACTATAAATAACGCCCGGAGCCGGAGGAGCAGAGGAGTGGCCCTGGTTTACCAGCGCGTTCATACCAGGGCTTTCAAGTGGTTCCCATGCATCTTCCCCGCCAGCCATTTGCACATCTGCTCTCCTGGGGGGGCCGCAGGGTGTGCCGGCGGGGAGGTGGGCAGCGCTCAGCCCGGAGGCGCGGGGCCCGCAGGCAGCCCCCGGTGCGGCGCCACGTGCGCGCCAGCATCGTGCCGCCACCGCGGGGGCCGGTGCCGCTCGCCAGCCCCGGAGCAGCCCTGCCTTTGCCAGCCCTGTAATTGATTCCTGCTCTCCTGCTCGGGCTGGGGCCGTGGATGTGCAGGCATCCACTTCTGGAGCCGTATTTTGAGTTTCGAGGCGTTTGGAGAGGTTCTCTCCCAGCCAAAATGGGATCTGGGGGGACCTTTGCCTTGCCCAGCTCTCTTGGAGGCTGGCAAAGATCAGGGCCATGGGGAAGGTGGGGTTTTAAGCTGTGGAGGAGGACTTCCTAGCCTGGCACTTCGTAGGAGATAGTAAATAGTGTAGCACGTTAAGGATAAGGTTAAAGATAAACCCGTTATTAGACTGGAAGGTGGTGACGGCTGGGAGAGTCACCCAAGCACAGGGAGCTGCAGGCAGGCGCCCTGGATGCTCACCACGGCCCTGTTTCACAGTGCTGCTGCTGCCAAATAACGCTGCACTGAACAAAATCAGGGTAGAAAAATAGAGCTGAAAATGGCGAGGCTTTTAAAATATATATATATATGGCCAAACAGCACGGTTTTGCTGTCCGGAGATGGCAGGGGCAAGGCAATGCGGAGCACAGAGAGCGGTGCGCGGAGCGGGCAGGGCCGGAGAGCAGAGATGCGAAGGGAAAGCAGGGATGTGAACAGAAAGCACGGAGCCTCGGCAGCCCCGGGCACCGGGACAAGCCGGGAGAGAGGAGCAGGGAGGAAACGTCCGCGCGGCAGGAGGAAGAAAGGCTGGCAGCGCTCCAGGCCTGATGCCGGGGTGGGTGTGATTTCCTCCTCGCTCCTTTCATGCGTCGCGAGGATCCCGCAGCAGAAGGACGCTGCCGTCCCGCGGATGAAAGTTCGGGTCCCCTGGTCGCTAAGAGGAGTTTAAATGCCCGACAGCACTCAGAGGGTGGGGACGTCCTCGGGGACCCAGCTCGCAGCTCCCCGAGCCCTCCGTGCCCCCCGACAGCCCCGCCGGGACCCCGTCCCTCTCCCAGAGGGCGAAGGTGCCCTGACAGGCTGTTTTATTAGCAGCAGGTGCCTGAAACCCAACCCGCAGCCCCGCGCTCCCTCCTCTCACCTGGGGATGAACCCGGGCGGGGGGCACGGCTGCACAGGGTCAGCTCCCCCCGGCCGGGATGGCCCCCAGTAAGCAGAGCGGTGCCGGCAGCCTGACGGGCTGCTCCTGCCGCGGGCGACAGGCGCGTAATGCGTGATTTCACAGCACCGCCGTGCCGGGCTCGCTTGGGGCAATGATCTCCCCTGCTCCCGGCCAGACCCTGACCCGCAGCTCTGTCAGCTGGGATTAGGGGCAAGATTTAGGCTGAGAGCCCTTTGCTCCTGGCTGGAGCGATGACGGGGATGGGAAAGCCCAGCCCAGCACCTGCAGGGCTGGGGCGCTGTCCGGTGCGCGGCGGGACCAGCACAGGTCCCCGGGCCGCCTGCAGCAAATCGAGGGGATGCTCAAGGAAGGCAGCCGAGGGCAGCCTGCCCGCGGGGGCCGAGGACACTTGTCACCCCCCGCGACACATATCTAGACCCCGGGCAGCCCTCCTTTCCCCTCCGCCCTCGCGCCGTGTCCCCGCAGCCCTGTCCTCTCCCGTCGTCGCTTCCTGCTCGTCTCCCTGGACCCTGGCGTTGTTGGCTGGGCTTCTGCAGCTTTGACTAAGTTTACGGCGGGCTGGAATGCAGGGCTGCTGCTGGCCTCCCTCCAGCCTAAACATCCCCACCCCGTTGTGCGACACGAGCTGATAAGGGCGAGCGCCGCGAGCGGGCAGGTATCTCGTGCCCAGCCCGCGACCTTACAGCCGCACGGCCTTGGAGGCTGGCATTTATCTCCCGCGTGCGCGCCGTCTCCCGGCCCCGAGAAATGTTCTCAGCATCCCTGGTTTTCGCTCCGGGCCAAACCCACATGCACGTTGCCCGAGACCGACTCCGAACAGGCTCCTTTGATGAGCGGGGCTTAAATATATATTTGGCATTCCAGCGGCAGCGTGCCGAGCGCGGCCCAGGGTGTGAAAGTGTTTGCTTGACAAACTCCGGGGGCTCTCGCCTCTCTGCTGGCCCTGGGGACTCGCAGGAGAGAAATGTCAAGGAATTTTTCACCTCTCTGTTTTGTTTGGTGTTTTTATTTTGTTTTCCTGCTGAGAGCACATTTTTAGCTCTGGCGAGCGGTGCCTGATTGACAGCCCCAGAGCCTGAGCCCCCCTCTGCAGAGCCACAGAGGGAGCGAACATCACCCCCTGGTCCTGGTGGGGAGAGGGGACAGCCCCACGAGCCTGCCGCTGACCGGGGGCTGCTGTCACCTCCCTGCTGGCCCTGTCCCCTCCGTGTTCATGGTGCTGCAGTGCTGGGGGGACGGAGGCTGGATGTGGGCACCGGCAGGATGGAGATGCCCCACAGCCTTCTCCGAGATGGCCCAGCCACGTGGTGTGGGCTCCACGGTGATGGACCAGGGGGCTGAGATGCGGGGTGCGGAACCAGGGGTCGTCCCACATGGGGAGGAGGAGGAGGAGGAGGAAGGCAGAGCCTCCCCTGCCTGTCCAGGGACCTGCGCCTCTGGGAAATGGGGAGGGGATTGGCAGCAGATTCAGTTTCAGAGCCTGTGTCTGTGGTGCCCGCCGCAGCGGGTCGAGATCCTGGCCGGCTCTTGGGGAGTCTGTGTCTGTGTGTTCCCAGCTGTCCTTGGTGTAATCCCTCCGGAAAGAGAATCCCCTGCCCTGCCGCATCCCCGTTGTCTGCCAGCAGCACTGCCTAGCCCTAAATCACCCGCTGCTCCCAGCTTGATGGATGCTCCCAGCACGGAAATGGGGGTGCTGTCCCCCAGGCCAGAGGAGAGGGAGGGTCTGGCCTCTATGGGGCAGGGCATGGGGCCCCCAGGGACTATGTGTGAGAGATTGGGATGCTGGGAGGCTGTGGGGTGAGTTTTGGTGCTCTGGGGACTGCAGGACAGGGGTTGGTACCCAGGGGGGATTTGGGAGCAGGGGTTGGGATGCTGGGGTCTGCGGGGCTGAGATTTGGGTACGGGGGGACTGCAGAGCAGGGCTGGGGTCCCCGAGGGCTGTGGGGCAGGGGGCAGGCTCTGTCCCCGGGGCAAAGGCGGGCTTGGTTCGGGCTCCCCGAGGTTTCCTTCCCGGCCCAGTGAAGAATCGCCGGCTTGTCTGGCGGAGCGCGGGCCCGTGGATTTCCTGGGCAGCGAGTCCCTTTCATGTGGCCGCTCGCAAACTCTCATGACATCACCGGGGGCTGCTCCTCCCGGAGACAAACCCGGTGCTTTTTAGGGGTTTGCCACCCCCCACCCCCCTACCCCCCCGCCCCGGCCTGTGTGTTTTGGCCAGGGGGGGACCCGGGGAACCGCGTCCAAGAACGGCCGCTCTGGCACGGAGACGGCACGCGGGGCCGGCGGGCAGGGGGAGGGCAGCGCGTCCCCCTCGCTGAATAAACATGGGCTGGCCGGGGCTGGAGGGGGCTTTTCCAGGCTGGACCACACCCCGGGGGGCTATTTTTTGCCATGAATGAAGGGGCTGTGTGCTCGCCGGGCAGCCTGGCCTCCTGCCGCTGCGCGGAGAGCAAGCCCGACACTCAATCCTGCTGCCTGGCCGGGGCCCAACATCTGCGCTGAGCAGCTGGGCACTGCCCGTGGGACACCTGGGCACCGCGGGGACACCTGGGCACCGCGGGGACACCTGGGTGCCGCGGGGACACCTGGGCACCTGCACGGCTCGGCACTGCCCGTGGGGACGCCTGGGCACTCTCCCCACCTGTAGGGGCACCGGCTACCAGCCCCAGGTGGTCACCATCCGGAAGGGCCACCTGTCTGGAGGGGACACCTGCCCCCCTGTCCCCCGGGCGCCGTGGTGCCGTGCCGGGCACGCTGCTGGCTGCAAAGAGGAAATTGAGGCTGCCACCAGGCAGGGGGAAGCGGCAGTGACTCAGTGGCGGTGCCAGCAGCGGTGCCAGGGCTGCCGGGGCGCGCCAGACCCAGTCCTGCTGGCCCTGTGTGCCCGGTGAGACGCCTGAGTCAGCCTGGGGGATTAGCCCTGCTGCTCCCCCTGCGTTTCCTGCTGCGGTTTCGGGTGAGGACGGGGCAGCGTCCCCAGGGGACGTCCCCATGGGCTGCCCCTCCGGCCGGGTGCGCCCACACCTGGGAGGAACTGCGAAGCCACCGGGGCAGGGCGGCCCCTGCCTGCAGCTCAGCCCGGTCCCGAATGCGCCCAGATTCCCCCCAAAGCCCCTAATCTCGCTTGGCTCAGCCCAGGGCTGCTTCCGCTCCGAGCCCTGTTATCACAGCTAATCCCCTGCGCGCTGAGTTTGGGGCCACGCTGGGTGCAAGGTCCCCTTGGGTCCCCCTCGCCACCCCCAGGCTTTGCTTTCCAAGAGGTCCAGGGGCTGTTCTGCTCATCCCCCCTGCCGCTGGCGCCAAGCTGTGGTTGTGCCCCCCCTGCCCCGTGCTCCCAGCTCCTTGGCCAGCCTCGTGGCCCCAGGGGAGTGGTGAGTGTTTCTTGCCGTGAATGCATGGCCTGTCTTTGCCGGGTGGAGCTGGGGTGCAGGATCCCACCCGCCGCCGTCCCTTATCGCCGTGTGGCACCCATGTGATTCATCAGGTGTGGCTCCGTTTCCATCACCCTACTTTGCAGGAAGTTTCCTGGCCAGCCCCCCGCGTGCCCTGAGCAATAACAAGGCAGGATGAGCTGGCCAGCCTTCCTGAGAAACCCTACAATAACAAACCGGCGCAATGTGTCCAGTTTTCCTGGACAGACAATAATAAACCGGCATGAGCTGGCATGCCTTGCCGAGGAACCCTACAATAATAAGCCCGGGTGATGTGTCCACCTTTGTTGAGCAACCCTACGGTAACGAGCTGGCACAAGCCGCCCGGATCCCTCGCAGAGAGGGTTCCCTGAGCTGTGCCCTGGGAAAACCTGGGGTGCTGGGCTGGGGCGGGGGGCTGGCCAGCAGGTCTCCATGCCTCCTGCATCGAGTCCTCCCAAGTCCTCCTGCCTTGCCAGGACCTGGTTTAGGTGCCTCTTTGCCAAGCCAGCACCCGATTCACGGGCTGGGTGCCCGTGGTGGGCAGCATGGCTCCTCTCTGAGCTGTGCCCGCGGGGACCGGAGCATCGTGCTGCTTGGGGAGGATGCCAATGCCTATGCCCTACGCCTGCGCTGCCGTCAGCCCTCCTTTGTCCCGGGTTTGTCCCTGGGAGCTGGAAGAGCAGCGGGAGGGCAGGGCAGGGGCAGGACCCCCGGCATCCCCGTGGCCGCCCCAGCGCGGAGGCGGCACAATGCGGAGCCCCCTGCGCGCAGTGTCTGCGAGAAAGGCTGTAACCCAAGCCGTGAAAGCAGCACAAGGGGGGGAAAGAAAAGGGTATTGAGCAGCGGGCTGCTGCGGTCGCCGGCCAGCATAGACCGCCGGTTGTTAAGCGGGTGCCTCGCTTGCAAAGGCTGCCTTGATGAAGTGTGAGCCGGCACTTACGGAGGGACGCGGGCAGGCATTCTCGCTCCATCTTCCGCTCACAGTGCCGCTCTTTATGCGCCTGACATTTGCTCGCTGGAAAGGCCAGCGAAAATCGGGGGAAAGGAAAACATCACCCGCAGCGGGGCCCGAGCAGAGCCGGGAGGAGCGCGGGGCCGTGCCGGGCTGTGCCGGGCCGGGCTGTGCCGTCGGGCTGCCCCGGCTTCGCCGCCCGCTCTTCCCCGGGGTGACCCCGTCACCTCTCGGCAGCTCCGGGCTGCCTTCCCCAGCCGGCACAGCCGCTTCCTGCCAGGTGTGCGCGGCGCTGGCTCCGTGCCTGGGAAGCCCTGGCCATCCTGCCCCTGCCTGCGCCGCGGGACGAATCGCAGCGCCCGGCGCCAGCGTCGCTGCCGGCTGCTGCTCCCCGTCCCCCGAGGGCGGGCATGGCACGAGGTGCTGGGGGCCGCGGGGTCAGCCCTCGGGCAGGTCCCTCAGATGTCCTCTGCCGGGTTGTGCGGTGCCCGGGGCGTGCTGCAGGCTGGGGTGGGTGGGTGCGGGTGGGTCTGAGATGGGGAGGAGGGCTTGAGGTGGAAAGGGTGTCAGCGTCCAGTGCAGGGCAGGTCGGGGTGCTTTGGGGCAGCTCGGGGTGCTTTGGGGAAGCTCTGCCCCAGTGGAGAGGGTGACAACCCCACAGGGACAGGAGCCCAGACTTGCTGCATCCCAGGGGGATGAGCTGCCCCTTTCCCTGCCCGTGATCCCAGCACAACTCCCCCCCCTCCAGCTGTGTCCTCCCGCAGGTGGGATCCCTTGCCGTTGGTATAGGCTGGCCAAGCGGCTAGCACAGCTCGGTGCTCATCTCTGTGGATCCCAGGGTGGATCCCAGGGTGGATCCCTGCCCAGTCTGCGGGACGCCGGGAGGACCACGGGCAGCGATGCCCAGCGCGCCATGGGAGCGCACAAAGCCCGCGGCAGGGGAGGGTGACAGCAGCGTGGCCACCAGGCACAGGGACGCCCCAGCCGTGGGGCCATCCCCCTGCCCTCCACGGGCTGCTGCAGCATCACCAGCCCCTGCCCGTGCCAGCAGGGCAGAAGCAGCCGTGCCCATCACCGGAGAGCCAGAGTGCCGCTCCCGGACCACTGCTCCACGGCACCGCCGGCGGGGCCAGCCCGGGGAAGCCGTGCCCCCCCCCCCCCCCCCAGGCCCACACCCCTTGGCTCCCAGCCCCGGCAGGAATTATTAAGTGTGCCCCTGTGGAGCATGTGCTGAGGCTGGCCACGGGAATGTGGGCAGATCTGACATACAAGCCACAGCAGCCAGGCTGTAATTTCCAAACAGGCCCCGTTCGCTCTGTTTTCCAGTTAAAAATATATTAAAAAATAGGAATGTGGGGTTGGGAGCAAAGAATGTTGGTAACCGCTTCGAACGTCTGGTGTGATAATGAAAGGGTCAGTCCCCGGCTTTGAGCACGACCGATTTAGACTCTGGTGCTTGGCACCGGCGCGGGGGCCCAGCCAGCCTGCAGCCCCGTGCCAGGGGACGGCGACGCTCCTGCGCCGGGGGCACGGCGCTGGGCTGGGTGACGTGAGCCCCTTGGCCACGCTGGATGGCTGGGGATGGCTCTGGCACCCTGCCTGCTGCGTCCACCTCTCCCCACCACCTCCCCACAGCAGAGCCCTGGGATGGGGGCACCGTGCGAGGCTGGGTTTCGTCTCCCCGTGAGCTGCCCCGCACCGTGCCGAGGAGCGCAGCCCGACACGCATCCCAGCCCCGGCACCAGCCTCCCCTTCCTGGGGCAGCCCCCCCGCCCCGGCTGGGCTAATCGTGGTTCAGCGTGTGCTGCCGAGCCTCCCGTGCCGGTGTCGCAGCCTTGAGTCGCTCCTGATACCGGGCACGGCGCTCGGCCTTGCGGCCAGGTAGTCATAACACGACCGGAGGTCGGTCCGCCGCCGTGCCCCCCGCCAGCTCCCCGGGTATCGCTGCGGGGGGAAACCCTGCGGGCACCCCCCCCGCCTCCCAGCACCCTGCTCCTGCCTCTTCCCGGGCCTCGGGCGTTGTGTTTATCCCGCAGACAAGCGATCAGAGGAAAACAAGGCACCGGCAGCCAGGGCTGAAGTCGCAGCGGGGACAGCAAGCTGGCTGCAGCAGGGTTTGGTCCAGGGATGCTCTGGGGATGCGGGGCAAGGAGGGAGGGCAAGCGCCCGTCCCCAGGGCTTGTCCCCCACCTCTGGGGACACCTCCTTGTCCCTCTCAGCCTCCAGGGCCATCAGGCGGCCGGTGGCTGGCACAGCACGCTCTGCTCCCTGCCGAGGCAGGGCTTTGCAGGGAAACGCTTCCAGCCCCGGTTACAAACCCGTTTCCCTTGGGGTCTGCGTCGCGAGGGCGAGCTCCGGCAGCCCGCTGGCTCAGAGCCGGCCGGTGACTCCCAAATTCCACCCCGGGCTTGTGGCGGCTGCATCCGGAGCTGGGCCCTTCCCGGAGGCATGGGCAGGGGGTGCCCTGCACCTGCGGCCCCGTTTCCCCCCCGGGGACCCTTCGGCGGTGGGGACACGCTGTGAGCAGTGGTGCCCGGGGGCACTGACCCGCGCGGTGCTATCTGGTACACTTTGCTCGCTCCGCCGCCGGTCCCAGCTTTTCCTGGGAGCTGCTGTTTGCTTTTCTCTGAATTATGACTCCTGCCTTTGATCTGGGCTGTGTCGGCCACCCGATGCCAGCCCCTCTGCTGCCTTTGAAGTGCAGTCGCCTTCCCAGCGTCGGGCGCTGCTTTTGCAACCTCGGGTGCAAGCCTGGCACCGTGGGGCTGAGCCATCAGGGCTGGCGCATCCCAGGGGTGTCCGAGGTGCTCAGCATCCCTCCTCCTCCCTGGCACCTCGTGCTGCCCGCAGCTCGGAGGCCGGGCAAAGCAGAATCGGGAGGTTTGCCCTCTGGCTGGCAATCCCAGGGCTGCTGGCAGGGCGCTCGGACCAGAGCATCGCTCCCTCCTGTGGCAGTGGGCAGGGCCACAGGAGGTCCTGCGGAGAGGTTGGCCAAAAAGCAGACCCCAGCGGCGTGCGTGTCCTGCAGCCGAGCGTTTTTCACGCCTCTGCTTCCAGCCGGAGGGCTGAGACCTGCGGGGAAGGTGCCTTTCTGGCCACCAGCACCGGCACCAGCTCCCTGCCCGGCGGGGAGCACCGGGGGAGGTCTCAGCCTGCCCTTTCTGCCCTTGGGAAGCCGGGCCCACGCTTTGGACTCTGGCCTTGAGTGGGTCTGAGCGTCCCCATCCCCTCCCCGCTCCCCTGGCCGGGAGAGGAACCGGCCTTATCTGTTACACTTTGTTCTCCTGCTGTCTGGGTGTGGAGCCGAGCAGAGATTAGTGCCAGACCTTTGACACACACACACACACACAACCAACCACACATGCACCACTAACCACACTCACCAGCACGCGAGTCCAGCTGCGCACGCAGCCCCGCGCGCACACACTCGCTCACCCGCACACCCGCACAGCTGCCCGTGCACGTCCCTGCCCCGAGCCCTCCCTCCGCTGCGCACAGGAGCTTCCCCATCCCTGTTGGTGCACCCGCTTGCTTGCATCCCCTTAACGTTCCTTGCAGCCCCTTCCCCTGCCGTGCCCCTGCCCGGGACCAGCAGCGTCCCCGGGGTGATGGGAGGCTGAGATGAGATGTGGCGAGTGCATCAAGAAAACGTGTGCACAGCACCAGGAGCCGCTCGGGCAGGCGGGGAGCAAACCGGGCACCCGCCACATCTCCATCACCATCCCCTGCCTGTGCTGGGGCAGCTGCTGGGGCCACCGGGGCGGCTTGCGCTGCACGTGTAAGGAGGTGGCTGTGGCGGGGCAGGAGCTCCCCGTCCCCACCGCGTGCCCGGGGTCCTGCCCGTGCCCAAGGCTTGTGCTCCTTATCGGCTCATCCTCTGCGCTGCTCCTGCTGGGGAAGCCGCGGCCCTTCCCGTGCGATCTTTCATGAACGGCTTGCAGGCAGCGGCTGTGCTGTCTCCCTCCTAGCGGGAAAGCAGCCGGTGGGCCGAGCAGGTGTGTGTGCGTGTGCATGAGCGTGTGCTTGGCAGGGTCCGGCTCCTGGCGGGTCGTTTCCCAGTCCCAGCGCTGGCGGCTGGTGACGGTGTCCCCGCTCTGTCCCGCAGAGCCTGCCCCAGATCTGCGGTGCGGGGGACAGGCAGGCGTTCGCCTCGGCCCTGCAGGAGCTCTACACGGCGGTGACGCTGCAGGAGGCCAAGCAGGCTCGGAAACGGCACCGCTCGGGTGAGGAGCTCCTGGATGCGAGGCGGGGGCGCGTGGGGCACCCTTTGGGCGAGCCCCTATCCCCGGAGAATGGGAGCGGGGACCTGGGTGGGGGCAGCCCGCCCCTTGCACGTGTCCCCCTTTGCTTTGGGCCGAGCATCCCCTTGTTCCCGGTGTGGGTTTGGGCGCTGCCGCGTGCTTCCTTGTCTCAACCCCAAATTGCATCTCTTTGCTCCTGGTACCAGAGGACGCCGAGGGCCCGGCGCCCGCTGCAGAAACCTCGGGGCACCCCGACCCGCCACCGCAGTCCCCGGAGGACGAAACGGCGTCTGCGAGCGAGGGAGCCACGGTGAGCACGGCGCTAGGAACGGCCTGGCCGTGCCAGGGGCTTCCCAGGCTGGCAGGGAGAGGGAGCCAGACACGGTGTGCTCCTCCTGGCCCCAGCGCCCAGCCTTTGCCCCCTACACCACAAATCCCAGCCCCGTGCCCGTCCAGGGCATGCTGGGGGGCTCAGCTCGCTTCCCACCACATCCTACCCCCTGCACCCTGGTTGGGGAGCGTGTGGGCTTGTTGCACACGTGTGTGTGATGGTGCACATCCACCACATGGTGGGGGGGTGTCACTGCTTGCACACGCGCACCCATCCCGTGGGAACCCCCGCGGGGCACTGACGCTGCCCCCCCTCTGCTCCCAGCTGCCCTCCTCCCCGGTGCAGAAGCCCCGGCTGCCCGTGGCCAAGGCCAAGCCGAAGAAAGCGAAGGGGCTCTTCGGCTGAAAGGTCGCTGCCACCACGCGAGGACATCTGAGAGAGGCGGAGCAGAGCACGGCGCACCCTCCGCCTCGTCCGCACCTCCCCGGGGACGCTGCCTGGGCCGTTCCCTGCTCCCGAGCTGCCTCCAGACGGGGACGTGGGCACCTCGTCCCCTCGCTGATGTCTCAGGACACTTTTCGGTGCCTCTCCCCGGGTGCAGCTCCCAGGCTGCCCACATTGGACAAGAGGGGAGCGGGAGGGCTGCTGCTGCGGGGGTGCCAGCAGGGATGCTGCGGGGCTCCAGCAGGGCACGGGCTTGGGCTAGGAGACAACGCACCCTGCTCCCGTGCTGGCTCGCATTAAAGGGCTGTGTCCGGGTGACGTGTCCCCTCCTCCTGCTCTGTCCTCCCTCAGCCAGCAGTGCCCAGACAGGGGTGCGGCCCCCCCCTTGCAGCTGGGTCCCTCAGGCTGGTCCCACCGTCCCAGGGGCTTGCGGTGGCTCTGGATGGTGAGGAGCAGACGGGAACTCAAGGCTGTGGGGCAGAACGGCAGCTCCCAGCCCCTGCTGAGCCTCACCCTGACCAGCAGGGTATGGGGTGGGTGCTCGTGAAGGAGATCGCTGAGTCCTGAGGGCAAAGCATGGGGCGGGAGCCCAGTTTCCCCTTGTCCCAAGCAGGGGACACACCGTGTGCCAGGAGCCAGGCGCAGCCCTTCCAGCAGCTCCCCCAGGGTCAGCGGGCAGGCGCGTGGGGTTAATCCATGCTCCGGGCTCCAAGGGGCAGGGGACAACCAAGCACTGAAAGCTTCCAGGCCTGGGAGCAGCCCTGGAGTGGGTTACAGATGCTCTCTGGACACAAAGCACCACCTCTGCCCTTCCATTCCCTGTCCATCCACCCATCCACCCATCCATCCACCCATCCACCCATCCATCCATCCATCCATCCATCCACCCACCCACCCACCCACCCTCTAACCCTTCCTATCCTCTTCCAGCCCTTGCGTCCACGTGCTTCCTTTGGAGCTGGGCTGCCACTCCTGTGCCCAACCAGGTCCCAAAATAGGCAGCAGGGCTGGGCAGCACCGCGCACCGCAGGGACCCCTGCCCCTGCCTGCCCCCGGCTCCCCGGGGCTGGGCTGGCCGCAGCCTCGCTGCCCGCTCTCACGGGCGGCGAGGGGGAAACAAAAACATCCGGAGCAGCCCCCGTGTCTGTGGAAGGGGAATGAAAGGGCCTTTGCAGGGCCGCAGCCGGCCAGTCCCAGGGCGAGAGGTTTTTATATTTCCTCTCCGAGGGAGCAGCGTGCGGGGCAGGGTGGGTGGTGGGAAGGGGAAGCCGCGGGATGGGGAGCTTGTGCCGACAGCCGTAGCCGCCTTGTGTCCTGCCTTCTGCCATCTGTCAGCATCTTACACGGGCAAAACAGCACCCAGGAGCTGACCCCCCCTCGGGACAACCCTTGGTCTGGGGCTTGGGGCAAGGACCTGCTGCAGGGACAGATCCTGCCCCGCTCCCCCCGGGCACGGGAGGGATGGGCCTGCAGGAGTGGGGATGAGGATGGGCAAAAGCAGGAGATCGGAGATGTCAGCAGGGAAAAAGAGCTCTGCTGATGCCCCCCAGCCCCAGCCAGGGCAGGGCAGGGACCCCAGGCCCTGTGGCTCCGGCGTGGAGCCCACCGGTGCCTGCCTGGCCCAGGTCGCCGCCGGCTCCGGGGAGTGTCACCGCTCATTGTCCCATCCCCGTCCCGCTGGGGTCTCCTGCCCTGTCCCCACCCCCTCCTCCCTGGAGCCGGCTGGATTTGAGCTCCCGACACACATTAAAGGCCACAAGTTCGGCCTCGGCTTCCATAAATTTGATTCCATAAATATTAGTTTTCGCAGGGTTTAATGAAGCCGTTATGCCGGGCACGGCCCAGCACCCCGACCCGTGCCCTTAATAAGGGCTCTGTGGCCTCGATTAAAGGGACCTTTCAATCGCTGTCAAGTATTTTTAGAAAAGGAAAAGAAAAAAAAAAGAGGGAGAGAGAGAGAGGAGAAGAAGACGACCAAGGCAGCGAATAGGGAGAGGAAAATCCCAAACCCGTCCGGTGCAAAAATAGAGAAATAGCACCACCTAGACCGACTGCAGCGCCCGGCTCCGCGCCTGCCCTGTGCAGCGCCCGGCTCCGGGCAGCCCTGCGGGGCCTTGGGGCAGCCCCGGGGCCTGAGGGATGCGGGGATGGGGCTTTGTGGGTCTGGGGGAGAGGGGTTTGGGGATGGGGGCCTTTGTGGGTCAGGGAGAGAGGGGCTTGGGCAAGGTGAGGACGCAGCCGGGAGCAGCGCATGGGGACCGTGCGTCCTGGTGGTGTCTGAGAGTGGCCGAGTGATGCGGGAGGTGCTGTGGGGCACGGGGATGGAGCCCGCATCCCTCCCACCTCTGCTGGAAGGTGATTCCTCCCCGTGCCCCAGTGCTGCCGCTGCCAGTGCCCCTTCCCACTGACAGCCCTGGTTAGACAGACCCCGATCAGCCCCGTGCAAGGTCCCCCCCTCACCATGCCCGGGGGTCCTGTCCCGCTTGGCCCCATGTGCCAGCAGGCTCTGCCCAGCAGGGACACGGGCTGGCATCGGGAACATGGTGCTGTGGGCGGTGCTGAGCTCACAGCTCGCTTTGGCTCCTCTGGAAGGTGTTGCAGAGAGCTGGCAGTGTCCCCAGCACAGTGCCACCCCTGTGACCCACCCGAGGGCTGGGGCAGGACCGGGGGGGGGGGGGGCTGCCCCTCATCAGCATCAGGTGTCAATGGGCAGGAGTGATTTCGGGTGTCCCCATGCAGGAGCCCTGCAGTCCCTGCTGCGCGGGGACACAGCGGGCTCTGCAGCCACACTGTCGCTGCTCACCACGGCCAGAGCCGATGCGGGATGCTGGGGCCCCTGCATGGGCAGGAGCCGTGGTTGCAACCCAAGTCAGCTCCCCGCCTGACTTTGGCTGTGTCAGGTCTGGGAGAAACAGCCCTGCGTCCCCGTGGGGAGAGGGTACCGGTGAGGGCAGAGCCAGGCTGCTGTCACCCTGGGGCTGCGGGGGGGGGGGGCAGGGACAGGCACGTGTGACATGCACGCTGCGTGTTGCAGGCTGCAGCGCTCCTTCGGGTCTGGGTTCGGGTCACCGGGAGCCGTAGGACGCTTCTCCCTGGCGGTGTGCTGCACCCTCAGCGCTGCCCCCAGACACTCCCGTTCCCCGCTCCTCGTGGCAGCGATGAGCACGGTGGGGAGCTGGGCTCGCTCCTCGTGGCAGTGCAAAGCAGCCCGGGGGACCTTGCGGACTTAAGCCGGGCTCTGCTTCTCCTGTGCCTGTGATGCACGGAGAGCCGTGCCCTTGCCGCAGCCCCAGGGAAGGCAGAGGCGGGGCTGGGGAGTGGTGCTGGGACAGGTCTCTGCTCTGCCTGTTGGCTGCCTTAGGATGCTCTGCTGGAAGAGGCAGCTGAGATGTGCAAGTGTTGTGGCTGGGGGGCTGCTGGCCAGCCCCTCTTGCTCCACCACGTGCGGGTGCAGCAGCAGGACGCCCACTTCGTCCCACTCAGCGGCAGGGCTTCGCAGAGCTCTGGGCACGGCTTTTGGCTGCGTGGCTGCGGAGTACAAAACCCAGATGGAGAAACCTCCGGCCGGCTTTGCTCCCACAAGGGAAATGGTCCTTTGGGGCCGGTGGGCAGCAGCATCCCAAGCACATGGGTGCTGCCGGCTGCATCCCTCTCACCCGAACCTCTCGGTGCCGATGAGGCCAGCGCAGACCTGCGGGCAGAGCCGGGCTGCTGGCCGGGCCGCTCCAGCCTGGCCTTCCCGGGTACCCCTTGGAGCTCCCCATGCCCACCAAAGGGCACCGTGGTGAGGGGGCATCCCCCGGAGGGCTGCGTGTGCAGGGGTGTCCCAAGGCCACCGCCTCACCTGGGGAGGTGCCGGGGAACCAGCGGGGTGCGCGCAGAGCCCTGCCGGACCCCTCCCCAGCGCACAGCTGGGGCAGAACCGGGGGGGGCCCCGCGAAGCCTCGCTCCTGAAATCAGGGTGTTGTATTTACTTTCCCCTTTTGGCAGCTAGAAGGGGAAGCCCATCCCAGCCCCTCATTGTTGTCTCAGCGAGTTAATCAGATGCCATAATCCTGTTGTGGAAATATCGGGCCTCCCTGGAAACAATGGGGAGCGAGAATATTGTGGTTAAATTTCAACCAGCTGCCTCCCTGCTCTGTTTGATCCCCGCCCGCAGGCCCGGGCCCCTGGCGAGCAGGCGGCGCGGCGGGGGTTGGAGCCCCGGGGGTGCCACCCCGTGCCCACGCCGCGCCGGGGGAGCCCCCGGGGGGGCGGCCGGGGCAAAAAAAGGGGGTGCGAGGAGGGGGGGGGGGGAAGCTTGGCGGTCCGGGAGCGTCCCGGGGCGGCCCCGGGGGGCAGGTGGCGGCGGGCGGCCCGGCGGGGTGGGCTGCGGGCCCCGGGGCTCGGCCGGGGGGAGGAGGCTGCGGGCGGCCCGGGGCAGGTTCCGCGGGGAGGAGGCGAGGGAGGGAGGGCGCAGGGAGGCTGGGACACGGGCAGGGTGCGGTCCTGGCGGTTCCCGGTCCCGGATCTCTTCAATTTCCCCTCTCACTCCTGCCCGGGGAGCGGAGGCAGCGGCGGCTCCGGTCTCCTGCTCCAGCCCCGCCGCGCTGACCGCCAGGGCGCAAACCGCGGGGGGCTCCGGGCAGCGCCGAGCCCCGCGCCCCGCAAGCGGCCGCTCTCCTGCCAAAACAAACGGCCCTTCGCTATTTATTGCCGCCGCCGGGGCACGGCAGCTCAGAGCGGGCCGACACCGCCACCGGGCAGCCGGAGCGCACCCGCGCCGGGCACCCGCTCCTCGCCACCGCAAGGCACCGCCGCCGCCACCGGCACCGCCACCGCCGCCGCCGCCGCCACCGGCACCTGCCCGCCGGCTGCGCCCCGCATGGGGAGCCCCGGGGCGGGCGGAGGGAGCGGCGGGCGAGCCTAACGGGGCCCCCGGAGCCCCCGGAGCCGCCGGTCCCCCGGGCCGCCCCGGGGCCGCCGGGCGCGCCATGAAGCCGGCGCGGCTGCTGCTGCTGCTGAGCGGGTGCGCGCTGCTGCTGGCGCCGGCCGTGCGCGGCTGCGGGCCGGGCAGGGTGGTGGGCAGCCGCCGCCGGCCGCCCCGCAAGCTGATCCCCCTCGCCTACAAGCAGTTCAGCCCCAACGTGCCCGAGAAGACGCTGGGGGCCAGCGGCCGCTACGAGGGCAAGATCGCGCGCAACTCGGAGCGCTTCAAGGAACTCACGCCCAACTACAACCCCGACATCATCTTCAAGGACGAGGAGAACACCGGCGCCGACCGGCTCATGACCCAGGTAGGGCCCCGCCGCCGCTCCCTTCTCCCCCCCCCCTTCCCCTGCGCCGGGCACCTGCGGCCCCGCTCCGCTGCCGCCGGTGCCCGGCCGGGTGCCCCGGCGCGGCACGGACGGGACGGGGAGCTCGGGAGCAGCACCCCGCCTCGGCTCGCCGAGCACCCCGTCCGTCCCCCGAGGTGGCAGCGCCTTGCCCGGCTTGTCCCCGGCCCGTGTCCCGCCGTCCCCGCGGTCGCAGCACGCTGCCGCGCCGTGCCTCCGGCCGGCGGCTCCGGGACGCAGCGCTCCCCGGTGGGGCAGCACCCTGCCCCGCTGCGCCCTGCCGGCCCTTGCCCCTCTGCTCCGCGTAGCGGAGGGCAGAGCTGAGCCTGCAGGAGGAAGGGGGCACGCAGAGGAGCCCCAGGAGCGCCTTGGTGGCCTCGTCCCGCGCTGCTGCCGAGCCCCCGTGCGGAGGTGCCCCCGCTTCTCCCGTGCCCCCCGGGTGGGACGGTGCGGGGAGCCCGGCGGGGGGCAGCCCTCGGCTGGCAGCGTCTGGGGAAGGGGAGAAGCTGTCGGTGCAAACGCCCTGCCGAAGACGGCCTGCAAGTGTCCTGGGCCGGGGGAAGGAGGGGCACGGGGGACAGAGGACAGCAGCGGGCGGCGGGGGTGATGCTGGACGAAGGTTACTCTGTGTTTTAATATTGCCAGGAGAATGCCTGAGGGTTTCAGGAATGCAGATAAGGAGCTGCACGGCCTTGCTAAGAAACCCGGCCACCAGCTTCAGCACCGGGTTACAGCCCGAGCGAGCTCCTGGGGGAGGCGGGGGGGAGCCGGGGCTGCCCGCTGCCCACTGCACCCCCTGGTCGGGGGCTGGCAGGCGGGTGGGTGAGCTCCTGGCGGCAGGAGCCAAGCAGGGCTCTGGCCGTGGACTCTGCCCGAGGTGTTGGTAACAAGGAGAGAAGTGACTTGGGTGCCGGCTTGGCAGCTCTGTAACCTCATGTGCCCCAAGGGGCAGGTCCCTGAGGGCAGACGCTGTGGCATGGGGTGGTTTTCAGACCGGGGGCTGCAGCAGAGGGGCTGAATCCAGCCCCCCCCCGTGAGCTGCACAAGTCGTGACTGCTGGTCACTGGAGCCTGCATCTCCTGATGCAGAACAGCTCCTGGGATGCTGAGGAAGAGTGAGCTATGCTGAACGAGTGACATCGCATGGCTTGGATTAGAGGCAGGAGAGCACCTCTGGCTGCGTTTGCCCATGAGACTGCTCCCACCGCCTGCCCTGCCCCAGGCAGTGCCCCTGCCACCCCCCCGGGACCATGTCCCAGGCTCCGTGTCCCACCTGCCAGCCCCCTCCTCCCTGCTGCCTTGCTGGCAGGGCACCTGGAAGCTCCCTGGGTCTTCTCGAAGGTTACGTGCGCTGCCCAAGTGAGGGCTCTCAGCCCTGCACAGTCCCTGCCGCTGCACATCCGTGCACGGATGGGCACCGTGGTGCCTGGGGCAGCCAGGCAGAGGGCTGTCCCCGCCGCCTGGCACGACTTCTGGCAGCTCGCTTTCATCCCACAGCCCTCCGGGCTCGTCCCTTGGCCCCTGGCTGTGGGAGATGCCCCCAAGCGTGGGAGCTTTGGCACCGTGCCCCGCGTAGCTATGGGCTGGGAAAGGCCATTGACCCAGCTCCTTGTCCCTTCCCCCAGTGCCTTGGCTTTTACTGCTGTTGACTCACTTCAAACCTGTTTTCTTTCCCCAAGTCCAAGGGTCTGGGTGTCCCAGGCAGCCTGACGATGCCGCCTGCTTGGGGGGGTGGGTAGTGCTGCTCTCTGCCCGCCTTCCCTTTATCGTTTCATCTTCCTCAAGAATTCCAGTGTGTTTGCTCTCGCTGGTCCCACTCGGAGGTGCTGAGATAAGGCTGGAGGCAGAGCCTGCCTCACCTCTCCGCGGCAGCCTGGCCCAGGAATGTCCCGGGCCCCCTGCCCCCACGGTGTCCCTACCCCAGCCATCACCCCGTGCAGACACCGGTGTGGCGACCGTCCTCAGGGCGGTGACAAATTGCTCTTGGGGACCTCAGGAGAGGATCTTGGCTCCCTCTGGGAGAAACTTCACCTGGGGACAGGTGTAGTGCGATCCTTCTTCTTCTCCTGGCCACGCTTCGGGCACGGGGGGGGTGGCTGCGAGCAATCGCATCCCACCCACAGCCCCTGCATGAGGCTGTGGTCCCACCTGAATGCCCCAGGGTCCCCGGTGGCCGTGTCATCTTGGCGCTGTGCCCTTCCTCCAGACCCGCTGCCTTCCCAAAAGGGTGGCACCCCGTGCCGTGGGACAGTGCAGAGCCTTTACGTGTGGCTTGGAGGCGTCCGGCCGCCCGTGACACGACAGGGACGGGCTGTGCCATCCCTCACACGCTGCCACCACGCGCCTTCCCCCCAAGCCCCGCTGTCTGCCTGTCTCTCGGGTTTTCAGCTTGGACATCCCGGCCCCTCCCTGGTCCCCAGGGATGTTTTAGCCCCCCTGGGCTGCGCGCTGGGGACCGCAGCCTCCTGGATGAGCCCAGAGAGGGGACCAGAGGCTTCTTGCGCCGCTCCCCATCGCCGCCCGCTCCCTGCGCATCGCCACCTGCCCGCCCTCGCCCACCGCTGCTTGTCACTGCTCATCCCCGCCCGGTCCCTGCCCTCCGTACCTGCTCGCTGCCGGTCCCTGCCCGTGCCCTGACACCTGCTGGCCGCCAAAGGCACAGGCACAGCCGGTGCCGGGTGCTGCGGGGACCCTGACAGCCCAGGGAACAGGGGTCCCGCTGGAGGTGGCACTTCTGGGGACAAGGGTGGTGCAGCGGGGTCCCGCTAGGACAGGGTGGCCTGTCCCCAGGGGCTGGTGGCGGGCGCTGTGCCCCACCAGGGGACAGAGGTTGGAGGGTCTCGGGGGGCGTGCAGGGGCTTTGTCCCGCAGGGAGCACCCGGAGGAAGGAGGGGTCGGCGGTGAGGGCGCAAGGGGGGACCGGAGCGGGGTGGCGAGGGGACACCTGGAGCGGAGACCGTGCAGGGGATGCAGCGGGGTGCTGGGGGCTCGCTGCCAGCCTCCGCAGGGCAGCCCCAGGCCCTGAGCCCCCTCTCTGCCAGCAGGAGCCTTGGGAGCTCCTTGTGCCATGCGCAGAGTGGCACCACGGTGGTGTTTGGTGAGGACAAAAGTCGCTCCCCTCCCTCCTCCTCCCCTCTCCTGGGCACTGTTTGTCCAACACCTTCCCAGCTTATCTCCCCACACCCAGGGAGCCACGAGACGAGGGCAGAGGCGCTCCCCCGCCCCATGTGGGGCAAAGACCTGCCTGGCACTGCCCTTCCTGGGGCCTGGACCATGCCAAGAGCAAGCGGGGTTCCCCGGGAGCGGCAGCACCCACCTCCCCCGGGGCAGGAGCTGGTGATGGGGGACGGGGTGAGGGCCCACGTGCTGGGGGCAGCTCCCCGCAGGAGCGGTGCTAGGGCCTTTCTGAGCCAGGGGTTGGAGCCAGCACCAGGTTTTATAGCCTTGGTTCATGCTCCCTGGGACAGCGTCTCATGACCCGCTTGTGTCGCTGCCACCATGACGTCCTGCAGCACGGAGTTCCAGCTCAGCGGTGACAGCACGAAAACATCCCCCGCGGCATCTGCTTTTAGCCTGCTGCCCGGTTCTTTCATTTAATGTTTCCCAGGACTTGCCCCGTATGGGACCTTAATGGCTCCGTCCCCCCCTCTGGTTTCACAGAGCTCTCCTGTACCCCCCCACCAGCTCTTCCTGGCCGGGCAGTCCTAGCCTTGCTCACCCAGTGCCGTCAAGGAGCTCCTCAACGCCATGAATATCACTTTCTTTGCACCTTTTCTGTCCTCCGTCCCCTTTGCAGCCAGGGAAGGGGCCAGCAGTGCGGGCTGTACGTGTGAGTCAGGTGCACAAGGGGCTGATGCAAGGCTGGAGCAGGTCTGGAGCTGCAGCTGGGGATGGAGATGTTGTTCTGGGGGAAGCGGCCGGGGCGCCCAGGCATCCAGGGCTGGCATCCTTGGGGTTGTGCTTTGGGGTGAGAAACCCCGGCAGGGCAGGACGAGGCAGGACTCAGCTCGCTTGTGTGACCTCTGTGGCAGCCCTGGGGCTTTGGGACCTGCTGTTGTCCCCCGGGGTTTCCTTGTCAGCTGTTTTTCTCTGTCCCTTGGCTTCGTGGAAGCATGGTGGGGCGCAACCTGCGAACCAGGAGGGCAAATCCCCCACCCCAAAAGCTTTTCCTGACTCTGCCCCTCTGCCCCGCAGCGCTGCAAGGACCGCCTGAACTCCCTGGCCATCTCCGTCATGAACCAGTGGCCGGGGGTGAAGCTGCGGGTGACGGAGGGCTGGGACGAGGACGGCCACCACTCGGAGGAGTCGCTGCATTACGAGGGCCGAGCCGTGGACATCACCACCTCGGACAGGGACCGCAACAAGTACGGCATGCTGGCTCGCCTGGCCGTGGAGGCCGGCTTCGACTGGGTCTACTACGAGTCCAAGGCGCACATCCACTGCTCCGTCAAGTCAGGTAAGGCTGGGGGGGACGGTGAGCAGGGCTGGGGGATGGCCCCCCTGTTGCAGCGTGCCATGGGAGCCCGGCTGCTGGCTGAGGGGGGGCTCCTGGGGGGGTGCTGGCTCCCGCAGCCTGATTTCCCTATCCGGGGCAGGCAGCGGGGCAGGGAGCGAGTCACACCCCTGTGGGAGCAGTGCCGTGGGGCAGATTTGCCGTCAGAGCTGTCTGCTGACCCCCCAAATCCACCCGCCTCCTTTTCCCACCCCGCGCCCCCTTTTCCCCCAGCCTGTCCCCCCTGCCCTTGCGGTCCCTTAGCCCCCACCCGGGGTCTCCTGCGGCCACTGGGGCATCGTGCAGGAGGGACAGGGACACCCAGGCAGGGACAGGGACACCGAGGCAGGGACAGGGCAGGGTGCTCTGGGGTCAGCTCCGTGCCGGGGAGCAGGGCCGGGGGGGTGCCGGGTGCTGCGGTCGCTGCTGTCGCTTGCTTCTCCAGTACGGTGCTGAAAGGGGTTTCCGAGGTGTGATTTTATGGGGTGCAAGGCCCCCCCCGCCGAGGGAGGTGGTGATGGGGAAGCTGTGCCCGAGGCCCCCGGAGCCCCCCCCGGGTCCCTTCCCGGCTGCGAGCCCGGTGCCGGCGGCGCTGCGGGCGTGCGGCAGAGGGCAGCAGCGGCACACGCACGGCGGGGACGCGCAGCCGGCCCCAGGCCCTGGGGCCCTGGGGCAAAAGGGCCGTGCCCACGCGTGGAAAGAGCCTCGGCGGTGCCACACGAGCCCGGCCTGCCCACGGTCACGGTGTGCCCCCCCCCCGGCTGCGCGCACGCCCATGCCCGAGGAGCCGCGGTGGCCGGGGGCTCCCGCAGCGGTGCCGCTCGGTGCCCCTCGTCCCCGCGCTTCGCCCGGGCGCTGCGGGGTGGGGTCCCCACGCTCGGCTCCCACTGCACTGTGCCTGTCCTGCTGCCCTAGCCCGCGGCCAGCGGCCCGACACCCCCAGACGCCAGGCTGGCCCCCCGCGCTGACCCGCTCCCCCGTGCCGATGCCAGGACGGGCGCATCTCCGGCCCGCGATGGACGTGGGGCGACCGCGGCGCAGAGAGGGAGCGACGCACCCCCGGAGAAGAGGGACGAAGCGTGGGCCGAGGACCAGGGCTCCCGGTGCCCGGAGGGGCTGGCCGGAGAAACGGGGCCGGGCTCCGAAGCGAGGACCGTGACCCCAGTGCCTTGGGGCTGGCCGGAGGAGTGGGGCTGTGCCCCCGGAGAAGGACCAAGGCTCTCGAAGCCCAGGATGCTCCCCTGGACTGACCGAAGACAAACACCACGGCCCAGGCAGCCGAGCGGGGCCCTGAGACCCTGGAGGGCTTCTGGAGGCTGGCCAGAGCCTCGTGGCTCACAGCGGCTCCCCGGGGCTCCGGGTCCCCCCAGATTTATCCCCAAAGCCGTGGGGTGTGTGGTGGAGCCTGTGGGGTGCCCATCCTGGCCCCCTCCAGAGCTGTGTACAGAGGGCAGCCGGGCTGCCCCTGCCTCTTAGTAAATGGCTTTTATTTTTGTACGGATGGCCGCGTGGCCTGTTGTATGTATTGCGTCTCGTCGGGTCCCCCCTGCACCCGCACACCCCTCCGTGCCCGGTGCCTGTGCCCCTGCTTCTGCCAGGTGCCCCCCTTGCCCTCCTGCCATCCCCCCCCGCCCCGTGGCTCTGACGCCTGCCTGGGGACGTGGGGTGCAGGATTTGGGACCTGTCCCTTGCTGGGGAGCAGGCACGGGGCGGACGCTGCACCTCGTCTGAGCAATAAAAGGATTCTGTCCCAGAGATGGATGCCTCTCTTCATGGGCCTGGGGGCTGGGATCTGGCTCTGCCCGAGGCTGGGGAGGGATGGGGGGGCAGTGCGACCTGGGGGGAGGCTGAGGGGTCAGGTGGGGACCCGGGAGAGGGCCCCAGGGGCTGGGAGCTCGAGGCTGGGACCGTGCAGGGCCAGGAGCTGGAGCCTAAGCGAGATGTCCCTGGCAGGCAGTGGGGGGGCATCGAATAGACCCTAGGACAGGGCTGGCTGTGCCCTGGGGGAGCCGGGGCTGCTGGGGGCTGAGCACCGCTCCTTGGGAAGCCGGGGATCCCCTGCCAGTGCCAGCACCTGGCTGGATGTACCCTGGGCGCTGGGGACACCCGGTGACTTGTTTCGCCTGGAGAGGGGCAGTCCCCCTGTGCCACCGCCCCAGGGGACGTGTCCCCAGGTGTTCGGGTGCTTTGCCTTGTGATTGCTGCTGGCGTGGCCCTGCCCAGCAGCCTGGTGGCTTTTCCCTGATGCTGGCCGGGGGTTTTGACACGTCCCTGCAGCTGAGAGAGGGCTTTGGTGCAGGGAGCGCGGGGCGAGCGGGCAGGCAGGGGGAGGAGGGGGCTGCAGCAAGGGGTGGGGGCGAGCTGCGGTGCCGGGCGCTGCGCCCTGCCGCCCTTCCTTGTTGCATCCTCCCCGGTGGTGCCGTGGGTGCTGCACTGCAGGGCACGGGCAGGCAGGGAGCGCCCTGGCACCCAGGGAGCGGCCACGCGCTCTGCTTCTCTGCCTGCCACCAGCACGGGGCTCTGCACCCGCTCTTCAAACTTCGGGTGCCCCCGCACCCAAGGGGTGTTCACCCTGCGCTTTGCAGCGGGGCCGCACTTTGCGCTGGCTGCTCCCTGGGCCAGGCAGGTTTGGGGACCCTGCTTTGCAGAGTGGTCACGGTGCCCTGGCCCTGCATTGGGAAGCAGGTGCTGGCACACACAGCAACCCCCCCGAATGGCATGGGGGGGTGGGACCCCAGGACTGTGCGCGGGGGAGCCGTGCAGGGTGGCGATGCCAGAGCAGCGGGCAAAGCCGGGCAGCACGGGGGTCTCTGCATGTCACAGGGGAGATGCTGGGGGTCTCGCAGACGGGTAACCCTCCTCTCCTCTCTCTCCCCGCGCAGAGCACTCGGCTGCTGCGAAGACGGGCGGCTGCTTCCCCGGCCGGGCGCTGGCGACGCTGGAGAACGGCGCCCGGACGCCGCTGTGGGCGCTGCGGCCGGGCCAGCGGGTGCTGGCGATGGACGGGGCCGGCCGTCCCACCTACAGTGACTTCCTGGCCTTCCTGGACAAGGAACCCCGCGCCCTCACTGCCTTCCACGTCATCGAGACGCGGGAGCCCCCCCGGCGCCTGGCCCTGACGCCCACCCACCTGCTCTTCGTGGCCGAGAACGCCTCGGCGCCCGCCGCCCGCTTCCGCCCCACCTTTGCCAGCCGCGTGCGCCCCGGACACTTCGTGCTGGTGGCATCGGGCTCGGGGGGCTTGCAGGCCGCCGAGGTGGTGGGGGTGAGGGGCCGGACGGACGTGGGGGCTTACGCCCCGCTGACGAGCCACGGGACGCTGGTGGTGGACGACGTGGTGGCCTCGTGCTTCGCCCTGGTGCAGGAGCACCAGCTGGCCCAGCTGGCTTTCTGGCCGCTCCGGCTCTACCACAGCCTGGTGGGGTGGCCGGGGGCGCAGGGGGACGGCGTGCACTGGTACTCGGGGCTGCTCTACCGCCTGGGCAGGCTGCTGCTGCCCCCCGACAGCTTCCACCCGCTGGGGGTGCCCCGGGTGGAGAGCTGAGGGTGCGCTGGCGGAGGAGGTGGCCGCGGGGCGGCTCTCGGGGTGGGGGGGGGGGGCGGCACGGGGACGTGCCCCCGGCAGAGGGGGGGCAGAGTGGGGGGGCTCCCCCCGCACGCCTCCTCCGCGCCCCCTCCTCGCCCCCTTGCTGGTGGGGGGCGCCCCCGGCGGGATCCACATGCTGCTATGTGTGTGTGTGCGTGTGACGTGCGTGTGCGTGTGCAGGGTTAGCGAACGGCGGAGGTCTGGCAGACGAGGGGGAGCAGGGCCCGGAGGGGCTGGGGGGCAAAGGAGGGAGCTCCCGGCAGCTTACAGCCCGGCTGGACCCCGCGGGGAGGATTTGGGAGGGGGGTCCTGGGGTGCTGGGGGGGGGGGGCGTGTGACATTCCCCCTGGGGCTGGCACAGCTCTGGCACGAGACCCGGGACTCGGTGGCACGGGTGCTGCCGGTGCAGAAGGCTGGGCAGCGTGACCCAAGCTGCCCCATCCCAAATCCACACCTTTTGCACCCCAAAGCTCAGAACCCCCCCCCCAGGTGCTGGAGCAGAGCCCTGCCTGGCCTGACCTCCCGCCCCCCCCCCGGCACCCCAAACCCTCAGGGTATCTCATTGCTGCTCACCCGGGCTGGGGGTCTGGCCAGCGCCCCCAAAAATCCCCCAAAATCCCAGTTAGAGCCTCGGCCTCCCCGGCAGTGGAGGTGGTGAGGGAGCCGGGGGGGGGCTGTGACCGGCACCCCCCCCCCCCCCGCGGCATCACGCGCCTTTATTTATTTATCTGCTCTTTGTATGTACCATGGCCGGGAGGCATCGCCGGCGCGTGCGGGGGAAGGTGGGACCGGGAGGGGCAGGCAAGCTCTTTGTTTGGGGGCGGGGGTGGGGATTTATTATTTTTTTTTTATTATTATTATTATTATTTTAATGAAAAGCAGAAATTATTTAAAGATTATTTTAAAGCACAGTTTTTATGGTGATTGTTGTCCGGGGCAAAGCGAGGGAGCACGAGTGGGCAAGTGTATGTTTGTCTCTTCACTGGATGTACCTTTCCTGGTCGGGGGCACGGCCCAATAAATCTGTCATCTCCCAGGAGGGTGCTCCGAGCTCTGCTGTGGGGGGACTCAGCCTCGGGGGGGGGGCATTGCCTTCAACCTGCAGCCCCCAACTTAGGGCAGAGCAAGCTGAGAGCCACCCCCGGGTGGCTCCCCAACACCGCAGCCCCCGTTACCCCGGTGCTCCCCTGGGGATGGACCCCCCCCGCGTGGCGCATGGGGTTCTCCCCATCGGCTTGGTGCTAACAACCTCCAGCTCTGTCCCCCCACCCCGAGCCAGCCCCGTCCCCCCTCCAGCCCACCCCACACCCCCGTGCCCCACGCAGCCTCCCCGTGCGCCCCTGCCCCATCCCCAAGCCTCCCCGTCCCTGTCCCACAGCGGGGCTGGGAGCGGGGTGCCCCCCCCGGGGTCTTTGCCCAGACCCCAAAGCACGGCGAGCGCGGAGCAATCCGGCGGCGGGCTGTCAGCGAGGGCCCTCCTCACCGCGGCTAATTTAAGGGCTCGGCGAGGCGGCTGGGCTAATTTAATTAGGTTCTTATTACAGAGAAGGACAAATTGGTCCCCCGGGGGGGGGGGGGGGGGGGCGCGGGGTCAGGCCTTGGAGAGCCGCTTTATGGAGTGAAATTTCCATCGGGCTGCCGGCGGTGCCGCGGCCGGGGGGAGCCCGAGGTGGGGGGGCTCTGCTCCAGAGGGGATGCTCCGGCCGTGCCCCCTCGCAGCTCAGCACCCGCCCAGCTGACGGGGGCAGGCCCCCCCCCAGCAGCACCGGTTGTGCCCTTCGGGGATGTCCCGTGGTGTTGGGGGCGTCTCCAGGCCCGGGGTTTTAGGGTATCTGTGGGCATGGGGGAAACGATCTCTGCCCCGTTAGGAGGCTGCTGCAGGGCACTGCGGGCTGCTTTGGGGTGGAAGCGGGGGAAATGTGGGGTGCTGGCTCTGGGCTGCCCCCAGGGCATGAAGAGGAAGGACCCGTAAATAAGATTTTGGGCTCTTTGCCCTCCTGAAGCCCTGTCAGCTCCCCTATAGAGCTCCCTGGAAAGCACAGTGATCCTGGCGGGGATCCCACCGGGGCCCCCACCCCGTCCCGTCCCGTCCCACCCCGAGGTGGTGATGGATAGGGATGCTGGTGGGTGGCCGGCAGAAGGGCCGGGCTGCCGGGGGGGTACCACAATGGATGTCCCTCCATCAATTTGTCCCCATTACCATGTGAATGGTGGGCGGGAGGGAGAGGGAGGGCATGTGTCGGCGGGAGAAGCCCCACACATGCTCCCATCTGGGGCAGCGGGCGTCCCCCCTCCCTAAAATCCAAGCCTAGACCCCCCCCCCGGCCCCAAATCAGGGGAGGAGAGGTTCCCACCTCCCATTCAGCGCCTTGTAAAGGTTACAGGGCCCGGCCTTGTTAACAAGGGGGGACCCCAGCCCCGTCCCCGCCTCTCCCGTCTGTCCCTCGCCCCCCGGCCTTCTGCCGTCGCAGCGCCCGCACAACCCCGGCTGCGGGGTGGCAGCACCGGGGGGGTGATGCCGGCGGTCCCCCAGGCAGCGGGCACCGACGTTACCTCGTGCGGGGTCCCAGCGCCGCCCGGGGAGCCGGGCACCTGCAGGATACGGCCCCGGGAACCCCGCCGCCATCCCGCAGTCACCTCCTGCCAGCGGCTGCGGGGTGCCCCGGGACGGGGTGTTGCGAGTATGTGCTCGCGAGGCACCGAGGAAGGATCTAATCGGGGCCCTTTTCCTTAATAAATCATCCCTCTGCATCCCCCGCCCTCCCTCCTGCTCCAATAACTCCCGGCGGCGGGGGCCCCCCAGCCACAACAATGCGGCTAATGGAACGATTTATTTTCCTAATGGTGCTGGTGGGGGAGACGGGGCGGCCGGGGCGGGGGGCAGCACGCTCCGGGGCAGGAGTTTCTAATTAGGGAATGAAATTTGATGTAAGGCTGGAGGAAGATGGATTCGCCGCCTGACAAGGGGCCTTTCAGCTCATCAAAGCGCCCGAACGGGGAGGTAAATTAAATTATTTCTAATTCGTCGCTAACCTCCAGGGAGTCACCCTTCCACCGGCGGAAGGTGGGACTGCTCCCGAACCGAGGAGGTGCTGGGAGGACTGCGGTTAAGTGGAAGGGACTGGGATCTGCGAGGGGAAGAGGCTGCCGAAAAGGGACGGGACAGCGGAGCGGGACAGGCCGCCGCCAGCTTTGCTGCGAGGATGGGGAGGGGAGCGGTGGTGGCAGAGGAAAGAGCTGGGAACGGCCGATAAATCAACAAATGGCTCACGTGGGGCAAGTCCCCCACCCACGGTCGTCGGTCCTCGTCCCAAAGAGACCTGGAGCAGGGCTGAAGCACGGCCAGCCCCGGGGTGGGGTGCTGCAGCCAGCGGCGAGGAAATGGCTCACGAACCCTTGGGGCATCTGAGCAGGGCCAACATTCGCTTTTGAAGGGGTGGCTGGTCCTGAAGCAGGGGCTGTTTCGGTAAAGAGCCTTCTCAGGGCTCCACGTAGGTTGAAGCCAACACCAGCGCTGTTAAGGTATGAAAGCACTTTTGGGGGTGTTCTCCTAAATCCCCCATACTTAGTGTCCTGGGATGGAGACTCTGAGGTGCTACGGAGAAGACGCTCACGGCCTTCCGGCGGGCTGAGCCACGGAGAGGCCTCGCGGTGCCACCCTGCCACCAGCCCCCACAAACAAATGCCAGGGCTACAGCTGACACCAGCCCTGGCCGAGGAGCTTCTGTGCCAAGCCACGGTCTGCATTCCCTGCAAGATCTCCTCCCAGCACCCAGGGAAGGGGAATGGGGAGGGCAATGGGGGCTGTGCCTCATCGCGAGGGGCTGGGGGGGGGCCGGGCTCTGCGGCAGACCCTCCCCGTGGCTGTGCCGGGCACAGGCGCAGAGCGGTCGGTGCTGACCCAACACTCCAGGAATTTAATTTGTTTAATATATTCCCTGGGAAAGGCAGAAAATAAATAAGTGGCACCTCGCGTGCCCCCATGTCTCACTCTCGCAGCGGAGGTGTCAGCTTAACGAGCCGAAGCCCTCAGCCTGATTAACCAGCCGCTGCTCCCGCTAATAGGGAGCCACGGCGCACCGTGATTGATGTAACGAGAGCGTGAGCCCCCCGGGAGGGGGTCCCGTGCCCTCCCCAGCCCCCTTGGCACCCCCTTCCCCAGGGCAGATCACCCTGCCCCACTGCTCCGTAGGGCCGGTGGGGCGGCAGTGCCGGGGGAGACGGAGCCGGGGCTGCTTTTGCACCTAGAGGTGAGGACACGAGGGCCTTGGCTGTAATCCATGGACCCCTTTTCTGTGCCAAAAGGGGGAAAACTGTGCCACGCACACACAAACCCTGTCCCATCCTTTCCTCGCTCAGCCCTAGAAGCCCTGCCTGTCCCCCCGTCCTCCCGAGGCACCCCTGGGTGTCACTGCAGGGACGTCCCCAGCTCCTGCCACCCCATGCCATCGCCACCCCCTGCCTCGGGAAAGGGTTAATCAGCAGCCAGGGAGACAGGGTAATAAATGGCCGTTATCTCGTTAATGAGCTGACATTAATTAGAGCCCAAGGTCCTGGGAGGAGCAGCTGATTTATCCAGTCACCCTGGGAGCGGGCTGGGAGCTGACTCCATGGAAAGCCCATTAGCAGGAGGTGAGGCTGTGCCGGGGGTCACCCTGCACCCAGGGCCCAGCCTCGCTTCCCTTCCCTCTGGGGGAGCAGCTCAGGACCCTGCGAAGCCAAATGGGAGCTGAAAATCCTGGAGCTGAGGGGACAAATCAGGGGTGCGAGGTGCCCCAGTGCCTTTTGCTGGGCAAAGGGGTGTAGGGGGGGAGAGTAGGGCTGTAGGCACGGGGCGTGATGTGCTGGGAGCGAGGACACAGGGGTGTACCAGGAGGGTGTTCCCAATGGGCTGTGCATCCCGTCCCATCCCTCTTAAGTGATGCCGGGCCATCGGGTACGACACCTGTTCAGCCTTTTCTCTAAAAAGCCAAAGCCTGGGGCGAGGACGGGCAACGAGGCAGAGCCCGGGTCCTGCCAGAGCTTGTTTGGTGCACCAGAAGGAGGGGATCTCTGGGTGGCTGCTGTGGGTTTTGGCATCCTATTGCTTCCTCTGGCTCGTTCCGCTCCGAGCAGCCCTTCCTGCACCCGTTTGCCATCCCCCTGCTCCAGGAGGGGAGCTGCTAACACGTTTTTCTGCTCAGCCTTGCCACGTCCCATCAGAGATGGGGCTGCTTATTTGAGGAATCGCTTGGCTAAATAAACAGCAGCTCAGAAATCCCTGCAGGAGGCCTGTCTGGGAGGGACTGCGCGGTGTTTGCTCTCCCTGTTAACCCCTTCGCTTGGGGCAGGTACCCGGGCTCAGCACCACGGGGGGATCGTGGAGGCTGGATGCGGTGAGCAGGGGGGGCTGCGGAGCTCCCCACCGAGCCTGTGCAGTGCTGGGGGATGGAGACGTGGGGATCCCTCTGTCCCTTAGGGCAGAGCTCTGCCTGCTGATGGCACAGCCTGGAGAAGCCCTGGGCAGCCTGCAGCTGGCTCGGAGACCCCCAGGATGGGCAGGAGCAGGCAGACCCTGAGCAGAAGGGGTTGCAGGCAGGGACAGAGGCGCACGGCGCAGCCCGGGAGCAGGCGTGCAGGTGGCTTTGGTGGCACTCCTGGCACTTGCTCCTGCCATCGCTGGGAGACACCTCAAGGGGTTTGGGGAGCCCTGGGGGCGCTGGGCTGTGCGGACAGCTGCTTCGGTGCCTTCTGCAGAGGGGACGGCCACCAAGCAGCCTGGGACACCGGGCTGGCCGTGCCAGGTCTGACCCCGCAAAGCCCGGCTCCCACCAGGAGATTAGGAGCCATTATCTCACCGGGCCACCCGCAGGTGACTTCGGGGCTGTTCATTTTGCCACAAATCACCCCGGGGCTGGCAGTTTATTTACCTTCCCCACCAGCCTCCTGCGGCTTCCCAGAGCCCGGAGGTAGGGGTGGCCTGCGAGGGGCAGGGGAAGGGCTGCAGCGCTGCGGGTGATGGTTAGGGCTCCAAAAATCTGGGGAAGTCATTTCCAAAGGCAGAAAGCCCTGGCTGGAGGAGCAGTTAATCCTTAGCAAGCCTCCTGGGGACAGGGAAGCTCCTGCAAGACTTAGAAGGTCAAGCCTTGGTGGGAGCAAGATGGTAGAAATCCGTGCCTGCCACCGCCCAAACCCACCAGAACGGCTTGGTGTTAAACCACGGCCTATGAGCGGCCAAAATTATGGGTTAATTGGAGATTAAAACAGCCTCAGCACGGGTCTTGTCTTTGTCTGAAGCCTGGGATAAGGACCTGATCCTGGGAAAGCGAGAGTCTGCTCCCAGTCGGCGGTTTTTTATCGGGGTGTGTGTTTTCCTCAGCACCCTGGGCTTTGATCTCGGGGCAGTCGGCTTTGCTGAGGGGTGTTACGTTGCTGCCCAAGGTGACAGCGAGGAAACGGCGGGGCTGTAAAACTGAACTGTGCTCCCAAATGCTACCTGTCCCCCTCCACGGCTCATTTCTGAGAGCCGAGGCACCGCTGGCAGGTGGCTGGGGAAGGATGCGAGTCTGCAGTGCCCTTCTTGCATGCCTGGGCCGTGGGGTCAGGCTCTCTCTGGCTGATATCCTGGGGGCTGTGGCCTTCGGCTGACGCTCAGGGTTGTGTTATCTCCTGTGTGCAGACCCTTCTGCAACGGGCAGAGGTAAGGGACCAGGCCAGAGCCACGCTCGCTCATTGCAATCCTCAGATCTAGTTAGCAACCAGGTGAGCTGTCGCCGGAGGACCCTGATGGATGGGAAAGCAAGTTCCCTCCTTCCCGAGGCGGGAAATGAAGCTAATCAGACCTCGGACACCTTAATCCAGCTCTGATCTGATTAATGACCCCGAAGACTGTGAACTCATCAGCACCCTGGCATCTATCACCGCCCGCATCCCGCCCCTTCTGCTGGCCACCTCCCGGGCGGCTCTCCTGGGCTCTGCTCCTGTCCCTGCCTGCTGGGCGCTCCTGCCCCAGGCGCATCTCTTGCAGGGCCCCAGCTTCTGGGTTTGACTCGCCTGGAGGAGGGATCTCCCTCCATTTTCATCCCAGATATCTCTTGTTATTGGGAAGTGAAGGGCCTTGCTTGCTGTTGGCCTGCAGAAGAAGAGTTGTCCTACCTCTCTTGCGCCCGTGGTTCCCAGGATACCTCTTGCAGCTCTCCCCTCTGCCCGGCAGCCAGGCTGCCCCGTTCCCACCCCAAATTCCCTTCTGTGCAATCTAGCCCTGGGCTGGCCGTGGGGCTGACTCCTGTCCTCCTGGGGAGGCAGCTGGAGAAGGGCTGTTGCGTGTCTGTTCCCACGCAAAGATTTGGGGCCGCTCAATGGATGGAGTAAGCTCAGGCAAAGGGAGGAGGAAGTTATCCCCCACGGGGGACCTTTGGACCTCGGTGCTGTGGGTGCAGGGAGCTCAGTGGGCTCCAGGCCAGGCTGGATGGGCTTGCGGAAGAGAAGCCCCTGGGGCTGCCGGGCAGAGGAGGCTGGGGAAATTCCCACGTGCTTCTGCCTTTTTCTTCCCTGTGTGACTCCTCAGGGCCTCTGTGGGATGCGGGATACTGGGGAACAGACTCTTGCTCTAAAATCTCAGGGAATCCAGCAAGGATAGAAATGGTGAAGGGGAAGGAAATACAGGGGTGGGAGCTCTCTCTAGCTCTGATAATCCTTAAGCAGAGCTGCAGTAGCTGCCTCACTTGCCTTCCAAAGAGCAGGACCCATTGCTGGGCACAACCAGACGCTTGTCTCGTTGCACCAGCATGACAAAAGGTGGGACCAGGAGACACAGACAGGCACAGACCTGCTCCCAAATGTTCTGCCTCTTCCCAAAGGCCACTGGCAGTGGAGCTACGGTAGCTCTGCTCCAGCTCACCCACATCTCGCAGAACAGCCGAGGCTCTCCTCTCTGTCTGTTCCCGGTGGTGCTTTTCAAGCTGTGGCTTGCCTGGATAAGCAAAGCCTGGGCAAATGAGTAAAAATCTCCCTGCCTGCCCTGTTGGCATCTTGGATGGGTGCGGGCGATGCAGGGAGGTGGACACTGTGTGGAGCCAGCTCAGGTCCACGGATCTCCCTGTCCCAGAGGGGTGCAATGGGAAATGGCAGGGGGACATGGAGCCCTTCTCCTGCCTTCCCAGCCCTGAGGCGCCCAGGGCAGAGCCCCTCAGGGCTGGGGGTTCACGCCACTGAAGCCTGTCCGGTCTCGCCCTATCTGAGCAGATCCATGTCCTCTGCAGCCTCTATTTCCCCACCGAGGAAACCGAGCCCGGCTGTGGGTCAGCGCTGCGAGCCCCGCAGCCTGGGGACCCCCTGGGCACGGAGCTGGGCCGGGTTACGAGGCCGGGGAGGTGCGGAAGCCTCCGGATCGGGCCCCACCGGGTCCCCCAGCGCCGTGCCGGAGGCTGAGGACACCGGAGGCTGGAGGCCCGCGGGGAGGGAGGCCGGGCCGGCGGGGCGGGGGGCCCGCTCGGAGCCAATGGGGAGCTGGGGCAGGTGGAGGGGGGGTTAAAAAAGCCCCCCCCCGGTGGAGACGGGAGAGCGAGTGCCCGGGAGGAGGAGGAGCGGAGAGGAGAGGAGAGGAGGGCTGCCCCCGAGGGCAGCCCCGCGGAGCGGAGCGGGGCCCCGCGGGTGGATGCCCGCCGGTACCGGGGCTGCCCGGCCGGGCTCTGCCCTGGCAGGCGAACCGTGCCGTGCCGTGCCGGGGGCGGGGGGCCCGCCATGCACAAACCCATGGAGAAATCCCAAAACTTCAGCATCGAGGCGCTCCTGGCTGAAGAGCCGCCGAGGAGCGCATCTCCGCCGGGGCTCAGCCCCGCGGGGAGTCCCGGCCCCCCCGGGCGCACCGACACCCCCTCGCCGAGGGCTCCCCAGGTCTCTGCGCCCCTCGCCCCGGCCGGCTTCGTCCCCAAGCCCGGCTTGCTGCATCTCCCCGGCCCCGGGCTCGGCGCCCTGCCGGCCCTCTACCCCCCCGCCGTGTACCCGCTCCCGGCCCTGGGGGGCCAGCACCCCGCTTTCGCCTACACCGCCTTCCCCCACCTGCCGCCGCCCGGCGCGGAGCACCTGAAGGCGGCCGTGGCCGGCTCCTTGCCGCTGGAGCACTGGATCCGAGCCGGGATGCTGGTGCCGAGGCTCTCCGACTTCCACGGTAAGGGATCCGGGACCGGGACCGCCCCCCCCCCCCCCCACACACACCTCGGGGCTGGGGCCGGGGGGGCTGAGGCTCGCCGGGGCCGCCCCGTCGGAGGTCGGGAGCCCTCGGGGCCGGCCCTATTGCGGGGTTTTTGCTGTGCCCGGCCCCGCTCCCCGTTGCGGGGGGCACTTTGCGGGGTCGCACCCCCAGCGCTGAGACCCCCGAGCGGAGTCCCGGGGCGCGGGGGTGGGGGGGAGATCTGGCCCCGCCGCCAGCCCTCCCCCGGCCCGGGGCTGTAGGGCGGCACGGAGGGGGGGTGCCGGCCCCGGGGCCGGTAGGGCAGAGCTGCTCCCGGGGGGGGTCTCTGCCCGCACCCCCCCCAGCCGCCGGCACCGCACGGCCGCCGCGGGCTCGTTGCGCGCCGCCGCCGCGGGAAGGAAACGAAAAGAAAGAAACGGGGAGCGGGACCGGCACCGGGAAACGAATCAAAAGCGCCCCGGGCCGCTGGAAACGAATAACGACGCACAAATGGAGAATTAACGTAAACCAGCCCCTTCTTTGCTCCCTCGTTAAGTTACACCTGGACAGGCTGAAGGGGAAGGGGCTGTCCCCCTCCCTCGGCTGCTCTCCTTTCGCCCCGGCTCTCCCCGGGGCTGTGGGTTTTGGGTTCAGCTGCAAAGTGGTGGCGGCACCTCAGGGTGCAGAGTACGCCTCCGAGCTTGGCTTCTGGCTGGGATAACGTGGACAGGTTTGTGCCCCAACGGGAGTAGCTCAAGGGGGGAAAAGCGGCTGCTGACCCCAGTGTTGGTGGGTTGGGACCTGGAGAGCTGGGAGAGCCAAGGCAGACGCAAGGAGGATGTAACAAGGATGTGGCAAGAACTGCCAGGGCTGTAGATTTTTAAAGCACAGTGACCACTGCCCCAGTCCATATCCTGGTCAGAAGGTGCTTGGTCCCAGTTCTGGGGAGCCCTTTGCAGGGGATCCTGCTCCCTCGGTCCTTGTGTCCTCTTGTTCTCGCTGCTGCGTAGGCTCTGCCATCAGGCCCTGGCCCTCGTTCTGCACCGGCTCATTCATCTCCAGGCTCTTGTTCCAGTCCCTTGGGATCGTTTGGGTTCTCGAGGGTGTCTCCAGCTCTTCCTCTTGTGGGCTTGCTGCAAGATTCAAAAGCAGGTTGACTTCTCCTTGTAGTCACCACCACCACTTGCTAGATTTTGCCTCCCGGGTGCTGGCTGTTGTGTGGGGGTGGGGACTGTGGTGAGGGTATGCAAGGACAGGAGGGGACATCTGCGTCCTGCCTGGGGCATGCTGCCTGCACAGCCCTTCCTCACCCCCGTGAAGAGGATGGTGAGCTGGGCAGGAGCCTCCAGCTGTTGGCACAGGGCTCTTGGGCTGCCTGTGGTCTGTGTGTCCCTGTCCCATCACCCGGCCCAGATGGATGGACAGACAGACCTGCCTGGATGAGGTTTCCAGAGTGTGTGACAAGTTTCTGTGCTGCTGGTGCTGCTCATGTTTAGCTCTCCGGTAGCACTGGGCAGATACTGGGGAAAGACATGTCTGAAAGCCTCCCAGTGCTTGTTCTGGAGCACCCCAGGGAGAGGTCACCCTTGTGATGTATTCGTGGGAGATTCTAGAGCCAAATCATGAATTCCTTCTCTGGCTTCAAGTGTAGAGATGTTTTGCAGGCATGGCGTTGTTTGCAGGCCTGCCCTTGTTGTAGGGGAAGGCAGGGTGCTGGGGGGGTGGCTTGAGACAGTGGGCACCTGCATGGAGCAGGGCTGGGGCTGGGTGCTGGTTCTGCTCCGAAAAGCGCTCCCGCTGCCATATACACGGGTGCCTTCCTTGCCATCTGCCTCTGCGGAGCCGCAGCCAGCACCCGTGTGCCTCTGCTGCAATGCGGAGTGAGAGGGCAGGCGGGGAAGGTCCAAGGAGCAGGCATGTCCTTGCTGTGGCCACCCGGGCTCCTCTGCTCCCAGCCCGGGTCCCTGTCCTGGGGGCTCGGACTCGCTGTGGGCAGGTGGCTGCCCTCCTGAACCGCTCAGGGAGAGCGTTTGGCACCGGGGTGCTGCGCGCATCGGTATTGATGGGAGCTGTGATTTATTCGCCCTGGCTGGCGGTGTGGAAATGCAGCAGGGTGCTGGGAGCTGAGAGCAGAGCAGACATTTGTGGTAGCAGAGCGTGGTGATGCACAGCTGCAGGTTGGGAGACATGGCAAGGCTCTCGGGAGGAGCACACGGTTCCTTTCTGGGGACCTGGTGCTCAGGCCCCTTTCTAGGGGCTGCAGGGACTGCTCCTGGCTGGTGCCTTCCGAGGCTCCCGTGTGTGCAGTGGGCTGGCATCGGCAGGAAGCACGAGCTGGGAAACAGCTGGGAAAAAGCAGGCGGGAGCCTGCTGATGGAGGAAACCTGGGGGTGGAAGATTTAGGAAGGTCCCTTACACACACTGTCCCATGGAGAGCAGTCGGGGCTGCTGGCAGACCCCTGGCCATGGGACCACCTCTCCTCCTGCCAGCCCTGACATCTGCAGAAACACCTCCAGTGGGGGCGGGGGTGCTAATTTCCTCTCCTTTATCTGCTAGCCCACAAAGCCAAGTGAGCTATAGCTAAACAAACCAAATTAAAACCAAGTGGGTTAATATCAACTTTGGATTAGGCTCGTTATCAAGTAGACGGAACTGTATCAAATAAGCTAATAATTCTTTATAAGCTTTATCTAATTATCCGGGAGGCAGCTGTCCTGTACTGGCCGCAGAGTCGGGGGCTTTCTCAGCTCCAGGCCAGCCAATATATTCACTGATTTTTGCAGCCAAATGCCAGGCACCCATCAGAGGGGCATGGCCAGGCTGAAGGGATACCGAGATGAGCTGTGATCCCGCAGGAGATGTACGGGCAGGTAGGAAACCCTTTGTCAAGCAAAGGCATGGTGCTGAGGCAGGAGCTGGGTAAGGGGGAGAGCCTTCCTGAGGGGTTGCTCTTTCTGTGGGGTGGTGGCGGTGATGGAGAAGTGTTCGCAGCTCGGCTGGCAGGGAACTGAGAGAGGCGAGCCCTGGGGGGCTGCTGTCCGTGCCACAGGGCAGGGGAAGGTTCCACCAGGCACACGGTTAGGACAGGCATTTCCCCTCTGCACGGCAAACTGGAACATACCTCCTACCCTCAGAACCCCCGTGCTGGTGGTGGTGGCTTTTGGTTTGGCCAGGACTGGGACAGGAGGAATTGGGGGTTTCTAGAAAGTCACGGTCTGTGATGGGCACCGTTGTGCCGAGCCTAAATTGGAGACACTGAGGTGGACAACCTGGGGCTGCCAGAGGGATTGTGCTCCAGTGGCCAGTCCCCTGTGTTGGTAGTCATTTTGTCTACATCCCATTTAGATTTGTCTGGATTTGGGCAAAATTTCTGCTCTTCCTTTTCTTGCCTGACCAAGCTGTCCTCAGTGTCTTACCTTATGGAGAGCAAGTCCCATTTGGGGGTGCTGCTAAAGCAAGCCGCCTGTCAGCATCCCCTGAACCCGAGCAGACAGAACTACCCTTGCTTTTGGGGTCAGGGCTCACTTCTCTGCCTCCACCCTTCCCACATCTGGCCTTGCAGGAGGCAACACAGAGGAGCCTTTCGGGGAGGACTGGAGGATTTCTGTGTTCCCTAGGGCACAGGTTCGGGGTTGAGCTCAGGGCTCTCCATGTTGAGGTGGGAGAAGCCAGTCCCCCTTTCCTTAGCAGATGGGGCCCTGCTTGGATCTGTTCCATCCCGTGTCTCTGCTGAGGGTTTGCACAGACCATCCACAGCCCAGACCGCTGCAGAGCTGAGCTGTCCTTCATCTAACACTTCTTAGATGAAAATATTGCCCCGTGTGCATGTCAGAGCCATCGGCACAGCATCCCTCTAATCAGTCCCTCGTTTAAATGGCCAGAGGCTGCGAGGTGGGTCATGTCCACCCCTGCTCATCACACAAGGAGTTTGCAGAGCCCCAGCCCAGCCCCACCTCTGCCTGTTTGACCTGTCCCACCCAGCATCCAGGTACCCGGGATCAAACCTGGATGGCGCTCAGTTAATGCCCCCTTCATAAATTCCTGCGCCGTGCGTCACCGCTGTGTTTGTGAAGGGCTCGGTGGACACCTCGGGAGATGGGCAGGTCGGGATCAAAGCTGGAATCTGAGGAGATAACGTGGCTGCTGGTGCCCTGTGCCACGCAAGGAGGGCGAGCCGCGGTGACCCTCGCATGTCACGCTCGGCCAGGTGCTGCTGGCAAGCAGAGGCGTTTTGGAGATGGATCCCCCTCTGACAGCCCTGCCCCATCCCAAACCCACATGAGGCTGCGGGGCTCCGTCTCGCTCTGTCCCACGTGTGTCCTTATCCCGGTGCCCAGCTGGGCAGGAGTTTTCCGAGCTGGTGCCTGGGTTGCCAATGAGCTGGAGGGAGAATCGGGGCTCTGCAGCAGTGCCGTGGGATGTGGCGAGGACTTTGTGGCAGGGGTGATGTGCCAAGGACCTTTCCCGCTTAATGCCCCCCCTGCACCGCTCCGGCCCTTTACTCCCAGCTGCAAACCTCTGGGTTTGATTGCCGCTGCGGTGCTGGGAGAAGCAGTAAAAGCCGAACCCTGGGGGGGGGGAACGACAATAAAGCGAGCGGAGAGGAGATAAGCAGGGATCAAACACGGCGCAAGAGCCACCCCAGCCGGCCTCTCAAAGGCCCCTTTGTTCCCCAGCCTCCTGCTCGGGGCCGAGGGCGAGCTATCAGCCCAGCGCGGGGCGCGCGGAGCCCTGCGCCGCAGCCCTCGGCAGTTGGGCAGACACCTGCGTGTCCCGGCAATAAAAGGAGCTTTAATTCCAGTCACAGGACTGATCCCAGTTGCACACCGAGGCCTGATAACGTATCTCGCCGGTCGGTATCAGCCGGGCAATAAAGCCATTATTGGGTCGGGAGGCGATGGAAGAGGCGCTCGCCTTCCTCCTCACGCCGGGCTCGCCGAGGGGGTGCCCCCGGCCCCGCTGCCCCCCGACCCCATCCCGCTGTCTGTCCCGCAGCCACCCCGCAGGCCGGCTTGATGGGGAAGTGCCGCCGGCCCCGCACGGCCTTCACCAGCCAGCAGCTCCTGGAGCTGGAGAACCAGTTCAAGCTCAACAAGTACCTGTCCAGGCCCAAGCGCTTTGAGGTGGCCACGTCGCTGATGCTCACCGAGACGCAGGTACCTTGGTCCTGGGGGGCGGAGGGGGGCTCCTGGGGATATGGGGGTGGGAATTTGGGGTGATGCTGATGCCCCTCGCTTGGAGCTGTGAGTCCTTCCCCAGCCTCCTGGCAGGGATGCCTGCAAAAATGGAAGCCTGGGGGGGGGGGGGGGGGTCTGCGCTGCAGGGAAGGCAGCGGGGGGAGTGGGGACAGGATGGGGCATTGGGGGCACAACTGCATGGGGCTGGATGCCCGTGGCCCCGGTGTCACGGGTGCTCTCCTCGCGGGCAGGTGAAGATCTGGTTCCAGAACCGCCGGATGAAGTGGAAGCGGAGCCGCAAAGCCAAGGAGCAGGGGGCCACGGCGGAGGCTGAGAAGCTGCGGGGGCTCGGCAAAGCCTGCGAGAAGCTGCTGCCCGGCGAGCCCCAGGGACAGGCGGGCGAGGGCCCCGAGTTTGTGGGGCGCAGCCCTAGCTCGGGCTTCCTGCACCGCAGCACCGCCGGGCTGGGCTACGGCCCCGACTCATCCTGCTCGGGGGGCGAGGAGGATGAGGAAGAGGAGGAGGACGAGCTGGGCGCCACGGAGAGGAAGATGGGCTCCGTCTTGTGAACCGTGTCCAGGGAGAGGGGCCGGGCTGAGGCGTCGGGGGCCTCTTTGCTGGCAGCCACAGACTGTGCCCGTGAGGGGCAGGGGGGCCGTGGGGAGCCTGCCCCCCACTTTAACTTATGTGTGTTTGGATCCTATTTAACTCGTAATTATTCCTCTGTGTGTATCTGGGGGAGTCCCCACACCCTGCCCCTATAAAGCTGTTATCCGGATGCCTGTGCTCTTCCTTAGGGGACAGGGGCTCTGCCCTACCGGTGCCCCCATGCTGCCCTACCTGGGGCACCGGGGGGAGAAGGGGGGTGCTCAGGATGTGTGCCCCCTCCTGTGGCTGTAGCTTCCCGGGGGGGCTGTGCCAGGCTCAGATCAGCCCCTAGTAGTGGGGTGACAACAGCCACCCCCTGCCACCTCCCCAGCAGCCCTAGGCTTCGGCCGTGACCCAAAAGTGAGCAGGCTCCCCAGGTTCTTAGGATGCTGGAGGGTCCTGAGAGACCCTGTATATTATGTATGTGTGTGTGCGTGTGTATATATATATATATACTTCCATCTATCTATATATGCAAACTTCCCAAGGTTTCTGTACCCTTTCCGGGCTTCCCCTGGGGATGCTGTGATGGCAGTGCAGGCACAGGGACCAGTTTGCTGTGCCACCCCATCCCATTACGGGGCTGCAGGAACGGGGTGGGCTGGGCTGGGCTGCCCCTACCCCGTGTCCTGCTGTCACCCCTCAGGGCTGTGCCAGAGCACCATGGGCTTGGGGACAGAGGGGACGGGGATGCGCGTGGAGAGGCACGGCTGGGACAGAGGGATGGGCAGGGAAGGAGATGAAGGGAGAGGGGAGCGTGGGACCGGACGGGCAGGTGGATGTTGGATAAGTCCTACACAGGGGGAGAGTGACCCGCAGCGGCTGCTGGCAGCTCAGCATCTTCCCCTGGGTGCCTGACCTGGATGCCAGGCACCCCTGATGTCTGGGTCCCCTGTCCCCAGGCAGCACAGCCCCGGGCACGGCGGGACCCCTTGGGGGGTGTCCGGACCCCAAAACTGCCCAGGGGAGCACGGAGGGACGTGGGCGGAGGTGGGCACCGTGGGGAGGGGGCGAGCTGGGGGCCGCAAGGGTGGTGGGGGCAGCGAGGGAAAGGGAAAATCAGGGAGGAGGAGGGGAGCTGAGGGGATGTCACGGACTCGAAACCGTTCACCTTGACGGGCCCTGACAGGTTTAATTTCCAGAGTACAACCATTAAAGTGATGGATGGGAGGCGTTCGTCTCGCGCCTGCCGCGCGCGGGCCCTCTGCGGCCGCAGGAGGGTTTGTTTTGCGGCTGTTATTTATGGGGCTGTTTCTGCAGGAGCCAGGCACTCGTCCAGCGCTGGGGGGGGGGGCGGAGGAGGGGACGCGATGGATGCCGGAGGAGTTGGGGTGCTGATTTACGGCTGCTTAGCCGGATGACTCACGTTGTAAAGGCAGACGAACGCCATTAAAGCTGCTTCTCCTCCTGCCAGCCCTGCTCTGCGCCACGCCGCCGCTAAGGCCCCCCGGGGGGCTGTCTGGGTGTCCCCACCGGGGACACGAGGGCCTCCCGCACCTCGAGGGACATCCTGGGAGGATGTAGGGGTGACCCACCGTGGTGGTGCTGCCCCACGGGACTGGTACCCGGGATACCCCGTGGGTTTGTGCCCATACGGCTGCCTGGCTTGCGCCCCCCCGCCCCTTCACCAGCCTCAGCCCCGTAACTTTTGGCACCTGTTATGCGGGTCACTGGTGCTCCAGGGGGTGACCTGGCCGCACCGAGGGGCTCCCCTGTCCCTACGCCAGTGCTCCCCGGCCTTCTGCACCCCACGCCCCCAAAGCATCCCACCCCTGAGCCCCACAGCCGCCCCCTCCGTCCCGGACCCCCGCGGTTCTTCACCGCAGCCCTTGCTGCCAGCACCACGAGCTTCTCCTCCTCCAGGACCCATCCTCACCTCCACGTCCCCTGGGCTCCCCCCCCGCCCCCCCCCCGCCCCCTCACGCCCCAGCTCCCCCCGTAGCCCCCCGTGCGCGTCCTCCTGCTGCCCCCTGGCGGCCCCGGCCCCCGCCGCCCCCCGTGCGCGGGCTGACCCCGGGCGGCCGCCGTCGTTGCCACGGGAGGCGAGGAGGCCGCG